>NC_069382.1:148686285-149365035 GCF_027475565.1 Acinonyx jubatus
ATAATGTGACAAATGCGTTTTATTTTCAATTTCTGTATTTTGGGATAAATTTGTATTCAGTAAATATTGAAGTAGTTCATAAGCCAATAAAGTTTTATGGGAACACAGCATGCTCATACATTTAGGTATTATCTATAACAAGTTTAGCTTCACTGGCAGAGCTGAGTAGTGGTGATAGAGACCTTTATGCCCCACAAAGCCTAAAATATCTATCTGACTCTTAACAGAAAAAAATTTGCTAATCCTGAAATCAGTCATTGTGCTTATCTTTTCCTTGAATAGGGGAACACTAGACTTAACTGTTTTATGTTTGTTGGGATTACCAACAAACTTTACACCAATAGTCACGGAGTCCAAGGTACAAACTTTATTCAAATAATCACTGAGGCCAAGGAGAAGCTACATATCCAGATTTTGAAGAAACAAAACTAGATAATTCCTTCCTTATTCCAGTATATGTAAGTGGAGCACCCAGGTAATAAGTAGATTATGTAATGTAACTTTCCAATTCTGGTTTCCTATAGAAAGCTGAAGGCTCAGAGGTAATTTTACCAGTTGAACAATATCAGTCCTGTGCTGGCAGTGATTTCATAAATACAACTCCCCTAAAATATTTATGGGCTTCTATGTATCAGATTATATTTTACCCATGCTTCAAAATTCATAAGAATAATAGTTTTTGATAAATGCCTCCCACTGGCAGGCTACCCACTGGCTCAGGCTCTTTAAGGCTAATGACTTTGAGTTCCCTAAAAGCACATTTGTCGAGGTAAAAATTTCTACTAGGTACCACCTTAAGTCTTTGAGATGTCTAACAAAGGATCTCATAACCATATTATTTATTTGATCTTTAGCTTGATAATATGTGTTGCTTTTAGAATCTTTGGCTCATTAAATATGAGAAATAGCTTTATTTTTAAACCTAGAAAGTCCTGATATCTCCCAATGCTCATAATTTTAATTTCAAAATGCACAGTTATTTTTTACTTATATGTTTATTCATAAATAGCTACAATAAATAAATATATATTTTCAGTATTTTACTTTCAATATTTTCCTTATGCAACTCTCCCCAAATCCAAAACCTCTTTAAGGAATATTAAAGAAAAAAAAGTCAAGTTACCTGAAGCAATATTTTTACCAAATGATTACAAAAACATAACACAAGTGGCCACTTTTCAGACCACTTTAGAATTTCCCTTGCCATTGTTTCCAGGCTTTTTTAGAATTTCCTCATTTTTCCAGTCTCTACTAACAATTATTTTCTCCTATCATAGCCCTAAAATCAATGCCACATATTTTAGGAGTCTGTTATGACCCCACTCCACTACTGAAACCAATTTCTGCATCAGGTAATTGCTGCCACTATAATGGTGTACAACAGATCACCCCAACAATTAATGACGTAGACCAATGAGCACTTATTTATCTTATGAGAATCAGGTCAGCATATAGGCTGGGTGACTCTTCTGGCTTTAAATGGACTCACATTTCTGGATTTTAGTAAACTGTCAACTGGGATAGCAGAGACTACAGGGCCACCTGTGTCTCATCTTGCATCCTAACTCATTCCAGTGATCATAATGGTGACGAGGACAAGAACGATAGTGGAAACAAATACTTTTTAATTTTTCTAATGTTTATTTATTTTTTGAGAGAGAGAGACAGAGCGCGAGCAGGGGAGGGGCAGAGAGAGAGGGAGACACAGAATCTAAAGCAGGCTCCAGGGTCCAAGCTGTCAGCACAGAGCCCAATGGGGCTCGAACTCACAAACCGTGAGATCATGACCTGAGTCAAAGGCAGACGCTCAACCAACTGAGCCACCCAGGTGCCCTGAAACACATGCTTTTTAAAGACTATACATAGATCACATCTGCTAACATCCCTTTTGTCAAAGCAAATCACTTGGCTGAACTCAGAATCAAAAGAGTAGGAAATGCACTTTACCTCATTGGTGAAAAGAATTGCAAAATCACATGACAGAGGGTGTAGCTGATGGGAGGAATAAATAATTGGTCCATTAATTCCATGCACACAACAGTCACAGGCCTCAATGGAAACTACAACCTTTCCTACCCAGGAAGTCATTTGGCCCTTTTATAATTACCACATACATACTCTGTCTGACAGCAGATAGTTCAAGCAGAGAATCAGCCATACATGCTTAGTTTTTTCTCCTACAATCCTGTGGCCTGAAACCTTTACACAAATAGACACTGAGTACCAGGGTAGAAAAACCAGGAACGTTAATCTGATAAACAAAAATTAAAGTACATGCTCTTCTATTTGAATTTAATCTTTGCTTTTCTTTTGATAGCTGTAGGACTTTGAATATCCCAGCCATTCTTCTCATTTTATGTTGCTCTAAAAGGCACTGTATTTGTTTCCTCTCTATATTTTTCCTGCTCCCTTATTTATAAACTTTAAAACTGAGACATGTATTTTTATCTTAGGCATTCTATGATTTAGTAAAGTGAAGGGCCTGTAAAGTTTTATGTAATAAATGAATTAACTCCCATTTTTATATAAAGGGATATATTTGAAGTTTAAATATATCTCTATAACAATGGTTAAACCCCAAGAAAGAAAGAACACACAAAAAAATCACTGGTTGGTTTGAGATGGGTTCATTTAGCCTGTGTTCCCCAGAAAGCAAGGTCATAGACATGGACGTTATATGCACGTTATATATATGGACGTTATATGCACGTTAGATAATGCAGTCTCATAATTGAAAGATAAGAAAAAGCAAGAAAGGAAAAAGAGTTCATGAAAAGATGTATTAACAAACTGTCTCCTGTCACTAAGGTGACTGATTATTTTATCTATGGGACCATGCTCCTGAGGAACCATATAAATTGTGGGTTACAACTGTCTCTAAGGTATTGAAATGGAGAAGAATTTAACCACTACGTCCTAAAAGCACACTGGACAAAGTTCAGCTCTTAAGGTCTTCACTTTCCTACCTTTCAAGGTTGTGCATGTTTGGACTACACATGTGTGGAATGCGCTTCTGTGGTTAAGGACACAGAGCATTGTGGCCAGTGTTATCAGTGCAGCCCTCAGCCTGCAAGTGAGAGTTGTACGGGGAGCCAGGAGTGCAGATGAGAGCGATCAGTACTCCACTCAAGGTGAAGCAAGAGGCATGTAGAGCTTAAATGATCAGCAGTAGGCCTAAGAGACATTTCTACATCAGGTTAATAAAAACCAAGTAAAAGAGGACTGACACCTAATGAGCTAACACTCTTTCATTTGTGACTTTTTAAATTCAACACACATCCATTAGCCATCCACATTGTGCCAGACAGGATACTAGACACCAGGTAGATATGTTGAAGAGAGGTGTATTAAGGGTTTTAAATTTAACTTGAGGGAGGAACTGTGTTTCAGGATGAGGAATAAGAGTGGTAGTAAAATATAATATTCTAGAAACTGGAGACACCCCAAAATCTCAGAAAGGTAGAATTAAAAGAAATGCCAGTGATCCAACCAGAAGTACCAAATAATGTGTAGAATTTGTATGTGCAGGTGTCAAAACAAAATGTCAAAGGAATTAAATCAAACAATATTTCATCTATTCACAGTAAAACTTCTGGCAATAAAACAACAGTCATGAATTCTAAATAAGAACCAATATATAAGGCAAAACATTGGGGTTGTTATATTAAACCGATATATCACACACTGAAAACTATTGTATAAGAGGTATTATATCAAATAGTTTATTTTTTTTATTTACTTCTGGTAGGCCTGGCTTATAACCAACTTTGATAACTGCATTTATGTAGCTTTAATTTAGAGAAGAAAGTATTTAACCATCTCTATATTTAGATAAAGGGAAAACAAAACAAGTTATGTTCTATGTGTACAAATGGAAAAAGCATCAAGCCTTCAAATACTTTCTCTGCAGGATGCCAATGTTAAATAGCAGAGGGACCAAAATAGATTTGGCATACAGAGGACACAAAATTCATCTAAATCATTCAGCTGATAGAGTCTGAAGATAAAACTGAAGTGGTAAAAATCAGCCTATAAATTGTACCCTTAGAATGAGAGGAAACTAGATGTGGTCCTATTAGTTTCAAAGAATTTCTTATATTCTTGAATATACTGTGTGTGTTGTAGTAAGACTCTTAGGTGTTTCTTCCAGCTTATCACATATAAAATATTTCTGTAGACCTACATATAAATTAAACAAACATGCTTGTATGCATGAAGACTCATGTGTATGATTCCTTGTATCCCTCTATTTTTTTGTTTCGTTAAACATCTTGGTAAGGGAATGAGGACAATACAAACAATGCTTCTGCAAGAAGAGTAAGGTGTTTTTTTTTCTTCTATATGTCTCTCCATGGTCAAATTGAAACCCTTCCTTTATATGAAATGCATACAGTGTTCTCAGTTCAATTTCAGTAAATGAGATTCTATCATGTGGGTACCACACACTACTTTAGTATAGTTTCATTTGACAGATGGTCACTGTTCAGGAACACATTTTTCCTAGTTCTGACACTACCCAGGAGTTGAATTTCCTCTTATATGCTAGATTTAGCATTGCTACAATTTTAAATACATATGGCCACATATACAGCACAGTGATGACCTCTGTTTTTATGACTCACTAGCATAGAATGACAAAATGATTAAACATATATTGACACCCTATGTGAATGTAAATATATTTTTATTTATATTACATAAAATGTATAATTTGTAGTACGATCTATTTCAGTTACCCAAAAATTGGTCGTTGCTCATGACGATTTAAATTGTCATGCAACATGCAGCAATAACTTGAAAACCTGTTTGATACTATGTCTTTAGAAAATAAATAAATCATATATATATCTGTATATATATATACACACACATATATATATACATATGGCTGATATATATATATATATATATATATATATATATATATATATATCACACATATATACATGGCTAATATGCAGTCACATAGAATTTCAAGGTTTGTAAATAAATACCATTTTTACTACTTAAATGAGATACTTAAATCATTAGTACCTCTTCTGCTACTATTAAGAAACTATATTTTCTATTTTTAATATATTGTTATCTTCCAATAAAACAACCTGTATATAACTGCAAAATCATTTTGTTTGCACAATACACCATAGCATTCCTTAATAGATTTGCTTTGCAATAGATGAAAGTATAAACCATGCCCTAAATCTCTTGTCAATACATTATTTTTTTCCTCTACTTTTCAATTATTATACAAAGGAAATCTTGTTATAATCTGCTCTTTGTTCTCCATGTAGTTAAGCATGGGTATTACCACTGGTTTCAGTATTGAGAACTTGAGAGCACAAAGGATTGTCAGTTCAAAGGGCTTTCAACTGGTACACAGAACAATCCACTGGTTAGAAGCTGAAGTGTTATATCATTAGCAAGACCTTCAAAACAAAGAGATATTTGGCTTTTTTTTTTAAAAGTGGAAGCAAGCCTCTTTTGTTGTATAATATTTAAATGGTTGAAAATATAGGATGAAGATGGCATATTATTATTAGAAATTAGCAGGGATGTCTCATGTCACTCTAGGGATATTTGGTAACAGTTATCTTTGTGTGTATATAAATCTTTCAAGTTATGTATCTGTGTATCCTTATTTTCTTTTGAGCTTTTTCTAGAAAAATAAAAAGAAAAATGAATAGGAATATCTTAAAGATGACCCCCTAGAATCCTTAAAGTATCCTATTTTGTGCAAATAATAACCAAAATCCAATGTGGAAAAAAAAAGACATTTCTTCATGTGGTATAACACCAGTAGTATTCTATCTTGACCCTGAAAAGTCAACTTATGTGAATTTCTTAAAGTAGACCACAAAAGTTAGTAAACTGTCCTTCGTGAATGAATATTTTGGGTTAACAATGGCCCAATGTTAAACAATATACTAAACATGTATTAAATATTCTCAGAGAGTGATTTTTTTCTGAGTAACACATATATATTTTTATAAAAATAAATTTTTTAATGTTTGTTTATTATTGAGAGAGAGACAGAGCACAAGCGGTGGAGGGGCAGAGTGAGAGAGAGAGACAGAATCTGAACCAGGCTCCATGCTCCAAGCTGTCAGCAAAGAGTCCAACACAGAGCTCGAACTCACGAACTGTGAGATTATGATCTGAGCCAAAGTTAGATGCTTAACTGACTGAGTCACCCAGGTGCCCCAACTAAATTAAACTTTTTAAAAAGTATACACTACTATGCAATGTTTGACTTCTTTTCCCACATTCATTGTTTAAAAAACAAGAATTTTGGGGGCACCTGAATGGTCAGTTGGTTGAGTGTCTGACTCTCGATTTTGGCTCAGGTCATGAACCCAGGATTGAGGGATCGAGTCTTGTGTGGGGCTCCACGCTGAGCATGGAGCCTACTTAGGACTCTCTCTCTCCCTCATACTCATCCCCCCTGCTCACATTATCTCTGAAAAAAATAAAAATATAAATAATAATTCCTTATTTTTGAGTTCTGAATACATTTATCAATTAAGATGCATATTTCACATAAAACACCCTCTATAGTCCTGTGTATAGTTGCCAAATCATTGCTGTGGGTTTACTGCTTCTTATTTAATCATATTAACTCAGGGCACTGTGCTCCAATGTTATGAACATAAACAATATTTACCTGTCATTACTATGATTCTCAGACCTTCTAAAGAGTTTATTTAAAAAAAAGAAGGGGGGAAATAAGAAATGAAATGGAATAAATATAGATACTAGAAGCTAAACAAGCATAAAATGTAAAGGAAATAGGCAAGATAGAGTTACAGACACTGGATTTACCCTCCCTCTTGAAAGAACTAAAAATCCAGACAAAATACATAAATAATATTTTTTAAGATACTGGACATCTGGCAACAAGGACAAGTTACTCAAAGAAGGGGGACAAATGAAGATCGTGCCCTATGATTGCCCTAGTTTACTACCAGGAGAGAATTTATTTGTACAGTAGCACAAAATAGGGAACCTAAACAAAGCTTAGCTGTTGTCCTGAGTTTAAGAGACAAAGCTGGAAGTTTGAAGAAGACAGAGAGAGAGATAACTTTGTGAGAGATTAAGTGAGATATATTCAAGAGAGAGATAGAGAAAGAGAGAGAGCATGAGCTCTGGGGATCTTCACACGATCTCTTTTGAACTTTCAATACTGACTAGAGGATATGTTTGAAGAAATGAACTGAGATTAGTGGAAGAACTACTCAGAGGATGAAACGGAGGACGGCTCCAAATCCTCAAAGAGATGGGAATATTTCCTGATCTCTCTCATGTATGGAAGTGAAACAAACTCAAAATGCATGAGATATGGTTATTCAGAAGGATTATTCTTCAGTAGTGGCAAAAATTAATCTAAGAGTAAGTGATGCTGTGATCCTAATAAATTCATATGAGTGATAAAACAATCCCAAGATGAGTAGAATCATTTAATTGAAACTCAAACTATAAATGTGAAAATACTGAATTAGTAGACAATGAAATCAGAGCAGTTATTATAACTCTATCCCATATGGTCAAGGAGCTAGATGGCTAGTTAATCATGTTGAGCAAAGACATGGTAGATATTAAAAGTATCAAGTTTTTATAGGAAAAAAAGACCCTGCAATGTCTAAGATTTTTAAAAAACACATTGGATAAGATTAAACACATTATCTGATATCTCTGATATCTCAGAGATAAAAAAGAATCATACTAAAAGACATAGGAAAACAAACTATTTAAATAATAAAGCCTAAAATACACACACATGCACACACACACATACACACACACAGATACACACACCCACAGAATATTACTATGCAGTGAGACACTTTAAGCATTCCCTTCAAAAAGAAGGTATGTTGGACAGAAAGTAAAACATATTTGAAGAAGTTAAGGATGACCAAAAATTTCCAAAATTTATTGAAAGATGTAAACCTCCAGTTACCTGGAGTTTCAAAAATGCTTAGAAAAAAATACATGAAAAAATACCAAGGCAGACAAAAATCAAATTACTTACAATAAATGATTAAAAAAATATTTTAGAAGGAACAAAGGAAAGGAGACATATATTCAGGAATTAAGAATAACAATAGACTTCTCCTCAAAAACAATTCAAATCTAAAGATTGTATTGAAAGGAAAAGAAAATAAAACAGGCAATTTAGAATTCTATGCCCAGCAAAAATCTCCCAATGACAAGATAAAGATGTATTTAGATATACAAAAGCTTGAAAATTAATCATCATTAGAACCATATTACAAGAAATATTGAAGAAGACCTTCAAGCAGAAGAAAATGATACCAGTTGGAAATGGGAATATTTGCACAGCAGCAACTGGAAACTTTCACGGGCAGTGGATATGATAATTTTCTTGATCACTATGACAATTTTACAGTGGTATACATAGGGCAAAACATAAAATTATACACATAAAACATGTTATTATTTATCAAGGGTGTTAAACATGCAAAGGAGCAGACAGATGCTAATTGTCTTGGAAGTGTCCAATAGCTTTAGAGTAGCTTCCATTTCAATATACTTAAGTAGGACAGGTGCTTGGGTGGCTCACTCAGTTAAGCGTTTGACTCTTGGTTTCAGCTCAAGTCATGATCTCATGGTTCATGTGTTTGAACCCCACGTTGGGCTCTTCACTGTCAGCGCAGGGTCTGTTTGGGATTCTCTCTCTTCCTCTTTCTCTGTCCCTCTCATGCTTTCTCTCTCTCTCAAAATAAATAAATAAATTATATATATATATATATATATATATATATATATATATATATAACTATATATATATGAAAATGCTTTACTTTATTATTTCTTCATTTCAGGATTGCTAAGAAAAGTATTTATTAAAGATCTAAAGTAAGTAAATGGCAAGTCTATTTAGGAAACCTTATCTGTTTTTATTCTAAGTTCTATACCAACGTATTCATATATAAATAGAATATTTAATTTTTTCTAATACTAATTATGAATACATCAATTTCCTAGTTGATATTCACTCTAACTTAAAATATGAAATATAACTAAAGGACAAAAATCCTGTAAAATTCATAGTAGCTGGCTGAATGCACTTTTTTTTTTGTTTAATGTGCCATTGGTGTTCAGGACTAAGATTAATCTATCAGAATAAACTTCGATGAATGTTGCATATGCCAAATTACTCTCAAGTTTTGTACTTAATAATCAACTATAGTGGTGTTTTAGAAGTTAAATGAATAATATACTCAAATACAAAAGCTCATATAACATACATTCGTATGTGAAAATTTATTTAACTCAAAAAAGTGGTTGTACGAAAGTGTTGAATCACTATATTATACACCTGAAACTAATATTGCACTGTATGTTAACTAACTTATAGCTAGTTTAAATTAAAAAACAAAGAAACAGAAAAAAGTGGTTGTGTTTGAGAGATTTACTTGATATTTCTTTGGTTTAGGTAAAAAACAGAAACAGTTATTTTAGAAAATTACTCTCTAGCTAATGCTACAACAATAATAAAAACTAATCTCTTATCAATAGATATTTGAGTAAAAATACCTCTGTATGAGAGTGATAATGCAATATGTTGTTTGGGGTTGGGGAAATGAGAAATGAAAAAGAGAAAAGGTAATATAAAGCAGTCTAGAAAATTGCTCTCTCTTGGGGCGCCTGGGTGGCTCAGTCGGTTAAGCATGTGACTTTGGCTCAGGTCACGATCTCGCAGTCTGTGACCTCGAGCCCCGCATTGGGCTCTGTGCTGACAGCTCAGAGCCTGGAACCTGCTTCAAATTCTATGTCTTCCTTGGGGTGCCTGGGTGCTCAGTCAGTTGAGCATCTGACTCTTGACTTCGGCTCAGGTCATGATCTCAGAGTTTGTGGGCCCAAACTCTGTGGGGCTCTGTGCTGACAGCATGGGTCCTGCTTGGGATTCTCTCCTTCCATCTCTCTCTCTCTCTGTCCCTTGACTTTCTCTCTCTCTCTCTTCCAATCTCAAAATAAATAAACATAAAAAAAAAGAAGACAAATTCTATGTCTTCCTCTCTGTCTGCCCCTCCCCTGCTCACGTTCTCTCTCTCTAAAATAAATAAACATTAAAAAATTTAAAAAAAAAATTTTTTTAAATACACTCCCTCTCTCTCAAAAAAATAAACATTTAAAAAATCCCAATGAAATAATGACCTTACATCAATTAAAATCATTATTATTAAAAACAGAAAAAAAAGTTGGTAAGCATATGAACAAATTGCAACCCTTGTCCACTGTTGTTTGGAAGGTAAAATGGTACAACTGCTATGGAAAACAGTATGACAGTTCTTTGAGAGATTCAAAATAGAATTTGGGACTGAGGAAGGAGTAAATGAGGAGTCACTGTATAATAAGTAGAAAGATTCAGTTTTATCAGAAGAGCTTGGAGGATGGATGTACAACGTCTTAATACTGTTGAACTATAAACTTAAAAATGGCTAAGATGGAAAATTTTATGCCATATACATCTTACACAATTATTTTTTTGAAATTAAAGATGAATTATTCCTTATCAAATGCTTTAATTTAGGATATTCTATTGGCTGGTGAATACAGACCATAACAGACTGCAAAAACAGGGTGGGATGTTAGAAGAAATTAAAAGTATATAAATGAAAATATTAAAGACTCATCTCAGAAATGTTTTTAATGTATTTAGTTACAAAATGAGTGGGTATTCAAAGCTATGAGTTTCTATTTCATGGAAGATAGCTGTTTTAATTTTAGTTTGAACTGTAAGTAAGTATCTATGTTCACTTAGGCCAAAAAAATTACTAGAATTTATAATTTAGAGCTATGGCCTACTCTGATATAGCCTTTAATATAAATACACACATACACAAAACCATACACATATTTACATAGGTTGTATGAAATGTACATGAAAATTAACAGGGTGGCTTGCTGTATCATTATTTATAAAGAGTTAATGGTTAACAATCACTCAACAAATCATTAATTTAGTTTGGAAACAAGTTATATGTCACACCTTCTTTAGTTTCTTTAATATTTATTGAGTATTATAAATCAGGAATTGTATTAAGAGTAACACATGCATCATTTTGTGCAATTATCAATAACTTTTATCCTCATTTTAAAGGATTTAGGAAAGGGAAGTTGGAGAATTTAAATAATTCTCTTGTAGTCATATAACTTGAGAAACAGATTGAAGATTCTAACACAGATCTGTCTTTCTTGGTACCGTTACTGAGAGCCAATATGCTAATTAGGCTCATTATTTTCTTTCATTAATTGCCTGACAGGACTCTGGGTGTAGGTGAAAAGCAAATCTAGAAAATATACTCAAAAGGATATCAGAGCAACACACAAAAAGCGGATAAAGGAAACTTGGAAAATTAGAAGACTAATTCTCTCAGATCTGTATTAGAAATAACATATATGATTTACTTGAACTATTGTTGGTTAGCATCTCATACTCTTCTGTCCTTGTCTGAGGAAGTATACATTTAAATTCTTCATCCTTAAAATATAAAACTGCATTACGTTCAACAAAGCATGATATCTCTAGACGTAAATTAGAAGGAAATGTGATCTGGAGTTCCTATTCAGGAAGGAATGTGCAAGTAAAGTTTAGAGCTTGCTGGGGAGCCAAGAGACCAGATTGGTAAGTGCTTTTCTTTTTCTTTTTCTTTATTTATTCCTTTATTCTTTTTAGTTTGCATTTCCTTTGTGCTTAAATTTTATTAAAAAAAATCAAACATATAAAGGTGAAATAATAGTACAGTGGCATCCCATATCTCATGCCCCTTCATCAGTGGATGATTACCTTGCACTTTCCCTTCTCCCAATCTAGAATCAGCCTTAGTTAAATTTAGTATTTAAGGAATCTTAATGGGTGATGGTATTTAGACATCAAATCTGGGCACTAGGAGCCCTCATTGCTGCTATGGAGTCTTCACCTTTATGTTCTTTCATACATGTCAATCATGAATTTACACCGATTTTTCTGATTTATACTTACAATTACTATGTTGGAAGTTATCAACAATGTCTTTGATTTTCTATTGTATCTTTTTTGCTTACACTAAAAAATTTGCTTTCTAACAACATTCATATAATTACTTGTTCTTCCTACAATATTGCTAATATAGTTTATGTATGTCTATACTATCACTAACAATATAACTGCTGATTGAAGTTTAGGATTACTTTACAGTTTCATTGTTCTTAGTGTAAATCCCACTAAAGATGTACAGTGAGAGTACTATGTTAAAAGTCATTTAAAATAATACTTTTCTCTATATGACTGTGTAAACACCATGGAGTAGAGTTGGGTTCATTTGTTTCAACCTGTTTTCAAATTTAGTCATTTTTTTCCTTTGTGTAAAATGTGTAAAATGTGTCAAATTCTGGAACAATATTTGGGCAAATAATGACAATCAATAGCTAATATCACCTAAATCCATAGTATTCAAAGTGTGGTCCAATGGCATCAGCATCATACAGGAGCTAGGTAAAAATGAATAGTTTTAGGCTCTATCCCAGACCTGCTGAATAAAATTGTGCATCTTAACATGATCCCCCAAGTGATATGTTACGGACACTGAAGTTTGAGAAGCAGGATTCTAGACTAGTGATTTTCAATCTGGGCTGCACATTATCATCATTTGACAATGTTTTAAAAATTACAATGTCCAGACTGTACACTAGATCAATGAATTCAAAATCTGTAGTGGTGAGACCCAGGAATCTGCATCGTAATACAGAGATGAGTTGAGAAGCACTTATACAGATCATGTATCTTAGAATGAGGATCCGTAGGATTTCTATCCTTCTTGTAACACAGTTAAATCTTCAGTTGAATAAAGTAACGGTGCTTTCTGGAAATTTTGTACCGATTTTTTAATCACTGTTATTGTATTTGGATGAAGTGGATGCAAAAATATTCCCTTCCCCATGGAGAATAAAAACTAAACTGTCTTTAATACATAAGCTTGAGAGTTTTAATTTAAAGTTGTAAGTTAGTGCTCCAGTTTATATTTTTACTCTGCTACTATTGGGTATGACTTATTGAGTTTATATATTCCATAAACTGTAGCAGGCAATGCTATATAATTTTATCCCCTAGCAGAAATCTGTGACATAAAAACTAAGAATTAATATGAGAATTGAGATTTAAAGTTTTTTAATTTGTTAACTTGTTTAATAATCTGCCCTAACGGATTTAACCAGTAGAATATAGTTAGTTATCAAACTCACATCTGTGGTCCTTAAGACTGCCTTTTGCATGTTATAATACTTCCTTCTATTAAATTGTTCTAGCAACTCCACTGTTAGTTACAGAAAGAATTTCACACAATATTTATTATTTATATTTATTATATTTATTTACATTTATTATTTATATTGCTCAAATATTTAAAATGTATTAAATGTTAAGAGCTTGGAACATCTCAAATTATTATATAACTAGAAAATAGGAAAGTATTATACTTTTCTTTCAATGGATTCTAACATACTTTACTAGAACGCCACAAACTGAGTATGATAACCAAAAGGAGATGAAAGATGTAAAATGCATTCCTTATGGATATAAGCAGAGATAATGTATTCAAAAGTATTATTCATGTTACCATGTTTTTATTTCTTCTACCACTAATTCGAGTGCCCTTTCTCTTCAAAAAAATCCACAATACAAAACCATACTTTTTCTTATATAATTTTTAAAAATCTGCATTTAAATATTTTTGCATTTGTTCTACCTTAGACAAAGGAAATAAATAGTTTACACATAACAGTGTTGTTTAGTATATGATTAAATTTGTCAGAAATAAATATATAGTACTTTTGGCCCATCTAGTAATAAATGCACAAGAAGGCTTTGATGTTATGTCCCTCCAGGAGGCAGCAGACACACTGTATTCTATAATAGACATGGGTATACATGTTCCCCAGAGCTACACAATGTCATGGCCATGATGATATGCTGGTTAGTCTAGTTATAACTCAATTACTATATGATACTAAGATGTCCTAAATCACTATGAGTTCTTAGAAAAGCTCTAAGTTCTTTATTTCTAAAAGAGAAGATAATAGTTTAAGATTTTATTTTAATGATATAATGAAATAGCAGTAAGGCATTAATTAATGAGTAGTAAAGAATTAACACTAAAGAATATTTGCTCTGGTTAGCAAAAAAATTTTAAATAAGAATAAAATTTTTGAGAGAGGAGTAAATCTGGTGGAGTAATATAAGGACTTATGCTTGCCTTTTTCCTTGAACACAACTAGATCATTACCAAACCATTCTGAAACACCCTGTAAATTGATCTGAGGACTGAGAACTTCACACTAGAGGTAGAAAAGAGGCTACATCATGGAAGGTAGGAAGTGCAGTGATGTGATTTGGGGGGGAAAAGAATCACAAGTGCTGTGGAGGGGAGGGAACCCTGATCACACAAAAGGAAAGAAAGAGTAAGGGAGTAGAAAGGAGAGAGAGAGAGATAAAGCAGCATGGGGTGGGGGAAGGGTGTTGCATAAGAAACCACACTTCTCCAAAACCACTGAATGAGAAAACAAGAAGGGCTGATTATTCCAAATATTTACAAGCAGTGGAAGTCAGTGACTAAAGTGTTTTAAGTCTGCTCCATTGCCAGGTGGAGACTGATGGGTATAGTGGTGCTCCTGTGGGGAAGAAGGGCAGAGGCCTGGTAGCAGACAGGATGCTCTGAGCATCCCTGGTTCACACTGGGAGAAACAGTTCCCCTTCTTGGAGTACCTTTTGGAGAAGTGGTACTACCTCTCAGGGGACAAAAGAGATGGTGGGTGCTATCACACTGCCTTGTTCATTAGCATATGATCAGAGATCCCTGCTGAGGGCAACTAACCTGGACAGTGACTTTTTGCTACACTTTACCATAAAACCCAAGCCCCTGAATGGTCAGAAAATGCTTTTCTGGGACAAACCAGTACCAGCCACAGCACAGCAAGACCCTCACTAGAGGATAGACACAGGTTCATGCTGCACCAGGTCCCTAAAATTTGGAGTTTTGAAACACAACAGCATGCTTGAGATAAAACACAAGAGCACTACACTTCTTCCAGGCAGGCAGGATGGAGTGGACACAGACAAGGTAAAGGCAGGAATGTGAAGAAAGCCAGGGACCCAAGAGAGGAGCTTGTTCTCTCTTCTGTGAGGCCTTCCTGAGCAGCAGTAGGTGTGAACTCCACTATCCAGGGAAGAGAGCAGGGAGATGCTATTTTTCACCTTTCCTATCAGTACAGACAGACTTCAGTGAGCAGCACATCAAATACAGGGGAGTCTTGAGCTCCTTCTACCAAGCCTGGCCACCGTGCACTCTGCAGGTGCCTTTTTGAATAGGGTAAGTGTGACTGAGAGCCAGAGCAGCAGCAGACCCCTCTGACAAAAGACCAGCACAAACCGCCCACAAGCACCAGGTCTACTGATCATTGACTGTTGCAAAGCTTGAGCTCTACTGGAAATAGAACCAGGAAAAGGCCTTCCTAACACACAAAAGACAAAGACCTAGACTAAATGCCAAGAGTGAGGAATTCATCCCAAAAGAAAGAATAAGAAGTCATGGCATGGGAACTAATAAAAATAGATATAAATAATATGCCTGAAATAGAATTTAAAACAACCATCATAAGGATACTAGCTAGAACTGAGAAAAGCATAGAAGAAATCAGAGAGACCCTTAACACAGAGATAAAAGACCTAAAAACTAGTCAGGCCAAATAAATAATGCTATAACTGAGATTCAAAGCTGATTAGATGTAATGACCACAGGGATGGAAGAAGTTAAGGAATGAATAAGTGATATAGAATATTAAATTATGGGAAATAATGAGGCTGAAAGGAAGAGGGAAAAAATAATGAATCACAAAGGCAAATGTAGGAAACTCAGCGACTCCATAAAGTCAAATAACATTTGTATCATAGGAGTCCCAGAGAAGAAGAGAAGGAAAAGGGGGCAGAGGTTTATTTGAGCAAATTATAGCTAAAAACTTTCCTAATCTTGGGAAAGAAGCAGACATCCAAATCCAGGGGATACAGAGAACTCATCAAAATCAACAAAGCAGGGCAACACCAAAACACATCAAAGTCAAATTTTCAAAATATGGAGATAAAGAAAAAATCCTAAAAGCATCAAGTGAAAAGAAATCCTTAACTTGCAAGGGAAGACAAATAAGATTAGCAGCAGATCTCTCCCCAGAAACTTGGCAGGCTAGAAGGGAGTGCCATGCTATATTCAAGATGCTGAATAGGAAAAATCTGCAGCAAGAATACTTTACCCAGCAAGGCTGTCATTCAGAATAGTAGGAGAGATAAAGAGTTTCCCAGACAAACAACAACTAAAGTAGCTTGTGACCACTAAACCAGCCCTGCAAGAAATATTAAAGGGGGCTCTGAGTGGGAAAGAAAGACCAAAAACAATAAAGACTGGAAAGGAACAGAGAAAACCTCCAGAAACAACTTTATATGTAATAAGATGTCACTAAATTAATATCTATCAATAATCACTCCGGATGTAAATGGCTAAATGCTCCAATCAAAAGATATAGGTTATCACAATGGTTAAAAAAAAAAAAAAAAAGACCCATCTATATGCAGCCTACACAAGACTCATTCTGGAACTAAAGACACTTATAGACTGAATATGAGGGGATGGATAACCATTTATCATGCTAATGGATGTCAAAATGAAACTGGAGAAGCCATACTTATATCAGGCAAAATAGAGTTTAAACCAAAGATTGTAACAAGAGATGAAGGGCATGTTATCATAATAAAGGGGTCTATCCAAAAGGAAGATCTAAACAATTGTAAATATTTATGCCCCCAACTAGATTTTCCCAGATATATAAACAAATTAATAACAAACATAAAAGAACTCATTGATAATAATACAATAATACAATAATAATAGGGGACTTTTACACTCAATCACAGCAATGGGCAGATCATCTAAGCAAAAAATCAACAAGGAAACAGTGGCTTAGAATGACACATTAGACCAAATGGACTTAACAGATATATTCAGAATATTTCACACTAAACCAGGAGAATACACATTTTTGTGGGTGGGGGTTAGAGGGGAGAGAGAGAGAGAGTGAACGAGCAGGAAAGGGAGAATACACATTCTTTTTGAGTGCACATGGTACATTATCCAAAATATATCACATACTGGTTCACAAATGAGGCCTCAAAAGTACAAAATGATTGAGATCATACCATGCATATTTTCAGACCACAATGCTATGAAATTTGAAGTTAGCCACAAGAAAAAAAATTAGCAAGAATACAAATATATGGAAGTTAAAGAAGATCTTACTAAAGAATGAATACATTAACCAGGAAATTAAAGAGAAATTAAAAAAAAACATAAATGCAACTGAAAATGAAAACGACAGTCCAGAACCTTTGGGATGAAGCCAAAGGTGGTAATAAAAGGGAAATATATAGTAATGCAGGCCTACCTCAATAAGAAAGAAAAATCTCAAATACACAACCTAACCTTACGCCTAAAGGATCTAAGGAAGGAACAGCAAATAAAGCCTAAAGCCAGCTGAATAAGACAAATAATAAAGATTAAAGCAGAAATTAATGATATAAAACAACAAAAACAGCAGAATAATCAATACAACTAAGAGCTGGTTCTTTGAAAGAATTAATAAAATTGATAAACTCCTAGCCAGACTTATCAAAAAGAAAAAAAAGAATGAACCCAAATAGATAAAAGAGGAGAGATCACAATAAACACCACAGAAATACAAACAATATATAATTATAACTATATGCCAACAAACTTGGCAATCTGGAAGAAATGGATAAATTTCTAGAAACATACAAACTACCAAAACTGAAACAGAAGAAATAGAAAATTTGAACAGACCCATAACCAGCAAAGAAATTGAATCAGTAATCAGTCTCCCAACACACAAAATCCCGGGCCAGATGGCTTTCTAGGGTAATTCTACTGGATATTTAAAGAGTTAATACCTATTCTTCTCAAACTGTTCCAAAAAATATAAATGGAAGGAAAACTTCCAAATTCATTCTACAAGGCTGTGATTACCTTCACTCCAAAACCAGACAAAGACCCCACTAAAAAGGAGAATTACAGGCCAATATCCCTGATGAACATAGATGTAAAAATTCTTAACAAGATACTGGAAAGTCGAATCCAACAGGACAATCAAGTGGGATTTATTCCTGGGCTGCAGGGTTGGTTCAATATTCACAAATCCACATTAAAAAAGGTAACTATAAGAACCAAATGATGCTCTCAGTAGATGTAGAAAAAGCATTTGACAAAATATAGTGTTCATTGTTGATAAAAACCCTTAACACAGTAGGGACAGTAGGAATATACCTCAACATCATAAAGACCATATACAAAAGACACACAGCTAATAACATTCTCAATGGGGATAAATTGAGAGTCTTTCCTCTAAGGTCAGGAACAAGACAGGAATGTCCTCTCTCACTGTTGTTATTTAACACAGTACTGGAAGTCCTAGACTCAGGAATCAGACAACAAAAAGTCATAAAAGGCATCTAAATTGGCATGGAAGAAGTCAAACTTTCACTATTCACAGACAACATGATACTCTAGGTAGAAAACCCAAAAAACTCCACAAAAAATATCTAGAACTGATACATGAATTAATCAAATTTGCAGGATATAAAATCATAGTACAGAAATCTGTGCCATTTGTATACACCAATAATGAAGCAACAGAAAGATAATTCAAGGAATCAGTCCCATTTGCAACTGCACCAAAATCCAGAAGACACTGAATAATAAGTCTAAACAGAGGTAAAATATCTGTACTCTGAAAACTATAGAACACTTATGAAAGAAACTAAAGAGGACACAAAGAAATGGAAAACATTCCATGCTCATGGATTGTAAGAACAACCACTATTAAAATGTCTATTCTAAACAAAACAATCTACACATTTAACATAATATTTATCAAAATACCACCAGCATTTTTCACAGAGCTAAAACAATCTTAAATTTGTATGGAACTATAAAATGTCCCAAATAACCAAGGCAATTTTGAAAAAGAAAAACAAAGCTGGAGACATCACAATTCCACATTCAAGCTATATTATAAAGCTCTAGTCATCAAGACAGTATGTTACTAGCACAAAAATAGATGTATAGATCAATGGAACAGAATAGAAAACCCAGAAATGGGGGGCCTGGGTGGCTCAGTCAAACATCTGACTCTTAATTTCTCCCAGGTCATGATCTCATGCTCGTGAGATCAAACCCCATGTTGGGCTCTGCACTGGGCCAGTAGTCTGCTTAAGATTCTCTCCCTCTCCCTCTGCCACACCCCCATTGCAGTCTCTATGAAAGAAAGAAAGAAAGAAAGAAAGAAAGTTAACAAACCTAGAAATTGACAACTATATGGTCAACTAATCCTCACAAAAGCTGGAAAAAATAAACAGTGAAAAAAATATAGTCTCTCCAACAAATGTGTTGGGAAAACTGGACAGCAACACACAGAAGAATGAAACTGGAATACATTCTTACACCATACACAAAAATAAATTCAAAATGGATGAAAGACCTAAATGTGAGACAGGAAACCATTAAATCCGAGAGAAGAACACAGGCAGCAACCTCTTTGCATCATATATAGCAACTTCTTACTAGACACATCTCTGGAGGCAAGGGAAACAAAAGCAAAACTGAACTATTGGGACCTCATCAAATAAAAAAGCTTCTGCACAGCAAAGGAAACCATCAACAAAACTAAAAGGCAGCCAATAGAATGTGGGAAGACATCTGCAAGTGACTTACCTGGTAAAGGGTTAGTATCCAAAACCTGTAAAGAACTTAGCAAACACAATACCCTAAAATCAAATAAACCAGTTAAAATGGGCAGAAGATATGAGTAGAAAATTTTCCAAAGAAAGACATCCAGATGGCCAACAAACACACGAAGGGATGCTCAACATCACTTATCATTAGGGAAATGTAAATCACAACCATGATGAGATTCCACCTCATACCTGTCAGAATGACTAAAATTAACTTTACAGGAAACTACAGATATTAGCGAGGATGTGGAGAAAGGGAACCCTCTTACACTGTTGGTGGGAATGCAAACTGGTGCAGTCAGTCTGGAAACAGCATAAAATGTCTTCAAAAAGTAAAAAATAGAGCTATCCTATGTCTGAGCAATTGTATTTACCCAAAACATACAAAAATACTAATTCAAAGGGGCACATACATTATCAACAATAGCCAATTATAGAAAGAGCCCAATGTCTATTGACTGATGAATGGATAAAGAAGCGGTATATACATACAGTAGATTATTACTCAGTCATCAAAAAGAATGAAATCTTGCCATTTGCAAAGATGTGAATGGAGCTATAGTGTATTATGCTAAGGAAATGTCAGTCAGAGAAAGACAAATACCATATGATTTCACTCATATTTGGAATTTAAGAAACAAAACAGATGGACATAGGAGAATGGGGAAAAAAGAGGGAGGGAAATCATAAGAGTCTCTTAACTATAGAGAACAAACTGAGGGTTGATGGAGGAGAGATGGGTGGAGGATGGGTCGAATGGGTGATGGTTATTAAGGAGGGCCCTTGTTGTATTGTGTTTTATGTAAGTGATGAATCACTAAATTCTTCTCCTGAAATCAATATTAAAATATGTGTTAACTAACTAGAATTTAAATAAAAATTTTTGAAACAAAAAAAAGAAGATGCTCAAGCTCAGTGGAAACCAAAGAAATGTAAATTAAAGCAACAATTCTGTAGGTATACTTTCTCACCCATCATCATAAAGTTAACTGTTGTCAAAGCCTTAATATAATTGACAGTTTTATGTGCTATTGGTAGGAGTACATTTTGGAACAACTTTAAATGCTTGTATGTTCTTGACTTAGAAATTCCATCTCTAGAAGTCTATTGTGCAAAAATATTTCCATGTGTACATAAATATTGCAGTATTGGTTACAGTAGTAAAATGAAAGGCACAATATAAAAGTGAATGATTCAATAAATTATGACTTTTCCATACTATGGAAAATAAAGTGTTAACAATAATGGAAGAGATAGATGGAGAGAGCTGATGAAAATATAGATGGAATTATAACAACAATAAATCAAAGGATTACAAGCACATTATGTTCACATTAATGTTGAATATATATGCAAATTTACACAAAATACCTGGAAATATATCAATTAATGTAGCAAATATTTAGTGAATATTTTCATGACTTTTGATTACTCTAAGGTGCCGGATTTATGGCTCTAACAAAACAGGTAGATAAATACTATTTTGTTTACCTCTATGGTGTTGGATTGAGTTGTTATTTTATATGTCATTGTATTATTTGAATTTCTTCTTGATTGGTATGTATTCATATGCTACTTCTATGAGCCTAAAACATAAGATAAAAAAGAGAGAAAAAGTAAAAAAAAAATACTATTTTTAAGTAATAAATGAATCAAATGGCTGAGTAAAGACAAATAAATAAACACATAATAAATTTATTTTAAAATTAAATCTTGATCTGAGAAGGAAGTCCATGGATGTACTGCAGAATGTCTTTGATTCTGCTGAATTCTGTGTAATTTTTGTGTGTTTGTATATCTTTTGTATTTTTCTGGGGAATTGTCATCTTTGGTTATGAAACAAACAACAACAAAAAAATATCAGTCAGACTTATGCTTCCAGGAAGATGAAATAAATGTACTTTTCCCTCTCCTTTTAGCTACCTACAATTAAAACTCTTGGAGAGTATATGTAAAACAAACATATGTAGACTCTGAAAGGTGGGAAAGGGTAGGAACATTGGGTGAGTGAGTTCTATGGTTGTTTATTTTATTTCTATAGCTTGAACTTGATGCTGAAGAAGACAAGCTTGAAATGGTAGTAAGCACAGTCCAAAATCCTCAAATGACAAAAATGGGAAGCCTAGCCCAAAAGAAAACATTACAACTACTACCACTACTGCTGGTCTATGTGAGTCAAACATTCTCTCTCTCCTCTCTCTCTCTCTCTCTCTCTCTCTCTCTCTCTCTCTCTGTCACACACATGCACACACACACACAACACAGCTGTGACCCCTTTCCACTCGCACCAGGGAAGACTGCCAAACTCATTATATTGAAATAAGGCACCCCATCAACTTGTCCAGTAGAAACCGCATTAGAGTCTAAATTTCCAACCTTACCAGGAAGCAACAAAGTGATCATCCCATTCACCAGTGGAGTGATGTCATTGGAAACCTAGTGAAGAGTCCAGAGTTCCACCACCACCTAGAGTTAATGATTTTAATCTCTATTCCCATAGTATGAGTGCAGTTGTGGAGATCTGTATATATATAGTGTGTGTATATACATAGCAATCTTAAATATGTATACAGCATGTAGCAGAGCTTCATAAAGTGGGAAGCATAAACTGATAGATTTGAAAGAAGAAATAAGAGTGGCACCTGGCTGGCTTAGTTGGTAGAGGACGCAACTCTTGATCTTGGGGTTGTGAGTTTGAGCTCCAAGTTGGATGTAGAGATTACTCAAAAATAAAGTCTTTAAAAATAAAAAAAGATAAATAAACAAATAAAGGAGAAATATAATAATCCACAACAATATTTGGAGATTTCAACTTTCCTCTCTCAACAACTGACTGAACGACTAGACAGAAAATCAACATAGATATAGAAGATCTAAACAACACTATCAACCCACAGGATGTAATTGACATTTAGAGAACACCTCTATTCAACAACAGCAGAATATGTATTATTTTCAAGCACCAATGGGAGATATGTGTGTATACACACACACACACACACACACACACACACACACACACATATATATACAATATATATATATATATATATATACACACTATGTTACATCCTTGAAATGACAAAATTATAGAAACCAGATTAGTTGTTGTTTATGATATAGGATTGGGGCAGTAGGTGTGGCTCTAAACAAGCAACATGAGGGATTCAGGGGTAATGTAAATTATATGCATCTTGGTTGTATTATTGTCAATATCCAGGGTGTGATGTTGTTTTATACTTTTACATCGGGTTACCATTGAGGGTAACTGGGTAGAGAGAGGATGAGATCTCTCTGTATTATTTCCTACAACTGCATGTGAATCAACAATTATTTTTTAAAACCATATGTATATATCCCAATTCCATTTAACATTTTAACACTTTCATTTACTTTTTTAATCATTTTGTGGTGAAAATAATCTGTCTCTTATTTGATTTAATTAAAATGATCAAAAGCATGAATAAACTCCAAAGATAGATAATTGAAATGTTTAAAAACTGTGTTTGATTCTAGAATAGTTTGTAAAAAAAATAAGTAGAAGTTTAAAGGAATTGACATATTTGCCTTAACTTCCTCAGCAGGCTGGATGGTAAACAGTGCCTAACTTTGAATTAAATTTTACTTTGGACCACTTGTAATGAAATGTGTTTAAGTAAAGAACTTGAAATTTTACTATTAAGCAGTTACTGTTATACTTAGTTTTGAAATTCACATCGTTAGGAACTTTGCTAAGAACAAACACCCAAGGATGAATCATCAACAGTCTAGCAACTTAGATAAATTGGATAAAATCAGGGAAGTAGTTTGAGGGAAAAATGTCTTAAATTTCAGGTTTGGGAATACATTCCTCCAAGGACAATACTGAATAATTTGTGGGGAAGTTTGATTTGCACCTAAAAGCTTTGAAAAGCCTATCTTGATCATTACATGCTTACTGTATTTAATATAATGTCTTAGAAACATTTATTTTTCTCTTCATTTGGGCAGCATGGTCGGCCTGGATCTTTCAGCCTTCTTAGGAGCTGTGCTTTCTTAAAAGTATTGAGCTCTAAATTTGGAATATAGGTATACAACTCGGCACAGAGGTAATGAAGTGTAATGTTCCGTAGCAATCAAGTATCGTGGTCTCCACATTGTGGACACTTGTTAGCTCTGAGGTTAAGTGCCCTCAAGAATATGATTAAATTAAAAAGTGATCACCTTAAATTTTACCAACGATGTCAATACTAGCAGCCCATCTACCATTACACATAGGAGAACATATCTGCTCTGATTTCCTCCACTCTGGTTTCCCTGTCTTCCTCACCGCATCCTCCAGTTACATACTCATTTTCTATTTAAATTAGAAAAATCATTCTTAAGCCACTGTAAAATGACAACTGCCACCAAAGAATAAAATAGCTATTAAGAATGTTCGAAAAGAGTAGAGGCCCGATTCATCAGGTTTCATCCACTGTAAAAATTCATAGATATTTATATTTTGGAAATTAAACTTTTCGGGGCGCCTGGGTGGCTCAGTCGGTTAAGCGTCCGACTTCAGCTCAGGTCACGATCTCTCGGTCCATGAGTTCAAGCCCCACGTCGGACTCTGGGCTGATGGTTCAGAGCCTGGAGCCTGCTTCGGATTCTGTGTCTCCCTCTCTCTCTGCCCCTCCCCCGTTCATGCTCTGTCTCTGTCTCAAAAATAAAAATAAAAATACGAAAAAAAAAACTTTTCTATTACCCACATGTTCAAGAGATAATCATCTGTCCATGAAAAGCTTTATTTAGCATTCACACTCTGTGAATCTTTTTAAGTTTGCATATTGGCCTCCTTTTTTCCCCTGTCCATTTTAAGGGATTAAACTGCAATATTCATACATGAAAAACCAAACCAAACCAAAAAAGAAAAAAAAAACAAAAAACAAAACACCACACATACACACATAAAAAAACAAATAGCAATTTCTGTGCTGGAACTGCAATCTCTCAGCATATTTTTCCCTGTAAGTGACGTGAATTTAGTGCCAGATTCTAGGTAATTGACAGATTTATGCAAGTGCATAGTGGCTTGCTGCCTTTTCTCTCATGTGAGAAAGAGCAAAAATGTCTTAAGGCTCAGCCAGAAGCTTTAACACATTTTTTTGAGCAGGAAGTTGGACTCATTGTAGTCTTAAAGCAAGCCTGCTGGTGAATGAAGTCATAATGCTGTGGAAGTGAGGACACTGCAGTTTAAAAAAGAATAAAAGGGCTGTTGCTTTGAGGCTGGCAAGCCTTAGGTCATAAACACATTGCTTAAAAACAAAGAAATCAACAGCTCCACACACAGCAAGAAAAGATGTGAACCTGGAGCTTCCAGAGCTATTCAGATTCAGTTTGCTTGCTTTCTGGATCTCACAAGAAAATTAAATTAATGTTGTTGTCTCTTTTACTATATTTTACCAAGTTAAAAAAAAAAAACTAGAAAGAAAAGAATGAAAGAAAGAAAGAAAGAAAGAAAGAAAGAAAGAAAGAAAGAAAAGAAGAAAGAAAAGAAAAGAAAAGGAATAGGAAATGTGGTCAGTAGTCTACCAAATGAGTTATATTTTGGTACACTTAACTCAAAATCCATCAGGATTTTTCATCCATCCATCCATCTTCTACTCTAAATCCTTTGATGCCCTGTAATCTGAACAATATTGCATTCTCTTAAAAATACCAAGGGGAACTTTGATTCCGCATCAAATGGGCTCTCTTAAGTTCTAAATCAAATCAAAATCATCAAAGGAATTCAACCCATTAAGCCACAGTACTTTATTCAGCATCTATTATATGCTCAATAATGTGCTATGCATTTGAGTGTATCCAAAATATGTAAGATATATCCTCAGATTTTAGAAAAACAATAGTAATATATAAACCAATATTTAATATTAGTATTTATTAATAATTAGTAATGTTACTACTTAAAACTATATTAATAACAATATATTAAAAATAGTTAAATAAAAGGTAAATAAAATATTTAAGGAGAATAGAAGAGACTCAGAACAGAAAAAAAAATTTAAAGCCACAAAAATTTTAGGGAAGAATAATTCAGTTTCAGTATTTATGGAGACTTTTCCCCTCCCCACTAATTCCTAAAGTCAGATTAAAAGAAGAGTAACACATAGTCACCATCATTGCATACCTTATAGACAATTAGACGAGACTGACAACGAGACAACTCCAAACAGGTATGCATATAAACAAGCTCACCATTATAATACTATACAACAAAAATGCAACATATTATGGTGGTTCAAGAAAGGAAAAGGACGATTTTGGTTACAGGAACTGTAATAATTTTAAAATCTGGGTCAGATGCTGAAACATGGTAAAAAAGAAGGAATTGAAGTGGAAAAAAACATGGTGGTCAGTAAAATAGCATGATTAAAAACATAGGAAATTTCCAGCAACAGGAAAGAATAATGAGTCAAATTTAGCTAGAGCATAGCTACACGTTAGGAAGCAATGGGAGAAAAATAACTCAGGCGTTTGCTCCGGTTGAAATAATGAACACTTAAATTCCTGGCTGATGAGAGCATATGTTGACTGATGGAAATTGTTTTGTATCATTCAGTTTTGGTAACGTAATAAGTAACATTATTTCACAACTGGAATGTACCGCAATTAAAAAAAAGTAACCAAAAATTTAAACAAGTGTATTCTTTAAAACCATATCACACAGAAGTGCTGAAATAATTTTAAATTACATATGATTCCAATTAAATGCATTCAAGTAGTTATAAATTCAGGAATACTGCCTAATAAATTTTTGAAATTTGAAAAGAAAAATGTGACATTTTTCACATCTCTTATCACTTATATATATAGGGTACAGATTTCATTTGGAGTTCACTCACAGCATGAGTAAAATGTCAAATTTTAATGCAAACCAAACATATGGAAGAAAAGAAAGAAAACAGGAACCAATTTAATTGAAAAGTTCAGTTCTAGACAGACGTCCAATTCAAACTTTTTTCCCCAGGTACAAGCTTATTATTATTTGTTTTTAATGCTGAAGGCTGGGACTTTTTCTCTTTGTTGAATCTACATCTGAATGATTGCAGCATTCTCAGAAACAAGATACAAGAGAAAATATGAATTATATAAATCACATCCAATTACTAGAGCTAGCATGACATTGGAGGACATTTAAACTTTTAATTTTATTGAGGAATAACCAACTTGACACACAGACTAAATTGAGTGAAGTAGTTAATGTAGCTTTTTTTATTTGTTTCATTCACATCTTTCCCATATTCTTTATCTTAGACATATTCTTTGACTAGCAGGTATCTTTTCAGATTGACCTGAAGATAAGTGGGAATGAGCATAAAATAACACAAGGAGAAGTGGAAGGAGAGCAGAATACTGGGATATGCTTTATGTAAACTGTAAATTCAGTTATATGTCTAATCTACATTAATAGCATTGCTGATGACATTATTCAACTGTGATCCTCATGTACTACTCCATAATAACATTTGGAGATACACTTCAAATTCAGCAGTCAGCTGTGGACTTATGTATTAATAATATGTGGCAAAATATTACAATTATGTTTCAAAACTTTCTGTCAAATCTCAAGAATATGGAGGGGAATGTAATTTTGCTCCTTCTACATAACACAAAAGTTTAATAAAATTTATCAGGTGCCACGAAACACACCTTTTCACAAAAAGATGTCTCTAATCTGAGTCATACAGCAGATGAGAAAGTATGTGTTACCCCTAGGCTGCCATTTATCTATTTCCCCAAAACATTTTCTTTCAACTAAAATTGTCTCTAACATGGTTCACACAGTAGGTCAGAAGCTGCGATTTACCCCTAGGCTGGCTACGCATACCAACTAGTATGAAAATCCACACGACCATATACAGTGCGCAAGAGCATCGTGAAGAAGCGATTGAAAATATTTTTCTCATTTTTATTTCTTCTCCCCTTTGCCAGCTCATCCAACAGACACTAAAATTTCTATCATCTTGATTATTACGAATGATTCCACGTGTTTGATCCTCTTTAGCTACTGTCATGGCTCAGGTGTCTTGTCTATCATTTATCACCTTGGCTTCCACAATAATCCTCATTGCAGTTCTCCACCTCTCTTAGAGAATTCTTCTTAAAGGTATGATTTGAACCCAAAGAATCAAAATATTTGATTCTTATGCAAATGGACGTTTCAATGACATACAGAAAAAGTCAATGACCTAAGGAAAAAGTCCAAATTTCTTAAAGAATCATTTTATTGGTCTTCCCGATTTGGCTTTGCCGATGGCTCCAGTTTTCCTCTTGTCAACTCATACAGGCATGCTGTACCGGAAGCAAATCTTGTGAAATGCACTCTCTCATACTTTGTTGTTTCACAGTTGTCCCTTTTCTATTACCCCACACATTATTTTGTCAAACTTCTAATTTAAGACTGATGTTTGGGGGCGCCTGGGTGGCGCAGTCGGTTAAGCGTCCGACTTCAGCCAGGTCACGATCTCGCGGTCAGGGAGTTCGAGCCCCGCGTGGGGCTCTGGGCGGATGGCTCAGAGCCTGGAGCCTGTTTCCGATTCTGTGTCTCCCTCTCTCTCTGCCCCTACCCTGTTCATGCTCTGTCTCTCTCTGTCCCAAAAATAAATAAACGTTGAAAAAAAAATTAAAAAAAAAAGACTGATGTTTGTCCCCCAAAGTCTTTATATGACCTTGAATTGTAGCACTCATTTCTTTTCTAAATAATTGTTCCCTTGACTTCTGGAATATAAACTATTAAAGTACAGGAAACTAGCCTTGTTTATCCTTGTATCCTAACAGGGAAAGACACCTTATGTTATGTAAGTAGATCTCCAATATTATTTGTGAAAGAAAAGAAAAAAAAAATCCAGAATGACCTAGCCAGATCATACAGATCATATTGGTATTTTCACAGCATTAGTGTTTTCTATTACAGAAAATGTTTATAAGGTGATACCATTCTATTATTTAAGTGTGTGTGTCCCCCACAAGAGAATTCGCTTCTTTTGTGAAGTAACCATTTTATTTATCCATTTTACTCAGTGCCTGAAACAGTGCTTAATTCCTAAATAGTGATATTCATTGGTTATTGAATGATTCCTCAGGTTCTTGGATTATTACAGCAAGGCCAATTATAAAGGGAATTATTCTCACATCTGCTTAACTGAGAATCATGAATCATACAACAAGGATTTATTTTTCTTTGTTTGTGTAAATGGGACTCTGAGTTGGATATCTTTTATTTGCATAGTTTCCATTATAATACTTTAAGTTGATTAATTTGCTTTCATGACCTGCATATATGTCAGCTTCCTTACTCTCAGTAGCATGGAGCATAATGTTTATGATTATAAAGCCAATTCCCTCTTAAAATAAAAAGGTCTAAGTTCCTTCCAAATACAATATAATCACACACAAGAAAGAGTCCACTAAAATGTAAAATGAGCAATATCAAGACTAGAAGATAATATTCAGAAATCTGTGTATCTGTATAGTGAAATTCTGGCTCTTTCACTTTCTGTAGAACTCTGTGACTTTGAGCACATAACTTTAGTTTTCTATGGCTCAGTTTCCTCAACTATAAAACAGAGATAACTATAGCACCAAACTCATTTAGTTACTGGAATAGATTAATTAATGTAAAAGGGCCTTACAAAACGTCCTCAAAGATAGAAAATACTCATAAATATAAACTATCATAAATTAACTTGCTCACATTAACATATGATGGGCTCAGTTGATGTGAATAATCTTGTTTGTGATGTTCATTTTTACTTATTTTTAAAGTTTATTTATTTATTTTAAAAAAGAGAGAGAGAGAGAGAGAGTGCACAAGAGAGCGCTGAAGGATTTTTTACCTCAATACCTGGGATTCCTTGTATCACCGCTTCGAAGAATGAAGAGGTGGACACAGAATAAAATGAGCAGCAGCCAAAAGTTTATTAGAGTCTAAGATCAGAAAGTAAGAATGGTATGAAAGCTCTCCTTACAGAGAGGGGCATGCAAAAGTGAGTATCTGCAACTATAGGCAAGGGTCTTTGTTTTCTAAAGTTCTGGTAAACCTCCCCTCCCCTTCCCTTCCCCCTGGTTCCTTCTCAGGCTCTACCCTTACTGGCTGGATAACTCTACATGATGGGCATTCCTGATTGGCTTGACTCCATTGTGTGAGGAGTCAGTATGGTCATACTGTCCCTTGTGTAACATTAAGTTTTATGGTTTACTTATTTTAGTTAGATACTTTGAATGTCAAATTCCTGAGAAGAACCTGAGAAGGAGCAGGTGGTGTCTGTTACACTCTTAAGAGGAACCTTATGCCCTAGGGTGTTTGCTGTGGTCAAACACCCCCAGCATTGTTCCAAAATAGGTGGTTTTCTCCACCCAGGGACCTCAGGTCCTATCCTTTCCCTCTGTCTATTTTATCCTATCTATTCCCTATCATAGGAGGGGCAGAGAGAGAAGGAGGGAGAGAGAGAGAGAGAGAGAGAGAGAGAGAGAGAGAGAATCCCAAGCAGGCTCCACACTGTCAGTGAGGAGTCTGATGTTGGGCTCAGACATAGGAACCATGAGATGATGACCTGAGACAAAATCAAGAGTCAGATGTTTAACTGACTGAGCCAGCCAGGTGCCCCTGAAGATGTTTAGTTTTAAATGCATATTGCAATATCTTTATAGGATTACATTTCATATTCTTAAATGTCATTTTTACCTTTGTCAAACACCTAACTAAATACAATAATTAAGTATGTAAACATATATAATGCTTATTAACTAGTTAGATAAATCTCAAAATAACTGAAAGGTGGATTTTAAGTACTAAAAAAAAGATGTTTCAATTTTCACATTGAAAAATATTTAATTGCTTGGATTTTGTTGTCCCATAACTAAAATTTCCTGAGTTTGATAAAAGCACTGCAAAATGACGGCTTTAGTATCACATTTGGAATAAAGTACATACTTTAAACTTTCAATTTAAGAAAAAACAAAAAAATGCTGTTTTTATTTGATCAGATTGTGTCAAATAACATCTGACCTTTAGAGATTCCTATGAACTTTAAACTGACAAAAGAAAAAAAATCCATGAGCTTGAAATTAATAAACAGTAAAGTTCTATTTTTACTTATTTTTAAATAAGTAAATATACTTATTTAAAATATACTATTTGAATATACTATTGGCAATATGTTACATACAAATATTGCAACATATTGTATGTTGTAACATATATTGTAACATATATTGTAACATACAATATGTTACATACATACTTTAAATAAGTAAATATACTTATTTAAAATATACTATTTGAATATACTATTGGCAATATGTTACATACAAAACTATTTTTATTGAATAGAAGTTAAAACACTTATAAAATATACTTTGGCGTATTTCAACTCAACCTGAAATTATTAAATTTTATGTTAATATTCAAGTTTTGACAGCATTGAAAACCTTTGCTAGTGAGACCACAGATTCCCCTAGTGTGTTAACTTTTACAGGGTAAAAAAAAAAAAAGTTTATTTCACACACAGCAACAATATCTCCAGATAACTTCCATCAATTTTTTCCCAAGTGCAGAGGACTCAATATGTAGGACTCCTGGGTTACTGGTAACCAGTTTCAACATTTTTAAAATAAAGTACACTAGCATTAAATCTGCCTACTTTGCTTTGTAACTGAGATGAGAAGATACTAGACAATTCCTCAATTTTTGAGAATTTATTTTGATCACATACTCTGTTTTCCATAGAATAGGTGTTTAATTAATGCTGAGCTTAATCATATGATGTAATCACCTAAAATTATTCCTAAATTTTGAGAAGTTTCCATTATTAGTGCCATTTCTTTTATTTTTCTTTATTTTTAAAAAACATTTTTTAATGTATTATTTATTTTTGAGAGACAGAAAGAGAGAGAGAGAGAGAGAGAGAGACAGAGAGAGAGAACAAGCAGGGTGGAGCAGAGAGAGAGAGGGAGACACAGAATCCGAAGCAGGCTCCAGGCTCTGAGCTGTCAGCACAGAGCCGGACATGGGGCTCGAACTCATGGACCGTGAAACCATGAGCTGAGCCAAAGTTAGAAGCTTAACCAACTGAGCCACCCAGGCGCCCCATTCTTTCTTTATTTTTTTTAATTTAATTTTTAGCTAACATACAGTGAAATATTAGTTTCAGGAGTGGAATTCAGTGATTCATCACTTATATACAATACCCGGTGTTCATCACAACAAGTACCCTTCTCGGTACCCAACACCCATCTAACCCATCTCCCATGCACCTACCTCTGTCAACCCATAATTTGTATTCTATCATTAAGAATCTCTTGTGGTTTGTTTCCCTTTAATACTTTCTCCCCCTTCCCATATGTTCATCTCTTTTGTTACTTAGAGTCCACATATGAATGAAATCATATGGTATTTGTCTTTCTCTGATTGACTTATTCTGCCTAGCATAATACATTCTAGGTCTATCAGTGTCATTGCAAATGGTGAGAATTCTTTCTTTTTGATGGCTTAATAATATTCCATTGTATATGTGTGTGTATGTATATATATGTATATGTGTGTATGTGCATGTATATATATACATGTATATAATAATCCATTGTGTGTATACATATATGTATATATGTATATGTATACATGTATATAATAATATTCCATTGTGTGTGTATATATACGTATATATACGTATATATACATATATATACGTGTATATACGTATATATACGTGTATATATACATGTATACACATATATATGTATATATCACATCTTTAGTCATTCATTAGCTGATGGACATTTGGGCTCTCTCCATAACTTGGCTATTGTTTATAGTGCTGCTACAAACATTGGAAACATCCAGATGGCTAGCAGACACATGAAAAGATGCACAACATCACTTATAAAGGAAATTTAAATACATAGAATGATGAGATACCACCTGACATCTTTCAGAATGGCTAAAATTAACCAAACAAGAAACAACAGGTATTGGTGAAGATATGGAGAAAGAGGAGCCCTCTTGCACTGTCGGTGGCAATGCAAAATAGTGCCATTATTTTCTAATGCTCCTTTCTCTGAGGAATGCATATATGAGTCTTGATGAGGAAATTGAATCCGGAGGTTGGTTTAGGACAGTATGGAAATATATGTGGTAAGAGAGGTTGAAAAAGGATCAAGTGAGAATAGGAAGCAGTATGTTTAAATGAGTTTGAAAAGAGGAAAGAAATACAAGAAATAATTATTTGTAGAAAGAGATAAACAAAGAGTATTTCAGGTGAAAAACAATATAGAATCAATTAAAAAAAACTTGTGAAGACTAGCAAAACAAAAATAAGAGATACAATTTTCATAAATAAATTTTAAATTGCTGTAAGAAAAAATGGGTGTGAGAACACTGCAGTGATAGAAATGATTAATGATCAAAACATGGTGAAGGATAAAACAAAGTTAGAAGTATCAGGAATAGGGGAGCCTGCATGTCGTGGGTTAAGCATGCGACTTTGGCTCAGGTCATGATCTTGTTATTCCTGAGTTCGAGTCCCACACTGGACTGTGAGCTGAGAGCTCAGAGCTTGGAGCCTGTTTCAGATTCTGTCTCCCTCTCTCTCTGTCCCTTCACAGCTCATTTTCTGTCTCTATCTCTCTCAAAAATGAATAAACATTTAAAAAAAGAAGTATTAGGAATAGATGGATAGGGTCAGGCATTATCATGTGTCAAAAATACTTGGCTCTGTTATTCTGTGGTATATTGAAAGAAGATTATTATCATAATTAACAGAAAGTGATGTCACATTCATTAGTGAAAACTGACAGAATTTGGTGCAAATTCCAGTATCCAGCTATAGCATTTAAATCAATGTTTATGACTTATTTTAAAAATCCTTTGCTTCAGAAGAATATTCAAGCAATAAAGATGGCTTATTGTGCATTTCATACTTATAACAAAGAAACATTGCATGTTTGTGTAACACTGGACCAACACTGCAAGAGGGTTCCCGTTTCTGCACATCCTCTCCAGCATCTATAGTCTGATTTGTTCATTTTACCTACTCTGATTGGCACGAGGTGGTATCTGAGTGTGGTTTTGATTTGTATTTCCCTGATGAGGAGTGACGTTGAGCACCCTTTCATGTGCCTGTTGGTCATCTGGATGTCTTCTTTAGAAAAGTGTCTATTCATGTCTTCTGCCCATTTCTTCACTCGATTATTTGTTTTTCGGTTGTGGAGTTTGGTGAGTCCTTTATAGCTTTTGGATACTAGCCCTTTGTCTGATATGTCATTTGCAAATATCTTTTCCCATTCCGTCAGTTGTGTTTTAGTTTTGTTGATTGTATCCTCTGCAGTGCAGAAGCTTTTTATCTTGATGAAGTCTCAATAGTTCATTTTTGCTTTTAATTCCCTTGGCTTTGGAGGTGTGTCAAGTAAGAAATTGCTGCAGCTGAGGTCAGAGAGGTCTTTTCCTGCTTTCTCCTCTAGGGTTTTGATGGTTTCCTGTCTCACATTCAGGTCCTTTATCCATTTTGAGTTTATATTTGTGAATGGTGTGAGAAAGTGGTCTAGTTTCATTCTTCTGCATGTTGCTGTCCAGTTCTCCCAGCACCATTTCTTAAAGAGACTGTCTTTTTTTCCAATGGATATTCTTTCCTGATTTGCCAAAGATTAGTTGGCCACACTTTTGTGGGTCCAATTCTGAAGCCTCTATTCTATTCCATTGGTCTATGTGTCTGTTTTTGTGCCAATACCATGCTGTCTTGATGATGATAGCTTTGTAGTAGAGGCTAAAGTCTGGGCCTGTGATGCCTCCTGCTTTGGTCTTCTTCAATATTACTTTGGCTATTCGGGATCTTTTGTGGTTCCATACAAATTTTAGGATTGTTTGTTCTAGCTTTGAGAAGAAAGCTGGTGCAATTTTGATTGGGATTGCATTGAATGTGTAGATAGCTTTGGGTAGTATTGGCATTTTAACAATATTTATTCTTCCAATCTATGAGCATGGAATGTTTTTCCAATTCTTTATATCTTCTTCAATTTCCTTCATAAGCTTTCTATAGTTTTCAGCATACAGATCTTTTACATCATTGGTTAGGTTTATTCCTAGGTATTTTATGATTTTTGGTGCAATTGTGAATGGGATCAGTTTCCTTATTTATCTTTCTGTTGCTTCATTGTTAGCGTATAAGAATGCAACTTATTTCTGTACATTCATTTCATATCCTGCGACTGCTGTATTCATGTATTAGTTCTAGCAGACTTTTGGTGGAGTCTATCGGGTTTTCCATGTATAATATCGTGTCATCTGGAAAAAGTGAAAGCTTAACTTCATCTTTGCCAATTGTAATGCCTTTGATTTCCTTTTGTTGTCTGATTGCTGATGCTAGAACTTCCAACACTATGTTAAACAACAGCGGTGAGAGTGGGCATCCCTGTCATGTTCCTGATCTCAGGGGGAAAGCTCTCAGTTTTTCCCCATTGAGGATGATATTAGCTGTAGGCTTTTCATAAATGTCTTTTATGATGTTAAAGTATGTTCCTTCTATCCCATCTTTCTCTAGGGTTTTTATTAAGAAAGGATGCTGGATTTTGTCAAATGCTTTTTCTGCATCGATTGACAGGATCATATGGTTCTTTTCTTTTCTTTTATTAATGTGACATATCACATTGATTGATTTGCGAATATTGAACCAGCCCTGCAGCCCAGGAATGAATACCACTTGATCATGGTGAATAATTCTTTTTATATGCTGTTGAATTCGATTTGCTAGTATCTTGTTGAGAATTTTTGCATCCATATTCATCAGGGATATTGGCCTGGAGATCTGTTTTTTTTTTTTTTTTTTCCTGGGTGTATGTCTGGATTGGGAATGAAAGTAATGCTGGCTTCATGGAATGAATCTGCAGGTTTTCCTTCCCTTTCTATTTTTGGGAAAAGCTTGAGAAGGATAGGTATTATCTCTGCTTTAAATGTCTGGTAGAATTCCCCTGGGAAGCCATCTTGTCCTGGACTCTTATTTGTTGGGAGATTTTTGATAACTGATTCAATTTTTTCACTGGTTATGGGTGTGTTCAAGTTTTCTATTTCTTCCTGCTTGAGTTTTGGAAGTGTGTGAGTGCTTAGGAATTTGTTCATTTCTTCCAGGTTGTCCAGTTTGTTGGCATACAATTTTTCATAGTATTCCCTGATAATTGCTTGTATTTCTGAGGCAATGGTTGTAATAATTCCATTTTCATTAATGATTTTATATATTTGGGTCCTCTCCCTTTTCTTTCTGACAAGCCTGGCTAGAGGTTTATCAATTTTGTTTATTTTTTCAAAAAACCAACTCTTGGTTTCATTGACATGCTCTACTGTTTTTTTAGATTCTATATTGTTTACTTCTGCTCTGATCTGTATTATTTCTCTTCTGCTGCTGGGTCTGGGGTGTCTTTGCTGTTCTGCTTCTATTTGCTTTAGGTGTGTTGTTAGATTTTATATGTGGGATTTTTCTTGTTTCTTGAGATAGGCCTGGATTGCAAAGTATTTTCCTCTCAGGACTGCCTTTGCTGCATCCCAAAGCATTTAGATTGTTGTATTTTCATTTTCACATGTTTACATATATTTTTTTAATTTCTTCTCTAATTGCCTGGTTGACCCATTCATTCTTTAGTAGGATGTTCTTTAACCTCCATGCTTTTGGAGGTTTTCCAGACTTTTTCCTGTGGTTGATTTCAACTTTCATAGCATTGTGGTCTGAAAGGGTGCATGGTATGATCTCAATTAGTTTATAGTCATTAATGGCTGTTTTGTGATCTATCTTGGAGAGTGTTCCATATGCACTCAAGAAGAAAGTATATTCTGTCGCTTTGGGATGCAGAGTTCTAAATATATCTGTCAAGTCCATCTGATCCAATATATCATTCAGGGCCATTGTTTCTTTATTGATCCTATGTCTAGATGATCTATCCATTGTGGTACATGCAGTATTAAAATCTCCTGCAATTACCACATTCTTATCAGTAAGGTTGCTTATGTTTGTGATTGTTTTATATATTTGGGGGCTTCTGAACTCGGTGAGTAGACATTTATAATTGTTAGCTCTTCCTGATGGATAGACCCTGTAATTATTATATAATGCCCTTCTTCATCTCTTGTTACAGCCTTTAACTTAAAGTCTAGTTTGTCTGATATAAGTATGGCTATTCCAGCTTTCTTCTGACTTCCAGTAGCATGATAGATAGGTCTCCATCCCCTCACTTTCAATCTGAAGGTGTCCTCAGGTCAAAAATGAGTCTCTTGTAGACAGCAAATAGATGGGTCTTGTTTTTTTATCCATTCTGATACCCTATGTCTTTTGGTTGGAGCATTGAGTCCATTTGCATTCATTGTTATTACTGAAAGATATGGGTTTAGAGTCATTGTGGTATCTGTAGGTTTCATGCTTGTAGTGGTATCTCTAGTAGTTTGTGGTCCTTGCAATATTTCACTCACAGAATCCCTCTTAGGATCTCCTGTAGGGCTGGTTTAGTGGTGATGAATTCCTTCGGGTTTTTGTTTGTTTGGCAAAACTTTATCTCTCCTTCTATTCTGAATGACAGACTTGCTGGATAAAGGATTCTTGGCTGCATATTTTTCTGTTCATCACATTGAAGATTTCCTGCCATTCCTTTCTGGCCTGCCAAGTTTCAGTAGATAGGTTTGCCACTAGTCTTAGGGGTCTCCCTTTGTAAGTTACAGCCTGTTTATCCCTAGCTGCTTTCAGAATTTTCTCTTTATCCTTGTATTTTGCCAGTTTCACTATGATATGTCATGCAGAAGATCGATCAAGTTACATCTAAAGGGAGTTCTCTGTGATTATTGGATTTCAATGCCTGTTTCCTTCCCCAGATCAGGGAAGTTCTCAACTATGATTTGTTCAAGTACACCTTCACCCCCTTTCTCTCTCTCTACTTCTGGAATTCCTATGATATGGATATTCTTCTGTTTGATTGCATCACTTAGTTCTCTAATTCTCCCCTCGTACTCCTAGATTTTTTATCTTTTTCTCAGCTCCCTCTTTTTCCATAATTTTATCTACTTTTTAAATGTTTTTTCTTTTTAATGTTTCTTTATTTCTGAGAGGGAGGGAGGGAGGGAGGGAGGAGGGAGGAGAGAGAGAGAGAGAGAGAGAGAGAATGAGTGGGGGTGGGGCAGAGAGAGAGACACACACACACAGAATCCAAAGCATGCTCCAGACTCTGAACTGTCAGCACAGAGCCCGATGTAGGGCTTGAACATGCAAACTGTGAGATCATGACCTGAGCCAAAGTTGGACGCTTAACCAACTGAGCCACACAGGCGCCCCATCATTTTATCTTCTAATTCACCTATTCTCTCCTCTGCCTCTTCAATCCACTCTGTGGCCGCCTCCATTTTATTTTGCACGTCATTTATAGCATTTTTTAATTCATCATGACTATTTTTTAGTCCCTTGATTTCTGTACCAACAGATTCTCTGCTGTCATCTATGCTTTTTTCAAGCCCAGCAATTAATTTTATGACTATTATTCTAAATTCCTGTTCCGTTATATTGCTTAAATCGGCTTTGATCAATTCGTCAGCTGTTGCTGCTTCCTGGAATTTCTTTTGAGAATTCTGTTTCATCATTTTAGCTACTTTTCTGTCCCTTACACATTTTAAAAGCTTGTGTGCTCTGCACCTTTAAGCACTGCTATATTAAAGGAGGGTCATACACTGTCCAGGGCCTGGCCCTTCAGAAGGTGTTATTTTTCGGGGATTGTTGTTGTCACTTTGGTTATTTTATTACCCTACTCGTAGTAATATTTTGGACCCTCCATCAGGTGTGTTTTGATTTGTTCCTTGGAGTAGCCCTTAAAGGAAAACAGAAAAACAGGAGACAAAAACATGAAAACACAGAAATAACACAAACAAATAAAAACAAAAACCTAAAGACTAAAAACAATCCAAAAACACCAACTACAAGTAAAAAAGAGGGTGGAAGCGGTGCTGATGGAAGAGCACATACAAAGAGAGAAACGACAGGAGTGGGGGTGGGGGGAGCAGGATAAACGTTGACTAGGCAGAGAGACTAAAAGGCTTAATCCAGAGAGAGAGAAAGGAAAATAAAGAAAGAGGCAGGGAAAATGAAACGAAGATAAAACTACCCAGACAGAGACATTATATGGCTTGATTATTTCAGAGAGAGAAAGGAGTATAAAGAAGGAGGTACAGAACATGTATCAAGACAATGGATTAAATATGTCTGGTTAGGCAAACCAATAACCAGAGTAACCAGCCTAGAGGAGGGAAGAGACAAGGTGGAGAAATGGGGGGGAGGGGAGTGGGCAGAATATATATGTATGTCCAGAATTGACCTAGAGTTCATCCAGGCAATGCTGAATTGCTTGTTGGGAGGAGCTCTCCTCAGGGTTTGTGCCGCTTGGGTGGATACGCAGTTACCCAGCGCAAAGGGGTGTGGTTTGGCATTACCTGGACCCACCTCCCCTATGGCCCCTGAAGCAATCCCTAAGGCCCCGCCTTGGTGGGGGATGGGAGTGCGGAATGGTGATCCCCCAGTCTCTTCTCCACAGAGCTGGACCCACAGAGCCAGACCCGGTGGACTCGGTTTGAGTTGACCTCATTGTGCCATGGGTGCAGATGAGGTGGTCCTTCTCTCTCTGCCAACTCCCCTGACCCTGCGCTTGGCTAGGATTCAAAATCCTGCTGGCATGCTCTGGCACTGGGGAAGCACCTCTCAGTTTAGTGATATGTGGTCCCAGGTGGCTTTGTCTGTGCCACTGCACTTCAGGGAGGACAGTCTTCTCCTACTGCAGACTGAGCCTACACCCTCACCACATGCCCCCAGGGTGGCGGAAGCAGGCAGCCTTTGTCTTTTCCACAGCACTCCAGGGAAACAGCAGGCTTTTCCTCCAAAGACTGAGCCTGAGGGTGGTGGATGCAGGCAGGTTCTGTAGTATCCTGGAGCCTTCCAGGGAGGGAACCACTTTCCTCTAGCTGTGGACTGAGCCCCTGACCTACCATCGTACCCAGGGCTGCCTCCCCTCCTCCCCAGGTGCGCAAACAGGGAGCAGGCTCCAGTCCGAAGAAAGCCCTGCAGTTAGAGATCAGATCCCTCTCAGTCTCAGTCCGAGGTCTTTCTCCTGTCCAGCTACAGTCCTGCACTTCCTAGCCTCTCTTTCTCTTCCCTTTGTCTCTCCGCAGAAGAGGGTTCCTCCCCTCTGTTCCCACGCGGCCTTTTTTTATCTCCCCCAGTTCGCAGTTACCCACCTTTTTTCCAGCTCTCCCATTTCCATCTAATAGATTCAGTCTCTTTTCCTCCTACGCTCTGGTGATCAAAGTCCTTTGGCTTCTACACTTCTTTGAGAGAGGCAGGAAGTATGGATCCCCCCTACTTCTCAGCCATGTTGGCCCCTTGGTATATTTCATTTAATTTAGACTTCACAAGGTTCTCATGAGTTTCCTTTAAATTAGTCCAAGCATACGCCCAGATTTTTATCACAAAAGTGCATTTGTTTTTGTCATTGATAGTAAATTTCTGTCATAGAAAACTGAAAGATCTAATTCAATCATAATCTATGGATTTTTTTCCCTGAACACATTTCTTTGCTAAATGCTCTATTTAATATTCAGTTTCTTGATGCTTTATTCTTTGTTTTTTTTTTTTTTTTTGAGAGAGAGAGAGACATAGAGAGAGAGAAATATAGAATGTGCATGCAAGTGGGGGAGAGACAGAGGGAGAGGGAGAGAGAATCTCAAGCCAGCTCCACACTCTCAATTTCACAACTGAGATCATGACCTGAACCAAAATCAAGAGTCTGACAATAAACTGAGCCACCCAGGCACCCCAATACTTGATTCTTTTCAAGAGGACATTCATTCTTAGATAGTTCTTTGTTCTAGAGGAATAGCTGTTTTCATGCTTTTATCCAGAGAATATCTAGCCCAATACTTATATAGATAAATAAATAACCAAATGAGCTATTTAACCCAGAAAAGCCTTGACTTCTCCAGTTCTAAAATTTATATTTACCTCCATTAAAGTAATCAATTTGTACAAATAAAAGGCTCAAATGAGTCACTTTTGTTCTATTCAAAAGAGACCTCGTTAACACCCAAAATTTAAAGATAGAGGAAAGAGAGTTGTAAAATAGTACTAACAAACTTTATAGATGTCAAAGTTTCTAGGTGAAGGCAACTTCTGAAATAATGGCTATGAAAAAAATGAAATCTTCTTTCCTTAAACACCCTGGTTATCCTACCAGTTTCGTTCTCAAAACAATTTTGTTGTTGTACATAAATTAACAAACAGATGCCTTGGCCTGATGGTTTGCCACCAACATACTTTTGCAAACATACATTCTATGGAACCATGGAATATGTTGTTGCTTGAATATACTTCACACAATTCAACATCCTTAGTTTTTCTCTTGGTAATCCTAAAAACCTCTAACAAAACAAATATCAAGAAGTTCAAAGAACATATCCAGATAATGCCACAGTGAAAGAATGGTTGTGGGTCATCGGTGCCTCTTCAGTTCTTCACAAAGGTATAGTCCACCCTCTTGTTCTTTGGGCATTCTAAAGACTAAGAGCCAGGAAGTTTAACAAATTGCATGCAGAAAGACTATTTGAGAATACATTCTGGATCTACATCTAAAATAAAGTAATAGGGGGCAAGATTAGCAGGTGATGTTGAAATATGAAGTGTTAATAGATGGCTCAGACCATTTCATGGTGAGCTCTAGAACTAGAGTTGCCTGAACTTGAGGTAAGGGGATCAGGCTTTGTACCTCCTTCATCAGACAGTCATTTAATATGAGCTGCCCCAGAAAGGAATCATAACCTTCATGGAGCCAGCTCCTTTTCTCAACCCATAGAAGGTTGTGATATAGTTATATAGATTTCTCGCCAACTGGGGAAACACATGCCTCAGTCCTATAGGAGAGATCTAATGAAGCATTTCTGTCTCCATGAATCCCTTGAAGTTTCTGTTCTATGGTGATTGTAAGGAAATTGCCAAGTTAGAGAAATTAGAGACATTGGTTTACTAACTAAAATACCATGTGAGAAGGGGCCCATCGAGAGTTACATGCTTCCCATTTCTTACTGTATCATCTGGTTGACAGATGGCCTGCCTATTGCCTACAGCAGGTTATATTTTATTTAGAGGAGTTCAAAACCAGAAGAAGAAATTTATAATTAGGATTCTTACCACTAATTTAAGTTAATGCAAGAGCAGGAGAAAGTCATTCATATGTTCAATAAGTAGTGAACAAGAAGATGGAAGAGAGTAAAGGATGGGAAGATTTTCTATTTTGACTAGTACTCTATTTTACTTTGCACAGTACAAATTTTCCTACCACATTCCATGCTAAGGTTGGAGTGACTTCAACAGGCTTAAGCCAGTTTCTACCCTCTGAAAATCACACAGAACTCTAATAAAACTGTAATTGATTTCTATCGGATTTTTGTATGAATATCTGTAGGTGGAATTTAGCCCATTTTCTCATCTCTACTATGGTTGAGTTTAAAGGTTACCAATAGCACCAGAGGGTGTAATTAAAAGCATATTGTGCAGATTTAAGTTGAATGCAAGTTTTTCTTATCTTTCATGCTTATGATGTAAAACCATTTCATTGGGTCAATATAATGCATAACAGGTGTTATTCAAATATAAAATATATAGATTTAATATAATTTTCTTAGGCATAAAAATTCTACTAAAACAGTCCAGGGAGTTTAGAGTGTTTAGAAATGACTAGGAGCACATGTAAAAAGTAAACTGTCCTAAATATTTAAATGCGTTTATTTTGATTTCAATGTTTAGTTTGTATATGTTACTCTAAAAGATGAAGAAAAATTAACAAATAAAAATTTACTAGGTAGAAATAAATACAATATGCCGTTCCTTCAATTTTGTCTAAGATTAAAGTTATTTGTTTTTGTTTAATTTTTTTTTGTTTACATGTACTATAGTTCAGAGCAAAATATTAAATCTATAATTTTGAATATTCATACAAACCAATTTTAATTTTTAAAACTGAAATGGAAATTCTAGGGTGACAGGTCAAAATGAAAGTGATATCCATTGGGTTTCTATGAAATATCCAAGCTAGAGGATTCTAAATGTGTTGTAGTAACACTTAAATAAATAGGAGAGATGAAATCTGAAGGATGAGCCCTGTAGTCAACACAGGGAACTAATATTATTGAACTTCTACTTAGCATCAGGTACAATGTGTTAGGTATCACACAGATTCATTTCCAAATGACTAAACATCCTGGAGAAACTGATGAAAGCATGAACACATTTCATTTTGCCGCTTCTTTATGCTGGAATTAGGACATACCACTTTAGAAGCTTACGATTTTCCTGAGAATTGACTTTTGTGTAATAAATAATCATGTTATTTACTTTTTAAAATGATTATTGATTTATTTTTGAGAGATAGAGCGCATGGGCAAGGGAGGGGCAGATAGAGAGAGGGAGAGGCAGAATCCCAAGCGGGCTTCCCGCTGTCAGCACAGAATCTGACATGTGGTTCAATCCCACTGTGAGATCATGACCTGAGCCAAAATCAAGAGTTGGACGTCCAATGGACTGAGCCACCCAGGCACCCCTCATCATTTTAAATATAAATAAATTATATAATTAAGAAATCTTATAACAAAAACATCCTTGGTGTTTACTGATTAGTGCCCTCAAGCATATCTAATATGTTGGCCTATAGATCACTAAGAGCTTTTAAAAACTTACCATTAAAATTTCCTAAAGAAATTCTCCTTAATATTTTCACTAACAGTTTATTGCCTCCTATGTACCGAAACATGCTGGACATATCCTCAACTTTTACCTCAATCCTTACAACTGCAGATTATGTATTATTATCTCAATTATTGTATAGATGAGAAAACTAAGACTCAATGGAATTAAATAATGAACCCAAAATCATAGAGAAAACTTAAACCCAGAACTCTTAACTCTGACATGTACTTTCCTGTACACAAAATAACTAAACGTACTGCTAAAATCTGGAAGTGCTAGCACATAGGATCATTCATTTAGAAGCCATTATTTATATCTTGCTAAGTCTCAGAAAAAAAAAATTAAGAATGCTATCTTATTAAAGAATTAACTGAGGAGAATCCAAGGTCGAATTTCCATTAAAAAATTCACTAGTTCCTTCCATAAAGCAACTATTTACCCTGCCTCAGTCTATTTATTCGAATAATAACAACAAGTTCTGCTAAATGCTGAACAATGTGTCAAATGTTTTATTTTCACTACCTTAAATTCTTATAGCTCTGCAAAAAGTCGTTTCCACATTTGAAAAAGCAAGGCTCAAAAAGTTTGACTAACTTCCCCATGGTAATGTGGTTAACTGAGGATCTGGCATTTGAAGCTATAAATTAAGTTCAATCTTTAATATCAAAGGGGTATATATTTAAAAGAGAAATGATTTGGTGGTGTGAACTACGATGATAATGATGGGAAATGTGTGAAGAAGCCAACAGAAAGGAAGTGTTTCAGGATTTACGGGGAAAGAAGGGTAGGAAGAATGACGGAAAGTTTTTTGAGCTCCTTTAAGAATATGAGAAGTTTTCCCAACTTGCTGTTGTGATCTTGTGGCCGTATTATCATTTGGAAGCTAAAAGAGCAGGATATAAATCCTCACGCAGATGCCGGGAGAACTAATTAGATAATGTTTCTAATGTACACTGAGCTCCTTAGAGAAAGGTCTTGGAACGCAACATATTAAAAACAAGTGCACTGAGGCTTTTTTGGTCCCTAACAGGATTGATGGGAATATAGAATACTTCACATTTGCAAAGGAAAGAGGGTAGAGGCATTAGAAAAATAGTCTAATACAGAGAGCATTTTATTTTATGAACAGCCTAAATTTGCAGTTAGACCCAGAAGTCTCACAGATAAAACTGAGAGAAGAAAAATGGAGAATTAGTTTTTGGAAACGAATTCAGCTAACAAGATTAAGAGCACAGGACATAAAATACAGTATATAAGAAGTGAAGGAAAAAAGAAACTGAAAGCCAAGATGATCTAGTTGATGAGAAGCCGAGCCTTCAAATCAGTGAGCTTAGAATGTGGTTCACAGTCAGCCCAGGAGAGGGATTTATTTCTGGCTTTATTTTGGCTTTTGAAGTTAAAGGATTCTTAATCTAAAACATCCAGGGAAAGTGGGATTGGGTAAAGGGGATGTGTGACATTTATGCTCAAAATTGGGACAGTTAATCTTCATTCAGGAAGAGAAACAAGGCCTCAAATTACGTAAGTTTGAAAAATATTTAAAAGACATTCGCTTCAACATTGATGAGGGTATTTTTATGCCTAAATTTCCCAAAACTATCATTGAGAATATATGCATATGTATATACTTAAAAAAGCATATGCATATAATATGCATATGGTATCTTCCTACTGACATAGATCACCTCCATAATACTTACTCCTCATATAATTATTATCAGTTTTATATCAGGTACAGTTGCCAGATATAACCAATAAAAATATAGTTAAACTTGAATTTCTGATACTATCAATGACATTAGTATAAATAAATCTCAAATATAGCATGGGGGATTCTTATAATAAGATGTTATTTGTTGTTCATCTGAAAGTCAAATTTAACTGGCATCCTGTATTATCTGACACCCTGAGCTAGAGCTTTGTCACAAAGAGTGGGGAGGGGCAGGGGCTCCTGGGTGGCTCAGTAGGCTGAGTGTCCCACTTCGGCTAAGGTCATGATCTCACAGCTCATGCATTCAAGCCTCGCATCGGGCTCTGTGCTGACAGCTCAGAGCCTGGAGCCTGCTTCAGATTCTGTGTCTCCCTCTCTCTCTGCCCCTCCCCCACTTGTGCTCTGTGTCTCTCAAAAATGAGTATACATTAAAAATTTTTTGAAAGAGTGGGGGGGGGCATTTTCCAGTATTCCTATATAAACAAAAGAGAAAGAAATAAAATTTTAGGGGAAAAAAAGCTTCATTTATTTATAATTAAAATAAATGTTCCTTAAAAAGCACAGATGCCAAAAAGGCCTTATTTTTCAAAAAAAAACTTTTAACGTTTATTTATTTTTGAGAGAGAGAGGGAGACAGAGCATGAGCAGGGGAGGGGTAGAGAGAGAAGACACAGACTTGCAAGCAGATTCCAAGCTCTGAGCTGTCAGCACAGAGCCTGACTCAGGGCTCAAAGTCACCAACCCTGAGATCATGACCTGAGCCAAGTCGGACATCAACAATAGTTGGTCATTCAACCACTCAGGTGCCCCCCAAAGGGCTTATTTTTAACTCAACTGTTAACTAAAACTTGCTCAGATCTTCACATGTCAAACATGACAACTAACTAAGAATATTTCTCATGAGTCTGTTTGAACATAGGTTCTCTTTAAAAATTAACGATCCTCTCAAATCATGTGTAGCTCAATCTCACACAGAATATATACTAAACCACCAATCATATATAACTGATAGTATAGTGCTTAGATATTTTTCTGATATGGTGACAATATTACCTTATACTTATGTTAGGTCTGCTGTAAGCATTTCGCTCATTCTGGACTAATGTGCACAACTGGTAGGAAAGGCAAATTAAAAATGATTTGAATGTTTATAGAGGAGCTAGGAAATGAAACATAGCTTTGTTCTGTTGGAAATGCAGATATAAGTGAGTATGCATTGGGACACGTATTTTTGGATTGGGCTAACTCTTTTTTTAATGTTTATTCATTTTTGAGAGAGACAAAGAGCGTGCACATGTGCTCGCATGTATGAGTGGGGGAGGGGCACAGAAGGAAGAGGACAGAGGATCCGAAGTGGGCTCTGAGATGACAACAGCCAGCAGATGTGAGGCTGGAACTCACCAACTGTGAGATCATGACCTGAGCCAAAATCAGACACTCAACCAACAGAGCCACCCTGGTGCCCTGGGCCAACTCTTTTTTAATTTACAGGGGTACTGTGGAAACTCCTTCAAGAGAATTCATCTAGGGAATAAGAAAATTTGTGGGACCAGGGAGATCCAGCAACACAGCTCTCAAGAGATTTTGAGCAATTCTTGTGCAAAGTGATCTAAGCCATTTTCAACAGTAAGGCTTATTAGAATTCTTGTAGAAAATATTGTTAACTTTGAACAGTAAGAAATACCTAGGGACCATATATATACTCTCCCTACCCCTCCTCTTTCCCAGCTATGTGGGATGGAACCAGGTCACAGACTGAATGCTACTACACATATAAACATCTATTAGTAAGCAGGTACACAAACAGTTAGACAGCCTATTTTGTAATCTCAACTCTCTGTCCTTTCAGGTGGTCTGAGAGTGCCCAGAATGAAAGTTTCACTATAGGCAGGTACATCAATATTCTTCAGGCACAATACACCTGAACTTCGAGCCAGAATCAGGAGCAGAATTCTCCATTAAGCATCTATACACAGCATAGATGGGGCTGAATCATAGTTTAAGAGACCCATTCCAAAGAGTATTGGCCATCCTCCTTCCATGCAAGGACAGTGGTTATAGTCAATTTGTGCATTTCAAAAGAAAAAAAAATCAATGCGTGGTTTTTTAATGCATATTTATTTTTGAGAGATAGTGCATGCACTTGTGTGAATAGAGCAGGGGAGGGGCAGAGAGAAAGAGAGAGAGAGAGAGGGGGGGGGGGGCAGAGTATCCGAACAGGCCTCTGCACTAACAACACAGAGCTCAATGCATGGCTCGAATTCATGAATTGTGAGAAGATCATGACCTGAGCTGAAGTTGGCCGCTTAACTGACTGAGCTATGCAGGTACCCTAACTTGTGCTTTTCAAAAAGCAGTCTTTAAACCTACAAAAAAATAATTTGTAACATCCATTATGCTAATTAGTAAAACCTTGTCTTGGGTAGAGATAAAGATTGCTGAAGCCCTTTTGTAAATCCTTCCGGAATGTGAGCTCCTGGTTAGTTAAAGGTAGTTCATTTGTTAACCAACTATTGAAAAGATAGATGAAAATCATGTGACACATGTATATCTGCTGAAGTATTTTAAAGCAAATTTGTCATATAATACACTTGGATCTAGTCCTGGACATGCTGTAGACTAAATCAAAAGAGTTGTATCACTGAAATGTGCAAAACCACCTGGCCTGAAAAGCATGTCATTAACATAACATAGGGAGGACCTTTTTCTGACTTTTCTAGACCAATGCTCAGATTTGTCGTTTTGTGGACCTTGGCAGAGAACTACAATATTCTATTCAGAGGAACCGAATAATGTTTGTTAGTATAATAATGGCAGTACCCTTCATACCTAGTGGAGCAGCACAGAGCAGAGGCAGCCCTTGAGGCAGACTGCTGTGGGGTAGCAGAACTTGGTCCTGCCAGGTTGATCAAACCTGGCATTGTGGGGCTTCTGCATATGTGAGATCCCATCAGATAATCAGATATGGAGGGATACTTTACTGTATATTGGAAGACTCAGAAAATAAATAAGCAACTTTTAATTATTATAATGCTCTCCACCCAACTTCTATGCATATATTTTTACCATTAGCTCAGAAGGCTATTCAAAATGCTATAAATAGGTTAAAAGTTTTATTAATGGTTCCAATCCTTCTACTCATGCAGATATCTCCGGATGTTTTCCATTCCTATATGTGTATTAATAACGAAGTCAACAAGGAAAAAGTTTACAAATAAATACGATTATCTTCTAGATAATTTTTTTTAGATTTGATTTCTCTCCCTAGCAGGAACATATCCTTAAGTGGTTCTCTGATTTGAAAACACATAGCATAGTGACTTCTTTAAACAGTAGTCCTGAAGAAATACTCCAAATGTAGTCATATTTATATATGTGTGTGTCTGTAAGACTGATTATAATTCTATAATATATAAGATAACATTTAACAGAAAACAGGTGTGATATGGAACCTAACCAAAAAAAGACTAGGCTTAAAGTTCCAAAACCTTTTCATTTTGTGGCAGCCTAAACTCAAATTGTCTTATGTCCTATTCATGGAGTAGTGTCAAGGTGAGTCATTATCTTTATAATACCATGGATTTTTAAAATAAAAATCTGCAGCAACCAAACAAAACCCTGCCCCCAAATTGCTATGTAATTTGGATTAAAAAGAGGTAAGATTTCCAAGCAGATCTAAGTTTCCTATGTAGCAAGTCAACTTGACAAACTGTATCACAAAATTCTAAAGAACAAGGTAGCAGGGCCATCTCTATCATTCTCTCTTCAGAAGAAATGAAATTATAAAGAACAGTAGTTGCCCATACAGGAAACACACACACACACACACACACACACACACACACACACACACACACCCCTGATGTTGGCATCTATACAAAAAATATGAATATCTCTAACTAGTAGGAAGCAATTCAAGTTGAACATTACTTGACCTGTTAGTAAAGCCTTACTAATGAGATCATATACACATAGACTGAAAGAAAAATAAATCAGCAAAGTATCTCAGATCAGGAGGAAACACTTCATATATAAACTGTTCCATAGTGAGTCTAATGTGTTTTAGGTAGTAAAGGCATTTTGTTTCAAATCTTTTTTTAAAAAATTAAAAGATGCATCAATAATCCTTCATGTAGATGTTGCTATGATTCTTCATGATCTTCCCTGAAATTTATTCCACAATTTACAATATTGGAATCAGCCAAAATTCATATAGACATTGCTTAGGTTGTTATTTTTTTTTTAAGAAAAATAAGGATTCACTCTAATATAAATCTACTTTTGGACAAAATATGCCAACTAATCAAAAATATTTTTGGATTTTTCTTTCATATTACACAAAGATATGCCTTCAGGGAATCATTCTGAAAAGATAATTTTTAAGCTTGTCAAACGGCATTCATTATTTTTTACTACTATTGGCTAGAAATGGTTTAGAATGTTAAACACCTGCACTGCAGATAGTGTTAACTAAGTATTTTGGAGGCAGATGATACAAGACTATCTCTTAATAGAGCACATTACCTAGTGGACAAGAGAAAGCAAAGGAACATTACAGAGTAAGTGGTATTTAGTGCTGTAATACCTGCAGTAAGAGAACATCAAATTTTGGTCTTAATGGCACATTCTGTAGAAATTCAGTTGCCTTATCCTACAGCACCATGCATATCCTTGAATAAAGTGTCTGTGACTAAGTATTCTCTGTGTAAACTTTCTGAATATATCACTGAATGTGCATCTCTGTGCACTGAGAAAATTTACTCTGATATGTGGTGCTTTTAATTAGAAAGAAACAGATATTCAATCCCAAGAATGTCACTTGTTTTTCCATGTATAGAATGAAAGTTCTTAGCCTCCATTATTCTTCTAACAAGATATTATCTTTTCTTAACATTTCTACCTGCAATGCCAGGCAAACATTTATATTCTTTGAAAATAGTAACCATGGAACATGCTATGTGGGCTACATATTGAAAAGTTAAAGTTAGCCTGATACATTTTTTAAGCACAATCATAATCTGGATTTTTAAAATAGCAGAAGGCTCTTTAACGTTCAGCTGTGATACTATAGGAATGTGCGTAAAGTAGTCCCTAAGAAGCCAATGAAACAGTTATTTTTTTTTAATTGTGGAGTTTTTTGTTTGTTTGTTTCTTTGTTTTTGCTATATCAAATTTCCAGAATTTGGTCATTTATTAGCACACGCAAGAATTAGAATATAAAATCCTTTTGTGGGTTGTTGTCCCTTTTTTTATGTCTTTTTTTTCTTGTTACTGCATCTAAAATAAATTCAGTTGATACATATATCGAGCCACTGGTATCTGTTAGATAGGGGTCTAGATGCTAGGGTCACAAAAATGAAGATACCGAGGTTGGCCTTTAAGGACCTCAAAGTGAAGCAGGAAAGACAGATATATAATATTGTGCCCAAATTACTGAAATCACAAGAAAAAGTCCTTCTGGTACCACTCGGTTGGGGGGAAGAATTTAATTTTACAGTCCTTTGTTGTTGTTGTTGTTGTTTTTAACATGAAATTACTTGTGTAGCCAGCAAGATTTTGATTGCTTATTGGTTTATAGGTAGATCCTCTTTTATTCATTTTATTTATTTATTTTTGGTTTTTGGTAGATGCTCTTTCATTTTTTATTTCATTTATTTCTTCTTTCCCCAAGTTTTATTTAAATTCCAGTTTAGGGGCGCCTGGGTGGTTCAGTCAGTTAAGCGGCCGACTTCAGCTCAGGTCATGATCTCACAGTCCGTGAGTTCGAGCCCCACGTCGGGCTCTGTGCTGACAGCTCAGAGCCTGGAGCCTGTTTCAGATTCTGTGTCTCCCTCTCTCTGACCCTCCCCCGTTCATGCTCTGTCTCTCTCTGTCTCAAAAGTAAATAAACATTAAAGAAAAATTAAAAAAATAAAAAATAAAAAATAAATTCCACTTTAACATACAGTGTATTATTAGTTTCAGGTATAGAATTTAGTGATTCATCACTTACATACAACACCAGTGCTCATCATAAGTGCCTTCTTTAATCCTTTTTACCGATTTAACTCGCCCTCCCACCCAACAACCTTCAGTTTGTTCTCTTTAGTTAAGATACGGTGTCTTGGTTTGCCTCTCTCTCTCTCACTTTTCCACTATGTTCATCTGTTTTGTTTCTTACATCAGGGTGAATGTATCCCTTCAAATCCGTAGTTTTGCATCTTTTGGGTAAATACTTAGCAGTGCAATTACTGCATCATACAGTAGTTCTATTTTTAAGTTTTTGAGGAACCTCCATACTATATTCCAGTGGCTGCACCAGTTGGCATTCCTACCATCAGTGAAAGAGAGTTCCCCTTTTTCCGCATCCTTGCCAACACCAGTTGTTTCCTATGTCATTAATTTTAGCCAGTATGACTGCTGTAAGGTGATATCTCGTTACAGTTTTGATTTTGTATTTCCCTGATGCTGAGAGATGTTAAGCATCTTTTCGTGTGTCTGTTAGCTACCTATATTTCTTCTTTGGAAAAATGTCTATTCATGTCTTCTGCCCTTTTTTTAACTGGATTGTGTTTTTGGTGTTGAGTTCAATAAATTCTTTATAGATTTTGAATAGTAACCCTTTACCAGATATGCCATTTGTAAATATCTTCTCCCATTCTGTAGGTTGCTTTTTAGTTTTGTTGATTGTTTCCTTCACTGTGCAGAAGCTTTTTATTTTGAAGTAGTCACAATACTTTATTTTTTCTTTTGTTTCCTTTCACTCAAGAGACTTATCTAGTTAGAAGTTGTGATGACCAACGTCAAGGATGTTACTGCATGTCTCCTCTCCTAGGATTTTGATGGTTTCCTGCCTCACATTTACATCTTTCATCCATTTTGAATTTATTTTTGTGTATGGTGCAAGAAAATGGTCCACTTTCATTCTTCTGGATGTTCCTGTCCAGTTTCCCCAATACCACTTGATGAAGAGACTTTTTTTTTTCCATTGGATATTCTTTTCTGCTGTGTCAAAAATTAGTTGACCATATAGTTGTGGGTCCGTGTCTGGATTTTCCATTCTGTTCCATTGAATCTATGTATCTTTTTTTGTGCCAGTACCGTACTGTCTTGACAACTACAGCTTTGTAATAAAGCTTGAAGTCTGGAATTGTGATGCCTCCAACTTCCTTTTCAAGATCACTTTGGCTATTTGTGGTCTTTTGTGGTTCCATACAAATTTTAGGATTGTTTTAGCTCTGTGAAGAATGCTGCTGGGATTTTGATAGGGATTGCATTGAATGCATAGATTGCTTTGGATAGTATAGACATTTTAACATTTTAATAATATTTGTTCTTCCAATCTATGAGTATGTAATGTTTTTCCATTTGTTTGTGTTGTCTTCAATTTACAGTTTTCAGAGTACAGATCTTTTACCTCTTTGGTTAGGTTTATTCCTAGATATCATATGGTTTTGGGTGCAATTGTAAATGGGATTGACTCCTCAATTCTTCTTTCTGCTGCTTCATTATTGGTATATAGAAATGCAATAGATTGCTCTATGTTGATTTTGTACCCTGCATCTTCACTGAATTCACGTATGGTAGATGGTCTTTTATAGTGCTTATTTTCTACTATAACACTTACAACTATTTTTTAGACTAAAAATTATTAATTAGCTATTTAGGTGCTTAATTGTTGTTATAGTTGGGCAACAAAGTATTAAAGTGATATAGAAAGTGCTCCTGTTAACAAAAGATAAAAATTATCCATATCACAGAACATATGGTTTATCTGTGGCTATTGTTCATAAAGAGAATTTTATAGTATCTCATTTACTAAATATACAAATTTAATAAAATTGTCCAAGTATAGATGTGTAGGTGTAAAATTATAGTTTTATATAAACTACATAAACTTAAAATTGTTGTATATCTTCATAAAATGCCAATGATTTGCCATACTTACTTCAGATATTTTTAAAAATAAAATGTTAATAAATTTGATACTCCATGTATTCTATCCATCCCATTCTTCCTTGTTAGTGCACTCCAGTGGTAGTATCAACTGTCTGGAAAACAGGCATGCCTCTTTGTATTGTGATTCATTTTACTGCACTTTGCCGATACTGCTTTTTATTAATTTAATTTTTTTTTTTTTTTAGATTGAAGGTTTGTGGCAACCCTGAGTCAAGCAAGTCTATTAATCAGATTTTTCCAACAGCATTCACTCACTTCATGTCTCTGTGTCACATATTGGTAATCACTATATTTCAAACTTATTATTATTATATTATGGTGATCTGTGATCAGTGATCTTTGATGTTGGTATTGTAATTGTTCAGGAGCCATGAATCATACCCACATAAGACAGCAACCACTATCCACTTCCTGATTAGTCAGTAGCCATCAACATCAAGGCAAGACTCTCCACCAGGAAGAGGATTGTGATTTTTTTTAAGTTTATTTCTTTATTTTGAGAGAGAGAGAGAGAGAGCAGGGGGAGGGGCAGAGGCAGAGAGAATCCCAAGCAAGCTCACTGGGGGGTCTTGATCTCATAGACTATGAGATCATGATCTCAGCTGAAATTAAGAGTCCTATGCTTAACTGACTGAGCCACCTAGGCCCCCAAATTATGACTTTTTGAAAGCTCAGATGATGGTTAGCATTTTTTAGCAATACATTACTTAAAATTTTTTTTAATGTTTATTTATTTTTGATAGAGAAAGAAAAAGAGATACAGAGCATGAATGGGGTAGGGGCAAAGACAGAGGGGGACACAGAATCCGAAGCAGACTCCAGGCTCTGAGCTGTCAGAATAGAGCCTGATAGGTGGCTCGAACCCAGGAGCCATGAGATCATGACCTGAGCTGATGTTGGACGCTTAACTGACTGAGCCACCCAGGTGCTCCAATACATTACTTTTTAAATTAAGGTATGTCATTGTTTATTTTTTTTTAGACATAATGCTATTGCACACCTAATAAACTATACTATAGTGTAATGATAACTTTCATATGCACTGAGAAACCAAAAAAATCATTTGATTTGCTTTATTGCAATATTTGCTTTATTGCAGTGATCTGGAGCTGAATCTGCAATATCTCCAAGATATGCTTGTATGGTGTTTACCATTTGCATAAATTTTGCATATTTTATCTATATATGTATCTATAGGGAAGATATAGTATTGTTTAGCATGTTTCTTGCTATAATGTTTTTTTTGAAAATAGTCTCTTTCATATTTTGACTCTGTTTTTGAGAGGTATTCCTTTATGTCTGTCTGTTCATTCGTTTTAAGAACATTAATCCATTATATGAATGTACCAGTACTTATCTATTAATCTCCCTATTGATGGGTATTTGAGTTCAATCTTTCTGTTTGTGATAAACTAAGTTTCAATAAAATGTTCTTTGCATTCCCATTATTCCTATGTTCTAGGGTTTATCTAGGGTGGTGGGTCTCAAGTGGAAAGAATCATTTCATTTTTTCTTAATTTGGGAATACTCTTAACAAACTTTTCCAGGATCTTGTCCAGAGGAGCCTGGGACGATTTTTTAAAGTGAATCACCTAGATGTCTTTTAAAAGTATTAGTATTGTAAAATGTCACAATTAACGAATCAATACTGATGAATTATCATTAACTAAAGTCCATAGCTTATACAGGTTTTCTTAGTTTTCAGCTAATGTCCTCTTTCTCTTCTGGGGTCCTAAGATATCACATTACACTTAATCATCATGTCTCCTTAGGCTCCTGTTGACTCTAACATTTTCTCAGCCTTTCCTTGTTTTGGTGATCTTGAAAGTTTTGAGGAGCACTAGTCAGATATTTTGTTGAATATCCCACTGGGACATTGGGATTAATCTGATGTTTTTCTAATGCTTGGACTAAGGATATTTTCGGAAGGAGAAAGGTCAAAGAAAGTACAGTGCCATTTTCATCACTTTATACCAAGGGTATAGTGTACCAACATGATTTATCATTGTGATTTTAGCTGAGATCACCTGGCTGAGGTAGTGTTTGTCTATCATGTTTCTCCACTGTACTTCACTCCACTCCCCTTCCATGATGCACATTTCAGAAGGAAGTCACTATGCATTGCCTACATTTTAAGAGTAAGGAGTTGTGCTCCACTTAATTATCTATATAAATTATTTGGAATTCTTTTGCACAGAGTGTTATTTTATCTCATATTTATTTATTCAATCATTTATTTATTTACTATGGACTCCTAGTTATTTATTTTAAACTTTGGGTAATAATCCAAGACTCCTTCATTCATTTAGTTGACCAACTTGTTGCAGCTTTGGATTTTGACTCCTGTGTCCCTTTGATATATCCCATCATTTTAGTATTTTTTTGTTTTTTTTTTTTGCTTATCTGTTTCAACTTTTCTATAATTTCTGTCACTCAGTGATGCTTTCAGATCCTAGAAAAATTTGTAGAATCAGCAATTTCTCCATGGAGTCCTCCCTTTATTTTGGGCAGTGGTATTAGAAACCAAGATCTGGGTGGTTGCAACATGTGTTGCCACTAGGATTTTGTTGTTTCTAGGTCCTCCCAGCTAACAGAACAAGGAATTACATGTGTGCATTCTAATCTGTGCATATATGCATATTTTCAAATATTTCTATATGTAACCATTTACTTCCAAGTTCAGCTAAACATTAGTTCATATTGATGTCCCAACTCTGATTGCTAGATCATATGATAAACTATGTTTAGCTTTGTGAGAAACTGTCAAAACTCTTCCCAAGCAGATGTCCATTTTGCATTCATGCCAGCAATGAATGAGGGCTCCTGATACTCTGTATTCTCACCAGCAAATTGCTATTTTCAGTTTTTGGAATTTAGACACACTAATAGGTATGTAGTGGTATCTCTTTGTTTTTTTTTTTTTAATTTGCAATTTCCTGGGGCGTCAGTTAAACAACTAACTTTGGCTCAGGTTATGATCTCAAGGTCTATGAGTTTGAGCCCCGCGTCGGGCCTGTGCTGACAGCCCAGAGCTTGAAACCTACTTCAGATTCTGTTTCCCTCTTTCTCTGCCCCTACCCCAGTCGCGCTCTGTCTCCCTCTCTCTCTCTCAAAAATAAATAAACACTAAAAAAAAATTTTAGGGGCACCTGGGTGGCTCAGTCTGTTAAGCATCCGACTTCGGCTTGGTTCATGATCTCACAGTTCATGGGTTGGAGCCCCGCACTGGGCTCTGTGCTGACAGCTGGGAGCGTGGAGCCTACTTCTGATTCTGTCTCTCCCTCTCTTTCTCTGCCCCTCCCCTGCTCACGCTGTCTCTCTCTGTCTCTCAAAAATAAATAAATGTAAAAAAAAATTAAAAAAAAATTTTTTGAAGTATTATAAAAAATAATTTGCAATTTCCTAATAATAAATGATGCAGCACATTGTGTCATATACTTCTTTACCATCTGTGTATCTTCTTTGGTGAGGAGTCTGTTCAGATTCTTTGTCCATTTTTTACTGGGTTGATTGTTTTCTAATTGTTGAGTTTTATGGGACTTTTTTATATTTTAGATTATTTTTTATATTTTAGTTCTTTATCCGATATGTGTTTTGCAAATATGTTCTTGTTTTCCTAATCTATGGATTGTTTTTTTTTTTTTTTCATTCTCTGGACAGATACATTCATAGAGCAGAAGTCTATAACACTTCTCAACTTATTTATCTTTTATGAGTTGTGCTTGCGGTGTTGCATCTAAAAACTTATAACCAAACTCAATGTCACATAGGCTTTCTCCTAAGTATTTTTCTAGTTTGTTAAATTTTTACTTTACATTAGGTCTATGCTCTTTTTTAGTTAACTGACATAAAAGGTGTAATGTCTTTGTCTGTTTTTGTTTGTTTGCATTTGGATGTCCAATTGTCCCAGCACCATTTGTTGGAAAGATTATCTTCCATTCATTGGATTGCTTTGCTCCTTTGTCAAAGATCAGCTGCTTACATTGGTATAGTTCTATTGTTGGACTCTCATCCTCTCCATAATCTATTTGTTTACTTTTCCACAAATAGTATTCTCTATTGATTACTGAAGCTTAATAGTAAGCCTGAAGTTAGATGGTATGAGCCCTTCAACTTTGTTCTCTTTTAGTATTATGTTGGCTACTCTAAGACTTATAATTATTCATATGTAGTTCCAAATCTGTTTGCAAATAGCTAGCAAGAATTGGCTTTGGAATTGTAATTGATATAAAATTGATATAAAAAAAGAAATGAGGAAGATCTGACACCATAACAGTAAGTCTTATCATACATGGGCATGAACTCTCTATTTTTCAAATCTGTTGTTTCTTTCATTTCAGTTTTGCAGTTTTCCATATATAATCCTCTACATATTTTAGATTTATACCTAAGTGTTTCATAATTTGGTGGTATTGTAAATGGCATTGTTTTTTAAATGTCCAAGTGCTCATTGTTGGCATTTAGAAGTGCAATACATTTTTTGTTTGTTTGTTTTACATTGACATGGAGTTATGTAACCTTATTATGTAGCTTATTAGTTGCAGGATTTTGTATTTTGTCAATTCTTTAGGTTTTACAAATTGGACAGCATATCATTTGCAACAAATACAGTTTTACTTATTCTTTTCCAAACAACATGAATTTTATTTTATTTTCTTATCTCATTGGCTTAGCTAGGACTTCCAGAACAATGTTGAATAGGAACAGTAAGAGAAGACAACCTTGGCTTGCTCTTAACCTTAGGGGAATCCATTCAGTTTGTTAACATTAACATTGAAGATATTCTTTATGTGAGACAAAAAGGCCAAAGGGGTCAGGAAGGAAGATAAATGCTCTTTCTCTGTTAAGGTCTCCCCCCCCCACCCATGGAGAAAGGCCACTTTTATGTAGAATGCATGGACACATTTCACTATTTCTCTTCCTCTTCTCTGCATAGAACCACAAAAACTTTCTTGGATTTTCATCATGATAACTTTTTGGAATTTCCAGAAATAAAAGACATTTCTGTGAACACTTCTCAACTGGAGGGCACCAGAAGTTTCTCACTCCAATTGTAGTACATATTGAGCTCCAGAAATTTGTCAAAATTGCCATGTAAGTATTCTAACCATTTTTTTACTCCAGTGATGTCTGCTACAAGTAAGCAGATCTCAGATGTGACCCTTGATTTCAACTATATCTCCAGATTCAGGTTGGTGATGGGCCTTATAATTTTAGTTCTCTGACAGATCCAAGAAATGTTGATTTTCACTGATAATATCCAAGTTCTTTATATGTTGGAGTTGACACCAGAATTTTTGAACGAGGTTTGGGTTCTGGAGTCAGATAATAACGATTCAAATCCAAACCCTCCTCCCTCTCTTTTCTCTTCCCATTTTCCCTCCCATATGCCCCCTTCCATCCTTCTTACTTTCTTTCTCTCTTTTTTCCTTCTCTCCTCCATACACCTCAAGTCTTATATTCTTCACCTGATAGAGTGAAGACCAAAAATAATAACTATTTTCCCTATCTCACAGGTAAGATTACATTTTTAAAATACCAAATACTAGGAACTTGTTAATCATTATTAACACAGTTATAAAAGCTAACAAATTTTAACAATTTTATATTTTAAAAATAACTACTAAAATACTATCATAGCTTCTAATTAAGCATCTCCTATAATCAGACAATGTAGTAGCTGACTCACAACCATTATTATTTCATTTAATTGTATATTAATGTATCCTTACATATTAATGTGTAAGTCTTCAAGATATATTGTGATGGTTCATGCACCACATACATATCCAAACACTAAAACTATGCACATCATTCTAAACCCCTGGGGTGCTGTCCAGCTTTAAAATAATATGTTGGTCTTTGATAAATGGCTTTGATAAATAGATAAATTTATGTATCCAAATAAATGCTGAGAAAACATCTTAGCAAAGGTCAGGAAAAAGATGATATGATTCTCTATCCCAGAATTTTCAAGGTAGTGGCAAGAAAACTGAATTTGCCTTTTTTCTTTATTTCTTCCCTTTCTTTTCTTCTACAGTACTATGATAATATTTTAACTTGTCCTTCAACTTTGTAAAATAACTAAGAATAGTATGTGGATTAATGTCCAAATTTTGGTTTCTCCTGAAAAGTTAGGGGATCTGACAAATCTGGATCCACATTCCTTTCTAGCAACAATCAATTGCACGTTACTTGTGCCTGCTAGCTTCAGACATGCCATATGCTCTCCAATTTACCACAGTCTTTACCATTTCCTACATTAACACTCAAGTTTGCCTTGACATATTGGTTTACTTTCCTATTCCAGGGAATATGGCAGTTTTTGTCCTAAGGTTTCAGCCCTTTGAATTGAAGTTTTAATCTAAACACCCAAGCCTGTTTGAGTTGTCAATCAATATGGCAATGGAAACTATAGGCTGATGTTTGAAATACAGGCAGTTGCTGACTTTTTTTGCTACTTCTTGTTTACTGGCAATTGGAGCATCAATCATAGAACATATTTAACCTGAAAAATGAGCAACTGGTCATTTTGTCTGGCATCTTCCCAGTTCTTCAGGAACTTGCAGAAACAAAAACTAAAGAAGTCACTCAGAATAGGTGGTATGTATCTGCTCTCATCTCATTTTCAGAGCCTTTGTCCCTGGGTTCTTCCTGGATGCAGAAAGTCAAATAATCAAAGACTGCAAAATAGGTGAAGAAACTCTGAATGGTGAGAGCCTTATAGTCTGCTGAGACCACTTAAAGTGGTGTTCTCCCTTAGTGGATATGTGTTGCATTCTTTTAATTGTATGAGAATTCTTTTAGTTAAAAGTAACAAATCTCTTACTTTCTAAATGAAAAAGTATTGGAATTTTTATTTTTGATGTCTCTAAACACATAAAAAAGAAAAGACAACAGGGTAGCACATCTGATTAGGACCTAATCCCACATTGCATTGTCAGAAGCTAAGGAAAGAAACTCATGCTGGACAAAACCTTCCAGTACCCCAACCTTATCCAAGAATGGATAAGAACAATGTAAATACTCCATTTTATAGGTATGTAAATCAGAGGGCTAAGTGGTTTTTCCAAGATTACACTGTGGTAGTAATGAATAACCTATGGGCTTTGGGTTAATCAAGAATTCATAGCCTATCATCTTTCAGCCATGGGAACTTGGCAAAGTCATTTTAACTCTCTCAGGCTCACTCACCTCAACTATAAAAGGAGGACAACCCTATCTACTCCATTTGGTTGTTCTCATGATGAAATGAAAAAAGATCTATAAGCAGTTAACCTGCATTTAAAAAGAAAAAAAAAAGAAAAGAGAAAGCAAACGGCCGTGTGATTGAATATATTTCATTTATCTTAATTAATACTTGTTAGCTAATTTACCAATGATCTATAATTTTAGTATTCAGACATCTATTTCTCTTTTTAAAATGTCTTTTCTTTTTTTGAGAATGAGAGAGAGAGAGAGAGCGAAAGAGAGAGAGAGAGAGCGAGAGAGAGAGAGCATGAGCAGGGGAGGGTGGAGAGAGAGGAGATAATCTGAAGCAGGCTCCAAGCTAATAGGAGGGAGCCTGATGCAGGGCTTGAACTCACTAACTGTGAAATCATGACCTCCTCTGAAGTCATATACCTAACCCACTGAGCCACCCAGGCGCCCCCAGACTTGTATTTCTTAAGTAAATAAATAATTACAGATAAGAAGCTATCACTGTCTATATAGGAAAGAGAGTGGCACTGATGCATATGCGTGTAAAATTTAAAACTAAAATTGAAACTGAATGGACAAACAAGAAACCACCAAGTTCAAATTTATTTCTACCAAGCTCATAACGCAGCACTTGAGCTCATTTGAAGATGTATCATCCAGATGCCAACACTGAAGCTCCTACATAAAACTGTTAAGTGAAAACAAGAGAAATCCTTCAATGGCTCAGTGGACTGCTATACTTTCTGTCTGCTATCTTAACACAACACAACAGATGGTAGCATTAGGAAATGCTGAAAAGGGAGTGTGTGCCTGTATGCCTGTGTCAGTGTGGGAAGCCTATATATATGTCACCACATCTCACTTTTTGTGCTGTGGCAAAAATTATCAGTGGGAAAGAGTTATTAAAAATTGACCATATTAATATTTTCTAAAAAACATTACTTTTTGTATATGGTAAATAAGTCTCAAATTGTCCTGATAGATCACATGGCAAATGTAGTGTTGCATTTTGTTAATTCAGTGAAATCCTGAATCAATAATCACCAATTTTTAGGGATATTTATTATGGATTATCAAAATGAGACACAACTCTATCTTTATAAATTAGATATCAAAAGAAAAAAATAAAAATCTATATCATATATGGAAATCAGGACAGCTAAGTAGTTTTTATATCACATAATATTTATTCATCCAGGTACTCATAGATCTACTCCTTCAGCAACTATGTATTGTGAATATATTATTTGCCTGTTTTAATGTCTGGGGATAAATTAGTAGAAACAGTGTCTCTGCCCTAATAGAATAATTCAGGCAATTAACAACTAAACACTTAAATATGTAACATTATTTCAGGGTAAAGAGATAAAGACTGATGTGCAGAACTATTTTGATAGGGTGGTTATGGAAGAGAAGTATCTAAGTGGAGATAAATAATGTGAGAGGAAGAACAACGCAAACATCCAGCTTAAAAATATTCTAGGAAGTGTAAAGAGGAAGAACAAGGAGAAGGAGACCGATGTACTTAAAGTACATTAAGCTGCCTTGAGCAGCACAAGCAATGGAGGGAATATGACATGGGATTAGGGAATTAGGCGGGGGGCGGGGGGGAGGGCTTGTTTCTATTCATCTAAATTATGACGGAGTTTATATTTCATTCTAATGTGATAGAAAGTGATTGGAGATATGTAAACATAAAAGTGACATGAAGTGATTCATTTAAAACCTATATATCGGGGCTCAAACATTAAGCATCTGACTCTTGATTTTGCTCAGGTCATGATTTCACAGTTAGGGCATTGAGCCCTGTGCAGAGCTCCATGCTGAGCGTGGGGCCTCCTGAAGATTCTCTCTCTCCTTGTCCCTCTGCTCTTCCCCCAGGGCATACATCCCCCTCTCTTTCTCTAAATAATGATAATAATAATAATAATAATAATAATAATAAATATATATCATTAAATTGTTTAATGGAGAATGGTCTATAGGAGGCAAGCATTGGGTCTGGAAGCTGTTGCCATATGCACAGGACAACTGGAGGCAGTCTCCTTCCTGTGCTACTCTTCCTGACCATAAATCGGTTGCACTGCTAGTAATCACTACACCCTTGTGGAATACATTTTTTCAAAACTGTCATCTCATTGAAGTTAATAGGACTGCCATTATTGTTTTATTTTACAAATTAAGAAACCAAGATACAAATATAAGTGTCCTCCCCAAGGCTAATTACAATGCAAGGAGTGACACAGAACATGCTATTGCTCCCTGATCCTAAACATATACCTAACTATACTAAGTCCTACGGTGCTTACAAGAACTAGTTTCAGCTGCCCTCAACCTCAACACTATTATGTTAGGATATTTAATACATGTATCAACTTCGGTTTAAAATGCTCTCATTAACCTTACTTATTACTGAGCCTACACACGTTTACTAAAATAGCTATGAAAAGAAAAAGTCAAAAGCTTATAATAAAGCCAACTGAATTAGACAGCTAATTGATTACAAAAACATGAGCAGTATATTTTCTATCTACAATATAATTGAAAATTACAACTGGTGACTGATGCTCCCATGGGTTTCTAATGCTCTATTCTCCCCGGCCCTCCCCGCCCCACCACACCCTTCCTTCAGACCTAGATAACCAGCATGCCAATAATGCAAAGCAAACAAACAGAAGGAGAAAACAAGCTCCTGTCTCCTCGGCACAAGTACTGCCATTTCCTTTTACCTTCTCCTTTGTTACCTATTTTGTTTATACAGTTTTCATTCTAACACTTTTAAAATTTTATGATCACACACACACACACACACACACACACACACACACACACACATTTAAATAGCACTAAAATGTGGAAAGTGAAGAGTATAGTCCTCTCTCCCAGCCCGCCAAATTATACTGTCCAGAGGCAACAAATGTTAATATTTTCCTGTGTATTCTCCCAGAAAGTGCTCCTTTTGTGTTCTATAGGAATTAGGATTTTTTAAAATGATACAATGAACATCATGGTATAAATGTATTTATATTTTATTGAATGGTCTTGAAGAAAAAATTTAGGTTTGTGGCTCCAGATATTTTGCATTTTATATTTCACTAGGTTCTGGGAATTCATTATCCCTCTTCAAAATGTCACACTTCCGAAAAGAAGATATGATGGTTCCTATTTCCCATGATTACCTGATTGGCATATGAAAGTTATAAAAAACAAAAACAAAAACAAAAACAAAAAACCCACAGGAACGGAGAACAAAGCCAAGGAGAAGAGGATGCGACCCTCTATGTTTTAAAGTTAAAATTGCTACTAATGTGGTAAGTTTAAATGGTGCTACCTGCTCCCATTTGCATATCTTTAATTGACTTTTCATGTTTAGCAATTTTACTTGTTCTCCTTTTAAAATCATTCTTCAGACACTTTGTTCAGTTTTGTATTAGGCCTATTTACCTTTTGCTTCTTGCTCCGTGAGTACTCTTTTTATATGAAGAAAACAAAGATTTGTTTATAGTGCATGCTGCCTTTTATAGTACTACATTGTGAGGAAGCCAAAGAACGATGTCCTTCTTCCATTTTTTCTCTATTGATCGTTCAAACATTGAAATATGTAATTAAATTAGGAAAGAAACTTGAAGTGACACTTCATTTTAGAATGAGATTCACAGGGGCGCCTGGGTGGCTCATTCAGTTTAAGCATCCGACTCTTGTTCGCAGCTCAGGTCATGATCTCACAGTTTGTTAGTTCAAGCCCCACATAGGGAGCACTCTGTACTGACTGTTTGGGATTCTCTGTGTCCCTCTCTGCCTGTCTTTCTCTCTCTCTCTCTCTCTCTCAAAAATGAACAAATAAATATTTAAAAATAAATAACTTAAAATGAGATTCACAAAAAAATTTCTCTCAGAAGGACCAATGTCAGGAAGCACCCTGTATCATTCTGGGCAAGGCTGTATTTTTGATTTGAGCAAATTTTCAGGAAAAAAAAGAGTAATGTGGTACAGCCTTGTCTGTCAGGATTGCACTTGATGCATATCTTCTGGACCTGGTCTAAAAGCTGCACACCTCAGACTACTTCCAGGCAATGAAACTGATTCAAGAATTCCAAAATAATCAAGATGATGAATACAGAACATACATATGAACTGCAGATAAATACTGTGTTTGCATATACATATGTCCTCCTCATTCTAGAAAGGGGCAAGAGAAAACACTCAAATTTGGGGTCTGCTGGAAATACAAATTAAAACCAAACAAAGGGAAGAGTTCTGCTGACCTTTCAGAAAATCATTCATTGAAATCATTTAAAACAAGAAAAAAGGCCTAGCATTCTTAATACATAAAAGAAATCAGCCACTAAAAGGTAAGACGTAAAACCTATCTATATTTTCACAAAATTATTTTTTGGGTGCCTATAACATATCCAAGACTCAACTTTGGTGACCATCTGACTACAAAAATAAACATAAACAGACAGGGGGCTCCAGCTTTCATGGTTTACATAAGAAGAATAACAATGATTAAACTGTCATAAAAATTAATATTAAAATATTAATCTGTCGATGATACTATGAGTGTAGCTATATAATAGTAAAAAACGTTTCCATGAGAAAGCAACAGTTGAATTAGGAATGCATCTAAAGTAAGAGTGGGAATTAACTAAGAAGGTGAAGATTAAGAGACACAACATGCATAAAGACCCCACTATAAAATTTGCATGATGTGACCAGACAGAAACACCAGTTTCCATAGTGTAGTGGTTACCACGTTCACCTCACAAAATTTGCATGATGTGTTTAAGGAACTAAAAGAGGGCCAGTGAAAGGAATGCAGATAACTGAGGGTAAAATGGAGAAGGTATTATGTCTGATGACCAGGAGGAAGCAGTTAAAGCTAGATCATGCCAGATATTAAAGAACACAGTAATAATTTTAATTATTATTCCATGAGCAAAATGACACCACTCAAGTACAGGCAAGACATGCTGAGATTTATTTTTGAAAATGATCACTGCACAAAAGATGACAGCATGGTGGATGGACGATGAACTATAATGTAAGCAGGGAAACCAGTCAGAAAGTCATTTCAAGAGCTCATATTAGGATGTTAGCAATAAAGCTGGAGAGAAACAGAAAAAAATAAGACATACTTTGGATGCCAAACTAATTGGATTTATGGTGGGTTATATGTGAGTTAAAAAAGGGAAAAGTATCTGGTGTGAGTCTTAGATCACTGGCTTGCACAAATGGATGAATGTTACCATTTACTGATACAGAGAACAGAAATAATCCACTGGAATAAATTTTATTTTAAAGGGGAAAACCTTTAATCCATACAGGACATAATGGTTCTATGGTATCTTTAAGACATTCAAGTGCAAAACACATAACATATGATATCACTCATATGTGGAATTTAAGATACAAAACAGATGAACATATGGGAGGAGAAAAAGAGACAGAGAGGGGGAAACAAACCATAAGGGACTCTAGAAAACAAACTGAGGGTTGATGAGGGGGAGGTGGGTGGGGAATGGGCTAAATGGGTGATGGGTATTAAGGAGGGCACTTGTTGTGTTTAGCATTGTGTTATATGTTAGTGATGAATCATTAAATTTTACTCCTGAAAACAATATTACAATATATGTTAACTAACTAGAATTTAAATAAAAAAATTTAAATAAAAGAGAACAAATGATATTCAAGTGCAAATGTTAGGTGGCTTTTTAGATACTCTGTTCTAAAGCTCAGAAGAAATGTCTAGGCCAGAAATATAAATTTACATATCATCAGTATACAGGAGATCATTAATACTGTGAAATGGAATAGATAATCTAGGGAAGAACACTGAAGGAGAAGGGAAGGGAACAGAACATGAGAATAGGGATTGAGAATGCCCAAATTAAATGGCTGAGTAGAAGGGGACAGCAAACGAAAGTGTTTGCCAAAAATGTAAGAGAAAACTGATGACAGTGTGGAGTCTTGAAATCTAAAGGAAGAGTTTTCAAAAACTGAAAATTGTAAACAAAGTTGATTGCTGCTGAAAGGACACAAAATTTGTGGACTGGAAAAATTGCCTTTGAATTTAAAAACATGGAGATTCTAAGAATTTCGCTAGAGTTATTTGAGGGGAGTTATGAGGAAATGAATTCACTTAGAGTTAGTTGGGTACTAAATGGGTGTTGTGAGAGTTACAGAACAGAAGGAATGAGCTTAGAAAAAAATTAAAGAGAATAATTGCATGGAAAATAAGGTATAGCCTATTTAAGAGTTTTGAGAGGAAGTGTGTGTGTGTGTGTGTGTGTGTGTGTGTGTGTGTAATTCTTTTTCTTTTATCATTTAGTAATAGAGTTTTAGATTTTCCAAAAGCAGTGAAAAGGATCCAATTGACAGAGGACAAATACTAAAGATAAAAGGAGGAAGACAGAAGGAGTTGGGAGAAGAGAGGTAGAGAGGTAAAAATAACAGTGTAAAGTTTTCCAAGAAAACAGGACAGAATGGAATCCAAAAGCTCCTGTGGTGGGTTAGAGGGGTCATGACTTATTCTCTTAAAGTGGAAGGGAAATGAGATAGAATGCATTCAGATATAGGATGGAGGCTTTGTTCCATCTTTAACTCAGAGGTCAGTGGCTTAAAAAATTATTGGGGGGATAGTTAGAAGCAAGTGTAAGAATAGGATTCTGTGGTTTAAGGGTGAAATACTTGAGTGATTTTAATGCTGTCCAATTACAACAAACTTGAATGTGTAATTTTGGGAGTGAGTAACTGAGGTGAAGATAGTATGCTTAGTTTGGTGCAGGAAAGTCAGTGAAGAAATTGAGAAGTTCTTACATTGAAGGATTTGTCCACATTGATGATGACATAACCCATTGTGGTGCAGAGGAAAGAGGAAGTTGAGGTAAGGACTACAAGTAATAAGGAAACGAAGTGGATGGTAGAACCTAAAAGAGAGGCCATAAAAGAATGCGGTTTACAGATGAGTGGGTGAACAACAGACTATAAACAACAATGGTACATGAAAAGAGACATCACTCCTAATTCCTATACCTAAAAATACAGTATGTGAGAGAGTAAAGACTAATTTCTTGAGAGCAGATTCTAGGTCAGTATAAGCCAAGGAAATCAAAAAAATTTCACAGTAGTGGATGAAAATAAGAAGAGTTTTGCCGGGTGTGGGGTACCAGTAGCAGGAGGCACTGAAATGTCTCAGTGTTTAGGAGATGCAAAGTTATCTATGGTAGCAATAATGGAATACAGAACATTGTGGGAGACACTGAAGTGGAAAAGACAAATGACTGGATGTGGAGTAGGGCTGATAATGCGTGTGTGTGTGCGCGTGTGTGCTAATTGTTGAAAACCTGGAGGAAATACAGGTGAATTTTGTCTCCTGGAAGGGAAAGGTATTGTGCCTCATGGCCAGGAAGCTCCCTTTCTTGGCAGAATGACAGTAGAACTAGAAACTGCCAACTCCATAAAGAAACACCAGTGCGAGAGAAAAACAGAGTATACAAATAGAAACAAAGACAATAGTCTGAGATGAAAACACAGATGGGAAATAGAATATAGGGTATCTACAGTGATAGAGTTATAAAAGAGAGAGCAGAAAGTTCACAAAATAATAAAGAAAATCCATTGGCTTGTTGATTTTTTTCAAATTCTACTGTAATAAAATATAAGAAAATAAATCAGAGTTGCAAAATGTCCAAGGTGTTCACATTATTACTTGTAATGCTAATCCTAAAAGACCACCTAAGAGGCAAAAATGCTATTTTTTAAAAATCAAAATGATTCTAATGTTCTAAGCAGTAGTGAATAATATGGATTTTATCTTGTTTCTTAATTGAAATACAATTGACATAGAGCCACAGGAAGAAAACATATTAAACTGTTAACAAAGTTATCTTACATAGTGGGGATGATGATTTTTTTTAATGTTTACTTCTGAGAGAGAGAGAGACAGAGTGTGAGTGGGGGAGGGGCAGAGAGAGAGGGAGACAGAATCTGAAGCAGGCTCCAGGCTCTGAGCTGTCAGCACAAAGCCCAATGCGGGGCTCGAACCCACCAGCCATGAGATCATGACCTGAGCTGAAGTCAGACGCTTAACCGACTGAGCCACCCAGGATCCCTGATGATATTTTATATTTGCTATTTATAAATATGTGTATTATCCCAAAATACTACAACCAGAAAAAGAGCTCTTAAAAAGATACTATATGTATATGTGGTGTGTGTGTGTGTGTGTGTGTGTGTGTGTGTGTAGAAAGAGAAATTTTATATAATTTTACCTAAAACATCTAACAAATCTTTAACAAATGATATGTCTATATAAAGCCAAAATATGCAACATAAAGAAGTACATAATGGTGCATATGGTTGTCAGTACCCCTCTGACCAGTAAAGCCACTGAAAAGATGTTTCAATGGATATTGTGTTAATTTTTGTGTCCTTTCCATGCAGAGGACAGTTACAGCCAACCTCGTTCATTAGCGCTTGTTAACACAACTGCCACAGTCTGTCCACCTGGACTCTGGTGCTTCCAAGTTAAGCAGGTCACTCATGGCTTGTCTAAGAAACAGATGGTCTCTTTCAAATATATGCCTATGCCCTGTTTAAGTGTTGAAAAAAATAAAACGTAAAAGAAAAGAACAAAACAAAACAGACATTGCACCATTCCAGTAAACATGCAGACTTTGAAAGATGTGCACAAAGCAAGTTGCTAAAGTTTACATATGAATATACATATACTGCACATGTACATATATAGTATATATGCATTTGTAGTATATATATATATATATATATATATACACACACACACACACACACACATGCATGTGGGACACCTGGGTGGCTTAGTTGGGTAAGTGTAGCTGAGTGTCCCATTCTTAATTTCGGCTCAGGTCATGATCTCACAGTTCAAGGCATTGAGCCCTGCATAGGGTTGTGTGCTGACAGTGTGGAGCCTGCTTGGGATTCTCACTCTCCCTCTCTCTCTGCCCCTCCCTGCCCCATGCATGCACGCATGCACCCATGCCGGCACGCTCACTCTCTCTCTCAAAATAAATAAACATTTAAAATAAAACACATTCACAGATGTACATGTGTTTCTACATACACAAGACAATGCACATGTAAATGCACACAGACGTACTAGTGTATGTGTGTGTGTGTGTCTGTATGTGTGTAAAGATTTGCTTCTATATCCCTAAAAATATTTGCAAAGTATGCACAAATCTATTAACAGTTTTTATCTCCATGTGGCACTTGGCACTGGGAATCAACTTTCATTTGCTTCATTATATAAAATTTAATATTTAATTGAAATTTTCCACTGTGGGACCATGACACAGTTGATACGAAATTCCAAACCAAGTGTTCGAATGCAAGTGTTTGAAGCAATTATCAGGCTTGGGGTCATTTTTTAAAAGTTCAGTGCAGAGAGTCTGTGTGGAATGAACCACTGAAAACCACTAGCAGCAGCCTCTGGAAAATTACAGTTGGGGGATACAAGCTGAGGAATCTCTAGAGAACAGAGCAGAATGCAATGAGAATGATCTGCTTCAAGCACATCCAGGTCCAGAGAGTGGAGAAACCCAACATGGGAATAAGAACAATACCATTAGGGGAAGAGCCTCATTATTCCTTGAATTTTTCTCCCCGTGGTTTTGAAGAGCTAAGCCAAGAATATAAGAGATGATTAAAATGAGATTTATTTCTTTACCAAATGCAAAGACAAAGCCTACAATGATCAGGCTCTACATGCAAGAGAAGAAGAGAAAGTTCACCTTGGAATAAAAGGAAAAGTGTTGGTTAATCTATTGAAATGGATGCTCAATGGTCTGAATCAAGACCATGCTGTTCCACTTCAAGCAACTGTTTGAATTTTTGTCACCTAAGAATAAGCAGAAAAGGTACATATGCTCTCAGACTTTTTATCCAGTGGAAGCAAAAACTTTGCCCCACTTAGAAGCTTAAAATGGCAAGTGAAAGACAAATAAGTAGGTTGTGTTTTTTTATTACATTTAAATTAAAAACCAACTATTTTTCAATGCATAAGTTACATTTACTTGTATATTTATTTTTCAAAAAATACTTTACCAGAAGCAAGCATTACTAGTAATTAACAGATACATAAAAATTAGTGTAATATTAGCAGAACATGTATTCTATATTAAGATATAGTAATGGCCGAGTTTGGAACTCAGTGACTGTGTCTAATTTGAATAATTGTTGTAAAATATAGTAAGGTATGTTCAAATATATTGCATATATGTATATCAAATAAATGATAATGAAATATGTATTCTTTATATATCTTCTGATACATAAGAAAAACCAAATAATGGAATTGTATCTAACTCTTGACTTGGAAGGTGAAAAGCATCATAGAACTATTTGAACTGAGTAATGACAGATGATCCACTGACCCCAAATGGTGGATAAAAGCATTTTGCTGCACAAATGTATAAGCGAAATCTTGATACGTTCTGGAAATAATAGCTATATTAGTGTAATTGGCATATAAAGAAAGGACAGACATGGGAACTGATGGGATATGATGCTGGCTTGCTGGTTGAAAAAAAGAGTGTGCAGTTGTTATGACATGTTAAAGAATGTAGATGTAATTGTATGATTAATGTGGAAATCAAGAACCATTTTTAGTGTATGTGCTGCCTAAGCGAGCACAAGAACCATTTTTAACTTGGAATCAGAAGGTTGTATTAATACAAGTTAAAATTTTGAGCTCAGTGTATTTATTGTACTGTATATTGACCTTTATCAACATTCTTTTTTTTTAATGTTCATTTATTTATACTGAGAGAGAGAGAGAGGGAGGGAGAGAGAGAGAGAGAGCACATGTACACACATCAGGGGAATGGCAAAGAAAGGACAGAGAGAATCTCAAGCAGGTTCTGTGCTATCAGCACAGAGGCCCAATGCGGGGCTTGATCTCATGAACTCTCAGTGGAAATAAAGAGTTGGATGCTTAACTAACTGAGCCACCCAGGTGCCCCCTTTGCCAGTATTTCTAACTGCACTTATAAAGTTATATACTCATTATCAGTCCTCTTTCTCTCCTAGTGGACTTTTGAGTTCCTGGTGCCAAAGGCTATTTTCCTTGCAAAACACACACACACACACACACACACACACACACACACACACACACACACACAGCAGGTTTTGGAGAATGAAGGAAAACAATAAGCTAGAGTTTGGCTGTTATTTGGAAATAGAGATGGGTTTATACAGGAGAGATACTGGACATTAGAGATGTTTGGGGGATAAAAAAATGATCATGATGTTACAAAATTAACCAATATTTCTCAAAAAATGTGAAAGGCAAATAAATGGGTCAGGAATGGAAACTTGGGGTCTACAAAGTTTTAAATAAGTGATAATTTAAAAAAAGATTTTATTGTTTTTTGTTTGTTTATTCATTTGTTTTGTTTTTTAGATTTCACATATGAGTGAGATCATATGGTGTTTGTATTTCTCAGTCTGACTTGTTTCACTAAGCATAATCCATTCTAGATCTATCAATGTTGTCACAAATTGCAAGATTTCATCCCTTTTTATGTCTATGCAATATTCCGTATTTTGTGTTTGCATGTGTATGTGTGTGTGTATGTGTGTGCACGTGTGTGTGTGTGCCACATCTTCCCTATCCATTCACCTATGGATAGACACTTAGATTGCTTCAATATCTTAGCTATTATACATAATGCCGCAAAAAACAGAGGAGAGCGTGTATTTTCACATTAATATTTTCATTTACCTTGGGCAAATAACCAGTAATGGACCTATTAGATCATATGCTATTTCTATTTTTAATTTTTTGAGGAACCTCCATACTGTTTCTCATCGTGGCTGTACCAATTTACATTCCCACTAACAGGGCACAAAGGTTCATTTTTCTCCACATGCTTGTTAACCTTTATTTCTTTGTTTTCAATTTTAATCATTCTGATACCACATTGTGGTTTTGATTTGCATTTCCCTGATGATTACTGATTTTGAGCATGTTTTCATGTGTCTTTTGGATATCTGTATGCCTTCTTTGGTAAAATGTCTATTCTGATCCCTTGCCCATTTTTAAATCAGATTGTTTTTGTTGTTGTTGTTTTGTTTTGTTTTATGTTGACTTCTATGAGTTCTTTATATATTTTGAAAACAAATATCCAACATATCCTTAATATCATTGTTTTTTAAGATTGTAATCCTCTAAGTTGTTTCTTACATTTTGTAGAATGGTTACTTCTATCATCTACTAATTGTCAGTATTATTAAGTTAGGTATACCAGAAATATTATAAAATAGAAAATTTGCCAGTTTGATGGATATGCCTATACTATTTCATGTCAGGCCAGAAGTAATACATAACAACTATGTCTACCTGGACTAAGTATTTGGGTATAAATATAAGTTCACTTGTGTAGGATCTTGTTTTTATCTCTTGGTTCAATGTGTGCACCATATATTTACAAACCATAAGCTTCTGGCTAAGAGCTGTTGTACAGTTGGAAAAATCTGCCACACCATATGTACCTCAGTAGATACAGTTTGAACTGCTGAGGGATTCACAACATTTTCCTGGTTTGACATCTCCTTCCTTCTTCTGCAGCTGAAGTTAGAAGACAGCAGTCTGTATGGGTATAACAAAGGTAATAAAATGAACAGAACTCTTTGTGAATATGTATTATTATAATTATCTAAAGACAAGGGATAGAGTCCATTCAGCTGAGAAAGGATTCTTTGCCACCATCTACAGTACCTGCTAGAGGGAAAGGAGGCCAACTATTCAAAGCAAGAGAGTACTAGCAGCCTGAGAAGGATGCTGATAGCACAAATTCAGAATGCTCAAAGGTAGTATAGGATCTGGTTTGTTGCAACATAGAGGTATCAAAATTTTTAAATATTAAACATCACTGTTATTCATTGTCATTTTTTAGGCATTACTCTCCCTTTCTTAGTTTTTCTTTCCAGCTCTTATTTGCTCCCTTGGTGTTTGCCTATAGTAGCAGCAGTGTTTATTCCCATATATAATGCATAGAAAGGTGTCTATTTTCAAACTAATTTATTTTTAAATGGGCTTATTAATACAACCTTATAATTATGCACAAAGGAGACTGTGATGTTTATCCACTTCAAAATAAAAGTTATATTAATCTCTGGGGAGACTTAATCCTATTGCATTTTTATAAATGCTCTCATCTTACCCTAAAATTAAATTACTCTACCTTTATTCACAACATAAAAAAGATAGACAATTGCACCCTACAGAGTAAAGGAGCTGTTAAAAATAAAATAGATAAAATAAACATTTTTACTTTTATCATCAAGAAAGCATTTGGATCAAAACATTTTTTAATTTTTTTTAATGTTTGTTTATTCTTGAGAGAAACAGAATGTGAGTGGGGGAGGGGCAGAGAGAGAGGGAGACACAGAATCCGAAGCAGGCTCCAGGCTCTGAGCTGTCAGCACAGAGCCCAAAGCAGGGTTCGAACTCATGACCAGTGAGATCATGACTGAGCTGAAGTTGGACGAATAACATATTGAACCACCTGGGCACCCCAGGATCCAAACATTCTAAAGGTTATTTAGTACTGTTCCATGGAAGCTAAATATTGTACCCTAATGAGAAATTTAAAGTGTTTTTTTTTAATAGGTACAGAATTTGTTTCACATTCAAATTAAAGACTTAAATTTACCTATTTTCATTTATCTGAGCAAAATTTCCATAATTCCTAGAAAATTCAAGAAAAAGTACAAAAAAAAATTGTGTCTTATGATTAGCCCAAAACTATATTAAAAATGAAGATTGAACACTGGTGAGGTTGAAATTTAATTATCAGCAGCTAGAGGAGATCCTATTAGGCATTCAAATTTTTATTTCTGGGTGTGAAAATGCAAGCTATAATGAGACTTTGGTTAAGGAAAAGAAAAAAAATACCTACACAATATAGTTTTTTATTAATGCCTCTATTAATCTGTGCTCAGTAATTTTTAAAAAAGCATGTATTAGAAGAAAGAAATGTAAAAAAAAAATTCACTTGATTTGTCCAGTTTTCAGTATTACTTAGTCAATAACTCTTTAAAAGTTGTGATTTAACTCCCTTTGTAATGTATTCAGACACAGTATGGATTATTTAAGCAAAGATATTAATAAGTATTTGTCTATATGATTCTATATTTTCCATTTGTTCATCCAGTTTTCTTAGTAAAGAAAAATAAAGATTAGGGGCAAATGGTGATAGAATTCATGACATATAAACACTTGTACCTGTGTTTGGTGAAGCTGTGGCAGTGAGAGCCCTATGTTAGAGTAAAGAATGGGGGTGGCTCAAAGCCATCTCTTCCTTTTATCTCTTGCCTGCTTTTTTGGGTCTTTTCTGCATGTCAAGTGGGGGGAAAGATTAAAAGTGACATGACATTTTCGCTTGTACTATTGACATTTTAAAAAACATATCCAAATGTTTCCTTGGTGAGAAAGATCTATTCTAAAATTAATACGCAAAGTACCACTTCCTAAGTGACTATACAAAGAATATAGGTTCTGCAAAGTAAGACTGAATGTTGTCTATAATCTACAGCATTCTTAAGTTTCACACTTTTTTCTTTTATTTTTTAGCTAACATAAAGTGCAATATTGGTTTCAGGAGTTGAATTCAGTGATTCATCACAAATATAAAAACCCAGTGCTTATCATAACAAATATCTTCCTAAATACCCATCAACCATCTAGATTATCTCCCACCCACTTCCCTCCATCAACTCTTAGTTTGTACTCTATCGTTAAGAGTTTCTTGTGGTTTCTTTCCCTCTCTTCTCTTTCTTTCTCCCCACTTCTTATATGTTCATATGTTTTGTTTCTTAGATTCCACACGAGTGAAATCATGTGGTATTTGTCTTTCTCTGATTAACTTATTTCTCTTAGCATAATACATTCTAGCTCCATCCATGTCATTGCAAATGGCAATATTTCATTTTTTATGACAGATGAGAAATATTCCATTGTGTGTGTGTGTGTGTACATCTTCTTTATCCATTCATCAATCAATGGACATTTGGGCTCTTTCTATAGTTTGGTTATTGTTGATAATGCTGCTATAAACATTGGGGTGCATGCACCCCTTTGTATCTGTATTTTTATATCCTTTTGTTTAATACCCAATTGTGTGGTTGTTAGATTGTAGGGTAGTTCTATTTTTTAGTTTTTTGAGAAACCTCCATACTGCTCTTCAGAGTGGTTGCACTGGTGTGCATTCCCACCAACAGTGAAAGAGGGTTCCCCTTTCTCCACATCCTCATCAACACCTGTTGCTTTTTGTGTTGTTAATTTTAGCCATTCTCACTGGTGTGAGGTGATATCTCCTCATGGTTTTGATTTGTATTTCCCTGATGATGAGTGACATTGAGCATCTTTTCATGTGTCTTTTACCCATCTGGATGTCTTCTTTGGAAAAGTGTCTATTCATGTCTTCTGCCCATTTCTCAACTGGGTTGTTTGCTTTTTAGGTGTTGACTTTGATAAGTTCTTTACACACTTTGGATAGTAACCCTTTATCAGATAGGTTGTTTGCAAATATCTTCTCCCATTCTTTTAGTTGTGTTGAATGTTTCCTTCCCTGTTCAGAAGTTTGTTTATCTTGATGAAGTCCCAATAGTTCATGTTTCTGTTTGTTTCTCTTGCCTTCAGCCATGTGTCTAGTAAGAAATTGCTCTGACCAAGGTCAAAGAGGTTGTTGCCTGTGTTCTCTTCAAGGAATTTGATGGTTTCTTGTCTCTCATTTAGGTATTTCATCCATTTTGAGTTTATTTTTGTGTATTATGTAAGAAGGTGGTCCAGTTTCATTTTTCTGCATGTTGCCATCCAGTTTTCCCAAAACGATTTGTTGAGATGACTGTCTTTTTTTAATTGGATATCCTTTCCTACTTTGTCAAAAATTAGTTGATCACAAACCACCAAAACTGACACATAGAGAAATAAAAAATTTGAACAGACCCATAATCAGCAAAGAAATTGAGTTGGTGATCAAAAATCTCCCAACAAATAAGAGTCCTGGACCAGATGACTTCTCAGGGGAATTCTACCAGACATTTAAGGAAGAGTTAATACCTATTCTCAAATAGAAATGGAAGGAAAACTTCCAAACTCATTCTAACACATCAGCATTACCTTCGTTCCAAAACTAGACAAAGAACCCACCAAAAAGGAGAGGTAAAAGCCAATACCTCTGATAAACATGGATGCAAACAACCTCAACAAGATACAGTATTAGCAAATCAGATTCAACAGTGCATCAAAAGAATTATTCACCATGATCAAGTGGGATTTATTCCTGGGCTGCAGGGCTGGTTCAATATTCACAAATCAATCAATGTGATACACCACATTAATAAAAGAAAGAATAAGAACCATATGATCCTTTCAATAGATACTGAATAAAGTACAGCACCCATTCTTGATAAAAACCCTCAACAAAGTAGGGATAGATGGAACATACCTCATTGTTATAAAGGCCATATATGAAAGATCCACAGCTAATATCATCTTCGATGGGGAAAAACTTAGAGCCTCTCCCCTCCTACGGTCAGAAACAAGACAAGCTGCCCACTATCACTATTACTACTTAACATAGAACTGAAAATCTTAAGTCTCCACAATCAGACAACAAAAAGAAATGATGGGCAAATTGGCAAGAAATAAGTCAAACTTTCACTATTTGCTGACGACATGATATTCTAAGTGGAAAACCTGAAAGACTCCACCAAAAAATTACCATAACTAACACATGAATTCAGCAAAGTCACAGGATATGAAATCAACATGCAGATGTCTGTTGCATTTCTATACACCAATAATGAAACTGCAGAAAAAGAAATCAAAGAATTGATCCCATTTGCAATTACACCAAAAACAATAAAATACCTAGGAATAAGCCTAACTAAAAAGGTAAAAGATCTATACTCTGAAAGCTATAGAACACTTATGAAAGATATTTAAGAGGACACAAAGACATGAAAAAGCAGTCCATGCTCACGGATTGCAGGAACATTGTTAAAATGTATATACTACCTAAAGCAATCTACACATTTAGTGCAATCCCTATCAAAATACCACCAATAGGGGTGCTTGGGTGGCTCAGTCAGTTAAGGATCTGACTTTGCTTCAGGTCATGATCTCATGGTCCAGGAGTTCTAGTCCCGCATCGGGCTCTATGCTGACAGCTCGGAGCCTGGAACCTGCTTTGGATTCTGTGTCTCCCTCTCTCTGTGCCCCTCCCCCTCTCATGCTCTTTCTCTAAAAAATAAACATTAAAACATTTATTTAAAATACCACCAGTACTTTTTGCAGAGCTGGAGAAACAATCCTAAAATTTGTATGGAACCCCAAAAGACCCTGAATAGTCAAAGTAATCCTGAAAAAGAAAAACAAAACTGAAGGCATCACAATTTTGTTTTAAGCTTCTACAAAGTTGTAGTCATCAAGAGAGTATGTTACTGGCACAAAAATAGTGCATAAATCAATGGAATAGAATAGAAAACCCAGAAATGGACCCACAAGCTTCACACTTTCTATAAAACCATCTTCTCAGAGTAAGGTGGTTGTCCACAGTGAGGTACATGAATAAGTGCTTTAACTATTTTGAAATTATTTGTATTAAGTATGATTTCCATTAATTAATGTTGAGTATCTTTTATTTCCTGGACATTATGCTACTTGGGAATATTTAATACAGAACACACATTTGTTCTTCAAAAAGCTCATTATCAATGTTGGAAATAAATTATTAAAACAAGATAAGTATTAATAAATTAGCTGATTATTTCTTATTTATTTATTTTTATAAAAAATTTTTAATGTTTATTTAATTTTGAAAGAGAGAGAGAGAGACAGAGCATAAGAGTGGTAGGGACAGAGAAAGAGAGGGAGACAGAGAATCTGAAGCAGGGTCCAGGCTCTGAGCTGTCAGCACAGAGCCCAACGCAGGGGCTTAAACCCACTAACTGTGAGATTATGACCTGTGCCTAAGTTGGACACTCAACTGACTGAGCCGCCCAGGTGCCTCAATTATTTCTTTAAAAAAGATAAAAATGTTAAATGTTATTGTACTTATCTATTTACTGAACTGTTGTTATTCTAGGGTGAACTGTTGTTATTCTGTTGTTATTCTCAACTGTTGTTGAGAAAGTCTAGGGGGTATAGAAGTCAGCAATCTAAATGACCCCCAAGATTCCCATCCCCTGTTAAGACACGTTTTTTCCCAGTTACTCAATCAAATGCTAATCTAAGTACTACTTGAAGAAATTTTGTAGATAGAATTAATGTCCTAAATTGTTGACCTTAAATTAGGGAAGTTATCTGGGTGAGCTTGACCTAATCGCATGAGCTCTTTAAGGCACAAAGTTTTCTCTGGCTGGTCACAGAAGATGTCAAAGAAGTGCAGTCTGTCAAAAACTGGCATGTGAGAAAACAAACATTCATGCTGTAAATGCCTACGGGGATCATATGGCAAGTACTAACTGTGGTTTGTAGATATTCAGAGTGAGACCTGGTTCAGAGCTAGCAGGAAAATGGAAAGTCCACTCCTATAACCACAATGAAATTAATTCTACACTGTTGGCCTTGATTTTAGCCTAATGACATTGTTGGAAGAGTTATGCCGAGGATATGACCACCAGTGGGACCCCTGAGCTAAATCCAGGCAATCCAAGGATCTTTAACCACCCACCCTGTCATTGTAATGTGCATTCTGCCCATTGTTCCCACAGTAGGAGCCATTTTCAAGGATGTAGTCTTGAGAAAGTAATGTGTTGATGAGACTACCTGGCCTGAGTATGTGACTAAACCCAGTTAAAGCTTCTATATAAAGTTTTAAGATTCTGGTGGGCCAGGGTACAGATCTACTCATCTTGCAGCCATCCAAGACAAGCGCTGGTATAAGTTCCCTTGCTTGTTTAACTGTCACAAGTCTGGAGTGGCCTGCATCTTTCTTTGGCTTCTCCTGCCCTCTGTAAACAGGGGCCAATTTCATATTTCATCCAGGAAGACATCAAGACTTTGAGCCAACAGGTACTTGAGCAGAAAATCCAGTCACACTGTGCCTAGATTTTGTGACCTACAGAAATTGTGAGGAAAACTTGCATTGCTTTATGGTCATAATATGGAGTCTTAATTTCTTTTCTTCCTACCACATCTTTATCATGATTTCATAAATTCTCTGATAATTAAAAAAAAAAAAATATATATATATATATATATATATATATATATATATATGACTTAATCGATCAAGGAATAGATGAGTTGGTATTTTAGAGAGTAGAGTTTAAGTGGAAAAGTCATGAGGTTTGGTGTTGGGAAGATTGATATCACAATAATTAAATGCATACGAGCTCTAGTTTTCTTATACTTAAAAAAACTGCACAAAAAATTCTCATTCTTTGGAAAAGTTAAATAATACCTAAGACTCTATGTGTTAATGAACATGAGATTACTCAATAGATGAAATGAAAACACACTGGCTAAACTATGACATAAATCAGCTTTAAAATATTAATTTAATTAAAAAATATAAAAAGACCCAGTCTTGTGGATCCTTCCTTCTTGAATCTAAAATCCATTCATTCATTTCCATTCTTTTTTTTTAAATGTTTATTTATTTTTGAGATAGAGACAGAGCGTGAACAGGAGAGGGGCAGAGAGAGAGGGAGACACAGAATCTGAAAGCGGCTCCAGGCTCTGAGCTGTCAGCACAGAGCCTGACGCAAGGCTCGAACCCACGAACCATGAGATCATGACCTGAGCAGAAGTCAGACACCTAACCGATTGAGCCGCCCAGGCACCCCCATTCATTTCCATTCTTATGTTCACCATCCTAATACATATTTAACAACTTACACCTGAATTGCTAGAGCCTCATTTGATTTCTACTTCAGTCCACACCAAACATACTTGATTCTGTAAAAAAATTTTATTAACTTGGGTTTTAAGTATCCATGAGCTCCTGTAAGATAACAGGAAACTTGTTGCATAAATGCATACGTTACTTTGAGGATAAATGTTCCTTAGCTTTCAATAAAATATCAAATTTTCAAATGAATTCTTGACCTAAAAGTAATCACAAGGTCTGCCTTTCTAAAATCTAATCTAAAACATGGATAGTTCCTCACTGCCAACTAGTTAAAGATTTTGATCTCTCATTCTTTTTAGCCTTTCTAAGACTTATGATGACCTATAGGTTCTCAGGTCTTCTTCCCCTTCAGCTAGTTCAGACCTAGTCGCTGTCACAGTATTCTGTGGAGCCTACAATCTGATTAATTTATTGAAATGGCTTTTAAACCTTTACTGTAGATATTTCATGCTCCAATTCGACAAATGTTGATTGAGCCTTTATTTTGTACCAGGCACGGTACAGTGGCTTATTCTTCATCACTTCTCTTCAGTTTACCTCTCTATACCTACCCAGAAGTCCGAAGTCAAAGTCTCGCTTCACATAGCCATCTCACTCAAAAATATAACCTCATCCTCGTTATCAAGTTGAATCCTGCAGATTATTCAGAGTTCAATTCATAGTAATTTCATTTGTTTGTTCTATTATCATGTAGTAATGTTACTTTCCTCCAAATTTCTAGAGCATTTATAGTTAATCTGTCCTTTTTCATCATAATGGAATCCTGCTTTGTATACTGTCACTTTTAAAAAATACATTTAAGTCCTACCACAATGACACATAAGGAAGTTTGAATTTGAGTCAGGTGTATCCAGCATAAGTTATACACATAGAAGGTATTTGGTATTTGTAAATTTGCCTGAAAGTAGTAAAAATCAATATTCCTCCTGCTTAATGATTGCATTTGTTCCGACATTGTTTCTTTCATTATAAAATAAAATAAATCTCTAGGCCCCACTGTTTCTCTTTTCTTTTATTCATTTATCACACAGATATCATTAAAGTTAGTATCTCCTATCTCCATACATTAAAATAATCAATAAGGAAGCAATTTGGCTAAAGTTAACCTGTGAACTATAGTGACAGCTTTGAGAGTTACTAACTGTACAAGTTTTGGTACCAGAAACCTGGGTTTAAATTCTATCTCCTACTATTTAGGTTTTTGAGCTTGAGCAAATCTTCAGCAAGTGCATGACTTAATTTGTCCATGCATTTAGTCAAAAATAACAACAACAAAAAAAACCCTCCTATAGTTGGTGTGTGGTTTAACATTAGTGTCTATAATGCAATTTATAGGCATTAATTCTTCTGTCATTTATCATGCTACATATGGACCTTGAATGGTTTAACTGAGCTCAGGTTTGTTTATTTGTTTGTGAAAAGGTTCCTTTCAGACAACACTTGTATAACAGAAAATTTTATTCAACAGGGGTAACTATTCTGATTACTTTCCAAACCCAGGGTGCTGAGAATTCTAAAAGATAACTTTCATTATTAGTATATGGAGTGTTTTCATTTTAGTTATTACAACATTTGAAAGATATTGTTTGATTTCCCATAATCCCTCTGCATCTTCCATTTCTGTTTATTAGTTTTGGAGTATATTCAAAATTGTATCCAGCTTGGTTTAGGCTTGGAGGAGATGTTGCAAACCAAATAGAGCATAGCTGTTTTATTTTAATAAAATCCTTCCATCAGATCTTACTGCATGAGCCCTATCAACACTTATTTTTACAGGCTCTGTTTTCACACAAATGTACAAATCTATATCTCTAAAGAAGTATAAAATCCATCAAAATGGCCCACAATTTATTATATAAAATAAATACTCATGTTGATTTCAATGTCAAGAACACATTTATTATCAAATACTTAATTGATAAATAGTTAGAAGAAAATGAACACTATTTTGAAAAGTAACATCCAAGAATGAATTGCTATATTTCTTTTCGATTAAATATGGCTTCTAAACATATATTTATGTAATATTTAATTATTGTGATTTAGCAATATCTAAGAATTTTAAGGTTGTCAAAGCCACAAAGCCCATTTGTGTAAGTGTATTGGAGAACACCTTGCATTGAGTGTATGTAATGTGAATAAAAAAGGATTAAAAACATATTTTAGTTTATTTGAGTCCCATAACTTATATTACTTCCTTTAATATTCTAATGATCTAATATTCCTCATAAAAGGAAGATGATATTCAAAGTGAAAACATGATTTAAATAATCTCCAAAGTGTAAACATGTTCAAGGAGTGTAAACCACATATTCAAAGTGATATATACAGTAAATGCTAGAGTTCAGACATGAGTTCAGCATATGTCACTTGAGGTCTTTTCATTACCCTCCGCTGAACATTAGATAGATTCCTCTCTGGTTGGAGAATCACTTTTATTTCCATTTCATTACACTGAATAAATTATTGCTTAAAATTTACCATATAGGCACATCCTTAAAGTACATGCTGTATTTACAAAATATAGGTACAAATATAGTTGAAATTATAATTCATTAACTCCATTAAATAAGAAAATTTATCTAATCCCTCCCTAAAGACCAAAGTAGTCTATTTGATGTCAATTTGCTCCTATCACCTTGTAAAACATGAACACATGTGCATACAGATTATTAAAAATAAGTTTAAGGGCTTACAATGCATATTATTCATCTTAGGATGTAAGTTATTAGGACCCTAAGAATAATACTGCTTGATTGTGTCTGTAAAACCACGTGGCTTCATTGCTTCCCATTGTGTGTTTGCTCATTTGCATAAAACCTTCTGTGGGAATGAACATTGGAAAGGATAGTTCAATCAAAATATTGAAATTATGTCAAATTTGGACACATTTTCCTTTTTAAAATTTCAACTAGATTCTCTTTTTCTGGCCTCCATTTCTGCTTATATTCCATCTTTGCCAATGTTTGGAGTTCCCTTAACTGAAACCTGATTGATAACCTGTGCATGCTTAACAACTTTTGCTTTAGGGTTGGTCAATCTCATGTGTGCATCTTCTACTTCTCACAAAAGTTTAGGTAACAGTAAATGTTGAGAAAACTAAGTGTTACTAAAGAAAATTAAAGAACTTTCAATTCTATAAAATATAGCCTTGTTAAATGACTAAGAAACTGGCAAATAAAAATCAGTGGTGTTCTGACATGTTTTTCAAAGTTTACTGTTCTCTGAAAAGAATGTTAAAAAAATAAATCTATCAAAGCTTATATAAAAGTCACCTATCTAAAACACGGCTATTTTTTCAGTGAATGTCTCCTGTTCAAAACATATCCTTAAAGTCACTGTTTTGAGATTTGATATCAGTGAAAAGCATTTTGATATCAGTGAAAAGTTTCAGCAAAAGAAACAATATACCACCATCACTATTAAATTGTTAAACTACAAGAGAAAAGAGAGACAATGTGGATAACTATTATCAGACATGGAGAGAGAGATATAAAGAAGTAGAGACTTTGTATTAAGTACTGAAGATATTATTCTTATTGAGTCCAACTTCCCAGGAATATTGTCTATTGTAAAAGACAAGATTGTTGACATTTTAATTATGCCATTGAGTAGCAGTGAGAAAACACATGGAAGAGAACACTACATAAATATCTCAAAGTATAAGGAGAACTAGTAAGGTATGTATCAACACTGTATCTATCAGAGTACTAAAAATATAGCTTCAATCAACTTTCCACATAGTTTTAGGTGGAACTGGCAGCTTAAAAACCTGAACTAGGAGGAGAAAATGTCCTTCCATTCTGACTCTTAAGATGGAGGTGGGAGATTGTGGCTGCTACTGAAGGAGACCATAAAGGTAAGATTCTCAAACTTGAATTTTAATGAGATACAATGTGTCTTGGTAATGAGGGACATGAGTGAAATCACTTGTGAGTTCAAGCACACTTTTATTCATTTTCCATTTCTCTGTTTCTGTAGAGACGGCCATTGAAAAATGCCATTTTTAGTGTGCAGAAGCACTGTCCTTGAATTCAGCAAAACTTAGAATTATAGATTCTATATTCTCATTTTTTAATTTAAAAAAGTATAATATTAATAAACTTTAAAATAATTGTGCAAATCTAGTATCTGTTGAAGAAATTTTTAAGATGCTGTATTAGTCAGGGTCCACCAAGAGAAAGAGAAATTTCTCTCAAAATGTGTGAAATAGGAGCTTTACACACTTTTAATGGAAGAGCTGTGAAGTCAAACTGAGGATGATCTATTATTAGCAACAGCAGGTGACACCACAAACTCTAAGGGTATTATAAAGCGAGGAGGTGATAACATGGGCACCTAGGGAATGGGTAAGCTAGAGGCTGCTGGCACAACTTAGAGCCTATTTAGTGAGAGCTGGGGCCAAGGTGGATATAAGAACTGCCAGAGAAAGGAGATGGAATGCCCTGGGTCACCGCTGCTTCCTATTGGCTTAACTCAGCCACCCGTCTGCTGCCACAGGAACCTGGAAAATGTAGCCTATAGTCGGCACTCTTTACACAGAGCCCAGCACCCAACAGGCAAGTAATGGACTTGAGAAAAAACAGACAAAGGACTGGTTTGTGGGTCACTTAGGTGTTTGGTACATTGCACATCCCTGCTATCTACTACTCACTTTTGAAATATGTATAGTATCCTGCATATTCCAAAAAGTATATTTTGTTCCAAAAGTATATGTATAACTTTTGTTCCAAAATTATATGCTCCCAAAGTATAAGTAGTTTTGGGGGGTTTTTTAGATATATTTTTAAGTTTATTTATTTATTTTGAGAGAGAGTGGGGGAGAAAGGGCAGAGAGAGGGGGAGAGGGAATCCCAAGCAGGCTCTGCACTCTGAGCACAGAGCCCGATGCAGGGCTTGAACTCATGAACCATGAGATCATGACCTGGGCCAAAACTGTAAACTTAACCGACTGGGCCACACAGGCACCCCACAAAAATATAAGTAAGTTCGATAAATTAGTCCCATAGAATGTTAATATACATATATGTTATACGTATATAACATATTTGCTCAAAAAAGTAAATTTAACAAATTAAACAAGATTTTCAATTTCAGAAATTAAAAAAAAAAATTTAGAGCTTATTCATTTTTGATAGACAGACAGAGACAGAGAGTGAGTGTCTGAGGGACAGAGAAAGAGGAAGATACCGAAGCAGGCTCCTGGCTCCAATCTGTCAGCACAGAGTCCAACATGGGGATCAAACCTATAGAGTGTGAGATCTTGACCTGAACCGAAGTCAGATACCCAACTGACTGACACACTCAGGCATCCCTATTTCAGGATTTGGGTGGCTCAGTGGGTTAAGAATCCAACTTCGGCTCAGATCATAACCTCACGGCTCAACTCATGAGTTCCAGACCCACATCAGGCTCTGTGCTGACAGCTCAGAGCCTGGAGCCTGCTTCAAATTCTGTGCCTCCTTCTCTCTCTGCCCCTCCCCAGCTTGTACTCTATGTCTCAAAAATAAATAAACATTAAAAAAATTAAAAAAAATAAAAAGTCTTCACTCTGAGTGTGACTCTTGTAAAAGGTAACTTATTATTTAGTCTCCCAAACTTAATTGGTAATGGAATCCCCTGTCCTTGATTGAACATTTTGATGAAACTGGAATCTTTCACTTTCCTCCTATAAATTCTATTGAATTTATGTAATTTTGATCTTTTTTGCTTATATTGCTGCTACCCTTAAAATATAACACACCTAATAATAGAAAAAAGGGAATACCATGATCAGGAACTAATTTAAAACTATATTCTGATTCCAAATTCTCAAAATAGTCACAGCTATTCAATGATAGCTGTTTTAAGAAATGGATGAACATAATAAATTGTTCCAGGGATCCTCATGGATCCCAGATTGTCAGATCCTGAGGTGGGCTATTTCTACACACACAGATATAAGCAGAAACTGACATCTTATTCTCCTAACTTCATCTCTGGCCACTCCTAAGCACTTCTCCAGACCTTCCTGACCTTCATCCTCATCATCACCCAAGCATTCTCCCTTACCCAGTGATCTTACCTGTAACGCTGCCCCTGCTAGAATGCTCTGACATCCCTTTGCACCTGCAACAAGTCAACTAGTACTTCAATTCTCAGTTCAAATGTTGCCTGTTTTATAGAATCTGTCCAGCTGTCCCTCTGTGCAAAGGATTTGCTCTTTCCATTTAATTATGATTGTGCTTGTTAATGTCTCTATTATGCTGCTTATCACATTGCATCACAGTTAGCTAGAAACTTCTCTTTCTCTTCTGATATGATATAAATCGCAAAGTTAAAGACTGCATTTCATGCTTGCCTATATCTTCAGTTATTTGCACAGTAACTGGACCCTCGTAGCCATTCAATGAATATTTATTAAAAATGACTTGAATTTAGGCTAATAAAAGTATAAAAATAATAAAAAAGAGCCCCAAACATAGGTTGGAAATTACTATTTGCTATGTTGTCTGGGAAACTACTTGATTTATTTAATTCACATTGTATGTGAAGGCATAACATTGATCTACACATCCTGTTAAAATATTATTCCATGGGCAAACTTATTTAGCCCTCAACCTCCACTAAGCAAATTTGTTATGCACCCCAATACTTCTATTTTGGTATTCATCTAAGTACTTTCCCTCCTGTGTACAAATGGATAACCCTCCATTTTACCCCCAAGGCATATTCAAGCTTGAAAAGGGCTGTAGTAATCCAAAAAGAGAAGTGTATGCTGTTCATTGCAGCAAACCATGACTATCAAAGAGAATGCCAAAGGGCATTATTCATTAAAAAATGAATTAACAAGGTTTTCTGCAATTTTGCTGCAGATTTTGCTGTTACAAAAGACTAAAAGAATGCATGATGCAGTGGATCCAAAAGCAAAAAATACATTCTGGCAACTATTCAAATGCAAATTCAGCTATGCTGAGTGTTCAGGTGACAGCCTGGGTTGTTTATATATTGTCTATCATTGTAACAGTGAAGCACTCAGACAATCTAATTAGGTTATTAAAATTACCTGTTTGAGAAAGACTAGATTTCCCTGAAAGCTTCTATATAAAGCTATTTTTGAAAGGCAGAGAAAGATGTACTAGGATCTTTTATGCAAGAGGAAAAGTCATGAAAAAAAATCAAAATAGACAAAGCAAACAAATCAAATCAAATCAAAACGAAAACACGCACACACACTCACAGAGGTTGTGAAGTCAAGAATTATTTATAATTTCTGTGCAATTATTTAATTATGAGTTCAGATTGTTTCACTTTATCCCATATATTATGTTTCACATTTTGTTACTGCCTTCACTATGCATTAGTAGTTTGAAGTGTTCCATCATTACCCAACCTGGTCTATCATGTGTATCTTTCCAATGCCCACATCATTATCCTTTAGTGACTGCTGGTTTTGCCATTGCCTTTAATCCTCTCTGCTATAAACATCTCTAGAAATTTTAATGGTGTCAGCAGAAAGTAGAAGCACAGTCTTAAGAGGAATGGGCACTGCCTCCTGCCTGAATATCAGAGTAAGAGTTATGATGGATCTTTAGCAAACTAATACCTTTTGTATGTTCTGCCCAGAGATATTTCTAATTGCTTGTCCTAAAATGTTCATTTAAATGAACTTCAAATACAATTTTATTCCTATTAAGACAGACCTCTAGTTCAACCTCTCCTAAGGAATGTCTTCTCATTTATTAATATTACACAAACCATATGAATGACAACAATGATCCACTAATACTTTCTCATTAATTATTATAGATGAGATGGTTCTTTTCATGTCCAACCTAGGCAATGTGAAAATAAGCACTTGACCTGTCCACCCACTGAGGTTTAAAGTGTCAGAAACAAGTTGAAATATAAAATGTATTTAGTGGAACTAATATAATTGGACAACAAAAACAAAATGATAATTATGTTTTACAGTTTATTTTTTCTTATTCTCTGTAGAAAGAGAAATCTGATAAGAATATTTGGGTAAAAAAATTCTAACACTAAGGTTTCATTTTCCTACATGAAATTGGTGGTATTTGTCCAGTTACATATAGAATGGTAGAAATACTTGGAATTTATCAGTATGATAATAAGTGGGATAAATCTCTGTGGGTTTAATGTATACTTAGAGTAAGCTGAATTCAGGGATCATTATATTTTATAAAAATCTTATTCATAATTTCAGCAATTCCCACAGTATAAGGTGGATATTTACCTCTGCAAAGTTTGCACAGGAAAGATTGTTGAGTAAATGAAATTGAAGCAATACTAATTAATAGAAATATTTAACCCACTTAAAAAAAAAAAAGAAAGAAATGTTCTTAACCTGAAACTGATCACCAAAGCAGCAATGTATATATATTGTGGCCCAATCTACTTTTGCAGACTTAACTCTACTAGAACTCTACTATTTCCTGTGCTTCGGCCAACCTAGAATACTTGCAACTTTCAGGACACAACATGCACTTAATCACATTTGCCATTTTGACCTTGTTTTCTCTATCCACAACACCCTCTTTGCTATGTACTAGACACTACTAGATAGATTCGTTTTGAGGCATTTCAAATTTTTATGTTTTGTTATTGAAAAATAAAGCTTCTACATCACTTAAAAGTGTAAAAATGACCAATAGAGCTGAAAGGCAAAATATACAGATTTGCATACCTCAGAAGCCCAAAGAGAAAACAGACCTCCTAGATTAATGCTGGGTTTGAGCCCAGATGTTCATGGTTCTTTGCATTGTTGATTGATGTATTCAAAATGCCTAAAATATTGTCTGACACATAAGAGGCTCTCAAATATTTGTGGAAGGAAGATAGAAAGGAAGGAGAAAAAGGAAGGAAGGAAGGAAGGAAGGAAGGAAGGAAGGAAGGAAGGAAGGACGGACGGACTAAGGGATGGAGGGAAGAAAGAAGAGAGGAAGAAAGTAATTCTATTGCATGATTTTATCTATCTATATAGCTGTATCTGTATCATTTATATCTATATCAGTGTATCTAAATCAATATAAAAATAATACTCTTGATGGTGTTTTGCCAAAAACTTATTCCTTTCCTTCCCAAATTATGACCCTTTATCCCCTACTTATACTATAGTCCTGCCAAGGAGGCATGCAAATACTAAAGATGCTAAGTGCAATAAAATTTTCCAGTTAAAAAAAATAAGTAAAAATAAAACACTGAAACAGGGACTTCCTGGGAAGATGGTGGAGTAGGAGGACCCTAAACTCAACTCGTCCCAGGAACACAACTAGATAATACTCACATCAATGCAAATAACCCAGTAAAGGACCCAAAGACTTGCAGTACAAACTCCACAACTAAATGTAGAGTAAAGACAACACTTAAAGAGGTAGGAGGACAGAGATGTGGTGGGGAGCAGAACTCCATGGGTTTGGCCACCAGAAGGAAGGAGCCACAGATTGGAGAGGGGTGAGAAACAAACTATCACTCTGGGAAGCCTGCACAGGGAAGGTGAATGCAAATAGCATTTGACTATGAAAATCAGAGAGGGCCAAATTACCTAAGTTCTTACACCGAGCTGGACTTAAAGCCTGGAACTTTAAAAATCAGAGGATGTGGCTCTGGGAGAGCCTGGAGGATGACAGGAAACTGAGTCCCCACCCTTAAAGAGAAAGCACAATAGTCCTCAGAGATACAGCACAGAAGCAACAGTTTGAAAATCACCTGGGGCATACAGTAGGGAGAGTTATTTATGAATATCAGAGTTCCCTGAGGGACTTCTCCAGGAATAAGGGAGCTAGCGGGCACCATTTCCTTCCCCTACCATCCAGAATAAGACACAGCCACTTCCAGGAACCAGTGCAGTTTTGGCATTCACTAACTGACTTGCTTACACCACGCCCTCCCTCCTCCAGATAGGTCTGCTTCAGTCCTAGCACTGCAGGTCCCCTCTGCCAGAAGACATGCACAAATCTTGCCAACACTGAGTTTTCCAAATGCACAAGATGCAGGGCTTCAGTCCTGTGGTGTTGGCTGGACACCCTCACAGAGGATATGAACCTCTTGTTAAAACTGTATGCGTCCTTTGATGACAGCAAAATGCGTCCTTTGCTGACAGGCCCTAGCTGCTCTAATCTCAGCAGCAGCTGCATAACCCTCTGTGGAAGAGGACTAGCACCACCTTGTTAAAAGTGTGCACCCTCTGGCGCCTGGGTGACTCAGTCAGTTAAGCATCTTGATTTTGGTTCAGCTTATGATCTCACAGATCATGAGATTGAGCCCTGAGTCAGGCTGTGTGCTGACAGAATGGAGTCTGCTTGGGTTCTCTCTCTCCCTTTCTCTCTGTCCCTCCCTTCCATGCATGCACATGCTGTCCCTCCTTCTCTCTTTCTCAAAATAAATAAATAAACTTAAAAAACAAAGTAAGCAACTTACCTACTACTTTCAAGAGCAAGAGATGTTGCTGACCTCACTAACACAGAGAAACAGACACAGAGAGTTACACAAAATGAGGAAACAGAGGAATATGTTACCAAAGAAAGACAGGACAAAAATCACAGCAAGAGAACTAAGGAATACAAAGATAAGTAATATGCCTGATACAAAATTTAAAGTAATGATCATAAAGACACTCACCAGACTTGAGTAAAGAGTGGAGGACATCGGTGAGACCCTTAACTGAGAGATACAAAAGAACCAATCAGATATGAAGAACATGAAAAATGAAATTAAAATTATACTAAATGGAATAAATTGCAGGCTAGAAGAAGTAGAAGAACAAATCAGTCACCTGGAGGACAAAGTAATAAAAAAGTATTCAAACTGAGCAGGTAAAAGAAAAAAATATGCAAAAATGAGAATAAATTTAGGGAACTCAGTTGACTACATCAAGTGTAATAACATTTGCATTATAGGCATCCCAGAAGAAGAAAAGAGAAAAGGGGCAGAACATTATTTGAAGAAATAATAGCTGAAAACTTTCTGACTTGGGGGAGGAAACAAATTCATATCCAGGAGGCACAGAAATCCTCCAATAAAATCAACCTCAGGAGATCTACATCAAGACACACACTAATTAAAATGAGAAAAAGCACTGATAAAGAATTTTAAAAGCAGTAAGAGAAAAGAAAATTGTTACATACAAGGGAAACCATAAGCCTACCAGGAGAATTTTATCTAGAAACTTTGCAGGCCAGAAAGGAGTGGCATGATATATTCAAAGTGCTGAAAGTAAAAAATCTGCAGCCAAGAATACCCAATCCAGCCAGGTTATGATTAAGAATGGAAGGAGAGATATAGTTTCTTAGACAAACAAAGTTAAAGGAGTTCATGACTACTAAACTTGCCCAACAACAAATATTAAAGGGGATTCTTTGAATAGAGAAGAAAGACCGTAACTCAAAGAAAGCAAAGTAGGAAACACAAAAGCAGTAAAAATATCTGTAAAAATAATCAAGGGACTCAAAAAATCAAAAGAAGTAATAAACCATATAATCAAAACATGGGGAGGAAAGGATTAAGAAAAGGTTCAAACTTAAGCAACCATTAACTTAAGATAAACTGCTATAAGCAAAAGACACTATATACAAACCTATGGTAACCACAAATTAAAAACCAGTAGTACATATGCAAAAAAATAAAGTGAAAGGAGTCCAAGTATATCACTAAAGAAAGCCAAGGTTTGGTAAGAGAAGAGAGCGAGGGGAGAAGGAACAGAGAAGATCCATAAAAATAAACAGAAAAGAAATAACAAAATGATAATAAACACATACTTATCAATAATTACTTTTAATGTAAATGGAATAAATGCCCCAATCAAAAGACACAGTGTGATGGAATGGATAAGAAAACAAAAACAAAAACAAACAAACAAAAAATCTATATGCTGCCTAGAAGCACTCACTTCAGACCTAAAGACACATAGATTGAAAATGAGAGGACAGAGAAACATTTATCGTGCAAATAGATGTGAAAAGAAAGCGGAGATAGCAACACTTATATCAGACAAAACTGACTTTAAAATAAAGAGTGTAATAGCAGACAAGGAAAGATATTGTGTAATCATTAAGGGGACAAACCAGCAAGATAATATAACCACTATAAATATTTATTCACCAAATGGGGAAACACCCAAATACATAAAACAGTAAATAATAGATAAAAAGGACATAATTGATAGTTATACAATAATAGTAGAAGACTTAACACCCAACTTACATCAATGGACAGATCATCTAAACAAAATATCAACAAGGAAATAGTAGCATTGAATGACACACTGTATCAAATGGGTTTAATAGATATACTTAGACTCTTCCATCCTAAAACAGCAGAATACACATTCTTTTCAAATGCACATGGAACATTCTCCAGAGAAGATCACAAAGGAAGTCTCAACAACTTCAAAAAGAACAAAGTCATCCCATGCAAATGTTCTGACCACAATGCAGTGGAACTAGAAATCAACCACAAGAAAAAATTAAGAAAAAGCACAAATACATGGAGGTTAAATAATGTTCTACTAAACAATGAGTGGGTCAACCATGAAACTAAAGAGAAAAAAAAATACATGGAGACAAATGAAAATGGAAAAACAATGATCCAAAATCTTTGGGATGCAACAAATGCAATTCTAAGAGGTAAATGTATAGCAATGCAGGCCTATCTCAAGAAGCAAGAAAAATCTCAAAGAAACAACCTAACCATACACCTGAAGAAACTAAAAAAAGAAGAACACAAAGAACCCAAATCCAGTCTAAGGAAAGAAATAAATGTTCTGGGAAATAAATACAAAAGCAATAACAACAGCACAACAGATCAATGAAATCATGAGCTGGTACTTTGATAGGTCAACAAAACTGATAAACTTCTAGCCAGAAATAAATGGAGAAAGGGCTAGAGATAGAGACAGAGAGAACTCAACCAAAATCAAAATGAAAGAGGAGAAATAACTGACACCACAGAAATACAAAGGATTGTAAGAAAATATTATGAAAAAATTATAAGCCAGCAAACTGGACAATCTAGATGAAATGGATATATTCCTAGAAACATATAACCTGCCAAAACTGAATCAGGAAGACATAGAAAATTTGAACAGGCCAATTACCGGCAATGAATTTGAATCAGTAATAAAAAAACTCCCAACAAACAGAAGTCCTGGATCAGGTGGTTTCACAGGTGAATTAAACAAACATTTAAAGAAGAGTTAATCCCCATTCTTCTCAAACTTTTCCAAAAAATAGAAGAGGATGGAAAACTTCAAAATTCATTCTATGAAGCAACTATTACCCTGATTCTAAAACCATATAAAGACACAACAAAATAAGAAATTACAGGCCAATATCTCTGATGAACATAGGAGAAAAAATCTTCAATAAAATATTAGCAAACTAAATCCAAAAGCACGTTAAAAAAATCATTCACCACTGTCAAGTGTGATTTATTCCCAGGATGCAAAGGCGGTTCAATATTGGCAAATCAATCAACGTGATACATCACATAAATATGAGAAAGAATAAAAATCATATGATTATTTCAATAAATGCAGAAAAAGTACAAAAATTTGACAAACTACAAATGCATTCATTATAACACTCAAAACAGTAGGTTTAAAGAGAACATACATCAATGTAATAAGGCCTTATATGAAAAACCTGCAGCTACCTTCATACTCAATGTCAAAAACAGAGAGCTTTTCTTCTAAGGTCAGGAACAAGACCAGGATGTCCATTTTCACCACCTTTATGCAACATAGTACAGGAAGTCCTAGCCATAACATTTATACAAAAGAAAGGAATAAAAGGAATCCAAATTGGGAAGGGGAAGTAAAACTTTCAATATTTTCAGATGCCATGATATTATAAAGAAAACCTGAAAGACTCCACTAAAAAACTACTTGAACTAATAAATGAATCAGTAAGATCACAAGATACAAAATCAATGTACAGAAATCCATTGCATTTCTTTATACTGATAATGAAGCAGCAAAAAGGGAAATTAAGGAAACAACCTCATTTACAATTGCACCGAAAATAATAAAATACCTAGGTATACACTTAACCAAAGAGATGAAAGACCTATACTCTGAAAACTATAAAACATGATGAAAGAAATTCAAGAGGACACAAATAAATGAAAAGATTCATTCCATGGTCATGGATTAGAAGAACAAAGATTGTTCAAATGTCCATATTACTCAAAGCACTCTACAGATTTAATGCAATCCCTATCAAAATACCAACAAAATTTTTCAACAAACTAGAAAAAACAATTAAAATCTGTATGGAGTCACGAAAGACTCCAAATAGCCAAAGAAATCTTGAAAAACAAAACTGGATGTATTACAATCCCAGACTTCAAGTTACATTACAAAGTTGTTGTAATGAGTACAGTATGATACTGGCACAAAAACAGACATGCAGATCACTAGAACATAATGGAAAGCCCCAAAATAAACCCACAATTAAATGGCCAATTAATTTTTGACAAAGGAATCAAGAATATGCAGTGGGAAAAGACAATCTCTTCAACAAATGATGTTGAGAAATCTGGACAGCTACATGAAAAATAATGAAACTGGACCACTTTCTTACACCAAACAGAAAAATAAACTCATGAATTAAGGACCTAAATGTTAAGAACTGAAACCATAAAAATCCTAGAGGAGAACACACGCAGTAATTTCTCTAACATTGGCTGTAACAGCTTTCTAGATATGCCTCCTGAGGCAAGGGAAACAAAGTAAAAATAAACTATTGGAACTACATCAAAACAAAAAACCTCTGCACAGCAAAGGAAACAACAAAGGTAAAAGAGAACCTACAGAATGGGAGAATATATTTTCAAATGACATATCTGACAACAGGTTAGTATCCAAAATATATAAAGAACTTTATAAAACTCAACACCCAAAAAACAAATAATCCAATGAAAAATGGATGGGAAACATGCACAGATATATCTCTAAAGAAGATATACAGATGCCCAACAGACACATGAAAAGATACTCAACATCATGCATCAACAGGGAAATAAGGATCAAAACTACAATGAGATACCACCTCACACCTGTCAGGATGGCTAAAATCAACAGTGCTAGAAACAATAAGGGTTTGGAGGATGTGGAGAAAAAGGAACTCTTTTGCACTGTTGGGAATGCAAACTGGTGCAGCCACTGTTGAGGACTGCATGGAGGTTCCTCAAAAAATTAAGAATAGAATGAGGGTATAGTCCTATAATTGTAATACAAGGTTTTTACCCAAGGAATATGAAACACTAACTCAAATGGATACATGCACCCCTATCTTTATTACAGCATTATCAATAGTAACCAAATTATGGAAGCAGCCCAAGTGTCCATGTGTCCATTGATGGATGAATGGAGACATATATCTCTATATATAGATATATATCTATATATATATCTCACATCTTCTTTTCTTCATATATCACATCTTCTTTTCTTCTTTACTCAGCCATAGAAAAGAATTAAATCTTCACATTCGCAAAAGCATGGATGGATCTAGAGAGTAAAATGCTAAGCAAAATAAGCCAGTCAGAGAGAGACAAATACCATGACTTCACTTATATGTGTTATTTAACAAATAAAGGGGAAAAAACAGATTTTCAACTATAGAGAACAAACTGATGGTTACCAGAGGCGATGTGGGTTGGGGAATGGGTGAAATAAGTGAAGGGGTTAAAAGTACACTTATTTTGATGAGCACTGAGTAATATACAGGATTGTTGAATCACTACATTGTACATCTAAAATGAATACAACACTGTACATTAATTACACTAGAATTATTTTTTTAATTAAAAAACTAGAAACAATATGTTATTCAGAATAAAAAATAAAATACGATTCAATAATAAAATAGAATTTTGAATATAAAGAATTGCATTGAATAGACAAGACTATAGTCATCAATGTGGATAAGTATCAAACTCATAATGCTGGTGAATCTGGCTGGCTCAGCAGTAAAACACGTGACTCTGGATCTCAGTGTCCTGAGTTCAAACCCTACATTAGATGTCGAGATTACTTAAAAATAAAATCTTTAAAAAAAATCAGTGTTGACAGGGGCCTAGGTGGCCCAGTCAATTAAGCGTCCGACTTCAGCTCAGGTCATTGATCTCACGGTTTGTGAGTTCCAGCCCTGCATTGGGCTCTGTGCTGACAGCTCAGAGCCTGGAGCTTGCTTCTGATTCTGTTTCTTTCTCTCTGCCCCTCCCCTGTGCATACTATGTCTCTCTCAAAAATAAATAAATATTAAAAAAATATTTTTTTAAATCACAATGTTGAGCAAATATAGGAAAGTTATAAATATATATATATATGCTAAACAATAGTAAATATTTAAAGGTTTTAAACCTCTGTAAAACAATAGAATATAGGGTTTTTAGATATACAAATACAAAAAACTGAAGGCTACATCCAAATCCAAGTACAGGAGAGAAGTTACTTTAGGTATAGAGGTCTTAGAAGGGGCACAAGCTGGGGCTTTAGGTTTTTGTGTTGCATTTTACTTTAATGAAAAATAAGCACACATTCAGAGTGAAAATGATCTCAAGAATTATGCATAAATTGTTAATATCTATTTAATCTTTGTAAGGCATTTATATGTGTATCTACCATATCATTTTCTACTAATTCAACCCTAGTGACAATGAGAAACAGTTTGTACAATGTACAACAAAGCAGCCCCTTTGTCATTCCCTTTGTAAGAGCAGTGTTTATGGGATAGTTATGGTATTTTCAATAAATACTGAATAAACTTCATTACGTAAAAATCAAATTAATGTGTTTTTATCCATGTTAGAAAGGTAAACACCAAGTGATCCAGGTAAAAAGTATATAAGAATTTCTTTACTGTAATCATAAGTTTGTTTCATAGACTATTAGCTATTTTTATCAGTTTAAAAGGAAAAAAATCTTCAGAATCAGATAAGGAAATCATGCTAAAATGTAACCAAACAGGCATATGTTGATGATTAAATAAAGTTTTTAAACAGTTTGATTTAAAGTTAACTTTATGTGTCGAAAATGCAACTACTTCTAAATGTCAGTGTCTTAAGTGCTTTAATTAGCCTCTTAAATTATTTCTTAAAATATCTGACAACAGAGAAATAAGGACATATTTTCAATTCAAAAATTCTGATGAGAAATTAATATAATTTATCCAAAAATGCCAAAAGCAGTTAGTAAAATAACTTTTCTATGATTAAAATAAATGCATGGCAATTCTAATCATAGAAACCTTATCAAACGTCTTTATTTTCTTATTTCATAACTTTCAATTTTTAAAGTGTAAAGTTTCTTAAAGTTCGTTTCTTAAAAAAAATAGGTTACATGCCATAAGTAAGTAGATGTGACTGTGAAAGAAATTAGGTGCTTCAAGATCAGAGTCAGTGATTTATCTCTCAAAAAGGATTTCCTCAAAAACAGCCTTTGGGCTTTATGTCCCCTCGTATTATAGAAGAATAGTATCTATGCAAATACTCCCAGTGATGAGAACTTCATGTACTCCAAGATTATGTTGTAATACCTGAGTGAATTTCTAGTCTCAGAAAACATCTGCTTCCATGCTTCTGAAATATACTGGGAAAGCGAATATCTCACCAAATATGCTACTCCAATCATCTCACTCACTTTTCATTCTAGGTGTCCTGGCATAATAAATGACTAAACCATACAGGATTATGCTCATCTCCTTTCCAAATAATTATACGTTCCTTTTTTTTTCTTTTTCTCTTTCTTTGTAAAATTGCTTTAGTATTTAAATTATGAACTTATTTGCCTTCAGAAACCTTTGAAAGATGATACTCATCTACCATGTGTTTGACCCAGAACGTTATTTAACCTCAGTGTTTTCATCTATGTGATGGAGTTAATAATAGGACGTATATCAAAAAACTTTATTTTCAATAAGAACTACACAGTTAATGTTTGGAAAGTACTTGGAAAAGTGCCTGGCACTTAGTCAATTCTAAATTAGTGTCTGCTAAATTTAAAAGGTAAGAGGAGTGATGGGTATTTTATCAACTGATCTATCAAATGATATTTGCCATCATAACTTTTTAAATAATATAACAGAAAGCTGAAACACAGCAACTTTTTCAAGTCTATAATCAAATGATCACCTCTGAAATGAACAGCATTGGTGATTTTTCAGTAGTGATGAGAGGTAAAAATTAGAAGTCTCTACCCCATTTGGCTCTGTATTACATCCACACATCATCCAACACCTTCTGACACTAACATCTGAAATTTTACTATTTAAACAAAAAGTTTCTTCATCTAGTCTGTCTTTTAAATACGAACATCACTAACATTAGTTATTAGTTCGCAGTGTGAAGGAGTTTATAAGATTGGCTTTTTTTCCCATAAAATTTAGGAACCTACGATCTGTAAGACATGGGTTACAAAGAAAATAGAGACACTGGTGCTAAATGAAAAGCTTGAAGTTGCAAAAGAAAAAATATGTACTGCTTTATCAAGGATTTGTTTTATCTTTCAAAAACTCATGCAGGAAAATTGACAAGAGTGAGAAACAATTTTCCAAGGTCTGTGATCTATTGTTCCATTTCCCTGGGGAAAGTCCATGAAAAACACTAAGAAAAATGGTTGAGTAGGAGTCAATATGTGAGAAAGAACACCAGACTCTGCCTCATACCCATCACTGGACACATTAAGCTGTTGGCAGCAATAGGCTGGATAACATATTTTTCTACCCCTTTTTCAAATCGACCTCTAAATTAGAATATTTTCTGTACTGAACAACTTCACACAAAACTGATTTGTGCTGAAGAAAAGGAATGTCAGTAAAATTGATGTATTCATAAATCTATTATCATGTAGAGAATAAAATTTCTAGCAACTAAACTGTGTGCCTTTGAGAAAATTGTAATTTCTTGAAGAATTAGTTTCCTAAGACATAATATGAAATAATTGGGGTAAAATTTCAGTATCCATGTGAGTTTTGAAATTCCTCAATTCAATGAATGAGTCATGTTGTTTGCCTTTAAAGCAGTGTCCATATTGGCTTTAGAGATGGTCTAAAGGGTTAGGCCTTTCTTTCAAAAACAAGAGGTCACTACCATTGACATCAATAAAAATTTCCTTTGTCCTTTAAGCATGCATTGCTCAAATATCATATCTTCTGAATTATTCCAAGAACAGAAGGAACAGTTTGATGTGAACAAGAGGGTAAATGCTTGTGCCATAATTCTCAGATGCCTGTCACAAAAATTGGAGACAGAGCTCATTGCAATCAGCGATGGTTTCTGTAAAGGAATAATAAAGAGAAAAGCTGTCACTGAAAGTGGTTTTGAATAAAGGAGGAATCTAGAAGAAAGAAATAATTATTATTTTGAAATCTGACATCTTTTTGCCTCCTGAAATTCCAGTTTATATTGACTGACTTTGTAGTTTACTTTGTTACATGTAGGCAGAATAATGAAAGCTATAATGTCAAGGACTAAAGTGAAGTACACATATGACTGTCACATCGTCATCATCATCAATTATATTGTTGAGAGCCTACAGGGTGTATGACACTATGCTATGAATAATCAGTCATCTCTCCCCAGTTTAGCTTAGCATGTATTTCCCTGTTTCAGAGAAAGGAAAATAATCTATCTCCATTTCTCAGACACTAGCCTGAAAGTGACCTACGATCCTGAGAAAGGGAAACACAGAAATAAATTTTTTCCTTCCTTTGAATGTCTCTTTATTTTGTGATATGATATTCTTCCTCCTATGTATTGTACAAAACTGGGCCCAAATTTAAAACTAGATGAGGACCTTCCTCGACCGCAAACATGAGGAAGCCCTAAAACTAATCGGCAAATTAAAAAATTATAGTTATGAAAACACAATCAAAGCAATAGTCAAAGAGATATGAGTAGTCAAAGAGATAGGGTCAAAGAGACCAATTTGCCAAATTAGTAAAGGCATGATTTCTTATTATACTTCTTATATATTTCTTTTATATATTCTTTATAGCAAGTAGGATAAATACAAAGAAACATATCTACATATACAGTAGTATAACTGCAGGGAAAAAAGTAAAACAATAAGTAAAAAGAGTCAGAAATAAAAGATAGACTGTCCATAAATACAAATATGTAGGCTTACATCCAACTTCTTGATGCAACAATGAAAGCCAGAAATCAGTGGAAGATCTTTAAAGTCCCTGGAAGAAAAAAACCTAACCCTGAATTGAGTACTAGTGCAGCTATATGTCAAAAATGATTAAAAATATTCCAAACATAGTCCTATTTATTATCAACAAACTCATGAAAAGAAGGAATGCATTCCCTAAAAGTGCTTTAATGAAACCAAAAAGATGGTCTGAAATACAAGAAAATAATAGTAAGCAAACAAAATGGTAAACAATGGCAAACTTCCTTTTCAGGTCTAAACAAATAAAAATTACAAATAGCAAAATCAAAATCTCTAACTTATGGAGTCAGAAAAAAAAAACAGATATAACAAACTAGAAAACAATAGAAGTAAACTGGGAAGAAGGTAAAGCATTCAAATGTAAAACACTCTAAGATCTTCCTGCTGTTCATTAGAAAAAGGCCCAGTCTGCCTAGGATGTAGATTGCTAGAAATAGTATCACTCCAAAACTAACAAGAAAAGGCTTTCTGAAGCCTTCAGAGTGCTGAGATCACAGGACAAGTAAGTAACCTGAAATCTAAGACCCTAAAATGTGAGAAAGGGCCTGAGGCTGGCTGACTTGTGGCTGTGCACAAGAGGAAATCACGCCAGAATATTTTTTTTTTAAGAGAGAGCAGGAGCAGAGGAGAGGGCAGAGGGAGAAGGAAAGAGAATCTTAAGCAAGCTCCACACTCTCAGGGCAAAGCCTGATGCAGGGCTCCATCTCACAATCCTGACATGACTTGAGCCAAAATCAAGAGTCGGACACCTAAGGAGCTCCATGCCAAAAATTACATAAGAGGGTGAAAAAAATACAGCCTTTTTTTTCAAACTGCTACTTGCTAAGTATGAGTTAGAATGAGAATATGGAAACTCTGAAAGCCATAGCCACAATAGGAAGAGTTTATACTCATGAAATAAGACTTTCACAGGTCTCTCACAGCCCAAGCTCATGAAAGAGAACACCTAAGAGAACACATTTCCAAAAGCCATGTCCTAAAATAAATCTTAAAGAAAGTTCTTCAGTCAAAAGAAACATGATACCACACAGAAGCTTAGATCTACAAAAAGGAAATTGAATTCTCTGCACATGGTAAAGATAAAGGGAAATATTTTAAAAACTTATCTCTTATTTTAATCACTCTAAAATTAGTGCATAAAATTAAAATACCAACAAACATTGTGGTATTTATAGCATACATAATAGTGAAATGTATGGCAACAACAGAACAAAAAAGTGAGAGGGCAGAACTAGAAGTATGAGGTTTAAGTATCCAATATTAGGCATAATGACATATATTATTTGAAGGTGGGAAGTGATTGAAGATTTACAGTTTAAATTCTAGGGAATATAGGTATACATAATAACCTCAAGATGGAGATAAAATGAAATAGTACACTATTAAAATCCATGTAACTTATTCTAAGTCTTGATATCTGGTAATGTAAGTCCTCCAAATTTTTCCTTCTCCAAGGTTGTCTTGGCTAGTCTTTGACCTTTGCATTGCCACATAAATTTATGAATAACCCTATCAGGGACACCCTGGGTGGCTCAGTCAGTTAGGCATCTGACTTCAGCTCAGATCATGATCTCAAGGTTCCTGGGTTTGAGCCCCACGTCAGGATCTGTGGTAACAATTCAGAGCCTGGAGCCTGCTTCAGGTTCTGTCTCCCTCTCTCTCTGCCCCTACCCCGCTCACTCTCTTCCTCTCCCTCTCCCTCTCTCTCTCCCTCTATCTCCCTCTCTTTCTCAAAAATAAACACTAAAAAAAAAAAAAAAGAATAAACCCATTGGTTTACACACACAGGCACACACACACACAACATACATCTGTTAAAATATTGAATAGAATTGCATTACATATTCAAAAAATTGGGGCAGAATTGACACAATCATAGTCTCTAACCTTTCAGTTCAAAACCATGCCATAATCCTTCAATTATTTGGGTTCACTTTGAATTAGCCTCTAATAGTGATTTATACTTGTACATATAAATATATAAAACCTCTTCTTAGTTTTGTTCTTAAACTCTGTGATATTTTGAGTTGTATATTTTTATGAATTTCATATTCTATATGTTTGTATATATATAAAATTATTGATTTCTAGGAAAACTGTTAATTCACTTATAAGCTATAATAGTCTGTGTTCTCTTTTGGGTTTTCTCCATATAAAAAACATGTAATTATGAACAATGACGTATTTATTTCTTCCTTTCCAACATGTATACCATTTACTTACTCATGTTACCTTATTATAGTAGGTAAAAATGATGATTAAATGTTGAATACATGTGATGACAGCAGAAATTTGCACTCAGAAGAAAAGCTTAATTTCAGAAGAAAACTCTTTAACTCAAGGTGTTTGTTGTGGTATTTGTTTTTCTCTTGTCATTGCTGTCAATATGTTAAGAAAATTCCTCTCTTATACCTCTTTTGCTAATATTTTACTATGAAATTGTTAAACTATTAATGTGACTTTTGTTAATTCAGTAAATTATCTTCATTATCTAATGTTAAGTCAATTTTATATTCTTGACTTGGAGTGGCAATATTTGCTTAGGAGTTTAGCATTAATGTTCATGCAGCTTATTGGCCTATATTTTTCCCCTCTTATAATGTCTTTGATAGTTTTGGGGGTCAAAAATATGTGCCTCAAAAAGTGATTTCAGAATCATTCATTCAATAAGGAATGTAGCCAGGACAAGCAGAAAAAAGAAATAAGCAAAAAGGAACATATACATACATACATACATTCATACATACACACACATATATATTTAACTCAGGGAATTCATTTTCTCTAAAAGACAAGTCTTGATATTATTGAAATTTCAGATAATGAGGACAAATTTTGCATATTTTATTTTACTAAAACTGCATATTATAGACCAATTTATTTTAAGATTCACATTGCAACATCTGGCAAATTTGGCTATAACTATGCATAATTTGAGAAGGGAGTTGGACCACAGTATACATTTTTGGTCAAATATTTAATGTGTCCTTGGAGTGTACTTAATTTTACTAATGTCCTGATAAGCTTCAGATGTTTTCAGGGTAACATCTAAAAGACAATCATATACATTCTTGAGATGTTGAGCTGCCTGTCCCTTTGATCCTATTTGAAACAAAGGAACCAGTGCCAAGAATAAGAAATGTGGTGTTATGAAGGTGTGGGCATAAGTATTCGGAGGAGGTGATCCCTTCTTCCAAGGGAAAGCTATGCTTTTGTCCTAAGTGCAGATCTTCAAGTACAATGACAGAAATTTCATGTAGAGATTATGTGAAGTCTTCTAATCTCAAGGAAGAATGCAGGTCTTCCTCTCCCTTCTCTCCATCCCCAGAAAAAGAATTCTCACTTGGATCAAGGTCTGAGGACTGTTCTCTAGTAGTAGGCCTGAGGCCCACAATGAAAAGTGTTGTTTCTGGTTTGTCTGGGTGGTGTTTTACAGTGGGATATTATTTTGAAATGTTTTGTTTTGCTATTCTATTTTGGGTTCTTTCCCCAATGAGACTGTACAGTCAGATAATGGTGTATCTTCTTTTTCCTTTTTAAACACTAAATTGCCAACTGGAAATGTGAATATTAGGAAATAAGTCAAGAAAAATCTTATTTAACTTTAGTTCTTATGTCTTATTTTAAAGCACAAGAATATTCCTCACGGCTTAATGACACCTCAAACAAATTTACCAGAGAATGGAACTACATAGAGATTTTGCACCAACACCCCAGGAAATAACAATTACTAAATTTAACTCAGTGCTAGAAATAAACCTCACATGTCTAGAATGCAAGTTGGTGGTATCTTAAGTGCCTAAGACGTAGGCATATTACTCAAACATTTTTTAACAAACAGAGCTAATAACTTTTATATATATTTAATTTTTAAAAATTATACAGTATATTGAGTTCCACAAGTGGTAAGCATAAAATGGTCCATGATATTCAAGGAAGAAGAGAACACAAGTAAGAAGAATTAAAAAGGAAGTCTACTTAAGAAGAAATTTGCTTATCAATACCGCGGTTAACTGCATTATGAATCAACTCAAGGTCCTTGTATTATGACACATTAGCACACTCACACAAAGGATAACTGTGTTAAAAGATGTTGCCTGTCTGTCTCTCTCTTGCACACACACACATGCACGCACACACACATACACACAAATACCAACACACAGAGAAACATCTTACATTCCTGTGCCCATTTAGACTGTGTTCAATTCCTCTACAGGAGAAGACGAAAATATGAAGAATAAGAAATAAGCAACATCCTTGTCTGTGCTCATGCTATGGTTTATATCAAGTGGTCCTAGATCTTGATACATATTAGTACTGGATTGCTATACCGAGAACGTATGTTTATGACTCTCAGGAATAATTAGCACATTTTTATCCTTGTGTCTTTGAAGCTTTGAAAAAGGAAGGATCTAGAATTGTGGTAAAGAGAGGTCATCTCCTAATTCCCAATGCAAAGATATCTTTGCTGGTAGGACATAACTGTATTACCATTTGTATATCTTCAAAATAGAAATTCTTCTGAATAGATTTATATTTCTTATTAGTAACTTCATGCTCTATAATGAACAACAGAGTACTAGCAAGCACAGGGAGTTCATGAAATATTTTTGAATTAGGCAATGGTTAAAAGAAATAGAATGAATTAATGACACCAGAAATTACACATTGTGGAAGACAATGCAATTTTTGTCTATTTTCAAATAATCAGGATAGCTTTGCTATTCTTTTCATTCATTTGTAGCCTTTCACTACTCTATAATTGACTAATTCAATATCCTCTTTACAATCTGATTAAGAATGTTTATTGCTAGTAAAAATGAATAAAAAATGTATTGAAATATATTATTGCTCATAGAAATAAATGTGTTGCTCTCTCTTAATAATTGCATTCTTTCTTATAATTCACATTCATAGAATATGGCCATAGAATTTTTATTAATTTAATCAGCTTGTCCAAAAACAAATGGTTACTGAAAATGTCAGTCAAATCAGTTTCCCGCTTAAATTGATGAGTCCATTCAGCTAAAATGGATATTCTACTACACAATTATTCATAGAGCTACCTTTGTAGCTATAAATGACCTCACATAAAGCCAAAAAAAAAAAGGTTACTAAACTTAAGAATGAATGGCTCCTCCTATGTGAATGTAATGTTCTATTTACAATCAAATCTGATAAGATGTTAATTGGTTCCTTGACTTATTTCTGAGCTGGTTGATGCATAAAAGAGTACAACTTAATTCAGTGCTCCTGTTTCTCGGAAGATAACTGTCAGAGTATATTATTCTAAGAAACTTGATTGAAGTAATAAGTAATATATAGAATTTAAAATTAAGATTAAAAAAAAAGCACTATCTAACATAGGCAATGACTCTGCCCCAGTTAAATCAGTATTGTAGGCACGGAAATCTGCACTTGTGCAGATTGATGGTTCTTCAGAGAAATGACCTAAGATGTCAAGAGAAACATTAGAAAATGGACGTCTTCAAGGAAAATGTCTCTGTGATTGTTCTCACATTGAGATCCTTGCTCATCTTTCTCAGTTGAAGCAGCTTGTGAAGATTGCTGACAGGAAAAATGTTACAGATAAGAATTCAGACCATCTAAAGAATTTGTCCTTGATACAACCAAGTGCAAGGGAAAGTCCATGGTATGTGTGAGTAGACAGTAGCTGTGAGTATGTAATGTACCGGAAATTTCATAGTACTCCTCCAAGTGTTCCTATGAAACAAATTATGATGGATCTACCCCTGGGGAAGAAGAGAACGTTGTGGAATAAGGACTTGCTCTATCCATAACCAGGCTTCCACTTTTCACCTACAATTCGAAGTGACAGAATTTATGGAATCTCCTGACCACTCTAGCTCCCTGTGGGAATGAGGAATCATTCCACCTCCCAACCTACTATCTCCATTATAACCTAGGGCAAATTGGAAAACTCTTCGCTCTAGAGCATCATTTTGTCTGTCTGTTTGTTTGTTTTGCTAAATTTAATGTGCCTCATATATCATTTTCCATTATATCAATTAGAAAAGAAAAAAAAAGATGTATATCAGAAGGGTTAAATATTTTAGATAGTACTCTCTAGCTTGGTTGTTAGCCCATCCTCTTAAGGCATATTCTTCCTTGGCATATTTTGTAAAGCATATTTTACTTTTATAAAGTTGGATGCTATATGTTTAAAACATCTAAATCTTTACAGAAAAATGTTGATTTATAAAAGTAGTTTAGGCCAAATCTTTATGTTCTTTGTCAAGAAATATTTATTGAATATAAACAATAAGTCAGCCATTACTGAAGGAGAAATATTCTGCCCCAAAGAGCTAAAATACTGTATAACATGATAAGAACACACAATTGTAAGACAATGTTATAAGAGCCACGATGCTTATAGTAAAATACTGTATGGAAGAAAGTATAGTTAACTGTCTCAAGGAAGTAAGAAAAATTCAATCATATTTTGGTGAGTGAATGTACTGACATAGTTCATAAATACGCAATTAATCTTAAGGGATAAATAAAAATTCCCCTAAAGAAGACTAGAAACATCCCAGAGTGGGGGAAAAGCAATTATAAGGAGAGAGAATTAATATGTTAGAGAGAAAGAGTGAGAGACTGCAAAAATCTAGGTGTGCATCTCCAAGGTCATAAACAGTTTACTGGTTACTCATTAGGAGGTTTTGTTTACTCCAAAGTCCATGCACTTCTCAATGAAGCCTTGGATGTTTTGTTTTTTTCAATAATTGTTAGTGGGTACATAAGAGAAGAAAAGGGTACGGTGGGGTAGATAAAAAGTTCCATTTCTGGTACAAGATTTGTATTTATCTTGCAGAAAATAGGAGTTAATATTTTTATGCAATTAAATGGTATAATACTTTTTTTGAGTTATTGCTATAAATATTTAGGATAGAGGAGAAGGGTGCAAAGCCAAAAGTTAAGAGTTAAGATGATGATGGCTGGTGCAGAAGACCTGTGGTCCTCATAGAAAACAGATAATAAATTATTACTGATGTTTCAGAAGTGCAGTTGAAAAGGTCTTGGGGGTTCAGACCATGTAAATATTTTTATACAAGTTCTTGTTTTTGCATATACTGTTTTACCACTTGTGAGAATAAAGTTGTATCTCTTTCCTAAAGATGCCAATGACCACTTACCCCCCAATAATATTGGGTATTACTTTCACAGAGAAACATTTCTCCATTATAGCATTTTGCCACCCCTCTTCTCACTCCTTCAGGGTAGGTATTTTTTGTTTTCTAACTTTTTATTCCTATAATTTGGCACACTGCATAGAAAGTAGTATATACTCAATTTTTTGTTGTGAATGAAATTTATTTATATAAATTTAAAAAAAAATTAAGCATGAATGACTCTAAAAATTAAATGAATGATGATGTTATTACTTAAAAGACTAAGAGGAGAAATATGATGTGGGGTTTTTGTTCATCATGAGTATTTTGGAACGTTAAAATAAAAACATAAAATAAGAGTTGTGAATGTCACCTAGGATATTTGAAAGCATTTATAGTGAAGATATGGATTTGAAAACTACCAATTCAAAGATAGTATTTAAAGTCATGAGGATTAAATGAGATAATCATATTAAACAACACAATCATGAAAAGGAAAAATGTATAAAGCAACAAAAATAGATCTGTGACTGGACTTGAGCAAACCAATAAAATGAGCAACACAAGAGAAGATCCAGAAATTTAGAAGTATGAATAACAGTTACTAAAGACAAGAGGACACTAGAGAGAATACTGTCACAGAAGACAAAAGGAAAGGAGATTCACAAAATAATGTGAGCTTTGTTGTACTAAGCCTTGGGGGACAAAAACTAAATATACTTCCTGCTATGGAAAAGAGGTGGAAGACACAAAAAAATAGGAATAAGGCACAACATGATGTTATAAACCTTTCAAAAATTAGAAGACAGACATTATTCTAACTAGGTGAGCCATCGAAGGCATGCCCAAAGATACATTATTGGGATTATTGTGTTGAATAACTAATAGTTTTCCAGATAAAGCAGGAGGCTTAAGCAGTGACAGCACCATGTGGAAAGAACAGGAGTAAGAAAGTCAGAGTTTAGAAACCCACAAGTATTTAGAATGAAAGCATCATTGAGTCTAAGAGATGGGGCTGAACATTAAATGGATGCCATATCATGAGCAACCCTCTATGCTAAGGAGTTTTGGTTTTGTCCTGAAATTCTAAGAAAACATTGACAGATTTTAAGCAGGGGAGTTACATGGTCAGATTTTTATTTTATAAATACCACTATGTCATAGACATTATAGTTGAAAAAATGGGAGGCAGGGAGCATCTTTAGAAAGCTGACCCTTCTCTCTAGATATAAAAGCATGAAATTCAGAACTAAGATTATGAGCATATGGAAACAATGCCAGCCAGTGCAGTTGCAGAAGAGAAAGCAAATAGAAAGATTTTAGGGATTTGTAGACAGCCTCTGGCAAGTCTCAGTATCTCAGAGCTGTAGAGTTTTGAATAAAACTGTGAATCTTTTGCAAATAACTCAAACTTTTAAGAAACAGATTTTGGCTTGCCATTTGGCCCTGGCTGGGAGTCTAAAATTCTGCAGACTGAACTGTTCATAAGAACTAGGTATTATCTGATCCAGAAAGCTATACATATGGGATATGAATGCAGCAGCATTCCATCATCAAGTGGAAGTAATATGAACAAACAGTCTTTATTTGTATGACTCCAATATGTACAAATTTCAGTCACTATAGCTTAGTTAAGTACCAATATCCCAACAACACAGTTCAAATTCCAAGTTCTATGGTGTATTAACTTTGAATAAGTGTATATAATAAAATCTTCACTGCCAGCTCTGAAATCCACAAATCACCATGTAAATAACAGGTGCATAATGATCAATGGCCAATAATGTCACTTTTTCCAAAGGTCTGTGGAATATTGGTCACTGTGCTTGTGTTATTCGGTTCATGCTCAGATAGGAAAGAGAGTAGTCATGTAGTCTCCCTGAGTCCCAGGAATAAACCTACAAGACCACTCACAAAAAGAAAGTAATTAAAAGAGGGAATTGTCCAACAAAGATGAAAGTGCAGAAAAGTAATGAAAATGTTATTGTTGGAAGCAAAATTTGAGTGAGACTTAAATGGAATTATATTAGAAAGAGCTAATGTCGACACCACCGCCATGGAAAACTGAATGTGCAGAACCTAGTGAATATGATGTCATTGATGAAAATGAGGAAAGTAATGAAAAAGATGATGGTGTCCCTGGGGAAGATCAATATTAAAGGGACTTTCACAGATATTTCACAACATTGAAAGTACAAAGGAAAAAATTTTGGAAGCTGATGCAAACTCCAAAAGAAGTATGACAATTCACCAAGGCATAGAAGATGCTTACTCCATATTGTAAGTTACATGATAGGAAGAAGGCAAGCACTCTTCAAACTATTCTTGGCAAGATTTTACAAAGAAATAATACACTTAAACTCTCTTTGTTTTTTATTATTATTATTATTATTTATTTTAGAAAGAGCACAAGTGGGATAGAGAGAGAATCTTAAGTAGACTCCATGCTCAGCATGGAGCCCAAAGCAGAGCTCAATCCCATGACCCTGGGATCATGACTTGAACCGAAATCAAGAGTTGGACACTCAACTGGCTGAGCCACCCAGATACCCCTCAATACTCTAATATGTTAAATTAGTGTACTAAATACATATTTGTTTTACTATTTTTTCAGTTGCCTGTACATTTATAAGCACCAGCGAGTTTTCAACGCGCTGACAAAAATTTAAAAGTCACAAAATAACCATAGCTTTTCAAGTTCACACATTTTCTTAAAAAGTTATGATCATTCTATGACCCTAACACTTTTTCCATTTAAATTTCTAGAGTTTTTAATTTTTTTAATGAAATTTAAAAAAAAATCAGCTTATGGTCACTTTTATAGTACTGTACTGCTATGCAAAAAGTTGCCAAGGACCAGAGACTTCAGAAGTGAAGGGTTTTCACCACACTAAGTAAATAACCTCTAACCAGCTGGAGTAATGACTGAGGCCAAAACAACACAAAGATCAAATGGAAGAACGAAGCAACAAATAGCAACAATGGCTTCATGGTCAGTTCAGAAATGGGAACTGTAATAACTAACATCTTATATTAACCAATTGTCCCTTTCAGCCCCTTCCCTATTTTTTTATTTTCATATAGTTAATGTTGGTGTTAGTTTTCTACCAATTTGGGTACAAAATATTTGGAGGGAATTTTGACTGAACTTAAAGAAAATTAACATCAGTCAGAGCTGAATCTGGAGGCTGATGGACATTGTGTCTATCTACTTAGGAAGAGAGAGACAGTGTCTTTACAGAAGTAGTAATTGTATCATTTTAAATAGAATCATGATGTCATTTGTTACTGCATGCAGTCTTGAATATGAAGGCAAAAAAGTGATGTGATTGAAAGAAGTAGCGTGACTAGATGCTGATTAGCTACTGGTAAATGTGTGGGTAATTTACATCATGGAGCTTGGCTTTCTGATCCTGGCCATTCTATAGAAGTATTTATCTGGGATGGAGGTGCAAGGTAGTATTTTTCTCGTTAAAAATCTGAGTGACTGGATCTTCTTTTCTTTTACTCTCCCAATTGTTTTTCAAACAATTTAGACTCTGCTTTCCCTCCATCCCCAAACCACTTGAGTTCTTTTCTGTAACTGGAAGGGGATGGGATCCCACAAACTAGATTTTTCAAGCTTTTTGCCAATGGGTTTCTGGTTCTTTCTGCCAATGAGAGGCACTAGTATGAGATCAGGAGATGTACAAAAGTAGGGGAGAAGTGACCCTCTTTTTTTTTCTTTCTGGGTTCTAGACCAGACTGTTCCAAGGTCCCATCAACTCCTCAGGTCCTGGTGGCAGGATCAAAACTGACATGGAGCACAGACTCCAACCAGGTACACTGGGTTCCTTGACTCTCTAGAACCAACTCTTTGTGCTCCTGCATTACTGATCCAAATGGCATTACTTTTTTTTTATGTCCTCTCCTTCAACCTTTTGAGAATAATTTTCATTTTAAATTGTCTCTAATAAAGATTTACAGTGTCTACAGTTTTTCTGATAAAATAGGAATGGTGATTGTTGAATATTGAGCTTTGGGAATTGGAAGAAATCAGTGATTACAACAATCTTCCAGCTTAACAACTGTCTAGATGGTGAAGAATATGTTTATTAGTGGTAACAATTTGTGATCAATAATGCCAAATGCTACCAATATTTCAAGCATGGTGAAGACTGCAAGGGAATCACTGAATTTGCAATCAGATGCTTACTTCTAGTATATTTTTACATAAACTACCCTTATGGCTAGTTTGGGTCCTCCTTAACCTAAAAGCAAATTTGGCATTGAATCAAGACCCCCTTTATTTGTGAAACAAGTCTAGGTAGTATGTGCAGAAAACATAAGCACATATTTGTAGGACAAGTGGTTGTAGATTCTCTTTCACAATTACATAATAAAGGGAAGAGATTTTATAGAATGGCATCATAAAATTTGGCAGAATATTTTTTGTTTTATTTTGTTTTTTTTATGTTGGGAGATGTGGGGAAATATGCCTGGTTTGAGAGCAGAAGAAACAGAATAGACAAGAGGGAGGATATTAAGATGCCAGCAGAAGGAGCGGGGAGATTAATAGCTGTTCCTAAAGGAAGACCGGATCAAGTGCAGAGACAGAGCCACTAACCTTGGCAAAGAGAGTCACTCATTTCTAGGACACTTCATGAAAGAAGGGAGGCAGAAGCAGGATGCAGATGAGGGGGCAGAAGTGCAGGTGAATTAAGAAGTTCACACAAGATTAATGGAGTCTCCACGCAACCAACTTTTTTTTTCCATACAAAACAAAACCTCAACCCAACCCTCATTGAAAACCTAGGACAGAGTAGATGGAGGTTGGTAAGGCACAGAAGAGGATGATTGGGAAGCAAATCAAAGATCACAACAGTGAAGAAACAAGAGTTTCTAGTCCCAATGAATCAATCAGCTTCTACAACCAGTCATACGTAAACCATGAATATGGCTGACGTTAACTGGGGGCTGTGTTCCTATACGTTCTTATATGTTATATTATGTGTAATCTATCACATCCTTTAACTACTCTATCCTAGATGAATAGTGTTTTCAAATCGACAGGATAAAACCAGTTACGTATATATTACTGTGTCACAGTTTGCTAGAGGACTCTTATTTGCCTTAATCTTTTTTTTCATATATAAATATATAAACGATATAATTCAAACCATGTTTAGAGACATTACATTATGGTATAAAGGTACCAGTTTGGCAATCCATAGATTTGAAGTGTTACTCCTGCCTGTCTTTGTAAAGTTTCAGGCAAGTCATTTGCTATGTTAGTTTTCTATTGCTGCTCTAACAAATTACTACAAACTAAAAGCCTGAAAACAATAGTAATCTATAATGTGACTTTTGTGGAGATCAGAAATCTAACATTAATTTCACTGGACTAAAGTATTCCACGGTATTGGCAAGGTGACACTCCTTTTGGAGGAGCTTAAGGGGAATTTGTTCCTTTGCCTTTTCCACGCTGCCTGCCTTCTTGGCTCACAGCACCTTCATATCTCTTGAGAGCCAGCAATGGATAGTCAAGTCTTTCTCACACTTCATTACTCTTAACAATGACTCTCATGCCTGTCTCTTTCATTTAGAAGGGCCCTTTTGTTTATATTGGAACCTACCCAAATAATCCAGGATAACCTCCCCATCTCAAGATCCTAAGTTAATCACATTGGCAAACTCCGTTTGCCCTGTAAGATAACGTTTTCCATGTACACAATAAACATGGACATCTTTGGGGATCAGGGAAAGCATTAGTCTACCACACATGCCTTCCCTGAATCTTTTTTCCTCATATGCAAAATGGTATAAGTACATCAAAAGGCACTGAGAGCAAACTACTATCTCCTTTTTCTCCCCAATTAAAAAATATATATATATTGAGGATAAATTAAGATCAGATATGAGAACATTTGCTTAACCAAAAGTAATTTTTAAAAACTAAGCCTTATTATTTAACTTTTCTCGGCCTTAGTTTCCTCTGTACGAAACCACTACATCCGTTAAAAAATGAAAACAAATCTGGGCTACAGTTTTTAAGAACATGAGCATAGGAGAATATTTGCCACATATATGGTATGATGATCTCGAGACAACAAGTAATAGTTTGCATGCTCCATGAGGGGTAAACCGGCTGAGAATGGTTCAGGCTGTGTGCCCTATTGTTTAATTTTGCATTTGCAAATTAAAGGGACTGCAGTCCAGCAAAGAATGGATTTGCTACTAGAAGTCATAGGGGATGCCACTCTTCCTTCTTTAGGTTTCCTACCTTCCTTCACTCCCTCCAAACAAAAACATTTACTGCCTTTCAAGAATCCACTTGAAAACAATTCCCACTGTATTTTGTGAAGAATTTCCGATATTACCAGAGCAAATGTTTGGAAATTTGAAAGTCTTGACAAGACCACAGCAAAGGAGATAGAAATATAGTTGTCTTTCCAGAAAAATGATTGCTCCAGATGACAGCCAAACGTTGACATTTTCTACAGCAACCTGTTACCAACTTTTGAACTCTTTTCCCATTCAATAATAATAATAATAATAATAATAATAATAATAATAATAAATTGAGATTTACCATGTTCCAAGCACATAATACAAACATTTCATCATTTATCTTCACCACTCAAGAGGCAATATTATTATCATTTACATTCTACAAGATGAATAAATTGAAGCTAGAGAGATGAGCAGGATTGCCCAATACCACATGCTGTAGGTGACAGAGTCAGAATTGTGATACTTGTTGTAGCCTTGATTCAGAGCCTCATTCCTAACACTAGCTGCAATCTAGTGTTGCAGGAGTAGCAGCATTAGGAAAGACAACACAGCATCCAATCTTAATTTTGATTTATGATTCTTATCAGAGAACTCCTTTAACTAGTCCTGACAGTTAAATAAAGAGGTTATAGAATATTCAGCATTGCTCTTTTGCACATTATTAGTAGATCAAAGGATAGAATTTGACTGTGAAATCTCTGATCATCTTCAATTGCCTAACTGACTTCAGAATAAACCAAGCACATATTGACTCGCTAGAAGAGATCGATAGCAACTGTGCGGTGGAAATTACACCATTCAACGACCCATGTTACATCAATATCTGCAAAAGAGTTAGGCAGTGCTGTACACTATCTCGGAACTGTTCTGCTGCAGCCCTAGAACTGCTCTTTAACCAAATCATCTGGGAACACAGAGTCAGCAGAGATGGTAAACAGTTCATACAATCTCTATCAGCAGATAACTTCATGTCACGTGCTAATGACACATGCAGCACAATTAGGAAAGTATCTGACTCAAGTAGTAATCTCATGAAACTGTATTAGTGAATACAACCCAAATAAATGGCTTGTCTGGGTAAATTTGGAGAATTCAACACAAATATTTATTTCTGGCAGCTCTTAAAGACCCACAAGAAAATTACGAGAAAGTATTTAAACACACAGGGTCTAGGAGAATACAAGAGGTGAAATAGATGGGTAATAAGTGCATACAGTTAGGAGTGGTGGTAATCTTACAAAAATTCATGTCACAAAGTCCCAGGAAGACTCAGCACTGCTATCCAAGGACTTCTGAATGTGAGACTCAAAAGGTGAACCTAAAAAAGATGAATTGGTTAAATACCTTCACAATAGAAGTGGGGACACTATGGTCCTCTCTCCCTCCTCACAATCTAGAGTTAATTGCTCCATCAGCATTAGGATGCAGGGAGTTTATTTCTAAAAAGCTTGAAACACAGAACTGGGAACTCAGGCATATTAGAGGTCAGAAGTAGAACACAATGAACACAGAGATAAAATAGAAGTCTGCATAGTGGAAAGACAGACCTGGTTTTCTTGCCCAGAGGCTTCAAGCATATTGTGAGCCAGGCTAATATCCTGCAGGAAGATATCTGAAGAATTCTTTTTCCTAGGAAAATTCATTAGCTTAGAAATAAACTAGAAATAAATACATAGTGGGGAGAAGGATTGCTAACAAGATGATAGGAATCCTAGCTATTAGGTATGATGGATAGTAAACAGTAGACATTGTTTCACCTGTAAACATAAATGTCTTCCTCTATTTTGTGTGCCTTTTTAATATCAACAAAAATCCAAACATCCTGAGATTAGGAAAATCTTCTAGTATGAGAGTCAGAGTAAAGCTTGTATTAAAAAAAAAAGAAAAGAAAAGAAAAAAGTAAACTATATCAAATAGAATTTTAAAAAATCAAATGAAAAAAGAAAACCCAAAAGTGGCAAAAATGTAACAATATATAACTATATAACTATATAACTATATAACTATATAACTATATATATATATATAAAACTACAGATGTATTTATATATAAGAAACACAAATATATTATTTCTGTTGGTATTGATACATAATATATAGGAAGAATAATCTTAGAGCGATTTGACAAGTTTTTGTACCTGAGGAACTACAATAAGAAAATTTAGAGAAGTGATAAAATATTGTGGAATAAATGTAGGAATTTTTTAAAATTACCAACAGAGTAAAAGATATAACTAGAAGACTACTATAGAGAATATAACAGAAAGTCAAAAGATAGAAAACAAGATTTTTTTACTAAAGTAGAGATTGGGGCACTTGGGTGGCTCAGTCGGTTGAGTGACCAACTGGATTTCAGCTCAGGTCATGATCTCACAGTCTGTGGGATTGAGCCCTGCAGCAGGCTCCACCCTGACAGCACAGAGCCTGCTTAAAATTCTGTCCCCCTCTCCCTGCCTCCCTCTCATTCTCATTCTCTCTCTCTCTCTCTCTCCCTCTCCCTCCCTCTCTCAAAACAAATAAACTTTAAAAAATAAATAAAAATAACTTTTTAAAAGCAGAGATCAAATTAAATGTTCCCAATAGCTGTCTCATAGGAGTTTCAAAAGAGAAGAAATAAAATTAACAATGTTGAGGAGAACTTTATGGAATAAATATTTCTAAAAAATTCCTCAAAACCAAGAAAGTTCTGTTTACTAATTACAGTAGCTTTTTTGATATTCAGTTTGTCTAGGCTACAGTCAGTCCTGGTTATTCAAGCCCTAATCAAGGTGTTGCCATGAAGATATTTTGAAAATGCTAAATAAAACCCCTAATCACTTGATTTTAACTAAGAGAGATTATCTTGGATAATCCGGGTGGGACTTACACAACTAGCAAGAAAGAGAAGAAATTCCTCCTGTAGATGATAGTTTATGGCCTTCCTTTCCTGACTATCTTCACTGTGGATTTGGGCTCTATCCAAGCCCCTCAGTGAGTAAATCTCCTAATATGCATATGTATGTGTGTGCATATATGTATATGTATGTGTGTGTATATGCGCACAAATCTCTCCCCTACTGTTTTCTTTCTATGGTTGAACTTTGACTGATACACAGATCGAATGAGCTCATTTAAAGACTTTATTAGTAGAATAATGGAAACCTACATCAACACAGGCCATTGGAAATTTTCAGAACACTAGGAAAAAGAAAATCAGAAAGGAGAAAAGGAAAGTGAAATACATTGTACATACACAAGTTCTTAGAAAACAAAACAGATTTAAACTTTTCACAACACTACTAAAATATAGGGTATTATAAAAAGATGACTTCAATTATCTGAGATAAAATTATTTAAAAACAAAAATTGCATGATCTGTGTTATGAATTGAATTGGGTCACCCCAAAATTCAGATGTTGAGGTCCTAACCCCTAATACCTCAGAACATAATCTTATTTGTAAAAAGTGTTAAAATGTACCTAGTTAAACTGAGAAGAAATCATAACAAGCAGAATGGGTTTCTAATCTGACTGATGTCCTTATAAATAAGGGAAATTTGGACACATACACACACATACAAGGAGAAAACTATATGAAAATAAAGGCAGAGATCAGATAATGCTCCTACAAGTCAAAGCACACCAAAGATTGCTACCAAGATACCAGAAGCTGGGGGAGAAATACGGAATGAATTCTTCCTCATAGACCTTAGAGGGAACCAACCCAGACAATACCTTGTTCTTGGACTTCAGACTTCCAGAACTGTGAGACAATAAATTCCCGTTGTTTAAGCCACTCAGATTGTGATCTTTGTCAAGTCCACTCTAACTAACTAATAAAGTCTGATAAATTAGCAAGTAAATTAACAAGAGTAAAGTAGAATATAAACATTTTCAGAAATGCAAAATCTGAAATATTTGCCTCTCATGCACTCTTTCTTAGACACATAGACATAAATTAATACAACAGAAATACATGGGTCAAATGAAGAAGAAAAAACAGAGAATTTTCCAGAATGATGCTGAAGGAATATCTGAGGATGTCATTTGTGCAGTTGGCAGGTTTGTAGCAGGTCTAGAAAATAACCAGTATGTATAGAAGCTGAAGGTCAGAGGATTCCCAGAGGGAAATGGAAAATAGATTCCCTGATGTGGTAAACCATATTAGAAGAGATTTACAACTCTGTACTGGGGAAATTTGGGTACTGAGAAGTCTAGGCAGATGAAAATAAGGCAGTTATTAGCTCCAAATACAATTACAAGAATGGAAAGGAAATCTTAGTAAAATACAGAGTTCCTCTATGAAAAATATTAACATAATCATAAGGATGTAGAACAAACATTAATTTAAGCAAAGATGTATTACTATATTTGAGGATGTGGGTAGAAAATATGTGTGAACATAGATGTGAAGAAATGAAACCTAAAACTTCATTTTTCATGGTTGAATGTCATTCAATAATCCTAACTTTAGGTAACAAGAAATAGTATAAAAATTAAAAATTAGAAAGTAGATACCTAAGGAAACAATTTAAAAGTGTTTGAAGCTAGGACACAAGATTAACATGGAGGATGTTTTAAATAAAATCCTTGGAAATAGTATTTCATTTTAAAACTTTATACATTTAGTAAATGAATGAAAAATCTTTCCATAATGATCTTGTTCAATACATTTTCAAACCAATCAAAAATGACCAAAAAAAAAATGTCCATATCTTTCTCAGTAGACCAACTTAAGAGCACATTTACTGATAAATAAAGCAGGAGTATGTATATGAACATATATACACTTACTAAATAATCTACCTTTCTATGACAACTTCCATAATCTTAGGAAGAGGACATGGTATTGAGTTCTTGTGTATAACCTTTAACTCAAGAGAAATACTTAGCAGTTACACAGAAATAAATTGGGTAAATCTGTATATAAATGGGACTTCAGGGCTATATACACAAATTTTCCATTGTATGAGTTGTATATTTTGCTAATCAATTCAATGGTTGATGGGCATTTGAGTTGCTTGTACTTTTTAGCTATTATGAATAATATTTTTATGAACATTTGTGTATACAATTTTGTGTGAACACATTTTTTTTTAGTTCTCTGAGACAGAATTGTAGAGTCATATGATAGTTCTATAATTAACTTTTTGAGGAACTGCCAAAGGGTTTTCTAAAATGGCTGCAACATTTTACATTCCAACTAGTGATGTATGAGCGTTCCAATTTCTCAATATCCTTACCAACACTTAATATTATCTCTCTTTTATAATACCTATCATAGTGTTTGTGAAGCAGTATCATGTAAGGTTCTGATTTGCATTTCCCTAATGACTATAATGTTGAATATCGTTTCATGTGCTTATTGGCCATCTGTATCTTTAGAGAAATGTCCATTCATTCCTTTGATCATTTTCTAAACTGGGTTTTCTTTGCACTTTTGAGTTTTTGTTCTTTCTTCTTCTCTATCTGCTGATTACAATCCTCCTCCGTAGATGCTGTTCTTTGAGGAGAATTCAACTGAGACAATAATATATATATAGTCTATGGCTACTTGAAAAGGTTTATATACTTCTCTCTTCCTCAGACCTTCTTCTCACCAATTTGCCAATTATGTTTCTTCTAATTCCCTGACATTTTTAATGAATCCATTAACCACTATACATTAATCAGCATAAATTTGTACCTCTGGCCATCTTGCTATTTTCCATTTGTTTTCTTAAGTGTTTCCTAAGTCCTCTATTCCTCTATTATTGCATGCTTTTTTGTTAAATATTCTCCAGTATACCATTTTAATTCTATTGTCATTTTTTTTAATGTTCATTTTTGAGAGAGAGACTATGTGCAAGATGGAAGAGGGACAGACAGCGGGAGACAGAGGAATAAAAGCAGGCTCTGTGCAGAGAACCTGATGCAGGGCTCCAACTGAGGAACAGTGAGATCATGACCTGAGCTGAAGTCAGTTGCTTAAAATCAGCTGAGCCACCCAGGTGTCCCCCACTATCATTTATATATGCATACAGGCATAAGTATATATATGTTTTTATATGCTTCTATTTATTTTCTTAGTGATTGTTCTAAGGCTTAAAATCAACATCTTACTTTGTACCAGTCTGGAGATTGAATTATTATCACATTAATTTCAGTAGTACACAAAAAATTGTCCCTATATAGCACCATTCATTTGTTCTCCTTTGTGCTATTCTAATCATACAAGTCACATCTTTATACCTTGTATGCCCAACAGCACAGATTAATATTTCTGCTTTATGCAGATGTCTTTTAATCAGGAGAAAAAACCTGCACCCAAAAAATCATATTTACATTACATTTTATGTTTACCTTATATTATTGTTATATTAAACTTATTATGTATATGTTAAGTTGTTATAACTGGTGCAGTAATAATATAAATTCCTATGAATTTACTGTTGGATGTCCTTTCATTTCATTTTTCATCCTGAGGAATTATCTTTAGTATTTCTTGCAGGGTGGGTTTGCTAGTGACAAATTTCCTCAGTTTTGTTTCATTTTTTTAAATCTTAAAATGTCATAATTTCTCCTTCAATTCTGAAGGATAGTTTTGATGGATATTGAATTCCTTGTTGTCAATCTTTTTCTTTCGGCACATTGAATGTATCAACCCACTGCCTTCTAGCTTCACATTTCCTGTTGAGAAGTCAGCTATTTATCTCAGTTGAGGCTCCCTTGTACCTAAAGAGTTTCTTCTCTCGTTTTCAAGATTCTCTCTCTGGCATTGGCTTTTAAACAGTTATGGCATGTCTAGATGTGAATCTGTTTAAGTATATCCTGCTTGGGTTTTGTTGAGCTTCTTAGATGTGCATATTAATATTTTTCATAAAGTTTGGCAAGTTTTGGGCTATTATTTTCTCAAAAATTTGTTTTCTAACAATTCCTCTCGCCCATCTTCTTTTGAGATATTATGCATATGTTGGCATGCATAATGGTTTCCCACGTTTCTCTGAGATTTTGTTTATTTACCTTCATTCTTTGTACTTTCTGTTCCTCAGACTGGATATTCTCAACTAATCTATTTTTAAGTTCACACATTCTCAGTTATGCTTGTTCAAATCTGCTAGTAGGTTCCATAATGAATTTTTCATCTCATATAATGTATTTCTCAACTCCATAATTTCTATTTGCTTCTTTTTAAATAACTTTAATATGAAATTTATTGTCAAATTGGTCTCCATACAATACCCAGTGCTCATCCCAAAAGGTGCCCTCCTCAATACCCATCACCCACCCTCCCTTTCCTCCCACCCCCCATCAACCCTCAGTTTGTTCTCAGTTTTTAAAAGTCTCATGCTTTGGCTCTTTCCCTCTCTAACCTCTTTTTTTTTTTCTTCCCCTCCCCAATGGACTTCTGTTAAGTTTCTCAGGATCCACATAAGAGTGAAAACATATGGTATCTGTCTTTCTCTATATGACTTATTTCACTTAGCATAACACTCTCCAGTTCCATCCACGTTGCTACAAAAGGCCGTATTTCATTCTTTCTCATTGCCACATAGTATTCCATTGTGTATATAAACCACAATTTCTTTATCCATTCGTCAGTTGATGGACATTTAGGCTCTTTCCATAATTTGGCTATTGTTGAGAGTGCTGCTATAAACATTTGGGTACAAGTGCCCCTATGCATCAGCACTCCTGTATCCCTTGGGTAAATTCCTAGCAGTGTTACTGCTGGGTCATAGGGTAGGTCTATTTTTAATTTTTTGAGAAACCTCCACACTGTTTTCCAGAGCGGCTGCACCAGTTTGCATTCCTACCAACGGTGCAAGAGGGTTCCTGTTTCTCCACATACTCTCCAGCATTTATAGTCTCCTGATTTGTTCATTTTAGCTACTCTGACCGGCATGAGGTGATATCTGAGTGTGGTTTTGATTTGTATTTCCTTGATGAGGAGCGACGTTGAGCATCTTTTCATGTGCATGTTGACCATCTGGATGTCTTCTTTGGAGAAGTGTCTATTCATGTCTTCTGCCCATTTCTTCACTGGATTATTTGTTTTTCAGGCGTGGAGTTTGGTGAGCTCTTTATAGATTTTGGATACTAGCCCTTTGTCCGATATGTCATTTGCAAATATCTTTTCCCATTCCATTGGTTGCCTTTTAGTTTTGTTGATTGTTTCCTTTGCTGTGCAGAAGCTTTTTATCTTCATGAGGTCCCAATAGTTCATTTTTGCTTTTAGTTCCCTTGCCTTTGGGGATGTGTCAAGTAAGAAATTGCTGTGGCTGAGGTCAAAGAGTTTTTTTCCTGCTTTCTCTTCTAGGGTTTTGATGGTTTCCTGTCTCACATTCAGGTCCTTTATCCATTTTGAGTTTGTTTTTGTGAATGGTTTTAAGAAAGTGGTCTAGTTTCATCCTTCTTCATGTTGCTGTCTTAAATAACTTTTAGTATTCATTAATATTCAGTATTTGATGAAACATTATTTTAATATCTTCCATTGTTTCTTCACGCGCATTATTTCTTTCAATATATTTCAAATAGGTGTTTGAAAGTCTTTGTCTAGTAAGTTCAACATATCAGCTTCCTCAGGGAAGTTTCTATTTACTATTTTTTTCCCTCTACTTTTCCATATTTTCGTGTTCTTTTGCATGCCTTACATTTTTTTGTTTTAAAACTGAACATGTTGAATAATATAATGTATCAACTTTGAAAATCATATTATGCCCCATCTGCAGAGCTTCTTATTGTTTGTTTATTTAAGTACTTTTGTCGATTATATAAAGTCTGCACTCATTTTCATATGTGACCACTTAAATATATGTTCAGTTAATTTAGTGTTTTCACTGATAATTAAACAGAGATTTCCATGAACACCAGGAACCAATACGTCTCCCAGTCTGTTGAGAGAGTCTCTGAATTTGACTAAAGGCATCCCTTCAACACTCAGACTAACAGTTAAAAGCTATCCATTAGCCTTCATTTCTTTCATAAAAGAGTCTCAGGGATAGCCAGAGGTGAGCTCACTATAGCTCAGGTCATGTGCACAGCACTGTATATGTTGGTGGCTTTCTAGATTCCTGGAACATATCAGAGTTTATCTCATTCTCCAGCTTTTCCTTTCAAGCTTTTTGGTTTAACTATTATTTGCCCAATACCACCTAAGGCCTCAGAAACTATAAAGTTAAGAAACTGCCTCTATTTGATTTTGACAACCTGGGACCAAAGCCTGTTCATGCTGGATGAGCTTTAAGTCAGGCCAAGTAAAGATACTCTGAAAGAGGATCTTCCAAGGAAACACCCAACTGATCAAATAATGACAATTCTCTAGGAATGAGGTTGACAAGGAGCTTCTACTTCAGTCTTCCACTGACTCTAAGACTGCTGAATTTTACCTTGATTATGACACGTTGGTTTTAAAGGCTACTGCGAAGCTGGTCAGGGGTAGGAATAGAGAAAGTTACAATTTCTTAAAAGTCATTTTTTCTTTTTTTTTGCTGAGATTTGGCTGTCATTGTTGCAATAATGCTCTCCAGATTGTTGTGAGACTTAGAATAATTTTCAGAGTTGTGAAAATGTTCATTCTGATGATTTTTGCAAGTGTTTCCATTGCTATAATGAAGGAGAGAATTTATGGAGCTTTTACTATACCATTTTTGATCCTCTACATACAGAAATTTATAATTTTACTTTTAATGTTAATGGTTTTAAGGTGCCTAGGCTATCAAATGCAACAAGATTGGATTGACATGTATTCTATAATCTCGACCTAGAAAGCGTATGTTTTCCAACTTGAAACATTCCATGTAAGAATTAGGATTTATAGTTGATAGACCCTAATGATAATATTGTTTTTTAATAAAAAGAATCAGTAAAATATTGACTTACTTATACAGTAAAAAATCTTGAGTTGAAAACAAATGAGAAAATGAAATCATAATTATACTTTGGAGTTTCAAAGGAGTAAATAAGTTTGTTCTTGTGTTAAGAATGTGGAGAGTTTGTAAGATGTGGTTAGTAAAGGAAAGAAATGTTATATAACTATTGACTTGGCAAGCAAGTTATTTTATGGAATGAAATTGATTATAAAATAAATCAACAAGATAAGCCAAAGGTCAACAAGTTTATGTATGTCAGCTATTAATGAGAATAGATCCTTGATTAGACTAGAATAATTTCTAGGCGGAAAATAGATTGTACTAACAGCTTGCATAAATTTTTTTGGCATAAGTTTGAATAAATAATACATAATGAAAGTATTTTTTTGAGAACAGACGCATTAGCACAATAGTGGAGTTGTAAAAATATGGTTTATGCAGTCCAGATAAGAATACCTCCCCCAAGTTATCTAGCTGTGGGTGTTTGTGTGTATTAACAATTTCTTTTTTCTTCTCTTGCCTTCTCTTGCCTTTTCTTTCCTTCTTGCCTTCTTTCCCTCCCTCTCCTTCCTTCCTTCCTTCCTTTCCTTCTTTCCTTCCTTCTTCCTATCATCTTGGGGTTTTGCTGACCCTGGAGGGACTGCCCCTCCTAGGGTTATCCAAATCCAAGAACAGTTAACAACTTACCTGGGAGGGTGCCTAGATGTAAACCACTGAATCCAAAGTTCATACCCTTAATCACTTCCTTTATTGGGTTCCCACAATCTAGATCACTATTCTCCTGCTCTAATCACACTACGGTCATGTCAGGACAGACTGTATGACTAAAAACTCACTAAAATTATTCAAAATAGCCAAGCCTTTAGTTTGCTTTCCCTGACCCATCCATTCCTTCTTATACAAACCATAATAAAGGCTCTTCCTCACATTTTCCCCACTCCATCTGACTCCTGACCCACCCTGCTCCTTCTCTGTGGCCTTGAATGGCATTCTTTTTTCTAGGGAACTATGAGTAAAAATTTCTTATTTCATGACAGTCATTTCTGTATTGACGTGTCTTACTGACTAAAGCATATCTTGGGTGGTATACACACCGTGAGTTGTTTGTATATAACTCACGGCCAATAAATAAGAGATCAAAATTGAGATTTTAAGTTTGGGGTACATCATCTGTTTGTATATCTTGAGTACTGCTGAAGATTTCTTTATTTATATTTGATGTATATTTGTCTTCTGAAAAATCATGTATGTTCTTTGTAGAAAAGAGCTGTTAAATTTCATGTTTGTTGATATATATTTCCATATGTGAAAGTTTCATGTAAGACAATGGGTAACACATGGTTTTTCTTGAATCATTCAGATTTTTACATTAAAAAGAAAGTATGCTAAGTCACTTTTCTAGATGACCTAAGATATTTTTAAGAAATTACTATGACAGAATCCTTATTCTTGAGGACTTCATCAGGAGGTGAGGCAAGATTATAAATTATCAAGTATGACATGCCATGGTAAGTTCATATAGTGGGATATAATATGCTGGAAGGATCAGATCATTTCTAACTGACAGGAACAGGAGACGTATCAAATAGAAATAAGATCTGAACTCAACTTTAAACAAACAGTTAAATTTTGACAGGCAAATCAATACAAACAAGGCATTCTAGGGGTGCCTGGCTGGCTCAGTAGGTAGAACATGAGACTCTTGATCTTGGGGTCATGAGTTAAAGCCCCACACTGGATGTGGAGCCTACCTAAAAAAAAAAAAAAGATAGGGGTGCCTGAGTAGCTCAGTCAGTTGAGCGTCCAACTTCGGTTCAGGTCATGGTCTCATAGTTCATGAATTCAAGCCCCGCATAGGGCTGTGTGCTGACAGCGTGAAGCCTATTTTCTCTCTCTTTCTCTCTCTCTGCCCCTCCCCTGCTTGCACTCTCTCTCCCTCTCTCTAAGAATATATAAACAGTTAAAAAATAAAAAAAAAAAGATATTCTAACATAGGTTGTAACAGAACCAAGAAGAAAAAGAAAATGTGAACACAGTTTAGTTATGACCCATGGTGACCAAAACATTAGTCTATATTAAAAACAGAATTGAAAAAAGAAACATAATTAGGAGAAAAATATCTTTTTTGTGTGATTACTGTTTTAAGGATGATCAAATCTCACGCTGCTAGACTGTTACGCCATAAAGTTATACTAAGTTGATGGCATTCATGACCTCAATTCAACTTTCCCTGGAGCCATGTCATTTCCTGTATAATTTTGTGATGTGTTGCAGGTCGGATCTCTGTGATGTAGATTCTGAAGTGGAGATTAGTGGCAGCAAGTGAATTGGGAAAAAATCCTGGACTCAACAGCAGTTGAGTGAAATGAAAGAAAGGAGGACTGGACAGAAGGAGAAATCAAACTGCAATGCAGTATCCACAGAAAACTTAACTGATCCTACAGGGAGATCTGAAAATGAAATTGCTACTCAGAACTGTTTATAGCTGGGGTAAAAGGGCCAGGTTTTAATACTCCTGTGCCAACCAATCACTGAATATGAGATGCCCCAGGAAGGAGGTATGGTCTTTGGTAAGGTGGCCTCTTTAGCTATGGCAATTCCTGAACTGAGGTGACACTTGAGGAAGCCTTCCAGCAGCATTCACATCAACTGAGATAGCTGGTCCTTCATTCCTCAAGGGGAATCTGAATAACATGCAATAGCTTTCACCACACAGTGCCTTCCCTCTCAGATGGATGGCCATGAGATATGATTTGGCTTAGTCATGTGTTAGGACTGGGACAATGGATGTTAGTAAATCTGACAAAAGCAGAGACTTAAAAGCACATGAGTGATGAAGCCTGTTCATTTGTTCCTCCTACTCTGTAATTAATAGGGCAATATGATTGTGTTTGCATGTTGAAACTAGAGATAAAGGAGTGGTTTATTCAAGGGATCCAAGCCATCTTAGCTGAGACTCTCCTATAACAGAAGTCAGCCAGATGATCACCCATGCGTGTTTGAGCCAAGATCTACAGAGCCAGCTAGAAGACCCTCAGCAGACGACCACAAATTCACGAGTGAGTCAGCCCAGTTGGATGCACCATGTGGATACGAGAGCTAAATGAATGTTCACTGTGTGCCATGGAGACTTTGTGATGATTTACTATTCAGCATTTTCATTGCATTAAATAACTCACATATTAGCTAAATACAAATTATTATGATAATAAAATTTATATTTCATAACTCATTTTGATATTAGGATTGCTGTGTGGGATAAGTTTATGGTATGTACCCATTTCAGAGGAAGTCTCCTTAAGAAGTCTTATAACTCAACAATAGTTCTGTGGATATTTGAAAATGGTAGTCAGGGACACAAAGTATTATATTTGTTCAACTAGGAGGTCTACATTGCAACATCACAACTGCTCTATATTTGTTTCTTGATATATTCTGATAAAAAATTCAGAGACAGTTAAATGTAAAGGATACACACAGGTAAAAAATCAAAAAGGTATTTCTTAAGAGTTCTACATTTTGGCTTGATAAGGAAATAGTATGCTCAGTCGATTAATTCTCAGGTCATCACTTTACATTGGATATCCTTGAATTTTCTGAGACAATTAGACTTTACACTTCTAGATATTTAATTAACTCAACTATTAAGTGCAAAACATTATACAATTCCAGTTTCCTTTTTAATTAAAATGTCAGATTTGTTTATTCTAGGTTGGGTAAAATATGACAGAATGTTGAAAAGAGTCATATCTCAAAAGAAAATTAGTAAGTCAGTTTCAAGGACACTGTTTCATAATTCAATATGAATCATTAAAGAAAAATCAATCAATGCTTAAGTGTCTATCATCCTTTTCATATTTGTATGGTAAATAACTATTGGTTATGCCTTTAATTACTTTACCTTTTTCTTACAAAATTCAATTAGGAGAAGAATAATTTTAATTCTCTTATCAATTTCAATGGAAGGGGGTGTAATTAAATGACCTGTTCATTTATGAGTCTTCTTATAAAAACTAAAATTATAAAACATTCTGGTTAATTCTTCAACCTTAATGATTTTGACTACCTACAATTAAATTAGCCAGTAGGCTTTCATTCAGGGACAGAAATAAAATAATAGTTAACATTTCAAGGTATTATTTCTATCATAAAAACATAAATTTATTCATTGAAATGGAATGGTAGGGATTCTTTGCTAGGGTACTTCTTCAAACTTTCTGCATTCCAGCTAACCCAATCAACCTCACAATACAAGTGATTTCTTAAAAAAAGATATGTTTATGTAAACCTCGGGAACCAATATTAAGAGATAAAACCCAATTTTTATTATTTTTATTTTTTTATCTTTATTTATTTTTGAGAGACAGAGAGACAGAGCATGAGCAGGGGAGGGGCAGAGAGAGAGGGAGACACAGAATCCGAAGCAGGCTCCAGGCTCCGAGCTGTCAGCACAGAGCCCAATGTGGGGCTCAAACTCACAAAACGTGAGATCATGACCTGAGCCGAAGTCAGACGCTTAACTGACTGAGCCACCCAGGCGCCCCAAAATCCAATTAAAAAATGTTTATTTATATTTGAGAGAGAGAAAGAGAGGGAATGAGCAAGGGAGGGGCAGAGAGAGAGAGAGAGACAGAGGATCTGAAGCGGGCTCTGTGCTGATAGCAGAGAGCCTGATGTGGGGCTCATACTCACAAACCACGAGATCATGACCTGAGCCAAAAGACATTTAACCTACCAGGCCAACTAGGCACCCATCTTTTTTTTAACATAATGATTCCATTTAGCCTCAATTCTTTCCCATTTAATAAAGTTTAGTATTTTAATATATTTTTGAACATTTTTATGATAATGGTGGTGATAGTAATTAAAACGATCATAATCTTTTAACAGACTACTTAACATAATTGATAATTATACCAAGTGAGAAATTCCCAATGCCCTATGCAAGAAACAAATAGCCAGTTGTTAGAATTAAAACAAAACAAAACAATTGGTCAGTCACATAACAGTGTCAAAGTTGCCATTTTTTAATTATTATTATTTTAGGCATTGTTTTTTAAAAGCTGAACACTCTACTGTTTCCTAACTAATAACAATTATGGTATAATTAAATTATTAAATTAGTCAGTAGGCTTGGGTTTGTGGTCTAGCTTTGACATTTATTGGGCTTCTTTAAATTTGATAAGCAATTTTCCTTTTACTGTAATATAAAAAATAATACCTCGAATAAATATAGTAATAATTACCAAAGTAAAAATACGTAAAATATAATAATCATACATTATAAATATATAATACATTAAATATATCATAAATATACATAATATACCAAAGTATGTAGGTATGTATGTATGGCCCAAGTAAATAATATATATGTATACAGCTGATGACTAGATACAATACTGTACTTAAGGAATTCCTAAAAGAAATATGCCATGAAAAGACTCAAAGTTTTAATAAAGCCCTCATCCAGCCTCACTTATACCACTCTAGGATATAGTGAGGTCATCGTTCCACAGAGCTCATTTTGATCTCAAGATAATGTGCTTCTTGTATGAATACATTTTCATTCCTTAGGTTCTAGCTTAAAGCATCTTGTTGGAAAAGGCTTCTCTGACAGCTTTATCTAAATATTATCTCCTACCACCACATGCTTTTCTCATTCACAATACTACTGCTTTTTCCTTATAGCACTAATCATAATTCATATCTCTTTGCTAACTTTTTTATTATCTGCCTCCCCCACTATATCTATAAATTTGTTGCTGCATTACCAGCTACTACTCTATTACATACACAATAGAAACAGTTAATGTAATATTCACCTAGACCAACTCACCTATTTGAACACATCTACTCAATTATCCAACTATATACAAGCCACCAGTTCATTCCCAACTCATTAATCCTACTATTTTGTCACCATCAATCACTCTATTACTGTCTTTGCATCTCTATTTGACCAGTTTGGATTCACAGATCCATCTGTAGAAATATTGTTTCTCTGCTGTACACACCTGGGAAAGACACCTGCTTGTCAGGCCCAACTCTCTACTTACTCTAACACTGTCTTTTGTAGCTGAATTTTCTTGGTGAAAAGCACAGAGTTATGCTACCAATTCTCAATTCTAGTTGACAGAATTGTTGGCCATGTATCTTAAATAGACCCACAGGGCTTGGACTACACTCTAGATTAAACAGACTTAACAGGCAAATGCAGAACATTCCATCTAACATCAGCAGAACACACATTTTTCCCAGGTGCACATGGAACATTCTACAGGGTAAATCATATATTGTGTCACTAAACAAGTCTTAACAAATTTAAGAGAATTGAAATTCTACCAAGCATCTTTTCCAACCACAATGGTATGAAACTAGAACTCAGTAACAGAGAAAACTGAAAAATTCACAAATAAGTGGAAATTAAACAAAATACTTTGAACAACCAATGAGTCAAGGAAGAAATCAAAGGGGAAATCAAAGGTATTTTAAAACAAATGCAAAAGGAAACACAATACATTAAAATGTATGGAATGCAGCAAAAGCAGTCTAAGAGGGAAGTTTAGAGTGATAAATGCCTACATTAAGATAAAAGAAAGATTTCAAGTAAACAACCTAACCATATACCTCAAGGAACTAAAAAAAGAAACTAAGCCCAAAGTTAGAAGGAAGGTGAGGAAATGGTTGTGTTAATTATTCCACAAGATGTGTATTAAATCCTGTTGTACTTTTTATATACTTTATATATACTTTGTATACATTACTTGTATATACTGTATATTATCTGCAAATCTGTACATAATAAATATAATTACATATATAGTATAAAGAATATATATACTCTTTGTATAAGTACAGTTTGTGTGTGTATCTACAAACACACACACACACAATTTTATTTGTCAATTGCATCTAACAAAACTGGAGAAAAAAACAGAAAACTACTAACCCATTTAAACCTGTGCCCTGCCTTTTCTCTTTTTCCATGGATAATTTAGTATTGATTATATTCTTTCTTTTATGCATCACCAAACCTCCTTCTCTTCTGGAAACAGAAACACAGAAATAAAATCAAGCATTCTCTATTTGTTATAATGATCCTTTGACTTCATGTGATCTCCAGATATTATGTGCTCTCCCCTTCATAAGAAAAGTTAATGAAAGAGTTGTCTATGGCTGTTGCCTTTCATGCATCAGTCAGAGTTCAACCAGGGAAACCAAATCAGTTGCGTGTGTGTGTGACAGAGAACTCACTTACTCAACAAAATAAGCTGATTCAGCTGTCTCTATAAGGCTGCTGTCTCCTTGTCTGTACTACAACTTGAAATCCATGGAGCAGTTGGTCAGGCAGGAAAGGTCACAAGCAGGCTGGAACTCACATGCATAAGCTAGAACCTTGCAAAATCATACAGATGTCCATAAGGAAAACATGAGCTTTCTTTTTGCCTCTGTTCTTGGTGACAAGAAAACTTGCAGAAACTGGACCCTTTTGTCACAAAGATAAACACACACCAGTGGTAACTGGAAAAAAGTAGAACAATTGTGGGGCCAGTTGTGTCTTCACACCAATGGTGTGGGTTAGCAGAGACACAATAAGTGTGTGAGCTACAACATGGTTGCTGCTTCCCTTCTGTTGTTCACTCTAATGTAAACATACAATAAAGAAAATTCTGGGAAATGTAGTTCAGCCTAGCGAGGCTGACATACTACAAAGCTATCCCAATTCCCAATCCACATTCTACACTCAACTAGACTAGATCAATTAATTTTCGTTACTAGCAGTATTCTGAGATTGATTTCTGTTCTGATTTTAAAGTCCTCTCAGCAGCTTTTTGTATGGTTGTTGATTTAAATAAATGATTAGGATTGAAATTTTGGAGAGGGTCTGGAGATTAGGTTTCTTTCTGATGCTAGTAAACTATTTCCCCATGCATGGAAAGAGAAATGACTGCCTAAGAGAAATTTTCAGAGGTTATACTTCTCATCCAAGATAAACTGAGAAGCAATGTAGGCCTTTTGTTATCTTCCCAGAAATACACCAGCATGATGCATAAGCATATTCTTGTAATGTAAAACAATTAATATCTTATACTTCCCTGTTGAAATTCAAAGATTGAACAATCCTAGGATTGGGCAATCCTGGGAGATGTCCCTAATTGACAGTGAACTGTGATTGAAGCCATTGTTATATATCTTTCTTAAAGTCAATATATAGAGGGACACCTGGGTGGCTCAGTCGGTTAAGCATCTGACTCTTGATTTTGGCTCAGGTCATGACCTCACAGTTCCTGAGATTGAGCCCTGCTTCAAGCTCTGCACTGACAGTGTGGAGCCTGCTTGGAATTCTCTCTCTCTCTCTCTGTCTGTCTGTCTGTTTCTCTCTCTCTCTCTTCCCCTGCTCATGCTGTCTCTCTCTTAAAATAAATAATTTTTTAAAAAAGTCAATATATGGACTAGTTAAGGGTGAAACTGATATTCAGATATTGCCAGCATTTGGCATGAAGTTTCTTTAATCAAAAGTCTCTTACATGATAGTTCAAACATGAGCTAAGAAAAATAATACATAATGAAAAGAAGGGGGTAAATTTAATTTGATCTGTTCAGAGAAATAATTATTATTTCAAAGTATTATCTTTTAAATAAAGAGCTAACAACTTCTGGACCAAATGATATTTAACTAAGAGTGTACACAATATTTCACTCATGTTATCCCTCTTTAAGGAGGTGTCTCTATACTCCATAGTCTTGTATATTATTTGAATTTTGGAAGCATAATTTTTGCTTTTAAAACTAATTTTTAAGAAATATGTATTTCAGAGGGAAAAAGTAACAAAAATAAATAAAACTAAATTTTATAAATGTATACATGTGTACACACACAAATATACACACACAATATGTACCTGTAGGTATGTCTGAGTGTAAGTACTTGAGGTTACAATGCAGTCAATACAAACACAGAATATATTTACTACTAATCTGGAAAAATGGTATAATGTATTTGTAGCTTGCAAAAGTATACAGCATTTCTAATTTTTATATAAAATTATGTACTTGATTGTATGTATATGTACAATAAAATTTTAGAAGTATTTGTAAACACCAGTAAGAATAACTTATGAAAGTTTAACTTGAAGCATAGACTGTAAGAGTGACAAATTTCACATTATAATTTATATAATTCATAATACAAACTTAATTGCTAAGAATAATTTTCTATTTTTTTAAATTTTTTAAGGTTTATTCATTTTTCAGAGAGAGAGAAAAACTGAGTGTGAGGGAGGGAGGGGCAGAGACAGAGGGAGACACAGAATCTGAAGCAGGCTACAGGCTCTGAGCTGCCAGCACAGAGCCCGACACAGGGCTCGAACTCATGGGTGCTGAGATCATGACCTGAGCCAAAGTCATACACTTAACCAACTGATCTACCAAGGCACCCCAGAATAATTTCTAATTATAAATTAAAAATAAAAGGAACAATCCAATGTCCTGATATTTGAAAAGCCTAAGAGTTCTTTGAAAAAGAACTGACCTGTGTTTTCCAGTTGGATCAGATTTACACCAATATACCTATGTGATTCACTGGATAGTCTCAGACAAACCCAGGAAATGCATTCATTTGGGACTTTGAGAGAAAAATCACTGTCCATACAGAACTCAGTGGGACGAAAATGCAGACTTTGATTGTTGAGTTGGCTCCAGGTGTAATATGTAGCCAACTTGAACTTTATCTCAGTTACAAGTCCCATGTTCTGTAGCACTGAAGGTATGAGGACTCTATAAGACATGACTCCCTGGAGTTCACCCTACAGTGTGTCTACCAAAAGGAGTGACATCAACAATACTCACAAACAGCATAAAGAGGACAGGGTATGCAAGTAAGTGTTTTAATTGCATGTGGGAGATGGCATTTCTAACCCCACACAGACATACCTATACAACTACCACTGGGACTTATAGGAAAATTATCTTTCCTCCTGCAATCAGGAAAGGTCTAGTTTATATTCACATGACATATAAAAATAATCCTGGAATTCCTGGAAGTGTTTGGGAGGGGAAATCCAAAGCAAGACTCAATTTATTTTTTATGTAAATGTAGAAAAAATAAGATTTAGGGGAATGGGCACTCACTTTCACTTTTTGCTTTATATATTTAAGTATTACTTAATATTTGCCATGAGCATATGTTATGTTCTAATAAAAATGATCATATTTCATGTTTATTATATGTCAATATTTGTTAAATCATCTCATAGTTTTTAGCAGTTCCTTACATCTAATCCTTTCTCCACATGAATCTGAGGATATTTAACTTGCAGATCCTATTTTTACCCCACTCTCTTCTGAGATACATCTCAAACTTTCAATACTACAAAACTGTTAGTATCTCATTTTAGCCTTTCATCCTACATTTCTTGGAAAATGAAGTAGGAGAGATTTACTTAGAAGTGTCAAGAATTCTACAAAAGTAAGGTTTTCTTGTTTGTTTGTTTTAATACTATGAAAGAGGGTGTGGTAAACATCACAAAGTGCACTAGAGTGATGATTTAATTGTATTCAAGCCAATTATAGCCTTTAAATATATGATGTCACTCAGTTGCTTAACCGAATTCAAATTCATTGCAAATTGACTTAATTTGAAAGAATTTCCACTAAATGGTAAGAAAGGATTTATACATCTATACATTGTAATGACTGTCATATTTTCTGTCCTGTATTAATAACAACAATAGTAGGCACCACTTGTGAAGGTCTTCTATAAACCAAGCACAATACTAAGCACTTTACGTAACATATATAATCCTATCCTACAAAAATTTAATAAGTTTGCTCACAGGGTTAAGTAAAGTGTCCTGCAGTACTGGACTAGACATGCCACACCTCATCTCCAAACACAAGCCTCTCTTAATTCCAGTTCAATTCTGAATATTTTAATAAATCACATTAACATGCAAGTAGAAATATGGAAACAATCCTATTTCTTAGGAAGTCTGAAATATTGTTTGGCCCTTGTGTCTCTATAGACTTTCTGGTATTACATGACACCAACCTCAGAAAACCAACAGAATAAAAGGACAGACTTTAAGAGATTCAAACTTGGCGATATCTATTTCATCATTAATTAGGTAGCTTCATTGTATATGTGATAAACTGCCCAGTAAAAAAGCAGTTTCAGCTAAGAATGAACATATTAACCACACTGCAATGTAATCATTTTCACTGAAGTAAAGGTTATTGAAGTAAGGTTATTGCCTTATCCTTTGCTGTCTCCATCTTGAATATTTCTTTTTTTTCATTTTTTTAAGTTTATTTATTTATTTTGAGAGAGTGAGAGAGCAAGCAGGAGACGGTCAGAGAGAGAAGGAGAGAGAGAATCCCAAGCAGTCTCCATTCTTTCAGCCCAATGCATATCCACACAAAAGTGTGGGCTCTTCAGAGCCCAATGCAGGGCTTGAACTCACTGTGAAATCATGACCTGAGCTGAAACTAAGAGTCAGACACTTAACAGACTGAGCCACCCAGGTGCCCCCATGAATATTTCTTTGAGAATCTGTGTTTTACCAAGGAATAATGACTGCTTTTGCATTTCCTTAGTATTTTTCATGCTTTGCCTCCAAAACTCTGTTCATTTTACATTACACAAATAATTACAACCTATCTAGACAAACAGAATCCCAGAATTGGCATGAATTTTAGAAATCATCTCATCCAAATATTTCCTTTTGTAGAAGAAAGGGAGAATGAAAGTAATAAAACTGGGAACTTCATGACATTAGGGAGAAAGGAAAGGTTGGTATACAATACAAGGAGGGAATATTCCATTGTTAATGTGACTGACCTAGGAACTGGAAAAATGTCCTAGGTCAAGTCCTAGGTCCAACAGTTGGCATTTGTGACACCTGAAACAGATAAACACTTTTGTGTGGATGTGCCTCAGTTTCCTGTCTTGCTGAGTTGTAAAGGGTTTAGAACAATGCTTTGCACATAACACATACTCTGCAACAGGTAGCTAGAGGAATATGCTATTGAATTAGTTACAGCTAATGGAAGGCAAAGTATACTAGATAGTTTCCATTTGCCTCTTATATTCTTTCAGATATCACCATCCTTCTGCTTACTATGAGAGGATGTCTTTTATAGTAGCTTTAAATGTTTCCTTTGTTTGACTACATCCTATTTGCAACCAGTCATCCACTCATTTCTAAAATATTTAAGGAGGAATCAGTATGTCCCCAGTATTTTTCTAAATTCTGTGGGCATAGACAAGGACAAAACGCTGGAGCATCATGTTAATTAACTCTTTTCTTCCTGTAGGAGGTACAATTTCATAGAATAAAGCAACAGGTTCTACTGGCCTCTGGTTTCTAGTTGGGTTAGCCAATGAGCAGTATCAGCAGTTTGTCATGTACAGCACAGAGGAATGAAGCGCAAGTTTTTATTCTGTTAGCATCCTGTCTCCTGAACAATAGCTCAGCTGCATTCAGGCAAATCTGTCTCCTGTTTTTCCTACAGGCTTATGCATGGTAAAAAGTCCCCACTGTGTTTTACCACTGCATACTCATCTTCATTAACCACGCCCACACTTTCCTATGGTCTCTTACATAACCTGTTTGTGTCATCTGTTTTCTGCTTAGCCCTTCATACATACACTTCAAACCTGGAAGGTAGATTGTCTTACAGGTCATGAGACCACTCTTGATCAGGGCACCCTGGGAGCCTAGGACCTAGTAAGTCAGAGGAATTAAAACTGTAACTGGGGACATCTACTTAATCACCTCTCCACTGTTACATACACAGAGGTATAAACTATTAAATGTGAAATATATGCTATTGTACAGTGCTCTGTACTTCTAAAACTTATGTGCTAAGATCAGTTGTATTAATCTGTGCATTTCACAGTTAGTATACTATTCTCCCTTCTTAATAACCTTTCCTTCACCAATTCTTCAGTTCTATCAAAGATACCACCATTCCCCTTAGTCACCCAAACAGGATATGTTATAGCAGTTTTTAATCACTTTCTCTGTTTTATTGCAAGCATTTATCCACTAATTTTTAAAACGCTTGGTGAACAATTCCTTTGTGCCAGACAATTTTCTAGGTCCTTGGATACAGATAAGAATAAAATAGGAGAGCTACAGCCTGGAAGAAGAATAAACATGTAAACAAACATATGAAAAAAATAGATGATTGGCCGGTTTCTGAGTAACTGAGGAAAAAATAATGATGTGGAAGAGAGAAATGTGATCATTGTCATAAAGATTTCTTTTAAGTTGTTATGATAGAGAATATAATGTTACAGGTGGTGAGGATCCTGTGAACTGGCAAGTAAAGGATGAGCTAGAGCCTGCCATGCAAAAACAGCTTAAAAAAGAAAAAAAAAAAGTTGCATTTCAGCCAGAAAGACAAACACATGCAAAGTCCTAGAAATAGGAAAATGCTTGGAATGTTCCAGAACATTAAAAAAAATCCACTATGGATAGAGTATAATTAGTTGTAGAATTACAGGGACCAGATCATGTTGAATTTTGCACTCCATAGGAGGTTTAGAGTTTTATTGTTAGGATAATAGCAAGTCACTGATGTATTTACACTGGAGAATTATATGATTTAAATTTAGTTTTTTAAAAGTTCTTTTTGGCTGTTTACTGGAGTTGAGTTGGGAGGGAGCAAGAGGGGAATCAGGAAAAACAGCAAAGAAGCCAGGTGGTATTGTCAAAGCTGGAAACCAGTAGATAGATTAAGGATCTATTATGGGATTAATTATGCAGAATAAAGGAAAGGGTGATATCTGGAATGACTCCTATAATTCACCTTCAACAATCATGAGTGTGTTGGTGGCATTAACAGATGGAGAAGACTGAGTATCGCCTTGTTCTGTACATTCTATTTCTGAAATCTTTCTGACATACGCCCACACCATAACCCATTTCTCAACAATCCCCTTAATTGAAGTGAGTTCTTTAACTTTAGCGATGGTTTCCCAAACAGTCTTCTGCAAATATTCAGCACACAGTTAAAAGATTTATATTGTTGAAACAGGGTTCCAGAAACACGCTTCCTTTGCCATCCCCCCAAAAAGCCTTGCAAAGAATCTCTCTTAGACAAGGGTAGGGCTCCTAGGACTCATAATCATGGTTTCTGAAACCTCTCTTCCAGCTTTGTAATTTATTCATCTATTTCTCTTCTTCTTGTGCTACAACACATAAAAACTTGATGTTCTCCATATTCCCCATGCATGTTCCTATATCCATTCTTTTGCACCTCCTAACTCTGAATAGAATGTATTAGCCATCATCATATGATCAAATACTTATTATCCAGGGCCCAAGGCAAATTCGAAAAAAATTTTTAGTAAAGTCTCCTTTTCTTTTCAAATAAAAAAAAATTCCTCTCCTCTGAAAATCCATTATACTTTATTTGTACCCTTTCGTGCCCCTTAACTCTTGCTGCCTTATATTATCATTTGATAGGACTATGGGATATTCTCCATTATAATGTATGTTCAACATCAGAAAAAATATCTGATTAAATTGTTCATACCCCATAACATTTACCCATATTAGTCTATCAAAAAATGTTAAATGACTAGATCTAAAAGATTAGAAGATGTCTAATAAATCTAAATGTCTATTAAATTGATGGAAATTAACAGTCAATGGGTCAAATTGATTCATGAGATACACTGAATGAGTCAATGAAATGTGACTCAGATGTTGGCCAATGTGACTCTGCTCTTTAAAATTAAAAAAAAAAATTGGGTATATCCACCTATCTCCTTCCCATGATAAGTACAATAACCTCAACATTTCCATAAATTGGTAAAGACCTCTAGTTAACACATACTTCTGATTCTGAGTTTTTGCTCCTGCCAAGGAGAAAGAGCTCCTCAGTCTTTCTACAGCGTCTTTCTTCTGTCTCACAAGTAAAGTGTGGAACTTGATTTGATTTCCATGATTAAAATTAAGTATGTCAACAAGCACAAGAACAAAACACTAGAAATGGGCAAATATGTATGTCTAAAACCCTTATCAAGCTTCCAACATCTTTCCTGCACCCACCTCCCAGCACCTCTTTGCCCAGAACCCTGTTGCCCCATACCCTTGAGTTTCTTGCTTCCTCTGTTCCCCACCCAAAGCAAACAAAACTCACATTCCCTTATTTATTATGATCTCCAACCCCAGCTCAGCCCCAGACTTCACTTATAGTTAATGTCTCTTATTAAGCAACATCCACACCCTTTACACTGAGAAAGAAACTAGCAGTTTTAAATCTTTAGACTTTCTTTTTCTTTTACCAATTTCTATATGGAAGGGAAGAATAAAGAGGTTTATTTTTTCCCCAGGTAGAAGTTACAAAAAAAACACATATGCTTGCCTGTACACACAATCTCATTCTCTCTTACACACACACACACACACACACACACACACGTACCTGCACACACACTCATGCATGCACGCACATTTCAGAAGCCCCAAGTGGCTGTTTGGTTTTTAAGTTTAAATACGTTTTTTTAATTACTAAAGTTCAGGTATTCCAAAAATATGGGCCTGCATACTGGTAACTCACCTATAATCAAATACCTTAAAAACAGTGTATATAAGCCTACAACAGAAGCAAAATAAGTTAATTTAGGAAACTTTTTATGTACATTTTCATTTTTGGTCATTTATTCTAATAACTGTTTTTCAAGTGCATTCATTTTTTGGTCATTCATTCTAACAAATGTTTTTTTTTTAATGCATACTACACAGTAACCCTTATGCCTAACACTGGGAATAGAAGAGCAGCCTAGAGACTTATGACATTGTCCTGGAACTTGTAGTCTGGCACAGACGATGGACAATGAACAAGTTATTACAAAGTTTCCTGGCGATAAAGCGGTAGAATAATACTGAAGCACATAAGATGCAGAATTAATTTATCCTGGAGAAAGCAATCTTTGAGAGTTACAGAATAATTAACTAGGGAGGCTATGTTAAGCCAAACATGTTACATATTAAATGATGGATCTATATCTAGATAATTTCAGGAGGTTCTAAATGACTGAATTTTATTTTCTAAGCTTCATTTTATTCATTTTATCCAATTAAAAAAAATTAATAGTCGTTTTATGGTTATATTCTTTTAGTTACAAGCAATGCTAACTTTATTATAATGATAGGAAATATCCTTTAAAGCATATTTAATTGTATTCTTTAAATGCAAATAAAATCAAAGGTGGTTGTTAACTAAATACTAGTATAGGTGGTATATAGCTATCACAAAATTTTTAATGTCACATATGATTAAGGGGTTTGGAAATACTGAGAAGCATTTTAACAAGTGGTATATATACAGCTTTCTCAAAAGATGCCAAAGTTATTTAAGTTTGAAACTCAATTTAATATTTTATAGTTATATATCCATATATAAATGTATACATGTGGATATATACATATATATTTAATACTGAGAGCATATAAATCAATATTCTAATGAAGAATATTTTAAGGTAATGAGATTGTGAGTTTTCTTCAACTTGGGGTTCTTTTTTTTAATTTATATCTTTATGTTTTACTTTTTTTGTTTTTTTTCTCTTGATTGATAAAAAGAATCAAATAAAAACTAAATATCTATATATTTTACTTGGCACAGGCTGATATGACATATTACCATAGACTTGGTAGGTTAAAAAAAAGAAATTTACTTTCACACAGTTCTTGAGGCTAAGGAAGTTCAAAGTCAAGGTGCTGGCTGATTTGATTCCTGGTGAGAGTTCTCTCTGCCTTGAAGATAGCTACCATCTCCCTGGAGGAAGAAAGTGAGAGAAAGATGTGGAGGGGGGCAGCTCTGGTGTCTTTTCCTCTACTTATACGGACACTAATTCCACCATGGGGAATCCACCCTCATGAACTCATCTAAACCTGATTATCTCCAAAAGCCCTATCTCCAAATGATGAGGGAGCATAACACAAGCTGAGGGCAAAGCACAGCCAGCACAGTGTCCCCCTCCTCCCCTCCCCTCTGCCCGCCCAGGTAGAATATGTATGATTTTCCTCAGGCACTCCTGGCTGCCCAAGTACAAACGAAAGGAAAGAAAACAAATCGTTAACTGACAGAGATCACAGTCACGCAGGACGCGAGCCTCCATCAGTTTACAAATATCTTAATAAATTACAAGAAAAAGGCAATCTTACCAATAGCCTAATCTCCAGGAATCTATACACTCTGTTTCCTGAAGCCCCTAATATCATCCTCCCCTCCATAGTTATGTAGGGCATAAAGACAAGAAGGAAATGGCAGGTAAAATTAAATTTCCTTATAACCTGCAGCCCAACGACAAATACTTGAGACAAATACAGAGTATATCGTTTCTCAAGGAACCCTCTACTGTCCTAATGTTAATGCCTTACTAGAGGAACAACAACCTTAGCTTGACAACAGCGAGGCTTCAGGTATCTTAGGAGTCCTCTTTAGCGTATCACAGTCTTTCTGGAGGCCTCCCTTTTGACTTTACCTCGCCCAACTCCATAGTATATAATCCATCATTCTTCACAACCCCAGTGCAGCTCTTTGTGCCCATAGGTCCCGTCCGTGTGCTTTTATAAAGCCACCTTTTTGCTCTGAAGATGTCTTCAAGAATTCTTTCTTGGCAGCCAGCTCTGAGCCTCACCAGCCCTCTAAAACCTCATCACAAACACTCCCACATTGGGAGCTGGAGCTTGAACATATAAATTTTGAGAGGGTACAATCAATCCAAATGGAATATAATAACATCTCCACGTAACCATGTTTTCCAATGATACACTTTTGTTAAGGATATTTTGCTTTCCTCATAGTTTTCCATTAGTGTTAAACAATGTATATTCTTCTCTGATTAGTCTAAATGATTATATGACAATTCCTTATTGTGCCACCTGGATGTGAATTGCTACTATTTTTTGTTTGTTTTGTTGTTGTTGTTGTCTTGTTTTATTTTAGTTACTTAGTTATTGGAAACTGAGTGTTTTCTGATGTTTCAAAATTATCAATGAATATTTCTCTGTTAGTTTGGGCGGTTATAACAATATACCATAGACTAGATAAGCTTGTAAACAATAGAAATTCATTTTTCATAGTTCTGGGGGCTGGGAAGTCCAAGATCAAGGTACTGGCAGAGTCACTGTCTGGTGAGGGTCCTCTTCCTGATTCACATAAGCTGTCTTTTCAGTGTCCTCGCTAAGCAGAAGGAGTGAGGGAGCTCTCTGGGATGTCTTTTATAAGAGCACTAACCTCTTGGGGTGCCTGGGTGGCTCAGTCCGTAGAGCGTTCAACTTCGGCTCAGGTCATTATCTCACAGTCTGTGAGTTCAAGCCCCGAGTCAGGCTCTGTGCTGACAGCTGGGAGTCTGGAGCCTGCTTCGGATTCTGTGTCTCCCTGCCTCTGTGCTCCTCCCCCCGCCCTCAAAAATAAACGTTAGAAAAAATTATAAGAGCACTAATCTCATTCACAAGGACTATTCCCACATGACCTAATCTCCTCCAGAATGTCCCATCTCCAATACCACCGTATTAGGGATTAAGTTTCAACATGAATTTTGTGGAGACACATTCAGTCTATGGCAATACTTTAGGATAATGGTGAACAATTTTTGTGGCTATTATAATAGTTGTGCATATTTTACACAATGCCTACCTCTAAGGAAAACTTAAGGTGGTTTATATTGTTGACTTCTAGTTCTGTCAAATGCAATGTAAAATGTATACTTATGTTATATAAACTTGATTAGTATTTGTTGTATTTTAAATATCAATAACTACTCTTAGTTCTGCCTGCCACAGATCTACTAGTGTTTGCACTCAATAAAGAATAAAAAATTTTCTGATATATCTAAATGGTTTTCCAGGGCCTAGGTTTGAAGTTAAATATCAGTCTCTAATATAAAGGAAAAACTCTAAATACTGGTATTTATGTGTGCACTGCTGTATTCTATTTTAGTTTACTTCAGGATTGTCTAATTCAACTTCTCCTTTTCTCACCAGATTCCCCTTTCACAGGATTTTCCATCTCATTTTCTACATATTCCCTCATTTCCACTGCAATGGCAAAGGCTTTTTTAAAAGCTCATATTACAGATATTTTTTTTCTTGAACTCTAAATTTTTCTAGGCATATGTGTGATTTTCTTCCTTCTCGTTCTCACCTTTTTTGGTAATTTTCATAGTCCCATTTCATACTCTTCTTGTTTGTGCCTTGTTCCTCTTTATTTTATTTAGTTTGAGGCTCAGTAGTAGAGGCAGACTCATTTAGGACTGTTACACCTTTTTGTTGAATTTAACTTTAATCTTTATAAAATATTTATGTTTACTTCTGGGAACTACTTTCTTTATCAAGTTAAAGTCTACTTTATCAGATATTAATATAGTCACCCCACCTTTCTGATAACTATTAGTTTCTTGACATATCTTTTTTCATCAGTTCAATTGAAACACGTCTGTGTTCTTAACGATTAAAGTGAATACCTTACAACCACATACAGCTGCATCTTGCTTTCTTTTTTTGTATCCATTCTGAAATTTTCTGTTTAGTTGAAATAGTCATTTAATTTTGATAGAGTTACCAATATGGTAGGATTTAACTCTATAATCGTGCCAAAATTGTCTTTTGCCAGTGTTCTTTTTTTCTGCTTTCTTCTCATGTTACCTTTCTTTTGTATTGATTAAATATTTTAATATTGATTTTATTTCCTTTATCTACTTGTCAGCTACACTCTGTACTTCATGTGTTAGTGGTTCTCCAGTGATTACAGCATGTACACCTTATATATCACTGTGTACCTTGACTTGCTATTATATCATTACACATATAGTATAAGAACCCTGCAACAATATGTCTCCATTTAGCTCTTGGTCCTTGGTACTAGTGTACATTTAATTTTACATGTGCTATACACCCTATAATGCAATATTATTTTTGCTCTAAATAATCAATTTTATTTTGGATAAATTAAGAAATGAAGGGGGGAAATCTGTTACATTTCCCCATATATTTACTCACTCAGTACTCACCATTCAAATAGATCCAAGTTTTCTTACGATTACATTTCCCATTAGCATGATTAACTTACATGAACACTTCCTATAAGTCAGTTCTATTGGCAATATATCACAGAGCTCTTTTTTTTTTAATCTGAAAACACTGTATTTCATGTTCATTTTTGAAGGATACTTTAATTAGGCATAGGATTCTAGATGAATTCATTTGCAAACCCTTTAACATATCATTCATTGCCTTCTTGTTTACATTTTTCTGAAAAAAAAAAAGACAGCAATCTTTCATTTTATTACTGCCCTATGTAAAATTTGTCTTTCCTCTAGTTGCCTTCATTTTTTTTCCCTTATCTTTACTTTGCAAATTTTATTCTGATGTGCTTACTGTGGTTTCTTTATGCATTTCTGGCTTAGAATTCATTGTTTTTCTGGAAACCTTGCATTGACATTTTCGTCAAATTTAGAAAAAAAAAAAACAAACATTATTTCTTCAAGTATTTTTTGTGCTCCTATCTCTCTTCTCTCCTTTGAGCCTCAGATTACATTTTTTTAGACTGTTGGATATTTTCTAATAAGCCACCATGGCTATATTCATAATGTGTTGTTTTTGTTTTTTTTTAAGTTTTTGTTTTGTTTTGTTTCTTTAATTATGTGGTTCAGTTCACATAGTTTCTATTGACCTATCTTTAGGATTACTGATATTTTCTTGCTGGTTTTCCTTCTACTGACTTTTCGTTTTCTTTCCTGGTTATGAGTCCCATTTACCTGCGCCTTCATAAGTAGGAATATTTTATTGTTTGCTGGATATTGCAATTGCTATGTCTTTGAGAATATGAATTTTGCTGTTTTCTACTGGTAATCACTGGATTTAGTTCTGGAAGGCAATGACCATGTGGTCGCTCATACTGATCCTGTGTAACCCAGGTTTTGAACTTGGAGTGGCTAGGTGTACAGATAAAATAGCCCTATTCTCTAGAAGTGGGTTTCCTGAGATTTAAATACAATCCTTAGAGTTTTCTTGTAGTTTTCTCCATTCTGGTTGGCCAGAAATCTAACCTTTTCTGATAACATGTCACTTCCAGAATCTCCATTCAGCTCACAGTTCTCAAGTACTTGCTTTCTGCCAATACTAACAGAAGCTTTGCTGGGTATGTGAAGCTTAATATTTGGCCAAATACTCAGAGTAGTCTCTGTAAAAATTTATGTGGCTCATTTTCTATTCAGGTCCCTCCTCTTCCATAGCCTCCCCTGTAAATTCCAAAGCTTCAGCAGTATAAACTCTTGTTTTCCCCCACCTAGGAAAACTGCTATATTTTAAGCTTGCTTGTTCTATGGTTTCAAATATGCCCTTATTCAAAAAGCTTGGATAAATGTGGACCTCACCTCACGTACTTTCCTTTTCTCAAGGAACAAAATCCTATGCTGTCCAATGTTGTCCAATGCAAGAAAATTCACTTTTCCAGTTTTATAGTTGTTTATAGCAGTGTTTTATGTTTAATATCAACCATGATCAGAAACTAAAATTGCAAGTTAGTGCTTTGGAAACATCTGGGATAAATTTATAAGTCTTCATATATAAAAAGACACAAAATTTTGAATGTGAAGGTGGTGCTCACTGAAATGAGCATTATTGCATTCAAAATTTTATCTCTTTTTATATAAATTAAACCTTTATAAGTTGTGAATTTGGTGCCATATGAACAATTTTAAGAAACTTTCAAGCTTTCTCTCTAATTTAAGTGCATTTTGTTACTAGTGATATCCTTGTGATTTTAACTGGTAGTAATTTTGTGCTAATAGGTAATGCAATATAAATGTCATATTGATCAACACTGTCACTGGTCTCCATACACTTAGAATTATGTTTTTATATATTCTTATTGATTCTGTGAAGGCCTGAGGGAAAATTTAAATCAATTATAATGCCTCTTACTGTTTGGGTACAATCGGGGTCTTTTGCTATTAAACAATATTGACCTAAATTTCGTAGAGTGTATCTCTTTGCTTTGATTTCCACACCCCCCACCTCAATATTCATTTCAGGTAGAATCTATATAAAGTTGAAAAACAACAGGAAAGGAAATTAGTCTAGGAAAATTAAAATAGTCATTTGATAAACATGATACCAAAGGTAAGTTGTTAAGTTTATTCTAATACCACTGGGCATTTGTATACCACTGTCTGAGCTTAAAGCTGAACTGGCAATCTGAGCACATTTGCTAAAAGAAAAAAAACATATTTATTTTAAAATATAATTCCACATTCACTTTTTCTCCTTTTTCCAAATGGAAATAAGTTGAATTTTTAATTATAAAATTTAGGAAACAATCGTAGGCTTTCAATTGCTAGAAAGAGATTTATTGGCATATAGCTAGCACAGCATCACCTTCTTTATAAAGTTTAAATCTCAAATCTCTATAACAAGCCTTGAGAAGGGAATTAATTGAGAGTGCTTCTAAGGAGAATAAAATACTTTGTAGAGTACCCATATACATATAGTAAGCACCATGAAGCTAAACAATTATTTCCTCTTGATCTGTCTCCATGCACATCAGCGTTGGTTTTCCAAGTGGGTTATTTTTTAATTGAGCTACGATCAATCCACACTCATTTTATGACATCATGTTAGGCAACAATAATGCAAAGATGCATAAGATGTTTTCCTCACCCTCAAGCAACTCTGCACAATAGGAAAGGGAGACATAGATAGTCACTTATAACAGAACGCTATAGTTACAGAAATAGAGGAATAACAGTGCTGCTGGAGCAGGGAAGAAGCTCCATCAGTATCTTAAGTTTTCACTTAATCACTCTTATTGAATGCTCGGTATATGTCAAGTACTGCACCAGAAATCATATTACAGTAAAGAAAGTATTGAACCTATATCTTTTTTTAAATAATTTTTGATGTCTTTTTAAATTTATTTTAAGAGACAGAGAGAGACAGAGAGAGAGTGCGTGCGCAAGCGAGGGTGCCTGCACGTGCATGAGTGGGGGAGGGGCAGAGAAAGCGGGAGGCACAGAATCCGAAGCAGGCTCCAGGCTCTGAGCTGTCAGCACAAAAAGGGATGCGGGGCTCCAACTTGTGAACTGCAAGATCATGACCTGAGCCGAAGTTGGACGCTTAACTGACTGTGCCACCCAGGAGCCCCTGAGCCTAGATATTTTATAAATAACAACTAAATTTTATATCCAGTTCTACTCAGCTTTTAACTGAAAAATCATAAACAAATAACTTCACCTTTCTGAGAGTTCTTTCTTCCATTTATGCTACAGGAATCATAATAATACAATTTTTTTAATAATTAAACCTCTTTAATACAACCACTTGCAGCAAGCTACCTTCCATGCATTCATTTAATGGCTTTTGGACAGAAAATTTCAAGAAGAGAAAGGAAAGGAAGAAAAAAGTAAGGTATGCATAATTTCCAATACAAGAGAAAAAACACAAAACTTTTTAAAGTGGTTGTACCAATTTCCACTCCAACCTAGAGTTCAGATAATTTAGCTATATAATTTATTGTTCAAACTAATATACTTTTAAAAATGAAAAAGTAGCCCTTTTAAAAAGTATGCTGGGACAATTAAGGATTTAGTTAGGCAAACCAAGATGTTTTTCTCACCCAATCCATGAAAATTTCTATTTCTGTACATCTTCAGCAAGACCTAATATTGTAGTTAATTTTAATGCTAACCCTTTAAGTTGATGCAATACTGATATGTCATTGTGACTTTAGTTCACATTATCCTGCATGCTAATGCCAGGATATTAATGCTAATATTATTATTTTTTTTATCACTGAGCTACCTCCTTTAAAAAGAATAGCTACAAGTCTCATCTATTTTTATAGTGGCTGTCTTTTTATCATTGGCTTTTAAGTGTTACTTCAAGATTCTTGATTATGAATCTTTTGCTTTATTTTTCCATTCAAAATAACTTTACTTCAAGTAAACACATTCCAGATAAATGGGAAATCCGTTAACCCATTTGGGTGTCTCACCCAGAATTATTAAACATTTCAAGACCACAGTGCAAGATATTCATTCAAACGTCATACTCAAGTGGAGAAAACATCCTCCATAGCTCATCAATCCACTACTGATATATATTGTTACCACTGAAAGCTAGCATTCTTCATTCACACAAATAATCATGTCCACTCTACAGTGATTCCTCACTGTTCCAACTCCATACACAGATCGCCAAGGACTTCCCTTTCTATTCACATACTCAGGCATATTGTCCAGAGCACAAAGCTTGGGTTAGGAGAAGAGGTTTGGAAGAACTTTGCAAATTACTTATAAACTACACTAAAACATTTCTCCACCATGATCTTGAGTTTCTTGTTTTGAACCTAGGTCACTACACAATGCTAGGATAACCCATATTTTGTATAGGTAATTTGACTAAAGAAGCTGAATGGTTTATTCTTTCCACCGAGATATAGTTGAGGCCATCGCAGGTCAGCTCAAGCAGAAGCTCCAAAGAAACAGAAACTGGCTGCAGCCACCCATATGCCTCTGACTTTTGCAGGTGCCAGTTTCTGTATTTCTGGATCTGAGCACTTCCCTCCCCTCCCCCTGCCCCCAACACTGGAAGAGGGATTTGCTTGTACTCACAAGAGACAGGTAAGTGCCAGTGAATCAAAACCACTCTTGTCCCCCTGAGGCAGCAGTCAATCAATTACCTCCCAGAAACTAGTCTATAAATAAATAGCACAGAGTTCTCCCCGCCTTGAGAGATGATTCTGAGTCAGGACTTAAACTGAATTAAAATGAAGTTTCTTATTGTGGTAACTGACTTCATTCCACACACATAAACTACCTTCTCTTCCTTGCATTACTTCCTGACTCTCCTGCAGGATTCCCTATACCTCCCCCCCAAAACTACTAGGGCTGAAATCTGTGTCAGCATTAGCTTCTGGAGGAACCCAACTTAAGAATTCTAACTTTGTATCCCAGATAAATGTGATTTGCTTGGTCTTCAGTTAGCAATTTTGAGAAGAAAGAATCTCAGGGAGTGACACCTCCACAGAAGCAGAAAAGATTTTGTTACACCATAATCCAAATAAGGGGCACCTGGGTGGCTCAGTAGGTTAAGCGTCTGCCTTCAGCTCAGGTCATGATCTCGCGATTGTAAGTTTGAGCCCCACGTTGGGATTCAGAGCTGTCAGCACGGACCCTGGAACCTGCTTCGGATTCTGTGTCTCACTTTCTCTCTGCCCCTGCCCCGCTCATGCTCTGTTTCTCTCTGTCTCTCAAAAATAAAATAAATCTTAAAAAAAATTAAGAAAACAAACAAACAAGCAAATGCAGTGACCGCCCGTGTCCTCTACGTCTGCCTCCATACGGGAATTTCTTAGTAAACTTTTACAAGACAAGAAAAGCTGACTTGGTTTAATGTAATAAAAAAGACACTACATTTGCCCTGATTTCTGTTCCTTTCCCCAGATTTATTCTTTAAGCCAGGTCATTCTTATGCAGGGCTGACATTCAGATACACACTGGCACATCTGTTAAAATATCCAGATACTTCTTTGTTGATTGCCAAGCATCCATCTTGTGAGATCCTGACCTTCTCACTCCCCAGTCCTTCGGCCGCCTTGATACCTTCCCTGGGACTCCAAAATACCCCATGATCAAGGAAGGAAAGGGTTAATGCCAGGCCAGAGGGATTCCTAAGATTCATTCTAGGACACAGGCCTAGTCTTACCACATGATTATCCTCTGACTGGTCGGTGCCAGTGTGGTTGGGTAGACAGCTGGTTAAACATTTTGACTGCCAATACAATTCTTATCTCAGCCTGCATTTGCTTAGCTAATGCTTCTTTACCCTTCACCAGCACCTTACTTATCCTCAGAGAATCCCTCCATGACCAGTTCTCTAAAACAACAAAGTAAACATCCCTGGGGATGAGCTCCACAATATGCAAAATCAGCTAGTCTAAAAAAATTGGTTAACAATCAGGTTTAACAAAGTTAAACTTTTTTTGTTTTAATGCAGACCTACTCTGACTTTTTAATATGCTAATTAGGCTGCAAATATTCAAGTATGGATTTCAGCAGGCAGTGTTTCTGCAGCCTATTTAACTAGTGGTAGACATGTATTAATGTTTTACGTGCTTAACACTAGAAGGGCTCTAGTATTTTGATGTTAAACAGTGTAGGGTACACAGCATCAGATACATCACAGTCTCTAGAAAGACAAGTATTTGACCACTATATTTTAGGGGGAAAAAAGATGAAGGAGAAGGAAAAAACTAAAAATCAGTTCAGGGGCACCTGGGTGGCTCAGTCAGTGAAGTGTTTAGCTCTTGCTTTCAGCTCAGATCATGATCTCAAGGTTCATGATTTCCAGCCCCACACTGGGTTCTGAGCTGACAGTGTGGAGCCTGTTTGGGATTCCCTCTCCCACCCTTTCTCTGTCCCTCCCCTGCTCACACTGTCTCTCTCCCAGTCAAAATAAGTAAACAACAACAAAAACTCAATCAAGCCCCAGTAACACTTTACAAAATACAGAGGTTTATAGGCCAAAATATGTTTTGGACAAGTTTTATCAGAAACATAAAAGCAAAATTATGTAATCTGAACTGCTAGGTACACATGTGTTCCACATAGGCCTAGCGAATTTAAATTAGGTGCTTCCTAAATCAGCATCATTTAAGAATGACAAGCCAGTCCGGAACAAGTGAACTCTGGAGGAAGTTCCCGCAAGAGTTTTCGAGTATTCCTACAAACGTGTGTGGTGTTGACAACAGGCAGCCTGAATCTGTCCACACCCACAGCACCCACATTGGCAGGGCCAGACTTACCCCTCCTGGAGTGGTGGGAGCCTTGGATGGACAGTGATCTTCGGGGCTCCAGGTCTTGAAGAAGTTGTAGACACCAGGCAGTGGGACAGGGCCACCCCATCCCCACAGCCTCCACAGCGGGCCAAGCAGCCTCCATCTCCACAGCCTCCTCCAGTCAGGGTGGCCCTGAAACCCATGTGTCTGTCCAGGCCAGCATGTCAGCAGAGCCGAAGAGCCTATTTCCACACCTTGGCTGGAAGAGCCTGGGCCATCTTGCAGTGCATAGTAGGGAACTCCTGCGGATGGGAGAAAGCAAAGGCATGTTAGAATGAGGGGAGTGATATCCCCACCTCATCCTGGGCAGAAGTATGGGCACGTTACCGCCGCTAGATTTGTGCCTTCTCTCTAAAACGGATTAGTGCCACCCAATCTGCCCTAACCTGACACAGCCTCCGCCTAAAATCCCCTCCTCCGTGCAAGAGCAGTGAGTGGGCCGCACTTTCTTCCCGGGCCCCTTGAGCCAGCCGCCTCCTCCCCCAACGGCCGAGGCGCTTTCCACCGAGTCCCTGAGCAGTTCTCTTTGGAGGACTTGGGAAACTGAGGCCTGGAGAGGGGAGCGCGCCTGTGGACCTCACCCAGCGAGGGGAGGATTTCCAGGGCGGGTTCCGGAGAAGCTGCGGAGACTGACCTGCGGCGGTGGGGAGGGGAGAGTCCACAGGTGTGTGCCAGCTGGGAGCTCGGAGCCCGGCCGTCCGCAGAGGCCATAGACTGAGCACCCCGGAATCCCGGCGCAGACCCTCCGAGATTCTCCCCCAACCATCCAAATTGCCAAAACGTGAGTTAAAGTTGAGCGCACACTCCCACAACACGAGCCCATCACGCGCACGCGGAGACTCCACGCTCCCACTCGCAGCAGAGAAAAGGAACCCAGGGCGCGGGCAGAGGGGCACAAAGTTAGTAACACACGTGCAAGCCCGCTCCCATGCACACCCCCATCCCCGCAAATGCACCTTCGGGAACGCAGGACAAGCCACGTGCACCACACTCATAATCACCTGCTCAGCCGCGCAGAGACCCTAGCAGTCGCCCTCACACTACTCACAGGCGTGCTCCGCCCCCCTCCCTGGTGCCTCAGCCCTGTCATCCCTCCCGGAAATAGGGCTTGGGGCACCCAAACTCTCCTTTCCCCCTGGGGACACCCTGTGCCATTCCAAAGTTCCCCAGAGTGAATGTCAGTGGGATGCCAGCCTTGGATCTATAATACCAAAATGTTTGATGTGGATGAATGATGTCAACGTAAAATAGTTAAAGGTATAAGGCACGTGCAGCTCTTGCCATGTCATTTGAATATTAAAACTGAAAAATGATTTTCTAGACTGCTGCCAGCCTTAGTGTAATGTAATCCACTATTATCCTTCAGCTGTCACTCATTATGGGATTTTAATTTAATTTTAATATTATGTTTTATAGACTTTTATTGTTCTCTGCTTACTTAGTGGATCCAGAAATTATTCATAATAAGAAAACCGTGGGCTTAAAAAAAACATTGAATAACGTTTAGTTAATGAATGCTCCAAGGTTTGCTATATGTTATTCTCGGAGCTGGGATAGAGGATCTGGATTGGGGAAGAATTCACAATACTTCAGAAATAATGTTAAAGTTAGTGAAGCATGCTCAGATTATGATTAACTTGCCAACACCTGGCTGAAATGATGTACAACACAAGTTCATACAAGGGTGAGGAAGCATAAATTATAATTTGTTGGGCATTTTTCCTTTTGAGCAAAATGAAAATTTAACCTAGTGAATGCCTGAAATAGGATTTAGAAACCAGTGTGCTTCATACCGCTAACCTACATACACCTTCTAGTGGTGTGTGTGTGTGTGCGTATGTGCATGCACAGGTACACGCATGCGTGCATGCAAACATAATATGGTATTAAAAGCTGAACCTGGAGTGAGTGAGACAGAATAGAACAGAATTATAGATGTTCTCTTTTCCCTATACACAATAAAACAAACAAAAAATATTAAAATAGAAATTTATTTTATGTATACATAGCAACATCAAATAAGAGAAAAATAAATGAACTGTCTACGGGGAAGAATGTAGCTATTAAGGAAAGAAACAAAAAACTCTTTCTTGGTCAGGTCTGCCTGGTCAGGATCTCCTGCAGACAAACAGCACTGAGATAAGCAGGTGAATGGAATTAATCTTAAGAATTCTTACCAATGCCTTCTCATCTCAAAGTGGATTGGGATGGAGATGTGTGAGTTATAAGTACACTGTCATAGAAAAAGTGGGGTAAAAACTTTGAGCCTGGACAGTGCTGCATACTAAGGGTACCAGAGAAGGTACCAGAATGAATGGCTTCTGAGCATGTCACTTTTCAGGAATGTGAAGGACTGAGAAAGTGAGCAGAAACTCAAGAGACTAAAACAAACCCTGATGGAATGGAATAAGCCCTGTATATATATATGTACACACATACACATACAGATATATATAGAGATATATAGATATCTATGTGTATATATATATATATATATATGTGTGTGTGTGTGTGTGTCTGTGTGTATATACATATTTGTATATGTATACATGCATATATATGATAGCTTCTAAACCAGTACAGAAAGGCTGGCAGGGTTATAGCATTGCCTAACTTCAGGAATTAGGCAGTTCTCTATAATATAATCTGTATGTCCCCACCCTGGAATTTTTGAAAGCTATACTCAACCCAAAATAGGTTTTTCCTTCCTGCAATGGAAGAAAATATTCTACAGCTCAGATTGAAGAAAATCGACTAGAAAATAACACTCAGCCCTAATACTTTCATTCTAGGAAAGATGAATTACTTTCATTTAATGAGTCTTAAATATCTTTTAAAGTATGCTCTTACCTTAAAATGTATCTGTCTATTTATTCTCCATCCATACATTCATGCATGCATGTATATATAGCCAGCCTCCTCTATGTATAGAGAACTGTCTTAATGATGTTCACCAAATGGTGACAATAGATTTAACCCAGAGGTATATTTGAGTTATCTATTGCTTTTTTCTGTGGCTTTTTGAAAGTCTATAATTCAATCATTACTATAAGAAATAGAACAAGAGAGAGAGAGAGAGAGAGAGAGAGAGAGAGAGAGAGCTGCATCTCCTAAGTGCTATTGAGAAAAAATTCTTAAAAATAATTTTTAAAAGTTTGCATTTCCAAACTTTAAAATTTTTTAATGTTTGTTTATTTATTTATTTATTTATTTATTTATTTATTTATTTATTGAGAGAGAGCATGAGTTGGGGGGGAGGCAGAGAGAAAGGGAGACATAGAATCTGAAGCAGCCTCCAGGCTCTGAGCTGTCAGCACAGAGCCTGATGTGGGGCTGAAACTCATGAGCCTTTAGTTAGATCATGACCTGAGCGGAAGCGGGAGGTTTAACCGACTGAGCCACCCAGGTACCCCTCCAAACTTGTTAAACGACTGAAAGAGAAACTAGAATCTTTATTTCTTTGTATACCAGCTTTATTGAGATATAATTGAGATATAACAGAATATTTATTTCTAGCAATAAATATAGTCGCAACGAAAAATGTAAGAGTTTAAAAAAGGGGATAGGGAAATATACTTTGCTAAACTACTTTTAACATCTATAACCTTTGTATTTGTTATTTGTTGTTTTGTCTCTCTTTTTTTTTTTTAATTTGAATTTTCTCATCTGTTCTTAGTGAAGCTTCATTTCTGATACCAATGCAGAAATGAAGGATATGTGATAAGACGGATATGTTGGCTGCACCCTGGCTGGTTGTAAGATTCCGTGTGTGCATATGTGTATGTACTTGTGAGTGAGTGAGTGTGCTAGCATGTGTGCATGTTGGGTGAAGAAGGGAGGGGCAGAGAAGACAAAACAAATCAAGACATTGTCTAAAGGGGTTTTGAAAACAATGGAGATTTGCATTTATAAATCACCATCTTTCAATACAATTATAGGTCACAAGAAGGAAACCACCCACAACACATGAATTAACTCTTGATTTAATTAGGCTTTTTGTTTTCTTTATCTGTCATTTTGCACTTTCATCCATAGACCTAACAGTTGACAATAATGCTACTGTTATTCAGTTTCATAAGATCTTATTATTCCTATCTTTTTGCTATGACAAATTGTGTAGAAATTTATTTACAGCACCATTTACAAATTTCCTTTTGTCTTTGAAACTCGGCTCTAAATGAAAGTAAAGTTGGATTTTACTAACATTCCATTTCAGTAAATATTCATTTACTAATATTTAATTCCAGCTCATATTTCCATTTCAATGCGTATGGCTCTGCAAAATGCCTGCAGCCCATCCTGAAAACAAATATCCAGAATCTTCAGTTCTTTCAATAATCACCTTTAAATAAAGGACGCCAACTTTAGCCACTAGATCAGCCCATATCATTAAAGTTAAGTCATTAGATTCTAAACCAATGTGTGAATTCTAATGATGTGTTATCGTCATGTACTGGGAAAAATTACCGTTTACATTTTAATGTTTGGAAAACAATTTTCTTAAAATTTCCAAATTGTCGGTCAAAGGACTTTAGTAAATGAAATAAAGTTGAAATAATACTGAATAAGCTTAAGAGTTTTTTTGTGCTTTTAAATTCTATTTAAAAAAAAAGGCGACTCAAAGTATTGTTGAAGACTTCAACTGGGCAACAACTACTTAACTATTATTGTGTGGGCTGACTTTATACCTTCATATATTCCATTAAATGTATATACCAAGATATTAATCCATGCTGCTTTGGTAGATCCAAATCTTATGCTCTCTGAAGAAAAAACAGTGACGTTTCCTGGGGTCTTAAATGCTGGTTGTAGTCACTATTTTTCTTCAAATCTGTAGTGAGAAGAAAATACAATTAATTGTTAGTTGTCACTTTTGATGAACTCAACCATCAAGAACTTTTCAATAAGCAGTAAAAATTGCCAGAAATCATTTTGTAAAATTCTTTTGATGATTTACATTCCCTGAGACAATGTACTATAAGTCATCAGGCTGCTGAAATATTGTCAGTGCCACGGAATATGATTATATCAAGAAATAGAACTTTAGTTCTGGAAGGAAAACAAAGCTTATCTTCTGATCACATTATAGGTGTGAATTTAGAACAAATTTTGTCAAATTATGCAGTTAGTGATAGAAGACCTCCAGGTCAATCATATTTTTTTCACACTGTTGCCTCTCAAATTTAATTTTTTTCAAATCTTGGGGCGCCTGGGTGGCACAGTCGGTTAAGCGTCCGACTTCAGCCAGGTCACGATCTCGCGGTCCGGGAGTTCGAGCCCCGCATCGGGCTCTGGGCTGATGGCTCAGAGCCTGGAGCCTGTTTCCGATTCTGTGTCTCCCTCTCTCTCTGCCCCTCCCCCGTTCATGCTCTGTCTCTCTCTGTCCCAAAAATAAATAAACGTTGAAAAAAAATTAATTTTTTTCAAATCTTGAAATTCAAACAAGAACACAAATTAAACATCTAAACCTCCACTTTCTTTGTTTCAGACTACATATGGATCACAGAACACACACACACATGCACACTCACACATACCCCACAGCAGAACAAGGTTAGAACTTCTAACTCATTCCATTATTTTGTTTTTAAGAAATAATTATGGTTTCAAACCAAAGGACAGATTGAAGAGTAAAATAAACAGACCATATAAAAGGCATAATAAATCAGTTACAAATCAAAAAAGCACATCATTTAAGGATTTGTTTCCATGGTCCATGTAAATGAATCGTATATGTTGATGGTTTACTTCCAAATGCTGATACTAAATATAAATTAAGAATAGAGGGCACACACAGACATTAGGTTTAATATTGAAAATAAATGTTGTTCTAGATTTGAAAAAAATAGAGGGCACATAAAATACATAACACATAAAAGATGTTCTATTAGAAAAGAGATTTCTTATTTACCTTGGAAAATGGTATTCGGCAATCTCAATTTACATTCCTTGCCAACTGTTTTGTGTCCACTGTTCACACAATTGTGAAGGGATCTGTTGAGTATTCATTATTTTGCATTATGTTTGTAGATAGCCTATATATGTACTTGTGTTACACATTCTTCATAAATTAAGAAACCTATTCTGAAAACAATAATTGCTGTACCACTCAAGGAATTAGTTGATTTTGTTTTGTTGTTACTGAAGCCTAGGTGCTTTGACATACTTTACCATTAGTTTTTACCCTATCATAGTAGCGATGAGAAGAGAAATAAAATTTATATTAAAATAATGTAAACTTGATAGCAACAATGAGAATTTCAGGGATTTTCTGAAAGAATCGTCATGTCTTTCCATAAAATTGAGATTATTTTTATTATTGTCATTTAAGAAGAAACACTTATTTCATACTTTGTGTGATAAAACTTATAATTAAGGGGCCCCTCGGTGGCTCAGGCAGTTAAGCATTGGACTCTTTTTTTTTTTTTAATTTTTTTAACGTTTATTTATTTTTGAGACAGAGAGAGACAGAGAGAGACAGAGCATTAACGGAGAAGGGGCAGAGAGAGAGGGAGACACAGAATCGGAAGCAGGCTCCAGGCTCTGAGCCATCAGCCCAGAGCCCGACGTGGGGCTCGAATTCACAGACCGCGAGATCGTGACCTGAGCTGAAGTCCGACGCCCAACCGACTGAGCCACCCAGGCGCCCCAAGCATTGGACTCTTGATTTCAGTTCAGGTCATGATGTCATACTTCATGAGATTGAGGTCTGCCTGGGGCTCTGCACTGACAGCATGGAGGCTACTTGGGATTCTCTCTCTCTCTCTCTCTCTCTCTCTCTCTCTCAAAAATAAATAAACTTTTTTTTAAAAGTCCTTGTAATTAAAAAAAAAAAAACTTTACCTCCAAATAACTGGAGGTAAGCATTCCTTCTTCCCTGTCATAAGAATTACTTTGATGGAAATAGGTGAGAAAAATTGTAATATGATACCATAGTCCGAGTAGTTTTAGGATTTACAATAAAATTTATTCCAACATTGAACACCAGAGAAAACCTTGCATAGTTTGGGCATATCAAAAGTAGAGATTAGCAGAACTTTCAAGGGAAATGGCAACATTTCTCCTCATCTGTACATTTGTGTGAAATGGACATGGCATAAAATTAGGATAAAACTGCATCTGTGCTGTACACTGGGAAAACCTGTTAGACATACCATACTAATACAGTACTGAAAAAATATACAAGTAAGATATTTTTCTTCCCAAGAACTAGACCATAAACATAAGGGAAAGATGAAAAGCCCTGATGCCCAATAACTGAGAGAGGGGAAGGAGGCTGAGTGAGGATTATAGTTACAGTTGAGTGAGTCTACCCTACAGCTGGAAAATCCTGCCAGGAAGAAAAGCACATGTCACTTGGCCATGAAACCCGTGTGAGTGGCCATGCAAGACAGAGGGAAGATACTCTTTTTGCAAAAAGGTGAAACTTTTTGTTGTGACTGCCTATAATCTGCCATGGTCCATACTCTCTTTTGGCTGCTCAGGAATAGCAACCATGGCTCATCTCAAATGCCAAGCACAACATGGGGATAAGTGCCCGGGACACACTTTAGCTCAAGGGAAGTGCACTATGACTGACTAGCAAAGTCTGCCATTGGAATAATGGTGGGAAATCACAGCAAGTGATCCATGTGTTCTATAACTTTGACGTAAAACAGTGTATCTCTAACCTGATTATTTCAATTACTTCCCCCTGCCGCCTTCTTTTTTCTTTTAATCTTTTCTCATCGCCAAATTTTGTAGCATACTTTGTTTTTCCTTTTAGGGTTTTGTCTTTCTTTGTAATGATTTCTTATGTCCACTAACTTGTATTGAGCTGTGGATTACTTAAGTAATATTTATTTTAGTTGGCACTCAAGAGGGTGAGACCATTTGAGAATTTAGATCTTCTATTTTAGGAAAATTGTCAGCAATTTTCAATTTGAATCTTGCCTCTCCTCCATTCCCCCTATTCTTCCTTTTCTTCTTCTTCTTTTTTTCTGGAAGCATTGTTCCATTTTTTGGAGCTTCCCATTCCATCCTTCATGACTCTCAACTGCTGTTTCACATTCCTTTCTGTTGTCTGTGCTGGACTAGCCATTTCCTTCTGTCCGTCTTCCACTGCTGCAATCTTTTACTCTACCATGGACTTATGCCAATCTAAAGGAAACGCTGAAAATGTTTATTTCAATAGCAATATATTTCTGTTTAAACCACTTTTAACAATATCTTTAATTTGATACATTGCCGCTAAGAGTAAGGTTCTGCCTCTTAATTCTCCTCCAATAATATGCTAAAATAACTACCTACCCATGATGGAGCAGTTACATTCACACACACAGACACTCAGTGTGAGTAATCTGAACAAACAGTCTATTTTAAGCAGATAAATTATATTTATGTAACATTTCCAGAATTCAAGTTATCACATCTTTAATATTGGGAAGTTGTCATTACTGGCATCAGATCGTCCTCTTCTCTGTCCTGCTGGTTAGGTTGTGTTTAAGAGCAGCAGAACCTTAAGGAGATTCATTCTTTCTGATCACTTATCCATATACAATGCCTGCTTTTGATTTTCTTTCTCTGTCTCTCTCTCTTTTTATTCTCTCTATTTTCCTTTTCCATGCCAACTTATACAAAATTAAAAGCAGAATTCGCTTAAAGTCAAAAATTAGGGTGTGTGTGTGTGTGTATGCGCGCGCACGTATGCTTGTGTGTGCGCATATGCTTGTGTATCCATGTATTTAGGGAAAATAAAATTTGAATATATTCAGATGATGATATGGGTGTAGGCGAGGTCCACAGGTGTTATTTGGCCAGGACACCAAGTTTGTCTAATACAATGGACTGACTTTTTTTTTTTTTTAATTTTTTTTTCAACGTTTATTTATTTTTGGGACAGAGAGAGACAGAGCATGAACGGGGGAAGGGGCAGAGAGAGAGGGAGACACAGAATCGGAAACAGGCTCCAGGCTCTGAGCCATCAGCCCAGAGCCTGACGCGGGGCTCGAACTCCCGGACCGCGAGATCGTGACCTGGCTAAAGTCGGACGCTTAACCGACTGCGCCACCCAGGCGCCCCATGACTTTTTTTTTAATTTTTAATAAGATAAATTGGCCACTTTTAAAAACTAAGAGTGTTCAAATTTAAAAATGTGTATTCCTTGAAAAACTGGAATTCTCAAAAACTGGATATCTTGGGCCTATTTTTCTATTAAACATAAATGTCAGCATACTGAGTAAGTATCAAATTTAGATGAATATCATTATTTTTAGTTCTTATCACAGTGTCTGCTTTATTTATTCACATAAGTACCTGCCACCTGTGGCATTGGAGTTTCCTCTTCACAGGAATTCCCTGGGCTGGGCCCCTGTCCCCTCTCCTCTCTCTGAACTGTCTCCCTAAATTGTTCCATCTATGCCCATGATTTTCCATTTCCATCCAAATGAAAACCAGCATCTTCACCCACCTGATGTTTTAGTTAAGATAGGCTAATTTATCTAACTATACCCAAAGCTCAGTGGCTGGACACAACAAAGATTTATTTCTTGCTAATGCAAAATAGGTAACTCTGTCAGCAAACTGCTCTATGCCACAAATTACTGATTCAGTATGCTTCTGTCTTGTGGCTCCATCATCTTAGTGATTGGCTTTTGGGGTGGCTGATTTTTATGTCCACTTGACTAGGTTAAGGGAGGTCTAGACAGCTGGTAAAACATTTCTTTCTCAGTGTGTCTGTGAGGGTGTTTCTGGAAGAGAGTAGCATTTGAATTGGTAGACCGGGTAAAGAAGATATCCTTTACCATTGTGGGTAAGCGTCATCCAGTCTTTTAAGGGAGGGCCTGAATAGAACAAAAAGGCAGAAAAAGTGCAAATTTGCCGTCTACTTTCGTTAGGACACCCATCTTCTCCTGCCCTTGGACATCAGAGTTCCTGGATTTCAGGCCTTCCAGACTCAGGGAGGAACTTCCATCATTGGCCCCTGCCCCGGTCCTCACATCTTCAAATCTGGACTAGAACTACAACCTAGCTTTCCTGTTTCTCCAGTATGAAGATGGCACATTGTGGGATTTCTCAGCCTCCACAATTATGTGAGCCAATCCCTCATAATAAATATCTTTCTATATACCCTCTATCTTTTTGGAGAACCCTGATTACAGTAAGCTTCCTCAATCACTATAGAAAAAAAATCCCTAGAGGATTTCAAATCAGAAATTAAATGTATCTGCCCTGGGAGAGATATATGCACCTGAGTGTTGTCCAGAAATAGTCCCATGCAAGTCCCATTTCTTTTATTTTGTATTTTTCTTTTATTTTGCACAGATATTGGTGGGAAAAAATGATGCTACACTTCTGGAAACTTGCAGCACCTTCTTTCTGGTCTCCCTTTAGCCTCCCTTCCATCTTCTACAGTTTATTGTCTTCACAGGAACCAGAATGATGCTTGCAAAATCAAAATTTTATTTTTTAATCCTCAACTGAAGAATTCTTCAATGGCTTCTCATTGCTTTTCAGGTAAATTTCAGTGCCTAAAAATGGATTATAAACCCTGCATGATCGGTCTCACTTTATCACACTCTTCCCATTGAATACTGTTTCCCAGCCACTCTACACTTCCTTTAGTTGCTGAACCATTGGAAGTTTATTCCTACCTGACAACTGCTGTTGTTCACTGGTATATTTTTGACCTAATGCCACCCTTCACTGAGTATATTAGAAATTTTATTTAATTACTTTCTTTTTGCTTTTTAAAATGTTTCAATGAACTTTATTAAGTTCAGATTAAAAATTCTAAACATTTTAAGTGTCCTCATTTCTTCATTTTAATTACTTTTAGAAAGGGCTCTAAAATTTAAATGGCTATCTGTAGGATACATTGCTATAAAATTCACTCACTCATCCATTTATCATGTCAGGCAGTGATAGTTACTGCACACCCATTATGTACCCCTGTGAAAAATGGGAACTACCATTGAAATAATAAAAAGGTTTGCTCATATAAGAAGTAGAAAAAAACGTTTATTGTGTTTGTAATTGCTTTTTTAAAAATGTTGTGAGTCAAAATATTTATTCAAATACTTGGTGGCCATTTGCCATCAACTTTTTACTTTTCATTAATTATTGAAGTAAAATAAGGACTGAGAATTAACTGTTGTATTTATCAAAGTGGAGGTTACTTATGTTCTTAATTACAGTGATTTTGGAAAAATATTATCATAAAAATCTTGTGAAAGTTATCCAAAAAATAAAACATAAAAAAAAGAAAGAGAATTGTAGAAAACAGAGACTTCTATTGCAAGGTCTTTTGCTCTAAAGAGAAACAAGGAAATAGGATAACATACGGAGAAAAGTAGAGTTAACTATCTGCACACATACATAGAATATATGTATATATATAAATATCATATATATATGTATATATAATACATATCTTATTACCAAAGCGTGTTTTTTAAGATGACTTACTACATGAAGTGAACTTGAAATATGTACTAAGTGCAAGTCATATGTATTTGGACATATTTGAGTTGCAGCCTACTTTCACCCTGTTAGATTAAGCTGATTAGACAGATGAGAAAGACAGAAGTACATAAAGGGAATGAAAATAAATGTTAAGTTTGAGCCATTGTTTCTACGGTGGCTCTGAAGTACATGGGTTTAAATTGTTTCTCTGGAATACATTTCCGAACTAATTGAAATCTAACCCACACAGCTGATTTAATAAGATAACGATAGATATGCTACACAGGTGTATTGGGGTTCAACCAGAGAAACAGAGATGCAGACTGAGAGAATTAGTGCAAGGAATTAGCTTGCACAATTGTGAGGACTGTCCAGGAAATCCCAATCTCTATAGGTCAGGCCAGCAAGAAGAGCAGACTGAAACTGTCAGGCAACTGAAGCTGCTACCCGCCTGCTGAATTTCTTCTTCATCGGAGAAGCCTCAGCTCTGCTTTTAAAGGCTTTCAGCTAATTGAATCAGGCTCACCCAGATTATTTGGATATATCCCTATTTAAAGTACACTGGTTACAGACTTTAATTTTGTATACAAAACACCTTCACAACAATATCATAGATTAGTTTTTAATTCAATAACTGGGGACTGTAGCCTAGCCAAGTTGACACATCAAAAGATCATCACAACAGATCACATTATTTTGTACCTAATTTATACTATGTTTTCTATGTAGGAAAATCCTTTTGAGAAACCAAATCAATATCAGAAGGTTATTTTAACCATTAACACAGCGTTAGAGTTTGTTCAAAAAAATCATGGGGATTTTGTCAGAAAGAACGAGTACTTATGATTATTCAGAAGAGACTCTTAAACTCTGCTGAAATCCCACTGACAAGGGTCTTTTCCTTTCTTGTTCTTACTGGTAGTAATGTGGTTTATCTTCTTCCTCTTCTTATCCCTCATATTCTCTTCCTCCTTGTCCTTTTCTTTTTTCTTTACCTTCTGCTTTTCCTCCTCCTTCTTCTCTTTTTCAATTTAATGAGTGAAGCATGAACTTTCTGCTATATGTTCTTTTGTACCTATTAAAATAAATTAAAAAATACATGCTTAAAATAAGATCCTTACAAAGTGTACTTCCTTGGTAATGACTTGAGTCAGACTTTGAGGTTCTTAATGATCACTTGGAAGATGCCCCAATTCTATTACTAACCTATTTATTACAGTCGATTCCTCTACAGATGGCTAAACCAATCCATTTCCCCCCAGAACCTGGGCATACATTCATACCTTGGAAAACTGTATTGAATATATAAGTATTTTATTAAATAAATAATTATCTTAGCACATTTTCATCCAAGATACTTTTGAAAGCAGAAAACTGTAAGAGGATTTTTGCAAGAAGCATTCAACTATTCATTACAAAATAGATCTTTCTAGTTACTCACCAGACCTCCCTACAGAAACATTGGTTGGTAAGAATAATATTTGGAATTAAAACTCTTTAACACTTACAATGATATAGGTACTTTGGTAAGGGCTATACATTCATCATCTCATGGAATCTTAGTCTCATGTTATCAATAAGTAATTTCAAGTCAATTCGCAAAATTCCAACACCTACATGTAGTCCAGCAACAGAAATCTTAATAGGGCAATACTGAGTTTAGTAAAGTTTCAGAGACTGAAATGTATGTTCTGTTATTTTTCCCTTTTGTGTAGATAGACACTAAAGCATGGATAAGGTTAAAAAAACCCACACTTCCCAAGTTTGATATATGCAGAATATGTTCAAATTGGACTGTATTCTAAATCTATCAAACAGCAGACTCAAAACCTCTACATTACCCAGAACTAATTCCAACTAAAGGTAAGATATATTTAATTGGCTCTTGTCCCATAAATCATGGTTCCAATACCAAGATGATTTTGCTGCTAATTCATCCTAGTAACCTAGTCCTGATAACTTGACTTGTCTATTGTGGATTCCATTTGAACTACACTTCTTACACTGAAAAAAAAAATTAATGTTTATTCTTTTATTTTGAGAGAAAGAGAGAGAGAAAGCTGGGGAGAGGCAGAGAGAGAGAGAGAAAGAGAATTCCAATCAGGCTTCTCACTGCCAGTGCAGAGCCTGATGCAGAGCTTGAACTCACGAAATGTGAGTTTGTGACCTGAGCTGAAATCAAGAGTTGGAAGTTTAACCAACTGAGCCACACAGGTGCCCCTACATTTCTTATACTTTAATTCAACTTGTTTCAGCATACTGAGTCTGTTTTACTTGATCTCAATTAAGCCTAAAGTATCCCCATTAAATGAATGTATATATGAATAAAATTTATGTAATTTGAAACAGCATAGGAAATGTGAGCTGTTTTAGATTTGTAGCAACAACAGAAACTTTATTTTAGCAGAGAAATAAGAAATGAGGATGAATATTGTTGCTATTAGTTTCTATATCATAAATAGTGTATTTGTCCTTTCATCTTTAGTTTTAATGTATTTTAAAACCATATGTAAGTGGCGACATGTTGGTATTAACTGGTAGAAAATATAATCAGAGCTGGTTTAAAAAAACATTTAAAGAAAAATCTGGTATATTAATTCTAAATATGTCAAGTGATTCAAATTTTCCATGGCTAGGGGGAAAAGTGTACCATAAAGTTGTAGGAAATTAAGTTCATATAAAATTCTGTTTTCTGTAATGCCAAAGTTGTTATGCTTTGAATAAATATTTCAACAAGAGTTCAGCACTTATCACTGGATTGGTCCAATGGAGTCAAACAAATACTCCACAGCTGAACCAGTTCTAGTGCTTGACATGGGAGAAGATATGACCAATAAAAAACAATCTTCAGATGATACAGGAACAAATAAGTTAGTAATAAGGAATTTTAGGTAAAATCACAGCAATCCCAATAGACGCATGTTACCCAGGATTAACGCATCTTCACAGGACAACTCAAGTTTCAGAAACTGGACACCCCATAAAAGGATAGTAAAGTACAGGTGAAGACTTCCATACTATGGAGAATAAATCATAAAAAGAAGGTTTTTGGCTCGGGTTGAGGACAGCAGTTCACAAGAAAAAAAAATTAAATAGAAAATTTAATAAGAATGAAAGCCCATGGAGATAACTTCACTTCCTAAGTCATTATTTGAGAAATAATACAGAGGACTGGACCAGCGACAAAACCATTTGTGGAGCCTAAAGATTGTGTGTTGCATGGCTGAAGCTAGAAGTCTTGAGTCTACAGGAGATAACATCGCCCCACCTCTGGTAAAAATTATAAATTAAAAGTTTGGTCTAGATAAAGCTTAATCAATACACCTTGTAGAGAAGTTGATAAAAGTATTTATTTAAAATGATGGAAAAAGACTATAACTTCTTCAGTTATGTGTCTCATGCTCATTATTCAAATTGTTAAAAATCTTTGAGCCTTGAGATACTATCTGAAAAGAGAAACTTTTAGAAACTTCTAAAATGGAAAATGTTTTTCAATGAAATAAAGACTCTCATCCAAGTCATTATATATATGTGTATATATATATATATATACACATATATATATAATACACACATATATATACACACATATATATAATACACACACACACACACACATATATATACATATATATATATATATATATAATACACACACCTTGAATATTACAAGGTCCTTACTGTAAAAGAATTCATAATCTAGCAGAGAAAGTAGTCTAACAGAGAATAACTTTAAGGCTCAGAGAATTCTTTTATAAATGTAAAATTTGCAGAAAGAAATGCAGCTGTCTTTCATATTATTAATTCAAACTCTCTATATATTTGGTAGTAGTAAATGACAGCTCACAACCAAATCCAGCCCTCCATCTGTTTTTGTAAATAAAGCTTTATTGGAACACAGCCATGCTCAATCATTTACCATTCTGTTTATGACTCTTCTTATGCTTCAGTGACAAAGTTTAGTAGTTGTAACAAAGACCAAATGTCCCTCGAAGCCTAAAATATTTACTATTTTGCCCTTTACAGAAAAAGTTTGCCAACCTATGGAGTAGATTAAAACTATAAATAATAATTAAAAGGTGAAACATGAATATTTAGCACTCTTCTCACTATTTTTTAATAAAGACCCTCATTACCTGTGGGGAACAGGCAAAATGGTCTTAGGGAATTTTATAAGTGATCGGAGTGATTATATTTAGTTTTGATTTTAAATCTGCATAAGCCCTTATAAGTTATTTGTAATATAATACAGAAAACTTAGTTTTCTACAAGTAGAATGAAAAATTATTAGTTCCATATATTGTTCCTCTGTTAAAAGTAGATCTTATTAGGTAACAATTTCATAGCAACTTTGTTAATTTGAAGACTTTCTTTATATCTAACAGTTATGTAGAAAAATTAGTAGCAAAATGAAACAAATAATTCCTAATTGTCTAAATTAACCATCTTCAACAAGGTGATAGTACATATTTTGTATCTTTTTGTTTTTCCTGTAGAGTGGCCTGACTATGCTGAATCCCCTACAATAGCTTTCCTGGGGAAAACAAGACAAGCCTGTCCAAGACACGGTACATGCAGGCTACTGTGCATGTGTTTTTATCTGGAGTTGTTTCACCTGATGGGGCTTTTTCCATCTGTCTCTCCCCCTACCCTCATGACAAGAGTACAAATTCCTCTCTAATTAGCTTATTGTTTTGCATTCCCCTGGGCTCTCCCTGTATACTTCTGCTTGTGTTGATACCACACTATCTCCTTTTAAAGCCCTACATATTAAACCTTTCTTCCTTCTTCTCTTTGAATTTCAAAATCAAGTTATGAAGTAACCACTTTATTTCATGTACCACAATAGGAAACAAGCCTTTGCAATCTTTTTTTTTCACATAATTTTAAACATGATTGTGATTAACATAGTAAATGTTGCTTATACTGTTACAGCCTGAAGACTCATTTTTAAGTATTTACTGTAATACTAACTTAAATATGGTTTATTTTGGTATGATGTGGGGACATCTATTTTTTCTTCCCTTTGGGGGCTGATTAGCATAAAAGAGACAGGAAATTTATCTTAGAGATATTCATTATGGACTAGGTTTTATTCATGTGAACTAACGCTCTTAAATTGTGTGTCTTACTCAAGGGTCAGTATGAAAGGCTTTATGTTAAATTTCAAAGGCAATTTTCAGATCCTTGAGGTTGATTGAATCATAGATATATAAGGAAATTCAGTTCATAAAACATCACTGAACTGTTAAGTTAAATCTATAAGGATTGAAATGCTAACCACATCTGTGTTAAGTAGATCTGTCCATGATAACCGAATGCAATTCTAGCTGGTATTTAAGATAATTCAAGGTGTTTCAATGCCACAGAAGTAACTTAAAATATACAATTCAAATGTCTAATTAGTAAAATATAAGTAGATCTGTCCATGATAACCAAATGCAATTCTAGCTGGCATTTGAGATAATTCAAGGTATTTCAATGCTACAAAAGTAACTTAAAATGTATATTTCAAATGTCTAATTAGTAAAATATAACATAATATCATTATAAATTATCGAATTATTTATTTTGTATAGTTCTATAAAATAAGTACTCTGTTTTGAAACACAAGTCTTGAAAGATAGACAGGGCAACTATTCAGAGAAGTGAAAACATTTTCCCAGAGAAATGGAATTAGCATCAGAACCTGCTGACTCTTAACATAGGGCTTTTTTTCATATATCAAACTTCTATTAAAATCTGGCATGACACAACAGTAATTTATAAATAATATCATATAACAAATATATTATAATGCAATATAATGTAATTTAGTAATAGTATGTGATGACAAATTAATTGAAGAATATTTCTGCAGCTGGAAGAGAAAAGCTTTCTACCACTCAGAAAGTAGGAATGCTGGGGATGTAACATCAGGAAACTCTTAAATCTCTCCCTGGGAGTCCAGGGAGTTGGTGAACATCTCTGCCTCTATGAAAGGAGGGGACAATAATATCTCAATAGTTGGGGGCAGCTTGTGCATAATTTTTATAGCTACTAAGAGAAAAAGAAAGAATTGCTTGCTTTTTTCAGGTAGAAAAACGACTTTCTATGATAGCTCATAGGTAGTTGACAAATATTTCTGTTGCTTTTATCTATCTGACATTCCCAAGCCAGGATATAGCCAATACTCTTACAAATAACTGAGCCTGAAAAAGACTACATTCGTTCTAAGTAAATTGGATTGGCAAGCCATAGTTGTCTGAAGCTATATCAATAGTCTTATGCCTAACATATTTGGTAAAGCATAACTCAGTGACCACTAATATTATTTAAAATGCTAGATATGTTTGGTATTAACAAAACAATCTCAGAAAGTGGCCTTTGTTGTTACAACTTTATGTCCATTGTTTGCTAATTTTAATATTAATACAGTGAAAGTTAAAAAGAGTGTTCCAGCAATGCTAACCTCATGTTAAAAGAGACTGAATGAAATTTATTCAATAGAACAATCAAATGTATACAAAAATTCCCCAAGCCATAGGTTTATGAATAAAAAAGAGGATATTAGTTCAATATATCAAAACATGTGATATATATAGGCATCTAAATAAATTGAAGATATATTTTACATGCTACATATTATAGATTGGGTAAGAGATAGGAGTGTGTAATATTTTTCTCAAGATGATGATAAATGAGGGAAGATTATTCTTGGAATTTGTCTATACCATCCAAACAAGAACATCATCTTCTTGATTGATATATTGAATTTTTTACAATGAATAATGATTGATGTCTACCAATTTATAGTTCCACAGGAAATATGTTTAGTAGCCTCAAACAATACAATAAAGCACCATAAATATGTTCTATATCCCCACATAGTGAAGATGAAAATAGCAATAGTTTGAGAAGAAATGTTAAACATTATGAAATCTATGCAGGTTCCATCCAATATACCACTGAGAAAATAGAGTATTTTGAGTTCAAAACTAAAAAAAGTACATATAAGAGCAACAAATTTTGTTATGTAGATTTTTGGCATGTAGATTTCAAATATCGACTAAATGCATTTTTTTTAAATAATTCCAATTGGAAGTAAGGAATATTGGCAAATCATGCTGCAAATTTGTAAGATACCAAAAAATAAATATGTTTAAAATCTTATAGTAATATGCCCATAGATCAATAATTCCCAAGTTTAGTGTAGTAGAGACATACACAAGGAAGTTAGTTCAATTTCTGGGTCTATTATCCAGAGCTAGTGATTCACTAAGTCCATGATGAAGCTTAGCAACAAGAACCTGTAGTTATTTTGGTGCAAGAGATACACAGGCGAACTTTGGGGGGAGAGAAATGCTACCATTGGAAATATATCTTCATAGACAATATTTGCGCAAGTAAAAATAAAATTAGGCTTTCCTTCTATTATTTGAGATAAATGGGAATGAATCTTTGTTGGATCCCTTTAAACAAAATAGGCTGAACTTAGTAGGACCCTCATTATACTTTAAGGACCAAGTTGCTATGATTACCTTAAAGGATAAGGAGAAAAGTTACACAGAGAAGTAATGCAGAGGAAAATAGTCGTCTGTGCTTCCTTCTCACAAAGAAACAAATCAGAATATATATGAATAGAGGGATAAGAAAAATAAATAAAATAAAATAAAATAAAATAAAATAAAATAAAATAAAATAAAATAAAATAAAATAAAAACAAAAAGCCAACAAAAGAAAGACTCATATAATTAAAACGAGAAGACAACCAATGATGAGGAGAACAATTGTATGTACTTGACCAGTGCATTTGTGCACCAATTTCAAAACCCTGGCTTCCTGAAGCAGATCATGTACTACCCTTAAAGCCAGCTCCAGCGCCTGGGTGGCTCAGTCTTTTAGGCATCCGACTTCTGCTCAGGTCATGATCGCCATTCATGGGTTTGAGCCCCTTGTGGGGCTCTGTGCTGACAGCTCAGAGTCTGGAGCCTGCTTAGGATTCTATGTCTCCCTCTCTCTCTGCCCCTCCCCCACTCATGCTCTGTCTCTCCTACTCTCAAAAATAATAAACATTTAAAAAAAAATTTTAAAGCCAGTTCTAAGTGAACCAGAGTAGCAAGTTACAACTCCTCTGAAGCAATTTCAAAGAGAAAGTTTCAAAAGTGTTAAAAATTAAGAATAAGCCTTTCTACCTCAGCTTCACAGTAGAATCTTTTTTTTTAATGTTTATTTCTTTTTGAGAGAGAGAGAGAGAGGAGACAGAGAGAGAGAGGGAGGGACATAGAGTATCAGATCTTTAGGGCATATCTTACATGTGTCAGGCATGATAACAGACACTAGAAATGCACTGCCAAAAGAAAACAAACAATCAAAAAAAGGTTAGAGAGGGAGGGAGCCAAAACATAAGAGACTCTTAAAAACTGAGAACACACTGAGGGTTGATGGGGGTGGGAGGGAGGGGAGGGTGGGTGAGGGGTATTTAGGAGGGCACCTGTTGGGATGAGCACTGGGTGTTGTATGGAAACTAATCTGACAATAAATTTCATATTAAAAAAAGAAAAGAAAACAAACAAATAACAAACAAATAACCATCCCTCCCTTGAAGAAGCTTACTAGGGGGGATGGGGGAGCAGAGGGGACACATACGATTGCAAATTTATAAAATCAGGGAGTGATAATTGCTATAAAAGAAATATAAGTCAGGTGAGAGGATAGATTAGTGATTGGTGATTTGAGTAACATCCACCTGAAATGCCATTATGAGAAAGGGACAGTTGAACAGGGTTTAAATTAAGTAAATTCTTTCTAGGCAGAGAAAACAGAACACAAAAGGCTAAGGAGCAGAATATGTGAATGGAAGAGGGAATGACGCAGTCAAGGGCCAGATAATAAAGGAACTCTTAGGCCACTGCAGAGAATTTGGGGTTTGATGTTTGTGAGATAAGGAGACTGAAATCCGTGTAAGAAGTCCAAGAGCTAATAGCCAAATAAGATCAAATCAGCACTGCTTTATAATATATGATTAAATGAGGAGAGATGGAGACTTTTAGTGGAAAAACAGAAAAAAAAAGTGCAATGTTTAAGAAATTGGTCTCTGGGACCATCTTCCCTGGATTCATATTTAGAATTCATCATTCACTAGCTGTGACATTTGAGTAGGTTATTTAAATTTTATTTAAATTTCCTCTACCTCAGTGACCTCGGGTAATAATAGCTTATTGTGAAGAATAAGTAACTCAAAGGATCTAGTGCTGTACTTTGTATATGTTAAGCATTCAATTAGTGTTTTTTTTCACTGTTGGCCTTATTTATTAACTTACTAAAAGTTTTTGTACAAAATAGTATTCTTAAATAACACCTTCTTCATAATTCCAAGGTAATCAGATATAAAGCTATAGCTAATATTATCTATCAGGTTTGACTCTGGTTTGTAGCTTTATTCTCATCTATAAAAATTTTATTTTTAAAATCTATAAGATAGGGCCCTCTCAGCTTCTGCATCCAGTGTAGAATTATAAGGAGTTCAGAAACAGCAGACAGTTCTCTCAACATGAACACAATATCTGATACACGAATGTTCATAGCAGCACTATTCCCATAGCCAGAGTTTGAAACAACCCAATTGTCCATCAACAGAATAAATTAACAAAATGTGGTGTAGCCAAATGTGAAATATTCAGCCATAAAGAAAAAATGATGTACTGATACATGCTACAATATGGATGAAACCTGAAAACATTATGTTAAGTGAAAGAAGCCAGACATAAAATGCCATATATTCCATAATTCCATGTAATGAAATATTTAGAAGAGTTAAATCCATACAGACAGAAAGCAGATAGATTGGCGGTTCCCAGGGGCTGGGAAAGAGAAGAATGGAAGCGACTGCTTAATGGGTATGGGGCTTCCTTTTGGGATGATAAAATGATCTGAAAGTACAAGAAATGGTTGCACACTATTCTGACTGTGCTAAATGCCACTGAATTACACACTTAAAGTGGCTAATTTTATGTATATTTCACCTCATAAAAAAAATCTTAGACTATACACCAGAAAAGTCCATTTTAACATGTTACTTTAAAAAATAACATTCAAATTAAAATTATATATATACATCAGAAAGTATCATATCATGTATTGGTAACTCCATGCAGAAATCCCTGGACATAATAAGAAACTGTGCCTTGACATGCAATAGCAACTCAAAATGCTCAGGGTCATGCACATAATTTTGGTAGGTGTGAATTTGAGACAACATTTTAGATACTAAAGGACTTAGCAGGAGGTCATGTCAGGGAGCCAGATATTAAAATATAAGGGAAATGGCCAACTTGAAATAATGTTTGGGAGGACATAGCAGAAACCAGAAGTGTGGTAGATAATGAAAGTAGAGAATACTCTGGGGTGCCTGGATGGCTCAGTTGGTTAAGTGTGCGGCTTTGGCTCAGGTCATTATCTCACAGCCATGAGTCTGAGCCCCTTGTCAGGCTCTGTACTGGCAGCTCAGAGCCTGGGGCCTGCTTCAGACTCTGTGTCTCCCTCTCTCTCTGCCCCTCCCCACCTCCCCGCCTCAAAAATAAATAAACATTACAAAAAAAAAAGTAGAGAATACTCTTATGTTATGGACTGAACATTTGTGACCCTCCAAAATTCACATGTTGAAGCCCTACCTCCCAATGTGATAGTATTTGAAGGTGGAGTCTTTGGGAGGTAATTGGGTTTAGAGGAGGCCTTGAGAGTAAGACCCTCATGATGGGCTTAGTGCCCTTATAAGAAAGGCCAGACTGTTCTCTGTTGCTCCTCTATGTGAGCACACAGTGAGAAGGTGGTCAGCTACAAGCCAGGAGGAGGGTTCTCAGTAGGAATTGAAATCTGCCTGCACCTTGACCTTGGACTTCCCAGCCTCCAAACTGGAGAGAAATAAATGTCTGTTGTTTAAGCCACCCAGTCTATCGTATTTCGTTATCACAGCCCAGGCTGATGAAGACACTCTAGAATACTAGCCTTCAACGTTCTTGTTTGTTTAATCTTTAAAGAGTTTTTGGAAAAGAAGTACATGACTCACATTTCAAAATTTAACAGTTGTGCCACATTGCCTGTTAGCAAATGAGCACCATTTCTGCCTCTGCCCCCTCTTATTCTCTCAGCTCCATTGGAGAGGCTGGAAGCTTTGGAATTACATTTTGTTTTAAAGTACTTGGCAGCAGAATCCTGAGGAACCAGCCTCTGCCAGTGAGATCCATTTGCACAAGACTGAGAGAGCCTAAGAGGGCAGAGGTCATATTACTGTTTCTAATGCAGAGATTTGGGCTGCAGTAGCCACAGGTTTTTCAGTAAGCCCAAGACATTTCCCAGCAAACCAGCATCCTTAATACTGTAGAAAACTATAATCACTGCTGTAATTTCCTATGATTCTTGCAATTTCTTAACTCTCTGAAAGCTATGAGTGAATCTGAAACCTGGTGAAAGTGTTCCTGACCTTTACATCATCCATCCCTTTTAATGGTTTGTAAGCACCTAATTTGCTCTTTAATTTCATTCCTGCTTAAAATATATGGAGTGGTTTCTGTTTTCCTGACCAAACTCTGAGTGCTACATTTAAAATGTATTCACTTTGGGGTGCCTGGGTGGCGCAGTCTGTTAAGCGTCCGATTTCAGCCAGGTCAGGATCTCGCGGTCCGTGAGTTCGAGCCCCGCGTCAGGCTCTGGGCTGATGGCTCAGAGCCTGGAGCCTGCTTCCGATTCTGTGTCTCCCTCTCTCTCTGCCCCTCCCCCGTTCATGCTCTGTCTCTCTCTGTCCCAAAAATAAATAAACGTTCAAAAAAAGAAAATTTTTAAATGTATTCGCTTCATATGTACAAACGATGTATTTCTGGCTTTTAGTATACTGTTACTACAAATATAGTTTATGTATATTTTGTGATAATATTTTTTTAATTTCTTAATGTTTATTTTTGAGAAAGAAAGAGAGAGAGAGAGCAGAGGGAGAGGCAGAGAGAGAGGGAGACACAGAATCCAAAGCAGGCTCCAGGATCTGAACTGTCAACACAAGGCCTGACACAGGGTTCGAACTCATGGACTGCAAGATCATACTCTGAGCCAAAGTCAGATGCCTAACCTACTGAGCCACTCAGGCTCCCCTTGTGAAAGTATTTTGAGCTACCAGTCTAGGTCATCCAGTATCTGAAAACATGCACAGTTTGACTTAATGATAAAGCAAGACTTGTCATTAAAATAATCAGACAAGTCAGACAATTTCTGTCAGAAAAGTCACTCTTCCATTGGGGCACTTGGGTGGCTCAGTCACCTGAATGTCCAACTTTGGCTCAGGTCATGATCTCACAGTTTATGGGTTCGAGCCCCATGTTGGGCTTTGTGCTGACAGCTCAGAGCCTGGAGCCTGCTTTGGATTCTGTGTCTCCCTCTGTCTCTGCCCCTCTTCCACTCCCGGTCTGTCTCTTTCTCTCTCTCAAAAATAAGTAAACATTTAAAAAAAAAAATAAACGTTACTTTCTTAATCAATTCAAGTAAATATATTAATATACTTATTTATTACACTCTCATTTCTGAATATCAAGATAGCTAGAAAATTATAGATGATAAAGGTAGATGCATCCATGCATACATACATACATAATGCACATGTTTATAACCATACCAAAATTTTGGCCGTAGATCATCATGATGTACTTAGTTTAATATAGTTACAGACACATCATTATTGCAAGGCTCTCCTCAATGGCTCAAGCTTTTGCATTTGTCTCTATGTTTGCTTCTTTAGAGATTTTTTTAGTTTCTTTTTCCCCCCTCTGTGGCAATGTCTCATTGATAGATGAAAGATATCCTTTTTATAATAAAATGGGGAATGAGTTATTGTGAAAGGAGAGTTTGGGAAGGAAACTGAGGACCAGGAGTAGATTAATTTCAGGGAAAAGCACAGATAAAAGTTGAAGATCTAGACAGTTGTTCCCTTTACAATATCCATGGCCACACACTTCCTAGAAACCCAAAGGTTTGTGTTAAAGAGCACTGCTCTAACAGCACATATTTATTTCCACTGCCTCCAAAATAAGAGGTCTGGGAGACTGAATAGTGATATATTAACATTATATAAGATTTTCCATTTTATATAGCAATCTTAGAAACAATTTGTGGTTTTCCAATACCTGAATGAATGTATTTAGTGCTTATCACAGGTGAATTCTTTGGAGTAACATTTAGATGGATTTATTAACTATAAAAATGCTGTACTTTTAATATTAAACAAATTTTGAGGGCAGCTATTGCATCTTAGAGGGTATACTCTTTTGACTTCTTTTATGTACTTCTTAGTAATAAAAAAATATTCATTAATCCTTTACTACATGATGGCATTATAGTGAATTGAGGACACAAGAGTGAACAAGGTTGCTTTGTGGAGCACTCAGTCTAGTGATTCAATCCAATGCAGACAAATTATCAAATTCACTAGTTCGATACTTCCTAACACACAAATCTATCGATCTCATTCTCATCCAGCCTTTCCATCTACCATCAGAAAACACCATTCCCATCCTCTCCATGGGAAAATGCATGGAGAGTTCAACACTACGTTATAGAAGAAACTACATTATAAAAATAATGAGTGTTAACATTTTTTTATGATCTAACAATTGCCAGAAAGTAAACTAAGCTCTGAACAAAAATTATTTAACTTAATACTCAAAATATGTCTGTGAAATATATATAAGTTCCTCATTTTCCATATGAATGGACTATATATAGATTAGATCATTTTAGAAATTATACAAGTTTCCACATTTATTCAGTATACAAACTTAGGTCAACTTTGCTACAGGTTCCAGCTTATTGCCACCACTGATTATAGTCTTCTAATGCAAATTCTTGCAGAAAGGAAATCCTGTTTATATCTCCATCACATACAGTTTTGCTCCAAATACACTGATGTACTTATTACCTGTCTCACAATACAATATATATGTTTTGCATTTTGCCAATATAGGATACTCCAAAATTATTTTACACTGACTAGAGTATCCATTTCACATACACATCTCAAATATGACCCAGGCAAATTCTATCCTTCTATAGGATACAGGGATTTATAGAATATATAATATCCCTTTTATCAATGTAAGTTCTAATACAAGGAATTATATTAATCCATTTATATCATTTGCTATTTAGGATAGACTTTTATTTAATTTTATTTTGTAGCTTCTACTTAACAAAATTTTCATTTGCATTACTTTTCAGAGTTCTTACCTTTTATTTGATTAAATCTATTTCTTTTCTGTGTGTGTGTGTGTGTGTGTGTGTGTGTGTGTGTCCTTCATTGGTTTCAAACTTACGTGCCTTCTATTTTATTTATTTGATTAAATAGAAAGATCTTAGCATGTATACTTAACTGAGTAATATTAAAATTAGCTAATATTTCTGTTCTTCTCCTGAACAGAGACAATATTGCAAATATTCTTGTATTCTCCAGGGCATCATTGATTATTAATTTAGAGCTACTTATTTTGTTCTAAAATATTATAATCATTATACTAGTACTAAAAATCATAGTTAAAATTAGATTTGCAAAATATGTTACTTATTTACCCTTGCTTTCATGTCCAATCTTTCTTTTTAACTTTTATTTTCTTCTTGCTGATAGACACCCTTTAGTGGTGTATTCAGAGAAGATCTGAGAGTAATACATTCTATTAGTTTTTATAAGTATGAAAATTCACTCTTTCAGTAAAGACTTCTTTTATTATAGAATTTGGCTTGACTCTATATCTTTAGACACTTCTGGCCTCTGTTGTTCATGATAAGCCTGCAGCCAGTCAGGGACTTTCCATTTTTTTGGACTCTGTGTTTCTTCCTTATTATTAAAAAAAATATATTTCACTTTGATATTCTGAAAATTTACTACTATATATTCGGACATGTGTTTGGGTCCCCCCCCCCCCCATTAGGATTAGAGGTGATTTTTCAATCTGAGAGTCCATTTATTTTCTCTATTATAAAATGATTTAGGCCATTGTGTTTTTCAAATGTGCATCTTCTCCATTCATTCTCTCTTTCTGGAACTCCTATAAAAATGCACGTTGGGTGGAGAGGGGTGCCTGGGTGGCTCAGTTGGTTTAGTGCCTTTTGATTTCAGCTCAGGTCATGATCTCATGGATCCTGGGATCCTGCCTGGCAACAGGCTCCATGCTGACCACACAGAGCCAGCTTGGGATTCTCTCTCTCCCTCTCCCTCTGCCCTTCCCCTGATCACACTCTGTGTGTGTCTCTCTCTCTCTCAGAATAAATAAACATGAAAAAATTGTTAATGCAACTTGGAGCTTGTCTTAATAGAGACCTTATCTTTCTATGTTATATTCTGGTAATTTTCCTGAAGAAATCTTATGAGTTCTAAGTCTGTAGAGTAGTTCACTATTTTACCCGTCCATTTTTTTTATGACTATGTTTTTCATTTCTAGAGTTTCAGTTTGATTTTTTCTTCAAATTTGCTTGTTTTTTTTCTGACCACCTTATTTTTGTTTAACTGATTCTTTTTTTTATTTTAATGGGCCATTTTCTAAAGTTTCTTCCTTATTTTGTTGTCTATCAACTCTTTTTGTCATGGTGATTTTCTCATCTATTGTTTTGTATGTTTTAATAATGAACTCATCCTCAGTGGTTATTGATTTAATTGGAGAACTACAGACCTTGGGTTATATAGGCACTTTGTAGGGATAGTTCTATGTTTGATTCTGCTGGAGTCTCACTAAGGCCAGACTTTTTCCTTTTTCTTTCTTCTTTTTCTTTCCTTTTCTCTTTCCTTTGCTTTCCCTTTCCTTTTTTCTTTCCTTTCCTTTTTCTTCTTTCTTCTTTCTTTTATCTCCCTTCCTTCTTTCCTTCTTTCATTCTTCCTTCCTTTCTTCCTTCATTTAAAAAAAATTATGTGTATTTATTTTTAAGAGTGAGAGAGACAGAGCATGAGCAAGGGAGGGGCAGAGAGAGAGGGAGACACAGAATCCAAAGCAGGCTCCAAGCTCTGAGCTGTCAACACAGAGCCTGAAGCTGGGCTGGAACTCATGGAATGTGAGATCATGACCTGAGCTGAAGTCGGATGCTTAACTGACGGAGCCATCCAGGCACCCCCACCCCCTTTTGTTTTAAAACAGGGTGGCAATCCCATGAAAGTAGTATTTGTTTACAAATAGCACCTATAGCCAGCTGAAGTTTACGATTATGATTGTGTGAGGGTGAACATATCTCATCTCAGTTGACCATATTGACTTAGGCCTCCTCTTTGTATGTGTTTATTTTCCTCATAACATAAACCTTTGTACAGAAAGAATCATCTTTTCTAATTTTCTTTTTCTGTGTATTACACATTATAGATACTAAAACTGTATATTTTCTTAACTAACTTGATAGGTTAGCAAGTAAAACTCATTTGAACTTAATACAAAAGAAATTAATACCATGAAACCAAAGAAGCCATAAGAACCATTGGTTTATATTGTAAATTTTATCAATGAAATAATAGTTAAACAATTAAGTTTAGAATAAAAGTCCAATTTCTCCAGTATTTTAAATGTGTTTTTCATGCAAGTAGAGAAAATAGTACAAATATACTTCAATAAAGGTATAAAGTATGCAAATACAAATAAAGTATACAAATATACTTCAATAACTTCTAAGTTATTTTTCAGGTATAATGGTTTTGTTCTCTTAAGCCCTCCTGTAAATATTTATTTACCAAGAAAGCTATTACCTTCTTCTCTATGATAACAAAATGATAAGCTCATATTGAGGAAAACTAAAATTCCTAAAAGAGAAGGTACATTCTAAATATATTAATTATAAAAACAGCTTTAAATGTTAATCTATGTGCAAAACAATATCCAAAAATAAACTTTCTCTTACATTCACCCTATAACAGAATAATAATACAAGATATTAGGAAGAAATCACACTGTTCATAATCAGCCCCTCCCAAAAGAATGACATTTCTATAGTTTGAGTCATCATAGAACATCTGTCATAACGTAAAGAAACCATATACATCATTAAGGTATTTTATGCTTGCCTATAGAAAATGCATCAGTATATAGACAGGTTTGCAACAGACAATAAGAGCTTTGTTGAAATTCTTTATGGGAAATACATCTATCCAGAGATATCCAGAGTAATTGGATCCTTTGCCATATAGATGGAAAATTAAAATCAAATACATTAACATTAGCTAGATGTGTGACCATGGACAAATCACTCACCCGCATTGACACCTACCTCCTTTATGTGTAGAATGGAAAAGAGAGACTTAGATATGGTCTACTGCAATATGAATAGCGTAGATTCTAATTGCATGGGCCCTAAGAACTCACTGGAATGTAACATTGATTCTGGAAAGAACCTAAAACAAATTTGGAGTCTATAGAAGAACTCAGAATCTCAGAATCTCAAACCCCTAATCTCTTTGTTCCTTAAAAGTGGGAACATTCCATTTAAAAAAGGTAGGAAAATTTTAGACACCAAATGAGGACTCCCCCACCCCAGGTTTCTCAACTGCTAGCAAGTTGCCTGCTTCCTATGAGGAGAAAAATAAAATAAAATAAAATAAAATAAAATAAAATAAAATAAAATAGTAAAGTAAAGGTGAAATAAAATAATAAAATAAAATAGTAAAATAAAATAAAATAATTCAAAACTTCCTTTTAATCAGAATAATTTAGGAGAAATTGAAAAATTTCTGAGAAATTGTTATACTGGAAAACTGAAATTTGAAATATGCACAATTAATTTTAGCCCCAATTCAAGGGAGTTGAATTACTAGACTTGATTTTAATAAGGGGCAGCTATTACTTGGGTTTTATGGGTCATTTAATCTAAAAGACCAATATATATCTTCTTCAATGAAAATAAATACATAATTCTTTAAAGAAATAATTTGGCCTGTGTGAGTGTCGTTTAACTTAGAGAAAATCTATCAAATTCTCTCTCTCCCTCTCTCTCTCACCACATCCTATAACTATAAAATTAAAGAGTTTCTTTTACAAGATATAAACAGAATAGATTTGCTTATATAAAACAGGGAACCACTTCAAAACTGGACAAAATGAGTCATTGCCTTGTATTAGTGTCATAGCTCAGACTCTTGGGTCAGGTTGTTATCTTTTAATCACTGTTACCAGTTTGTAGCTATAGACTTTGAGAAACTTCACTTTTGCCCTTAGTTTTTTCCTCTATGTAACAGTATACATAGGAATTCTGAGTACATTCAATTGGAAGAAATATTAAGAGAGGAATAAAGAGACACAAAGAATGAGAGACAGAGACAGAGAGAGAGATCATTTAATCTAATGCTGGTCCAAAAAAATTGCTCAAATATCTTCGCTATTTTTCTTCCTATGATCATTATTGTTTTTGTTTATACAATTACTTTGTGATGAAAATTAATGGACTATCACATCCAACATTGTGAAGTAACAGATTTTTATACACAGAAGGCCCAATTTAAATCCATTTATTTCTTTATGGAGAAAAGCACATTAATAAACAACAGTAATTTTTCTGTAACCTGGGATAACTTCTTTGAGCTATATTTAGGGGACTGGTCATTTTTTTGACCACTCAACAAAACTTAATTGAAATTTACTATGTACCAGATCCTGGTCTGATGCTGTAAAAAACAGTGGAGACCAAAACGGTTTAAACACCTGCCATTATAAAGCTTATATTATTGGAGCAGAAGAGTGGATAAATATATATGTGTATTGGGGCGCCTGGGTGACTCAGTCAGTTAAGCGTCCGACTTCAGCTCAGGTCACGATCTCGCAGTCCGTGAGTTCGAGCCCCGCGTCGGGCTCTGGGCTGATGGCTCAGAGCCTGGAGCCTGTTTCCGATTCTGTGCCTCCCTCTCTCTCTGCCCCTCCCCCATTCATGCTCTGTCTCTCTCTGTCTCAAAAATAAAAATAAACTTTAAAATATATATATATGTGTGTTTGTGTGTGTGTGTATAGGTACATATACATATACAGTGCTTATTATATATTATGTATATATATAGTGTCAGAGAGTGAGTGATGTTTTAGAATGTAGGATATATAATTGGGTAAAAATATAGAGAGTGTTGGGAAGTGGGGAAAGGAATTAATTTAAACAGTGTGGTCAGAAGGATTCTGACCGAAATGAAGTGAAAGAGCAAGCCATGAAAATATAATGAGGGATAAAAGGCAGCATGATAACTGAGGTAAAGTCCCTGAGTGTGGATTGTGTTTGGCATGTTTGTTCATAATACCAACCTAGCAACTTGGTTGAAAGAACTCAGTTTCATAAAGCTGTTATGTAACATCTGGCAAATAGTAGACACTCTGCGTGTGATAATTACTTTTATGAAATGAAAATATGGGCTACATGACTGTGTATGTATTTGGCGGCATGGGAGTGATGACTAGAAATATCTATAGAGAGATATTTGCTGATAAAGAAGTGGTTGAAGACCTTTCAAATATAAGAAAGCACCAAAAAGAAAGAGTAGACTCTTAAAGAAAACACAAGGAAAGCCCAAATGTAAGGAGGAGAAATGTTTGACTGCCTAGGGGTCTTTACAATTAAGTCCATCGCTTCTTCCCTAAATCAGCTTCTGTGCTGACACTGTAAAAACAGTGCAACATGTTTTTAACGTGTGCAACATGTTAAAAAAGAAATAGAATTAATGCCTTATATGGACTTAGATCGATAAACATTTTACTTATACTTTTTTCATTCTCTTTTGTCATGTTAAAGCATTTATAAATTATTTTAAAGAATCTCAGCAGCTACTTGTTAGAAAGTGACAGTGAAAGAAATCAGAAAATAAGAATTTGAATTGACTGAAGAAAGAGAGAGAGAGAGAGAGAAAGCACAGGAGGGGCAGAGAGAGACAGGGAGAGAGAATTCCAAGCAGGTACAGGCTATGAGTGGGAAGCCCCATGCGGGGGCTCCATCTCACTACAGTGAAATCATGACCTGAGCTGAAATCAAGAGTCAGATGTTTAAATGACTGAGCCATCCAGGTGTTCCACTATTATTTATTCTGGATCACTCTTGTGAAAAAAATGATTAAATATCTTTAATATATCAAAAGCTCTCATTATGGTATTATTTCTCACAGGACAAATATTGCCTCTAATAGTCTTTCATGTTAAGTAATAGTATAAAAAAATAATACATTGTTCTAAAGAGACAAATTGTCCACTTAGTAGGAATGATTTATCTGGAAAGGATGACAAAGAGTCTCTTTCCATATAAAAGGCAGGGACTATTTCCCTTCTGGCTGCTAGATGTCTGAGTGTGCCTAGCTATGTGAACTTGTTTAGCACAGAAGTACGAAAAGCATTATAGGTAAATAGGTAAGGGATGTTTCTCCTAGTTAAACTTGGCTGTGTTTGTCTTAGCTCCAAAAAACTACAATATCACAGAACAAAGGGATATTATCATTGAATGCGTTCGTTCTTCCTTACTGCTTCTAAACCCTCAATGAAATGTAAATAATTCTCAGAAGCCCCTTAACCCAGTTTTATAGGTAGATCTCAGGATGAGAAGGGACACTAGTCTAAGCCACATTAAGAATCTGCACCAGAACTGTCATTGGAACTTGGGAACATCTGCAGACAAAAGTGTGCCCCAAACAGCAGCCTGTGTCAGTCTTAATCACTATGGGAATGATACTATTAACTACAACAAGTGCTTTTAACTAAAGAAATTTCAAGGCTACAACCAGCATCAGGTCAAGAAAAACCACATTTCCTGGTAAAAAGAAAAACATGAATGCTGTACAAAGTTGACATTTCAAAATTCCTTCAAAATTGGTTGTAAGATAATTTTGTCCAATTAGAATATAAGCCACAAAAAGAAGACATAAACATACTTTTTGTATCACCCAGTCAGCTAGCATTGTGCATTTTCCATGTTGTAATTGTATGTTCTAAGCAGGTGTCAAACTTGAGTCTAAGCAGTAAAGATATTCTAGGAACAGTTGGGGCAGACCTAAGAGAAGTGGCTGAGGAGCCTTCTAGGACACCCCATCCTTAGCAAAAAAAGGAGCCAGCCATAGGGAGTTATTATACCCACTTACATGGAGCCAGCTTTTTTTTAAATCTTTTTTTTATGTTTATTTATTTTTGAAGGAGAGAGAGAGACAGAGCGTGAGGGGGGAGGGGCAGAGAGAGAGGGAGACACAGAATCCGAAGCAGGCTCCAGGCTCCAGGCTCCAGGCTCCAAGCTGTCAGCACAGAGCCTGACGCTGGGCTAGAACCCGTAAACCACAAGATCATGATCTGAGCTGAAGTCGAAGGCTTAACCGACTGAGCCACCCAGGCGCCTCTGGAGCCACCTTTTGCATTAAGGAGTTAGTGATTCTGGAATATTAATCCTTCCAGTGTCTCTTCCATCCCTAGAATTCCATGAAAACATGAATAATAAGTCAAAAGGGCAAAAGCCATTTGACTAAAATATTTATAGCAGGACATTCTCTCCAGCCTGCCACAGTGTAACTCAGAGGATTGCACAGTGCTCTCTCACAAACAACCTTGTTCGTTTGGCACTCACACTTTTGTGCATAAGCAGAGGCATTTGGCAGAGTGACCATAGCTCGTGGCAGGAGATTGTGGTGCCCAGTAAAGCAGCAGTACATTTCATAGAGGCCCGAGTGGATAATGTAAAGATGACTAGATGAGTGCCAATGCCCAGAGGGAGACAGCAGCATGGTGGTGGCAGTTGGTGGGAGCAGACTTGTTTGCAAGAAAATGAAACACTCTCTAAAATACCACACAGGGGCCTTTGTTGAGCACTAACATTCTTCCATCTGCTCTGGGGGGTAGGCTGCCAGTATAACATCTTATCTGCTCACAGGCTGCTGAAACTTAGGGAGACAAGGTAAAGGTGGAGTTAGTGTAATGTTGCTGGCTTCTATAGGACGATTTTGTAATATTTGGAATTTAACTAATTTTTATCCATGTGGTGGTCACAAGTTCTGATTTTAACCTTAACAAGTGTGTGCTATGTAATGTGTCATTAGTATGATCACAAGGTTTTAATTATAGAGCCAGATAAAACCATCTTATGGTGGCTATCCAGAATCCAGTCAGATGTAATTTTATTGTCTCCATTATTTGTGCTGCTGACATATTGGAAAGAAAAAAATATATATGAAAAGAGGACAGAATTCTGTCAAAAAGATCAAGTGGGTTGAACAGAATTAATAGGGATATAAATACTCCAATGGAATGGAATTGATGGTTCTCTAGAGGCAGGAGGGAAAACACTTTGAATATCTCAAGAAAGCCAAAAACATTGTGAAACCTAACTGAACAATGCAGAGAGTTCTATGTAAATTTAGAAGTGCTTAAGGGATTGTGAGAGTAAATAATGTCAGAAGAATTGAACGATGATGTGATTTAAACCCAGGAAGATGAGCTTCAAGAACTCAACACTTCTTAAATTAGGAAGTCTCTTCTGATGTCACTGTACACAGAACTTGAAATGTTCACAGATAACCATAGCAAAAACAGCATACTGTGCCAAAGTCAGAGGCCTCTGATCAATAGAAATCTCAGAACACCAACAATGAAACCCATTCTTTTTTATACTTTTGAATGAGAAGAAGTTCACCCATTTTATGTGTCAAGCACTGTTGGAGACTCTGGGATAGAATGGTAAACAATAGAGTCCATATCTTCATGGAGTCTATAATCTAGAGGAGAAGATGGAGAGTAAATCAAATAATCACACATTATAAATGGTATGATACTGTATTTCATCAAATTGGAAATGCCATCAGTTATAAAATGTGCTATTTTTTTATTACTAGGAAAAAAAACTAGTAAATGGCAATGCAGTGCTTTTTTATCACTTAAATTTTTTATATGTTATACTTTTTAAAGATTTAGTTAGACAGATTTTATCATATAACTACTCTTGGTCATACATAGAAAGTAAATAGAAGAGAAATCAACTGGATAATGTTTTCCTAAAAATGTTTTCTATTCACAGTCAAGCTCCCCTGGGTGGTATTGATGTCATCACACACACACAAGCACGCGCGCGCGCACGCGCGCACACACACACACACACACACACACACACACACTATCATTTTCTATGTTATCAGGAATGTTAATGCTCTAAGATTTCTTACAATGCACTCTATTTTTGCTTCCAAAATTTTCTTCCAAGTCACTGAACTCCATTCTACAATCTGGGTGCCAGTAATTTCCAGCTTAGCATGTGAAAGGCAATTTCTGTGAACAGAATTCAGTAACAAAATATAACTCATCTTCATCTATTGTTAGTATCCTTCTTTTTCAGACATCATAAAGAAATTCATTGTTACTTTGCAAGTAAATGTGGAGATGCAGTGAGTTCTCCATTGACTTACACTTGCTGCACTATCAAATTCATGCCACATTGCTATTCACAGGCATTTCTGCATTCACAATATCCATTTTGTTTTACTGCCAAACCAGTGTCATTTAAAAAATATTTTAAAATGGCAATTAAGTTTAACAAATGTAATGCCAAAAATGAACATAACTCTACAATTTACAAGCTCATTTTAGAGTGATAAGCCAGCAAAGGTGGCAGAAAAGTAGTTGTTAAGAAGTAGACAAGGAAACCAGTTTAGCCAAGAGAATAAAAGCCTTTAGTGTGTTAAAAACTACTGAAATGTCAAGATAAAAAGGATTTTTAAGAATCCTATCATGTTCAGTGACAAAGGGCAATAATGAACTTAGAAGTAAAATCTTTTGAAGAAGTTGCAGCTACATTTGCGGATTGGAATGTGTTTGGGGAATAAATTAAAAGGGTAAGGTTAATAAGTATAGTCAATTATCTTAACAAGTTTAGCTTTAAAGAGAATAAAGAAAATGTGAAAGTTGCTTAGTGATAAGAGTAAGTGAAGTAGAAGCATTTATATATTTGTAAGATTTGGGAAACCTTAACACATCTAAATGCCATTAAGAATGAGCTAGTAAATTGGGGAAAGTGGCAGACAAAGAAAGCAAAAGGATGATCAATACTGTATAGTTCCTGTGAAGACTATAGACATTGGGGTTGGGATGAGAAGTTGTTGAGAGATCTCTCCTTTCATTTGCGATTAGGTATGGAATAATGGTTACACTCACAGACTCAGGAATCAGATAGTCTTTGTGAAAATAACAGCTTAATTCTGGGTGGCCTTGAGCAAGTTAGTTAACCACTGTGGCTCAGTTTCTTCATCTGAAAAGTGGAGACAGGTGATGGCGCCTATCTCACAGGATTGTTACAAGGATTACATAAATTTGAAATGTCCTTAGAATAATTACATTATTTGTAATGTCCTTGCAATAGAACATAACACATATTAAGGATTTATTGTTGTTGTCATCTTATTAAACATGTTTGAATTACTTACATTGAAAGAACTGTCTACTTTAAGTTAAAAATTACTATATGTACATCATTGGCTAAAAAGCGTGATGTCACTGATTTCCTAAAATTTGCGGCATACATGCTATTGGTCTTTTCAACCAAATTACATCTTTCTGCACCCTCACAAATCTATTACAGAGCAAAACAAACAAACAAGCAAAAAGAGAGAGAAAGAGAGAGACAGAGAGAGAAAGAAAGAAAATGAATTTAATAAGTAGACTGGCAACTGCAACCCTCAACTTTTGACCTCACCTTCTGGATAGAAAATGTAGATTTCTAAAATGTTATATTCTTTGTGGTTTATAAGATGAATTTCTCTTTCTCCTTTCCTGCACCTCTCCTTTCCCGTCTCCTCTCCCTATCCCCTGCTCTCCAGCCTACACAGTAATAAATGATGATCCAGGATTCTAGATTCCCATGTTATGGGTGCATTTGCACAAAGTTTTATCAGACCCAGTAAGTACACAAGAAGAAAATCTGATTGTTCTTATTTGGTCCAGGTTCATACACTGTATCCAATTATTCTTGGTCAGGAAATAGAATAGAATAGAATTTGTGTCATTTACTAGTGCAGTCGCTAGGGTCCTATGCATGCAATGCCATCAAAGGGGGTGAGTTTCCTGAGAGGGCATCTTCATTATGAATGCACAAACAACCCAAAAATGTCTACCACAGAATTGTATCTGTATTCCAAACCTTCACATTCTGGAGGAAACCAGATTTTATAGCCTGACTTTTCATGGATTAAAACCCAGGAATCCTTTGTAATTCCTTTAGTACAAACCAATTTGAAGTCATAAATTGTACGGCTATAGAAGACACTGTTGGAAAAACTGAGATCCAAAGAAATGGAAATGTTTTTCTTTTTTTTATGAATAGATTTTTAAAATCCAATACAGTTAATATACACTGTTATATTAGTTTCAGGTGTACAATGTAGTGATTCAACAATTCTGTACTTTACTCAGTGTTCATCAAGTGTATTCTTTAATCCCCTTCAGCTATTTCACCCATTACTCCACTCACCTCCCCTATGGTAGCTGTCAGTTTGTTCTCTGTAGTTAAGAGTCTGTGTTTTGGTTTGTCTCTTTTTTTTTTTCCTTTTTTCATTTGTTTTGATCCTTAAACTCCACATGTAAGTGAAATCTTATGCTATTTGCTTTTCTCGGACTGATCTATTTTACTTGAGATTATACTCTTTAGATCCATCCATGTTGTCGCCAATGGCAAGATTTAATTCTTTTTAAGGTTGATTAATATTCTATTGTGTGTGTGTGTGTGTGTGTGTGTGTGTGTGTATGGCATATACCATATATACTATATATATTTTTCTTTATCCATTTATCTATCAATGGACACATGGCTGTTTCCATAATTTGGCTATTGTAAATAATGCTACATTAAGTATAGAGGTGCATATATCCCTTTGAACTGGCCCTTTCATGTTCTTTGGGTAAATACCCAGTACATGGAATTACTGGATCATATGGTAGTTCTATGTTTAATTTTTTGAGGAACCTCCATTATTGTTTCTACAGTGGCTGCACCAGTTTGCATTCTCACCAACAGTTCAAGAGGGGTCCCCTTTCCCCACATCCTTGTCAACACTTGTTGTTTCTGGTAATTTTGACTTTAACCATTCTGACATGTGTGATGTGATATCTCATTGTGGTTTTGGTTTGCATTTCTCTCATGAGGATGTGATTTTGAGCATCTTTTCTTGTGTCTATTGGCCATCTGTATGTCTTTGTTAGAGAAATTTCTATTCATATCTTAGGCCCATTTTTAATTGTTCTTTTGTGTGTTAAGTTGTGTAAGTTCTTTATATATTTTGGATAGTAATCCTTTGTTTAATATATTGTTTGCAAATATCTTCTATTCAGTAGGGTGTCTTTTAGTTTTGATAGTTCTTTCCTTTGCTGTGTAGAGCTTTTTATTTTGATGTAGTTCAAGTAGTTTATTTTTGCTTTTGTTTCCTTTGCCTCAGGAGACATATCTAGAGAAATGTTGCTATGGCCAATGTTACAGAAATTACAGCCTGTGCTGTCTTCTAGGACTTTTATGATTTCAGATCTCACATTTATGTCCTTAATCCATTTTAAGTTTATTTTTGTGTACGGTGTAAGAGAGTGGTCCAGTTTTATTCATTTGCATGTAGCTGTCCAGTTTTCTCAACACCATTTTTTGAAGAGAATGTCTTTTTTCAATTTTTTTCTTGTCTCCTTTATTGAAGATTAATTGACCGTATCATCGTGGTTTATTTCTTGCTTCTCTACTCTGTTCTATTGATCTATGTGTCTATAGACACATTGTGCCAGTACCATACTATTTTCATTACTACACCTTTGTAGTATAACTCAAAATCTGGGATTATTATACCTCCAGTGTTGTTTTTCTTCTTCAAGATTGCTTTGGCTGTTTGGGGTCTTTTGTGCTTCCATACAAATTTTAGGAATCTTTATTCTAGTTTTGTGAAAAATGTTGTTGGTATTTTGATAAGGATTGCATTAAAGCTGTAGATTGCCTTGGGTAGTATGGACATTTTCACAATATTTGCTCTTCCAAATCATGATCATGGAATGTCATTTCATTTGTTTGTGTCATCTTAAATTTCTTTCATCAATGTTTTATAGCTTTTGGAATATAGGTTTTTCACCTCACTGGCTAAGTTTATTCCTGGATATTTTGTTATTTTTTGGTACAATTGTAAATAAGATTATTTTCTTAATTTCTCTTTCTGCTACTTCACCAATAGTGTAAAGGAATGCAATGGATTTCTAAATTTTTTTAATGTTTATTTATTTTTGACAGAGAGAGAGAGCGCGTGCGCATGAGCAGGGGAGGGGCAGAGAACAAGGGAGACACAGAATCCGAAACAGGCTCCGGGCTCTGAGCTGTCAGCACAGAGCCCAACGTGGGGCTTGAACCCACAGACCGCGAGATCATGACCCGTACTGATGTCGGACACTCAACCGACTGAGCCACCCAGATGCCCCAGGAATGCAATGGATTTCTATACTTCAATTTTATATACTGTGACCTTACTGAATTCATTTATCAGTTATAGTAGTTTTTAGGTGGAATCTTTAGAGTTTCTGTATATTGCATCATGTCATCTGCAAATAGTGAAAATTTTACTTCTTCCTTACCAATCTGGATAACTTTTAAACCTTTCTCTTGTCTGATTTCTGTGGCTAGGACTTCCAGTACTACGTTGAATAGAAGGGTGAGAATAGACATAGCGCTCAGTTTTTCACAATGGAGTATGATGATGCTAGCTGCGGGTTTTTCATATTTGGCCTTTATTATATTGATATATGTTCCCTCTAAACCTACTTTGTTAAGTGTTTTTATCATGAATGGATATTGTACTTTGTCAAATCAAATGCTTGTTCTGTATCTATTGAAAAGGTCATATGGTTTTCATCATTTCTCCTATCTTTGATTTGCAAATGTTGAACCGCCCTTGCATCCCGGGAATAAATCCCACTTAATCCTGGTGAATGTTTTTTTTTTAAGTATTGTTGGATTTGGTTTGCTAATATTTTGTTGAAGGTTTTTGCATCCATGTTCGTCAGAGATATTTTAGTGTCTTTATCTGGTTTTGGTATCAGGGTAATGGTGCTCCCATACAACGGAAGATTTCCCTCCTCCTTTAGTTTTTGGAAAAGTTTAAGAAGAATAGGTATTAACTCTTTAACTGTTTGGTGGAATTCAGCTACACACTGTCTGATGCTGTACTTCTGTTTTTTGGGAGTTTTTTGATTACTGATTCAATTTCATTGCTGGTAATAGGTCTATTCAAATTTTCTATTTCTTCTTGATTCAGTTTTGGTAGGTTATATGTTTCTAGGCGTTTATCCATTTCTTCCAGGTTGTACAACTTGTTGGCATATAATTTTTCACAGTATTTTCTTATAATCTTTTGTATTTCTGTGGTGTTGGTTATTTGTCCTCTTTCATTTCTGTTTTTGTTTTGTTTTGTTTTGTTTTTAAGTTGTTTTGTTTGTTTTTTATCTCTGTCTCTCCCTTTTTCTCTCTGTCTCTGTCTTTTATAAGTTTTGTTGATCTTTTTGGTTTCATTGACCTGTTCTATTGTGTTTTTGTTGGTGTTGGGGATGTTTTTGTTTCTATTTCATTTATTTCTGCTCTGCTCTTTTATTATATCCTTCCTTTTACTGGTTTTGGGTTTGCTTATCTTCTTTTTTAAGCTCCTTTAGGTGTAAGGTTAAGTTGTTTATTTGATTTGGTTTTGTATTTGGGACCCTTGTGTTTTCATTTTCATTTGTCTCCATGTATTTTTTGATTTCCTCTTTGATCTCTTAGTTGATCCATTTGTTGTTCAGTAGCATGTTATTTAACTTCCTGGTATTTGTGCTCTTTTCAGATTTTTTTCTTGTAGTTGATTTCTAGTTATCATTGGTCACAAAAGATGCATGGTATGACTTTGATCTTTTTGAATTTGTTGAGATTTGTCTCATGGCCTAATATGTAATCTATTCTGGAGAATGTTCCATGTGCATTTGAAAAGAATGTGTATTCTGTTGTTTTCAGATAGAATGTTCTGAATATATCTGTTAAATCCATCTGGTTCAATGTGTCATTCAAAGCCACTGTTTTCTTGTTCATTTTCTGTTTGGATGATTTGTCCATTGATGGAAGTGTGGTGTTAACCATCTCTAGTATTATTGTCTTACCATCGATTACTTTCTTTATGTTTATTAGTAATTGCTTTATCTATTTGGGTGCTTTCATGTTGGGCTCATAACTATTTACAATTGTTATATCTTGTTGGATGGTTCCCTTTATGATTGTATGGTGTCCTTCTTGGTCTCTTGTTACAGTCCTGTTTTAAAGTCTGTTTTGTTCAACATAAGTATTGCTACCTCAGCTTTCTTTTCACATCCATTTGTGTGGTAAATGCTTTTCTATTCATTACACTGAATCTGCATATGTTTACAGGTCTGCAAGTAGTCTGTTATTGGCAGCATATAGGTGGGTCTTGCTTTTTTTTATCCATTCAGTCTCTCTGTTATTTTGATAGGAATGTTTAGTCCGTTTACATTCAAAGTAATTATTGATAGGTTTGTAGTTATTTTAATTTTGTTACTTGTTTTATGGCTGTTTTTGTAGTTTTTCTGTGTTCCTTTCTTCTCTTGCTCTCTTCTCTCACAGTTAATTGGCTTTCTTTCTTGATATATTTAGACTCTTATTTTTTGCACATCTCTTACTGGTTTTTGATTTGTGGTTACCATTTGATTGTATAGAACATCTTCTTGATGTGGCAGTTGTTGATGATTGATTAGGTTTGAACCCATTCTTTACTAAAGTGAATATGTTTTTCTTCAAGTCATACTGACTAGTGGATGTGGGATTAAAATTCTAGCAATTCAATGAAATCTTCTAAATATCCCAGCTTTTTAACAGAAATTGACAAGCTGTTGCCAAACTTTATACGGAAATACAAAGGAAACTTGAGTGTCCAAACCAATGGTAAAAAAAAAATGCTGCAGAGTTAACATGTGCTGATGTCATATCTTACTCTAAAGTTCAGTAATCAAGAAAAATGGTTTATGAATAGATCCATGTAGATCAATGAAGTGGACTTGACAGTGTATAGTCACAGGTAATAGAATGAAGTTGGACCTCTTCCTCAAATCATATAGAAAATGTAAGTCAAAATGGTTTAAGTAATTAAATAATACTAGAGGAATCCTCTGGAAGTTCAAAAACAGTTCCTCCAGTGTTTATTTAATATTACAATTCCACATGCAAAGTAAGTTTCTCTGTATTACATAGACAAGAGTGGTGCCCCAGAACAAGAAGGATTGTTTTCAGTCAAGGCACCAAGACTTAAGGTTTAGGGTTAGGAGTTAAGCCAAGATAGTCCTTTAAAATCCTACCACCAGTGTTGCAAGATTACATCAAAGAGTAATCTTTGCTTATGCTTAAAGTAATCTTAAGCTTATGGCAGGATAGTGGGTGCTTTTTCCTTCCTTGGAGTCCTTATTGTTGGGAATTGAGGGATTTGTCTTTATGATTTTCTGTAAAATAAAAAAAAGTAATTCTTTAGCTTCTATCCTAATATTTTACATTCTCACATTATATCTTGATATAACTTAACCATATCAAGTATTATGTTAAAATAGAACAAACTTAAATATGTCTCTGTTGAATGAGAACATAGTCTGTGCCTTTCATTTTCACTTTATTAAAATTGCAGTATCATTATTTTCATTAAAACTTTTTAAATGTTTTACAATCCAGAGTGTCCTTTCAGTCATATTCTGAAAACTTGTGGCTAACATAATTTTTAATTATTTTATTATCAGTGGCATACGATCCAGAGAAATTAAATTGCTTTGTCAAAGTTCCACATTGTTTCTTTGGTCATGATTAGTATCAAAATTGTTGATACTCATTAATGAATAGGTCATAACTTTCAGATGTCTCTATTAATATAACAGTACTTAATAGTATACCACCATATACACATAAAATCATTGCTTATGTATATCTGTGTGTTTCTTTTCAGTATTCCACTTACAGATGCATTTCAGAATTGCTTGTTAATGAGCTAATATTGTCTACTAGAAGTCACAATTAACAAAGATATTCAGAGATTGAGTATTTCATAGAAATTTTTTGCAAAGATTTGCTAAAAATAAGTGTAGTTTTTAAATGACATAATATTTTTGACAATTTAATTATAAATATAATTTCAATGTACATTTTGAACAGATAATATCCCATTAATAATATCCAGGAAATCACTCAATATGGCAGAATATGAGGTGTTAGTGTAAAATAGTATAAGAATCATAGCCTGCCCTCAAGTTGATTGCAATAGCAATCAGTAAATTTACCAGATATATTCTTAGAGGGCATTCACAAAAGATACAAGTTAATTAGACTTTTTCAGCTTGGGTAAAAAAGGTCCCAAATCATTTCATACCACTTATTACTATAGTCACTACTTTTTTTTTTAAATCTCTTCTTGAAGTAAACGTTTGTATTCCTAGTTGATTTGATACTGAAAGATTATCAATTGAAAAAAGAAAGACTACCATCAACAAAATGCTTTCCTATTATTTCTGCCCACCCAAAGCCTAGATATTGCAAATAAGTAATACTAATGTATTTAAGCAATAGTTATCTTATATTTGCAAGGATTTTGAACACTGAACTGTCCACATGCTTTATTTGCATTTATTGATTGTAATATTATTTTATGCCCTCCTTTTTAAATAATACTGTACAAATACTATTCTAACAAAATATGATAAATATGATATTAGCTATATATAAATGATTATAATAGAAGATGCTAAAATGTATGCCTATATTTTAAAATCAATTTTATCAGAATATACATTTATGTTATCTATGTAAATATTTAATATGGTATTTTTTTAAGTTCATTTATCTGTTTTGAAAGATACAAAGACAGTGCAGGTGGGGGAGGGGCAAAGAGAGAGAAAGAATGAGAATCCCAAGCAGGCTCCATACTGCCATCACAGAGCCCAATGCATGACTCAAACTCATGAAACTGAGATCATGACCTGAGCTGAAACTAAAAGGCTGACACTTAACAGTCTGATACATCCAGGCTTCCCTTAATATGGTATTTTATTTTATTTTATCTTATTTTATTTATTTTATTTTATTTTAATTTTTAAATGTTTATTTAATTTTGAGAGAGAGGCAGAGTGTGAGCAGGGGAAGGGCAGAGAGAGAGGGATTCACAGAATCTGAAGGAGGCTTCAGGCTCCTGGCTGTCCACTAGGACATGGGGCTTGAACCCACAAACCATGAGATCATGACCTGAGCTGAAGTCAGACACTTAACCAACAGAGCCACCCAGGTGCCCCCCCCTTAATATGGTATGGTATTTTAAATGAAAGTTCATATATATATATATATATTATATGAATATATATATTATATGAATATATATATTATATGAATATATATATATATATATATATATAATTTAGCTTGTGACTTAAAAATATTGACTTATTGGTGTAAGCTTATTGCTATTGGGAGAGCCAGATAAATTTGACCAAAAAATAGAGTGAATATTAATGAATATTTACAATAATGAGCAATTAGCATGCTTAAATTTTCAACATCTGAGTAAGGTAATTTGAACTTCTGTTTTCTCAATTTTATGTGAAGTTTCAGTTCCTGCATTTTTAATCATCTCATTATCCAACATAGCAAATATTGAAAAAAATTATGTTCCATATCTCTAACGCTACAGGAAATTATAAATAAAGTGAAATAATAAAGGTGATCGATTTGCCTTCTTGTCTTAAATATTTGAGAGGTTTTTTTTTTTTGAGGTAAAATTTGTATGCCATCGATTGGATGTAAGTGTACAATTTAATGATTTTAAGAACTTCTTGTAAGTGTTGAAAATAACTATTAAGAGCAGAGATGTAACTCTTTTTCCTGGTCTTTATAAAAAAATCATTCTTTCACCACTGAGTATGATATTAGCTATGGGTTTTACATACAATTCATGATGTTGATGAAATTCCTTTCTGTTCTTATTTTGTTGAATTATTATGAATGGATGTTGGATTTTGTGAAATGCTTTTCCTGAGCCCATTGAAGAAGTCACATAGTGTATTACGTTAAATGTTACTAAAATATAAAAAACAACCTTGCATTCCTAAAATAAATCCCACTTGGTAGTGATTGAGAATATTTTTTATAGATCATGAGATTTTTTATGCTTTTATTGTGTTGAGGGCTTTTATGTCTATATTCAGGAAAATATTGGTCTGGTTCTCCCTCCCTTTTCTTTCTTTCTTTCTTTCTTTCTTTCTTTCTTTCTTTCTTTCTTTCCTTCTTTCTATAGGGGAGCTTTAAATATGAGATATGCTGCCTTATGTTCTTATGACGACAAAAGCCTAGCTATTCTCTCTTTTTTTAATTTTTATTTATTTTTGGGAGAGAGAGAGCAGGAGCAGGGAAGGGGCAGAGAGAGGGGGACAGAAGAGCTGAGGAAGTGAAGCAAGCTCTGCAGTAACAGCAGCAGTAACCAGATGTAGGGCTTGAACTCACAACCTTAAATCAGGACCTGAGTCAAAGTCAGATGCTCAACTGACTGAGCCACCCAGGCACCACCCCCACCCCCCGCCTCCCCCCCACCCCCAGCTATTCTCTTTCACCTTGCAAGGTACTTCAGGTAAGTCTTTTGTTTCTCAACTATGGTGTTCTTATATTTGTTAATTATAATTTAATTCCTTAAATTATTCATTATTTTATGGAGTCCCTTCTTCCAGATATCTGACAGACATTCTCAAAGAAATTTAATATAGGTCACTTGAATCATTGTACCTTTATGTTATAGTACTTGTTTTTCAGGTTTTGAAAAGAACAGATAGGCCAAAAATAGTTCAGACATTAGAGTTTTTGCCCAGTCCTAAAAAGTTATAGCTGAATCAGAAATCCAGTACTATTGTATATTTATTACAAATGGTAAAAATTGACTTTATTTTCTAAGATCTTGCAAGGTGTATTAACAAATGACACATGTGCTACAATAATACTTTTGTCACAAACTTAAGATTTATGGGGTGCCCAGGTGGCTTGGTTGGTTAAGCCTCTGACTCTCGATTTGGGCTCAAGTCATGATCTCATGTTTTGTGGAATTGAGCCCATGTCAGGCTCTGCGCTGATAGCGTGGAGCCTGCTTGGGATTCTCTTTCTTCTTCTCTCTCTCTCTGTCCTTCCCTCCCTCCCTCCCTCCCTCCCTCTCTCTCTCAAAATAAATAAACTTTAAAAAAAATATTTCTTCCCAACGTAATCCTAAATGATAGCTAAAAAGCCATCTTCTTTTTTTTAATTATTTTTTTAATGTTTACTTATATTTGAGAGAGAGGGACTTAAAAAGAGCATGGGAAGGAAAGGGGCAGAGAGAGGGAGTCACAGAATATGAAGCAGGCTCCAGGCTCTGAGCTGTCAGCACAGAGCCCAACACGGGGCTCAAACTCACAAACTGTGAAATCATGACCTCAGCTGAAGTTGACGCCTAACCGACTGAGCCACCCAGGTGGCCCATAATCCATCTTCTTTATATGCTGCTTTGATAACATCACTCAACTCTTCAGAGTTACAGCTTTCAGCATCAGGACAGATTTCTTCACTCTCAGTCTCCAGTTTTGCTAAATATGCTCAATCATATAAATCTCCTTAAATTTTTGCTTTGCTACTTTTGCTCTAGTTAAACTATGTGGGCCACTATGCTTGCAAAATGATTTATTCTAATTCCTCAGATTCAGGGCCTCAAGAACTGACATAAAGGATATTTTGCCCTATGTATTGGTGAGGAAAAGCTCCTATTCAGAATTACAAATATGTGTCCTTGGTTCTCACAAAACTCTAGGACTCAATTTGTCAATTGAAAAGTCTTCACACAGACCAGTTAGTCTATAAAACTTTACTTCCAATCTAGACTTTGTATAGATTACAAGTAATTGAACAACAAAACAAGCCTTTGTAGTAGCACTTATTTGATGTTAGTAATAAAAGTAGTTTCAATTTGTTTAGTGACAAATATATACAAAACATCACTATTCAAGGAATTTTATCACAGTATTTCATTTAATCCCGCAATTTAGTTATTATATTCATTTCACAGTAGTCTTACTTAAAGCTGCACAGCTAGTAGTAACTAAGACAGTCCTAGCCTGACTGTAAATCTGATTTTCTTTCCACCGTATTATTCTTTTATATCTTGACCTTTGTTTCCCAAGACTAGAAGTATATGTGGATTAATTTAAACGATATAATGTAACTCCTACTTTCCTATAGCTTCTTTAAGGGGCCGGGATGATAGCAAAGGTGGGCTGCAAACTGAGGAAAACGAATTTCCTTTAATATGTACTAAACTTTATGCAATGTAGTAAATGCTTACAATATGTTAAGGTTGCCATATTCTCATCGCCACCTTTGGAGTTACAGATAATTAATCTCATTTTAGAGTTGAATAAACTGAAGCTCAGAAAGGTTAATTGCTTTGCGCAAAGTAACAAAGCTAATAAAGAAGAACAAAAATACAAACCTGAGTCTCTCTAATACATAAATCTCTCTGTCTTCTTACTCACACATCGATGCTCCTGCTGATTAGCATATTATAAAAAAAGAGAAGCTAATAATCTTGTATGGTCTTTTGTTTCTTAAGGTTTTCCAGTTTTATTCTCCATGAAGGTACTTTCCTTAGCCTTGATTTTCTGCAATAATTATCACTGTCTCCCCTCCCCCCATACAAACACATGTGCTCTCCATTATGGAACTCATATACTTTAATCTTTTTAAATATTTTAGTATGGAGAGTTTTAATTATAATATAATTAATCCTCATGTATCCACTACCGAGCTACAAAAAACATCAGTATTTGTGATCAAATATCCTTATTTAGTCTTTCTCCAACTACTCTTTACACTATTGTTCAGTTTTTCAGATATCATCTGAATAAACTGAAATGCATAGTATGAAATATATAATTTTGATAAATGGGTACATATGATCCACACTTCCTGTAAAAACATAGGATATTTTCATCAGTCCAGATATTTCTCATGTTCTTTGCTGGTCAGTTATCCTTGAACTCATAGACAACCATGACTTTTTCTCACTATAAATTAGTTTTGCCTGTTCTAGGACTTCCTATACATTGAATCATATGTATGTACTATTATGTGTGCAGATTCTTTGGTTCACCATAATGTCTATACATTTCATCCATGTTGTGTGTATCAATAATTTTTTGGGTTTTTTTTGCATAATATTGACTCATGATATTAATATGCCACACATCATTTATCCATTTTCCTGATGATTGGCATTTGGGTTACTTATAGTTTTGGGCTGTTATGAAAATGCTGTGAATATTTGGGTATAAAATCTTTCTCTGGACCAGTGTTTTTTTTTTTTATTATTATTATTACCTGGAAATAGGATTGCTGGATCAAATATTTACTTTGTAAGAATTTCCAAACCTTTATTTCCAAAGTAATTATAACATTTACATTCGCATCAACAATGAATGTAAGAGCTCTAGTAGGTCCACATAATCATTGACATTTGAGTGTTGTCAGCCTTTATACATTTAACCTCTCTAGTAGATTTCTAGTAGTATCTTGTTATGGTTTCAATATATATTTCTCTGATGACTAATGGTATAAGTCATGAAGATAATCTTGTCGTTGTTATTCTAAATGCTTTATTGTTTTAGCTTTTACAGATAAGGCTATTATCCCTCTTGAATTAATTTCTGTGTATTGTGTAAAGTAAGGTTTATAGTTGTTTTCTTTCCATATATATGTATGTATAGTGGAACCAGTACCATTTTTTGAAAAGATCCATATACATGTGGGCATATTTCTGGTTTCTCTAGTCACTATTACACCACTGTGTGTGTGTGTGTGTGTGTGTGTGTGTACGTGTGTGTATGTATCTGTATATCTATATCTAACCTTCTTATTCTAGGGATTATAATACACACCATTTACAGGTTAAAATTATAGTACTCAGTGTGAAATATAGGGAAGTTGCAATAGTATAGTTCTCCTGCACCTTCTGTTGTGCAATTTATATCATATACTTTATGTCTACTTATGTTGAAAACCCCAAGGTAGTGTTTAATAATTAATTACTTTTTGCTTTTAACAGTCAAATGCCTTTGAAATAATTTAAAAATATATTTTCTTGGTCTTTTCTTTTGTTTTATCACCTTTATTGAAGTATAGTTAATATATAATCTACTCCAGAATCCCAGATTTTAAGCTATACTACAAACTATGATAATAGAAACCATATAGTACTGGCACAAAAATATACACATAGATAAATGGAACAGAATAGAAAGCCCAGAAATAAACCCAGGTTTATATGGTCATTAATATACAACAAGGAAAGCAAGAATATACAGTGGCAAAAAGACAGTCTCTTCCATAAATGGTTTTGGGAAAACTGGACAGCTACATGTAAAAGAATGAAACCATAAAACTTCTAAAGGAATATGTAGGCAGTAATCTCTTGGACATCAACCCTGGCAACATTTTTCCAGATATATCTCTTCAGGCAAGGGAAACAAAAGCCAAAAGCCAAAATAGTAGGTTGGGACTACACCAAAATAAAAACCTTTTGTGCAGTGAAGGAAACCATCAACAGAACAAAACTACAACCTATGGAATGGGAGAAGTATTTGCATACAATACACCTCATAAGGGATTGACTCAACATCAAAAAAACCCACAAATATTCTGATTAAAAAATGGGCAGGGGACCTGAACAGACATTTCACCAAAGAAAACATCCAAATAGCCAACAGTCACATGAAAAGATGCTCAACATCACTAATCACCAGGGAAATGCAAATCAAAACCACAATGAGATACCACCTCACACCAGTCAGAGTGGCTATTATAAAAAAGACAAGAAATAACAAATGTGGAGGAGGATGTGAAGAAAAGGGAACCTTGTGCATTGTTGGTGGGAATGTATATAGGTACAGCCACTATGCAAAACAGTATGATAGTTTTCCCCCAAAATTAAAAATATAAATACCATACGATCCAGTACTTTTACTACTGGGTATTTATCCCAAGAAAATGAAAACACTAATTTGAAAAGATACGTGCACCATTATGTTTATTGCAGCATTAACATTATTTATAATAACCAAGATAGGGAAGCAGCTTAAGAGTTCATTGATAAATGAATGAATAAAGAAGATGTGATAGATACAAACACACACATACAATGTATGTATACACACATACACACAATGGAAAATTACTTGGCCATAAAAAAGAATAAAATCTTGTCACTTGAAGCAACATGGATGGATCTAGAGGGTATTATGCTAAGTGAAATAAGTCAGATAGAAAGGCAAATACCATTTTATTTCACTTATATGTGGAGTCTAAACAACAAAACAAATGAATAAACAAACAAAACAGACCCATAAATACAGAGAACAAACTGGTGATTGCCAGAATGGAGGTGGATAGTGGCATGGGCAAAATAGGTGAAGGGGACTAAGAGGTACGAATTCCAGTTATAAAGTGAGTAATTCATGGGGATGAAAGGTATGGCATAGGAAATACAGTCAACAATATGGTAATGACTTTGTAATTACACTAATCATGGTGAGCATTAGGTAATGTTTAGAATTTCAAAACACTTATGTTGTACACTTGAAACTAATATAACATTATCAACTATACTTCAATTAAAAATGAGAAAAAATATCTACAATGTAATAAGTTTCAACATATAAACTCATTAAACCATTAAAATGATAACACATCCAACACTTGTGTAAGTTTTCTTTTACCTCTTAGTAATTCTATCCTCACATTTGTTGCCATCTCCAAATAGGTAGTCATTGAATTGCTTTCTGACACTATAAATTAGTGTGCTTTAAAAAAATTTTTATATGGGCGCCTGGGTGGCTCAGTTGGTTAAGCATCCGACTTCAGCTCAGGTCATGATCTCACGATTGATGAGTTCAAGCCCTGCATCAAGCTCTGTGCTGATGGCTCATATACAAAAGCCTGCTTCAGCTCTCTCTCTCTCTCTCTCTTTCTCTCTCTCTCTCTCTTTCTCTCTCTCTGCTTCAGATTCTGTGTCTCCTTTCTCTGCCCCTCCTCTGCTCATGTTCTCTCTCTCCCTCTCAAAAATAAACATTATTCTTATTTTTTAAATGGGCACCTTCATGGCTCAGTGGGTTAAGCATTCAACTTTGGCTCAGGTCATGATCTCATGGCCCATGAGTTTGAGTCCCACGTATTGCTCTGTGCTGACAGCTTAGAGTCTCTACCCTGCTTCGGATTCTGTGTCTCCCTCTCTCTGTCTTCCCTACTCGTGCTCTGTCTCTTTCTCTCTCAAAAATAAACAAATTTTTGTCGATTAAAAAAATTTCTTATAAATGTCTTCATAAGGAATTTACCATCTTGTCTGGCTTCTCACTGAATATAATTATTTTAATATTCATCCACATTGTTCTATACAGCAATAACTCATTATTGAGAAGTATTCTTTTGTATAAATATCTCACAGATTGCTTAACCATTCAATTTTTTGTGGGCATTTGAGTTGTTTCAAGTTTTTGGCTATTACAAATAATTATGATGTGAATATTTACTCAGAATTATTTGTATGGACATATATTTTATTTTGGATACATGGAAGTGGAATGGCTGGATCATATTGTAGCTGTATATTTAACAGGTTAAGAAACTACCAAGCTGTTTTCTTAAGGGGCTGTACCATCTTAGGTTCCTTTTGGCACTCTATGAGAGCTCCAGTTGCTCTAAATCTTCACTAATGTTGTTTTCTTCAGTCTCTCTCACATGCGCGTGCGTGCGCTCACTCTCTCTCTTTATCTCTCTCTTTTTTTTTTTCAATTTTGTATACTTTAGTAGCTGGGTGGTGGTATTTCATTATCACATTGTAATGTCATAATTGGTGTAATTTGTCTTACTAATCAGCTGTGAATTCTTGAAGTTGGGCATTGAGTCATATTTCTGTGTCCTCATCACTTAGCATATTATCTTTCAAATGTTGGTGCTTAAATAATTTTATTTAATTAAATTGAATTTTTAGTATGTAAAATAATATCTACTTTATAATTTCTCCTTGCATTTTGTAGGCCAGTGTAAAAAATGAATATTTGAATAATTTCAGTGTTGGCCTTGTCAATATCTATCCTTTGACTATTTTTCATCTTAAAATACTAAAGCACTATAATTTCTTATTTTCTTAACTCATTCAAATCTTTACTTCATTCCAGTGGATTTGGTATAAAATTATGAAACCTACCCACACAGTTTTATTTCTAAAGTTGTTAGTGAATAAAATCCTATTCAGCCCAACCTGCACTCATGTTTATTTCCTTGAAGATAAAAGGGGACTCATAACTGTTTAGTTCCTAAAAATTGTGTGTCCATTAATTTTATTTATTCCCTTATGAGTATAGAGATCAATTAAAAACATTTTCTTATTTTATATTTTGTTTAAAATGTTGCTTTTTGCTCTTCTTAAAATTAATACATTTTTCCTTTCTTCAATATGCAAAACATACAATACCTACAAGACATCAATAATTGAGAAAGTCCTAAATACATTTTTCTACCAACAATACATTCTAAATATACTGTTTAAACAGTATGGCAAGCCATTCAGTATTCAAAATATATTGTAAGTGGAATCATTATTCAGTAATTCAGTATTCAAAATATACTGTTAAGTGGAATCATTGTTCACTATTTGTTGCTTTTACTCCTTCCAAAATATTTATCTATCATCAAAATTTCTTATTACTGATAAAAGACTTTCATTTAAAGAATAAAGAGCATAATTAATGCTGGGGATTACTTTCTGCCACAAACCGAGCATTTGTGCCCTCCACCCCCAAATTTCAAATGTTGAAATTCTAATCCCAAGGTGATGGCATCAGGAGGTGTGGCTTTTGGAGTTGATTAGGTAATGAGAGCAAAGCCCTCATGAATGGTACTAGTACCCTTATAAAAGAGGCCCCAGAGGGATCTTAATCCATTTATGCCGGGTGAGAACACAGTGTAAACATGGATGGCTGTGAACCAGGATGGGGTCCCCAACTAGACACTGAATCTGCTGGCCCCTTGATGTTGGACTTCTCACCCTCCGGAACTGAGAAAGAAATATCTGTTGTTTATAAGTCACTCAGTCTTTGGTATTTTGTTAGAGTAGCCTGAGAAGACTAAGACACTTTCCACCTGGAAAAAAAGAACAATTTATTCACAGAAAAAATGAATAAAATAGTTAGAAAGCCAGACACATAAAATAAGGCCAAACAAAATAGTTAACTTCTGGATGGCAGAGAACTGATTCAACACATATGTATCATTAAAGATAGACTAAGATATATTTAATTCAACTCTGTTTTTTAATCTATACTTCCATATGTACACATGCACACCCCAAGAGAATTTTTAATCACCCTTTACAATCCAAAGTTTAAACATTAAAAGAAGAAAAGAAAAAATAAAAAATAAATAAAAAAACATTTATCATAGTCTTGAAGGTTTTGTCATATTGTGAACCATCTGAATTGTTACCATTTTGGAGGAGGCTGTACTGTCTGCTTAGAACACTGTTGTTTTGTTGCCTGAAACACTACTAGCAGGTGGTGAAGATGAGGATAAGACAGAAAATGGAACACATGCCATTTGAGAGGGAATGGCTCACTCTAGCTAGTTCTAAAAATTATTAAACGGCAATTCTACAATATGTTGTGTTATAAATTGATAGCCAATTTTAGGATGTCCTAAAAAATAAAAGTACATTTTACCAAAAGACTGTAAATATTGGTGTTTATATTCTCTACACCACTAAGCTAATAATATTTAATAATAATTAATGTTATTACTAAGAGCCTTTCACTCTCAAAAGCTGTATAAGCTGGCAAGGTGGATTAGTGATGCATGTTTCATTTTTGTTATATTGAGACTCTATAAAATGACATATTTAATTCCTGCCTGAGTTGACTCAGCTCTTCATTTTTTTTAATATAGATAAAAATGCTTATGATAGTGCATATAGAGGTTCTCCTTTGAATGATTCTTTAAATGCTCATTTGCTCCCTAATGTCCTGGGATTTCATTTTTTTCCCTTTCTGCTTAGGAGTTCCTTCAACAAGGCTGACTGATTTCCACTCCAAGTGAAGGGTTATTTAAAGTAGAACTTAATCAATCTGCTACTTCATGGATGGTAACCCTAAAATGGCTAAAGAGGGAGTGACAAGAGGAGATGAAAAATTAAATTTCAATGTTCATCATTACCCTATAATGTTAATCAGTAGGCCAACCTCTCCATATCCTTCATCGTCTAGGAATTTTTTTACAACTATAGTCATGACTCAGAATTAAATATGTAAATATAAGTATATGAAATGTAACATGTTTTGGAATTAAAGTGACAAAAGACGTTGATTGTCTATCAGCAGAATTTTACATATGATATTATAAGGGGGGGCAAATACTAAGAAAGCTGTGGTATTAATTTACTAACTTCTACTGGAACTATTTTTAATAGCTGTCAGGTGCTAGGCACTCAACAAATAGTCATTAAATGCCTATCATGTACCAGGCACTGTTGTATGTATTCTCAGGATACAAGAGCAAATAATGATGTGCTGTCTTTATAGACATTACAGTGGCTCAGTTCTATGTAGTTCTTGGACTCATCCCTGGGCAAGCATGTTTGATTAGTATATGGTGGTAGCAGGACATGGGATCTGAAATAAATTTAGCAGCAATTAGCATAGTGCACCTATCTTGTTGCTGTGGGCCACTGTGTTGAATATATTCAGGTAAGCTCACTGTCTTCATTATATATCCTTGACATGGACTTTTTGTTTGGATGATTTTATCCCCAGTGGGATTAGAGGCTGGCCGTATGTTTCAGACTGTCCTTTTCAACCAGGATTCATAAAGCCTGCCTGGACAAAGCAGAGAGCTCACTGAGAATTAAGATGTGTTGTTCTGTCTGATTCTGAATATCACTACTACCTAGGTAGTTTGACCAACTAATGCAATGGTTTGCTCACCTTCCTGGCTCTCACTTCTATTTTGAATACAGCTCACATTCAACCTAATCATTTAAAACAGAAATTGGTAAGCTAAGGTGTGAGATCCAAATATGACTCTTCCCTTGCTTTTGTAAATAAAGTTTTTGGAACACAGCCACACCCATCCATTCACATATGGTCTGTTGTTATTTTCATGCTAGGATTGTAGACTTGAGTAGTTGCAATGCAGACCATATGGACCAGAAATATTTATTGTCTGTCTCTTTACAGAAAAGTTTGCTGAGCTTTGCTGTAAGGCTTCTATTTGAACAGTTGTTAACTATAGACATTATCTTTCTGACAAGTGGATTTGCATTTTTTACTACCAATCTAAACATTTTTTTTTCTGTCCAATGTTGTTCTGTTGTTCCAGCATATCTCCCTGAATAGCTTACCTGACATAAAACATTAAAGTATTTCCTTATTGTTCCCTGTGGAGTGTTTCCTGATAGCTACTCAGAGGCACAATGATGATAATGGTAGTGAGACCAACAAGAGAGATACTCTTTTTTCACCAGCACCACTTCTATCTCTTTAAGTTCTCTTTGAAACGGAGACCATCAAGACTAATTAGTCAGGGACACCTGTGTGGCTCAGTCGGTTATGTGTCTGACTCAATTTCAGCTCAGGTCATGATCTCACAGTTGGTGAGTTCGAGCCCCACATTGGGCTCTGTGCTGACAGTGCAGAGTCTGCTTGGGATTCTCTCTCTCTCTTTTTTTCTGTCCCTCTCCTGCTCATGCTATCTCTCTCAAGATATATAAATAAACTTTAAAAAAATTATTTAAAAAAACCTAAGTAATTATCCACGTTAGATTTCTAATCCTTTAAAAGAAATAACCTTATTTCACTTATTACCCTCTGTAGTCGGATTTTTTTTTCTGCTCTGTTTGCCTGCACAGATTTGAAACTGAAGATTTTGGAATTTGCACCTGAGAAGTCACAGTTGAAAAGCTCAGGTGTTGGAAACCAATGAGACTGAGTTTATTTCCCAGCTCCACCTCTACACTACACAATCAAATTGTTATATTATATTCTGAAATTGTTAATTATTAAAATAAGTTCGAAATAAATTAATAGGGTGTTTTCCATATGATCAACAGCACTGACCACAGTGAAGCTGCTTAGCTTTCATTTTACTTGAAATTTTATTTATTTAATTTAATTTAATTTAATTTAATTTAATTTTATCTTATTTGAAAAAATGTGATTTTATATTTTGAATATACATACATATCGATTTCACGTAGGCATGAGTATATATGACATTTCAAAGGCTTTAAGTCATCAGTATGCTCTTGCCACAATCAGTATCATCATTAATATTGAGTATCCTCACACGCCTGACACATAATAAAGTGCTATATGGATGAAACAGGTAATGGGAATGTTCTCTCCATGACCGAAACCAGACCATCTTTACTATCAACAGTGCTTAGGTAGAACAAGTAAGAGTTCCTTTGAAATGTGGATCACATTTTACCTTGATTTTTGTTAGAAAAACCATGCTCTGTTTTCATGAACTACCCCCAGGGTGATCAAGTATAACTCAAGAAGTATCTCTGAAGCTTCATGCACACTTTGTAAAGCTTTTAGAAAAAAAATGTATTTTTGAAACAAATTCATTTTAGTAGCGATTATATAGAGAAACAATTCCATTTGCAAATCCAACATTCTGAAAAATCACTGATTTCTGCCTAACACTGAGGCCTGAGACTGAGCATCCGAGCATGGGAGAGGATCACTCACAATCCCTCAGTGAGTGAGAGGTAGAACCATTGGCTCATTTGTGATCATGTGATGTTTGGCATCATGTACTACTTGTATTGCAAGACATCACTTATTTTTCAAGTTAAGATTTATTAGAAATGTTTGCTCATCTTGCAGAACACTTGCAGAAAAAGTTACTCTCAATCCAAGGTTTTACTTATATGTGTCAACAATAACAAAATATTTAAAACTCTCCAAAGAAAGGCAATATCTTTCATGCTTCCATGAATTTGTTGATTGTTTTCCATAAATTTTATACACCACTTAATTATCCAGCAAGCCAGTGCTCGAGCAATATTGTCTAGCAGACTTAAACCATGTGAGAGCCAATCAGAGCCCAGTGAATCTAACCAGGCCAAATATGAAAAAGTAATATTGACTCTTCAGTGTCCTGATTTCCCCAGTTGTATATTGCTATATCTCCCTTCTTCTTCAAGCATAAATTCTGGAGATTAGATCTAAATCAAGACTGAAACTAAATTTTGTATTCTTTCTTCTCTTTCGTCTGATATCTCTGTCAAGTGATAGCCAAGAGGACAAAGCAGACAAACCAAAGCAACCTGTTTTGGTCATATCCTGATAACTTCTTTCCTTTTGAGTAGACAATCTCCTATCCAGTCCAACCTCACTAATGTCCTTACTTCAATTAATTTGAGCACCCCTCTGTGTTTAAACAGCAATATGCAATAGATTGAACCACTACATTTTGTTAATGAGGACACATTAAATTCCCAAAATATAATATCTCTGGAATTACAAATGCACCTAATATAAATGGAATGATGTTTTAATGTTATGGTACAATTTGATAGTAAAAATTTTAATTTTGTGACATTATATAAAATAATGCTGTATCTTACAATCAGTAGCATCTTAGAATTGATTACATGAGTGTGAGAGAGAGCAAGAGTGTGTGTGTGTGTCTTGGTCAAATCCTATAGAATGTAAACTTCTTAATGAGAGTGAACACTGCGTCTCTGGTATACTTGGCACTTACTGGCCATCCAAAAATCATTAGTAAAATGATTAAATAAAATGCTATCCACATCAACATATGTGGGTGCATGTGGTCTAATTGGAATGCCAAATCCCTATACTTCAGTGGTCTAATAAAATTTGGAACATGTTCCAAGATCTGCATCTCAGGAATATATGCCCATCTCCAAAGCTGAATTTGAGCAGGAGAAGATAAGGTCAGCCTAACAATTCCGATTAAAAATGCTAGTGAGGGGCGCCTGGGTGGCGCAGTCGGTTAAGCGTCCGACTTCAGCCAGGTCACGATCTCGCGGTCCGTGAGTTCGAGCCCCGCGTCAGGCTCTGGGCTGATGGCTCGGAGCCTGGAGCCTGTTTCCCATTCTGTGTCTCCCTCTCTCTCTGCCCCTCCCCCGTTCATGCTCTGTCTCTCTCTGTCCCAAAAATAAATAAAAACGTTGAAAAAAAATGCTAGTGAAACTGAGAGAAACCTCTGTTTAAATTCATGTATGCTAAGAATTTTGCAAAGAGACATGATTAGTATTATCAGGAAGCAGAAGTGCATGGTCTGTTTGCAGTTGTGTGGAAAGTACTCTTTTATGAAGTTACCATCTTTGGTTAACATGGCAGCAGTTTCTCCATTTATTTTTTCACCTTTCTTTTTCTCCATATCTCTGTCTCTATCAGTTTTCAAAAAAACTTCTCTTAGTCCATGAGTTTGTGTGTTGATTTGGGCTGTAGGCAGAATGATGGTCCCCCACGGTATCAATGCATGGATCCCCAGAGCCTGAGAATATATTTCCTTGCATGGTAAGAGGAACTTTGCAGATACAATTAAGGCTCAGGACCTGAAAGATGCAGGGATCATCTTGGATTATCTAGGTGCACCAAATACAATCACAAGTGTTCATATAAGGAGATGAAGGCATATTTGACTACAGAAGAAGAGACAGAGAGAATGGCAATGCCATGAAGGAAGCAGAGATTGGAGTGATCCAGTCACAAGCCAAGGAAGTAGACAGCTTCTAGAAACTGAAAGAACAAGAAACAAATTCTTCCTTGAAACCTTCAGAAGGAAGCAACTCTGAAGACAATTTGATTTTAACCCTATCAAGCTTGCTTCAGACTTCTGACCTCCAGACCTATAAGAGAATAATAAACTTATGCTGTTTTAAGCAACTAATTTTGTGATAATTTGCCATAGTAGTAATAAACTAATACAATGTGCTACACAGTTCAATTTTCAGCTATCTTCTAACTATACTCTCCTAGGAGATTTCATCTCCTCCTGAAATTGTAGTCACTATTTAAAAGCAGTTGATGCCCAAATCCTTTCTCTAAAGAGGCATCTCTACCTAGATCGCACACATGCAATTTTAATACAAAGGCCCTCATTCGAGGCAGATTCTAGGGTGTTTGGCTCACTATTTCTTCACAAATTACATTTAATCAAGCACCAAGTCTAAGATCCCACATTTTAATTTTTCCTAACTTACATATTTTAAGCCCTCCTCTCCTCTCACAGTACCACTATGACAAAACCTATCATGTTTCCATATTGTTGAATGAGTGACATTTCTGAAAAAGCCCAATTAATTATGCCAATTCTCTGATCATAATTTTTAAGAGGTTCTATTACTAATAATACACATCTTTTCTATTTGTTTCTTTTTAATTTTTTTAAAATTATTTTTTGAAGGAGAGAGAGAGAGACAGAGCATGAGCAGGGAAGGAGCAGAGAGAGAGGAAGACAGAATCTGAAGTAGGCTCCAGGCTCTGAGCTGTCAGCACAGAGCCCGACGCGGGGCTCGAACTCACGAAACATGAGATCATGACCTAAGGCAAAGTCGGATGCTTAACTGACTGAACCACCCAGATGCCCCACAGCTTTTCTATTTGGTAAGATACATATGTATCCCTTTATTCCTTTATAATCTTGTCTCAATATGGAATAATCTACTCATATTTTTTTAGACATTGATTGTTTTAGGCCAGTTATTTTGGAGAATATCCTTCATTCTGGATATGTGTGATTGTTTCCTCATGGAAATATTACTCTGGTTCTTTTATCTACTATATTTCTTATAAGTGAACATTAGGCATTGGGGCTGGAATAGATTCAGATTAAACATTTTGAGGATTCATATTTCTTAGGTATCGTTAGGTACTTTATATTGTACTCCACCAGGAATATGATGGTATAAGGATGAAATTCTAAGAATAATCCTGAATTTGATCACTTTAGAAGGTGTATTTTTAAAATTTACAATGAATAAGTGCAGTGATAACAAGCACCTTGCTTATATCTTGCTCTCGATCAATTTCATGTAATGATTTTAGCATCCACTGATTATACATAGTCAAATAGATTGTAACATGGAGTGTTATAAAAATGGTGATTTTTAAACTCTATCATTTATTACTTCTCATTACTCTGTAAACATATATATATTTTACATCAATAAAATATATAGACACAATATATATATATATATATACAATAAATTCATAGACTTTTTTTTCAATCTGTTACCATCAAAATAGCATATCCCTTTACTGCTTACATCAATTTCTATTGTGATTGATAATGTAAGAGCATATTTACAATTCTGAGATGGTTTGATGTCATGAAATACGCTAAAATCAATAATTTTAACAATAGAGAGTACTTATGATTGTTCTGTATTATAGAGAAAAGGAATACCATGTAAGCACTTACTGCATGAAATCACTGTTCTAAGGAATTCTCATGAATTATTTTTCCAGTCAATCCTCAAAACATGCTATGTCTCTTGAAGCATTTGTTTGCCATGTCTTACCTATGATCTCATTTTACAGACCAAGAAATTCATACTCTGAAAGGCTAAGCTGCTCGCAAATACATAATTAGTAAAAGGTGAACAGAATTTAAACTGAGGAATTAAATTCCTACCCACCACAGTGCCTCTCTGAAGTTCTGGTCACCTTTATTTTACTGTTATGACTCAAAATAGCAACCACATGGGGTACCTAGGTGGCTCATTTGGTTAAGTGTCTGACTTCAGCTCAGGTCACAATCTATTTGTGAGTTCAAGCCCCACATCAGGCTCTGTGCTGACAGCTCAGAGCCTGAAGCCTGCTTCAGATTCTGTGTCTCCCTATCTGCCCCTCCCCCACTCTCTCTGTCAAAAATAAATAAATATTAAAAAAATAATGACCATATTAGTCAGGATTCTTCAAAGAAACAGACCCACTAGAATGTGTGTGTGTGTGTGTGTGTGTGTGAGAGAGAGAGAGAGAGAGAGAGAGAGAGAGCGCATGTGTGTAGAAAGAGAGAGAGAGATTTTGAGCAGTTGTCTCAGGAAATTGTGGTGAGTGGCAAATCTAAAATCTGCAGGTCAGGCCAGTAAGCCAGAGACCCAGGGAAGAGCTGATGTTGTAGTCTCCTGTCCAAAGGGAATCTAGAGACAGAATTTCTTCCCCAGAGGACCTCATCTTTTTTTCTTAAGGCCTTCAGCTGATTGGATCAGGCCCATCCACATTGTGGAATGTAATCTGCTTTACTCAGAACCTACTAATTTAAATGTTATTCATATTTTTGAAAAATACCTTCCCAGAAACATCTAGTGGTGTTTGACCCAATGTCTGAGCACCATTGCCTAGCCAAATTGACTATTATGGTGAAATTCAGAAGATGTGCTAAATTTTCATTTTATTTGTATATATTTAGAGTGTCATGATTCACACATTTGACTTCTTCATTGAGTTTGTTTTTTCTCACTGAAATTTGTGTCCACATTTAAGTTCATTAATTTTTTTTGGTTTTGATTAGTTGTGTTTTTTATGGATTAATTAAACTTCCTATTTGTCTACCCATCAATGATAAGTTTAATATTTATTAAGAAGCATGATATATTATATTTAAACTAGACTCTGTAGGAACTATAGTGGCCATAGGTTCAAATTTTAATTCACAGATGGTCTTTACTGATGGGCCTGTTTGCAATCTTATGGTTCCTCTGTTAGACCTTAAAAATAATTTTACAGTGAAAGCTATGGACAGAGACAGTGTTCTTCCATGAGAGGAAAAATGTCATTGCACTGCAGAAAAATATTTGGCTGAACCCTATTCTCCAAGGAGGAACACTGGGTCCTAGAATGTTAAATAATCATAAATTTAGTCACAATATCCCATTCAGACTTCATCTTCAGTCAATAGTTTTAAGAGATGTGCTTTTAAGAAGGCCAATGTAAGCTTACAGAAAAGTAGAAACAGTACAGTATCCCTGATATAGAGACTCTCCAAGTACAAGTAAAATGTTTCTTTCAATTCATGCATTGGGTTTCAAAATGGTGTCAAACACCTAAAATCCCTATATTCTTTCATGAATTATTTGGAACCTCTGAAATTTTCCATCTCCATTCTCCTGCAGCCTTAAACTAAGGTGATACATTAGCATGTCCAGTAACTGAAGAAAGCAAGTGAGAAGATTCTTGCCTATAGTCCAAGTACCACTTAATGCATCCTGACCTATTCCAATTATTCCCTAATTTTATCCTTTTTACACCTACATTCTGGATAATTTTGTATTTACTCTTTAATTTTTTTAATGTTTAGTAATTTTTTGAGAGAGAGAGAGAGACAGAGTGTGAACAGGAGAGGGTCAGGGAGAGACAGGGAGACACAGAATCTGAAGCAGGCTCAAAACTCTGAGCTTTCAGCACAGAGCCCGATGCGGGCTTCAAACTCACAAATCGAGAGATCATGACCTAAGCCAAAGTCAGATACTTAACCAACTGAGCAACCTGGCACCCCTGTTCTACAAGTCTGTAACTTTGACCCTCAGAATTGGCTGATACTATTTCCTTCAGCTGCTATTTGTTTTAAGTAGAATGCCTAGCTCTTCAAGATTTAATTTCAAGTTGCAGATTAATTGGCTGGTGTTATATTGGGTCTTTTCCAATCCTTTGCTTATATGCTTTGGACACAGACGTGTTCTAAAAATAATGTAACACTCCATATGGACTGGCAACAATAGGAAAGGGATCATTTGGACATACACATGACATCTATCCCAGAAACTCCTACTTTTAATGTGTTTTTAGAAACCACTGATAATTTTTCAAAATTCTACAAGCTTTGATCATTCTGTTGGAAGCTTTAGTATTATTTAGAGATAATGCTTATCCTACTGATTGTGAGGAGCATAGAAAGAGTATAGTAACTTTGTTCTTTATATTATTGATATTAAAAGAAAAAAACTGATGTGAGAAAAATCCACTACAAATCCATAGTAAATTTGTATCTGTTATTGGAAAGACCCAGAGGCATTACCTGTTTAGCTTTGCCTTTGACCTTCAATATATCCTAGAGTTTCAGAAAATATTCTTTTACTAAAAGTGAATGAAACCAAAGCCGAGAATTTCAAGGAAGAGTTTGAGCCTCAAGGGATAGGCCTGTACACAGATTAGCATGACTGGAAGTTGAACAAAGGGGCAGCCACAAGCTTTCCCCTGACCTTTTCCCTTCACTCAGTGGCATTTATATGAGCTTAGACTGCAAGTATTTTAGAGATGGCGGAAAGCAGATCTGGACACAGTTCAAGCTATAGTGATTCTTTTTTGCTCCAAAGAAATGTAGCAAGTTATTTTTTCTCTTTTTTTTCCCTTGACCCTGACATAACTGAAAAAAGAAAGAAAGAAAGGGAGAAAGAAAGAAAGAGGAAAAGAAATTAACCGTCTCAAGGTAAACATAGGAAACTATTTAGAATATATTCAAAATTCTATATTGGTAGATGGAAATCTAGTTTCTGAAACTACAAGGCAATTAAGTTAATGTGAATTTAATCCTGTTCATCTTATGAAGAGGAAAGTATTTATGCCAATTTTTAGAGAGGAAAATTTAGGGAACACTAGGACAAAAACAAATAAAAAGAAAATCACCTCTGTATTCAGTAATGACATTTCCACTATCCCTATTTTTAAGAGTTTTTCCTGTATAAGCATTATACTTCTGCACTAAGGAAAATGTTAATAGTAGCAAAATTAGCCTATCAAGAGTTATTGTCATATGCTAACATTTGTGTTGAAATTACTAATTTCTGGAAACTTTACTAGCATTGATTTTTAAGATTTTGACAATTGTTTCTATTAAAGCAAAATTACAATACACACAAACACAGAGATTATAACACACACACACACACACACACACACACACACACGGCCATTGACCTTGATGCACAAAAAGACAAAAGTCTCTATAGCGATGCTATTGCTGCCCCCTCCCATATACTCTCACCCACTGACTTCCCCAGCAATTTTAGCTGACAGTTTCCAACCCACCCTCAGCTTTCTCAGCTTTTCATTTAAATCCTTTTATTTTGTCTTTTGAGGACTTTTTTAACCACTTGACTAAGGTATGATTGACGTGTAAAAGGTTGTACATATTGAATGTATACAATTTCTTAAGTTTGGGGATAAGGGTATACCCATGAAACCATCACCACTATCAAGGCCATAGACATATCCACTAAACATAAGATCTACTCTCTTAGTAAATTTTAAGAATATAATACAGTATTGTTGAAGATTTTGTTGGTACCTGAAAACTTGCTTGGATACAGTTAGAGACAACTTGTAAGTTTTAGGGAGTTAGTGTTCCTCAGTTAACCCTCAGACAATGAGGACTAGGGTCTTCAGAGAATCAGTGCAAGCAAGATCTCCCTTTTTCTGGAAGGATGATTTAAAACCTGATCCAGTTTCCCAGAGGGTCGTTAGAGGACTAAGCCTGAACTCTAAAACAGCAATAATATTAATGCCAGCTTCTCTTCCCTGCCTCACACTTTCTTACTTGCACTTCCTGAGATCACCTTTCATATACATTACACATACCCAAGTTCTCGTCTCTGAGTGTGTGTTTAGGGTCCCTCAAACTTGACATACTGGAGCAAAGCAAATATAAGTTGTTCATTTGAGTTACCTCTGCTGTTGAAATAATCAATGATAGAAACCCTGATGAAATTGAATGCTGACAGGATTGTAAAATGACCAAAATATACTGATTTTCAGTTTATTTTACATTTGCAGATCAAAAGTCTCCTATGATAAATACAACTATATTAAAGCTATCCAAGTAAAAATATTTTAAGTGAATTGCACATTTATTTTCAGTAATGTAGAATAAAGCATTAATTCTGCAATTACAAAATAATTGGATTTTTCTAGAATGATAAGCTCCAATTAATTTTAATGAGATTTCAACCATTCATATTGGTTAGCTGCCCAAAGAAGAAAAAAAAATTCTAGTCAATATATTTATCACTATTACAACAAATACCTTCTGTACTGAACAATTTGTGTTTGGTTTAATCTTCAAAATTACTTAACTATCTTCAAATGAATTCTGTTCCAAGTAAATTTTATTTTAGTTTGTCTCTTCTTGCCATAGAGAATAAAGCACTTCTATAAGGAAAAAACATTGAGGTGGTTCACCATACCTACCTTAAAATAAATTTGTTTTTATTTCCTTTTAAGTTAAATTTGGATATTTATCGTGAGATTGTGCGTTCAGGGTTGCCCATAGCCCAGCTCATTTTGAGTAACAGTAAACAGTAATACCCATACTTTTCTATTGGCTAATGCTCTAAGGTGGCATCTGTCATCAGCATCCTCATATAAACTCACCATTGCTACAGCATCTGTTCCATCACACAATGTTCTATTTCTGTGTCTCACACGTCTCACTAGAGAGGAACAAATATACTATTTTAAAATAAGTTGCCAGTGTTTCTAAATCAGAACTCAAATCATCTTGCCAGAAATGTACGTGACAGAACAGGAATAAACTATGACTTGTGACTTTAAAGAGTATAAAAAATGGGTTAATTGTTTCATTTGTATTTAAATATTAAGATCATACAATTAAATAATTGAGCACAGGTTTATGCTCCACTTTTCACCTTTTTTTCTAATATATGTAACTTAGTTTTCATTTTGGATTGTAAATCTACTAATAAAGAACATGGAAGTGTGACAAATCTTTTTGAAACTTGGTAGATTCAACATAGTTAATTTTCTATGCCAAATACTTCTCCTGGGACACAGTGAATTAGAACTGAAACATGAATTCATCTGTCTATTCATCCATTCATTCAGTAGGTGTTGATTGATCATACTATGTGCTGGGACATAGGGACAAAATAATTTTTTTAATTTTTATTTATTTTTGAGAGAGAGAGTGAGAGAGAGGGACAGAGACAGACAGAGAGGGAGACACAGAGTTCCTCCAGCAGACTCCAGACCGTGAGTCATCAGCACAGTGCTGGACATGAGGCTTGAACTCAGGAACAGAGATCATGACTTGAGCCAGACTGTGGCGCTTAACCGACCAAGACACCCAGGACTCAGTAACAGTAGTGCCTGGTTTCATAGATAGAGCTTATCATTCTAGAAGAGGAAGGTGGAGAATAAGAAAATAAAACATTTAATATATATCAGGTGGCATAAGCGCTGGAAGGGGAATAAAGGAGGATATGGGATAAAAGTTGTAAAAGAAGGTGTTATTTTATAAAACAGTGATCCTGGAAAAGGTTTCTAATTCAGAGGAAAATATCTCAAGTGAAGTTAATATTTGAAATCAAAGGTTCAGGAAATATATAGTTATTTTTCCCTTTTAGTAAAGCTGATTATAAAACATCTTGAATGGTTAAAAGATAGTAATACAAAAGCTAGTTTGTACAAAAGCTAGTTAGGGAAAACCTAAGACTCAACAAGACCAACAATGTGCAATCCCAAAGCAGAGTGTAAAAGTACATAAGAAAATCTCAAACAGGCCTATCCCTAGGAAGGCTTTCCACTGTGCTTCAGTGCAAGCATTGTATTTAGATGCAAACCCTATACCAGTTTATACAACTTAACGGAGGGGAGACTGCTTTTTCTTTTCTTTCTTTCTTTTTTTTTTTTAATTTAAAATTTTATTTATTTTTGAGACAGAGAGAGACAGAGCATGAGCAGGGGAGGGGCAGAGAGAGAGCGAGACACAGAATCTGAAGCAGGCTCCAGGCTCTGAGCTGTCAGCACAGAGCCTGACACGGGGCTTGAACCCATGAACCATGAGATCATGACCTGAGACGAAGTTGGAGGCTCAACCTACTGAGCCACCCAGGCGCCCCTGCTTTTTCTTTGTTTAGGAGGTGCAGCATAAATTATGACCACAATGTTAAATTATTCGTCTTACTGCTTTACAACTATTTGGGAACATTTTACATGAGGAAAAATATGTCTAAATACAAATGAAGGCCACCCAATGTGTGAAAGGTAGCAGCATTTTGTGGCACATGGTGTGTTGCTCAAAGAAAGACATGATAAAATTACATTTAATCATGTATTTATTCAGTTAATTTATTTAAACAGTATTCACTTCAAACTAAGTAGATATGCCATAGGACTAAGAGCTTCGAGTTTTTATTGGTGTTCACAGAACATAAAACACTGTCATTATTTCATTATGTATGTATTTTAATTTTAAAAAGGCTAAAAAGATAGTTTTCAATGTGTAGAAAATGTATTATCAGAGAACCGAGTTATTTTTAAACCAAATTTTCAATTAATACTGGATGTAAGCTTCTGAAAAAATAAATCAATAAGTGAGAAAATCAATGGAAGTATTTGAGGAAATGTAACCCCTTACGATGATGTTAAGATAGGATCCTTTCTTCCATTAAGCTTAGAATTTAGTTATAGCAATAGTACATATTAAAATAATGGTGAAGTACTAAATAGGCAAGAGTCAGGTATTATAGTGAAGACTTAATCTGCATACTATCTGATGGTATGTACATATTGTTGTGATAATTATACTGGGTCCAGAGTCAAAAGACATGGATTCCTAGTCTGTCACTGCAATTTCATAACAGGGTAATTTTGAGATTCATTGTATACATCTCTAGTCAAATATGCAAAAGAAGATAGAGAGGCTCAAATGAGGCAATGCACGTGAAAGGTATCAAAAGTGGTTTTGGTCTTAACCACCATTAATATAGGATTCCAGAAGGATAGTTTTATTGATTCATTCATCTCTTTAATGAAAAGATGTTTATTGAGCCCCAATTATATGGCAAGCACTGTTCTGGGTGCTGGATTAGACTGGTCCTATGCTCTGGGCAAGCTTATATTCTAGAGGAGGGAACAGAAAGTGAAAAAATAAACAGGTATATCAAATATCAGATAAGATTATAAATGCTGGAAAAAATAAAGCAAAATAAGGGGATGCTGCATGACAGCCTTTTGGGAGAATTGTTTGAAACAGGACAATCAGGGAAGTTTTTTCTGAGAGATCTGCATGAAAGGAGGGTGAAAAGTATGAAAATTTTTAGGGTAAGAGAGTTTCAGGAAAATGGGTAAATAAATGCAGGTGCAGTCAGGGAATAAACTCCGTGCATTGGGAGAAGAGTAAGGAGGACCAGATGAGTGAAGACCAGAATGATAGAAGGAGGGTTTGTGGGTTTGTGGAGAAGGACCTAATATGGGAAAGGAGATGGGGATAATCAGAAAAGACAGAGTGAAGAACTTTACCAGGATCTGGAAGGAAAGTTGAGATTTCTGTAGAGAAAGAAAAGCCAGGGACTCCATGATGAAGGAACCATGGAAAAGGAAGTCCTAAAACAAACATTAAAATATTGAGGAATCAGGGGCACCTGGGTGGCTAAGTCAGTTAAGCGTCCAACTTCAGCTCAGGTGATGATCTCACAGCTTGTGAGTTCAAGCCCTATGTCGGGTTCTGTGCTGACAGCTCAGAACCTGGAGCCTGCTTCAGATTCTATGTCTCCCTCTCTCTGCCCTTCGACCCTGCTCATGCTCTGTCTCTCTCTCTCAAAAATGAACAACTTTTTTTTAAATTGAGGCATCAGGGTCAAAATGGGAACCGTAATAGAATAGTGAGCCAAAGCAACGATTTAGAAATAAGCAGCCATAAAACAGCTCTTTGATATAAAGATTATTTGGCAATGATAAAAAGGGTGGTTTGAAAGGATAAGCATCTAAGGTCAAAGGTACCTACAAAATGATATATTAGCCCAAGTAGGCTGAAGCTAACAGATTTAAGCAATGAGCTACTAAATCTCACTGGTTTCACATAAATAGTTTATTTCTTGGTTAAATCACAGAGAGGGAGGTACCTCATGGGGTACTGCTCTGCACTGTCATCCCCAGGGTCTTGTCAGACCATGGCTTCACTGGCCTATAACTCTTTGAATTCCACTGTTTTCGGCCAACTGATGGGAAGAGCATAGCCTCAGGTTCGAGGCTGTTTATTCTCTACTCTGGGAAGGGGAACGAATTACTTCATATTCAATAAGCTGGACTTAAGTCAAGTGGCCACACATCACTGAAAAGGAGCCTGGAAAATACAGTCTAGTTGTATGACCAGGAAGAAAAACAAAATGGAGAAAATACCGTCAGAGATTCACAGACATTAGGTATGAGTAGATAGCACAAAAGAAATGTAGTCAAAAAGAATATAGACATTAGAAAGAATAATAGCATATGTAAAATAAGGAGCACAAAGAAAACCATCCAATATCATAGATGCTACCTCTCTTATTTTAATATTCTTATCAAAATAAATATGAAAATTTGTCATTATCAAAAAGCTTTTCAAAAATATCATTAGGGCTGACTCTTCATAACAAAATGTTCTATCTTTCATTAAAATATTACCTTTTATATTGAATTTCATATTTTCCGGTTTTCTACCCACTCTTACAGTACATCCGTGTGGACTGTGGCATTTAGATAATGGGATTATTTTTAATCAGTTATTTTTTTCCATGTTCCCTAAGTGAATAATGCTGGTTCATTATGTCCTCATTCTAAAATGCAATATGTGTACGCATCTGTGTGATTTTTTATTTATTGAAAAACTTTTTTTCTTACCAATTAGAAACAAAAAGAGCTTAAAATGAGGTTTTCCTCTTAATATAAGGCATATAAAAACAGCAGTTTGGTATCTGGAATTATTTGGAAGCATCAATGAAAGCAAGATTTTAAAATATAAAATAATGTTCTTTTAAGATAATGTAGTCAACTTATCCAGAATGGTTGTTGAAATCACATATGGCTTTACAAGTCTGACCTGTGGGGCTGTGGCTGATGGTGACTCATGAAAAATACAATGCTCTAAACATCTATATAGTAGTATGTTGGTAGTAGTAATTATAATAAAACAATTGCATTTTTAAAGTGTATTGATTCATTTTGAGAGAGAGAGAGAGAGAGAGAGCACTGAAGAGGCAGAGAAAGAATCATAGGCAGGCTCCACACCATCAGCGTGGAGCCCGACACAAGACCTGAACTCATGAACCATGAGATCATGACCTGGGCTGAAATCAAGAATCCAACACTTAACTGACTGAATCATGCAGGCGCCCCAAAACAATTACATTTTTTAAAGTTTACTTTGACATGGAAGAGTATCCTCAAGCACATGATCTACTAGGTAGCAATTCTCTTGATCAAGGAGGCACTACACAGAATTATTATTCATTGAATTCAGGTGTAGCAGTAATTAAACTTATATGTGTGAAATAACTATTGGCTTTACATCAGATCTAAAAACCTCCTATCATTCTGTCATATTTATTCTTTCTCCCTCTCTTTCCTACTATTATCTGGTGTCTAAAATCTAACTGGATCTTATATTTCAAGACTATTAACTTCTGATAATAAGCAGATGCTATAATGATAGTGCATGTGTAAAGCAGTGGTTTTTAAAAGTATTTTCCCCCATATATCCCCTATAAGGATTTAGAATAAAACAAGTATTTTCAAGAAAGTTTCTACAGTTCAAAAGAGCTAGAAATTTTGGAATTTTGTGTCATTAAATATTGCCATTTAAAAATGGACAGGTTATGTGAATTTTAAAATTATATCTGATGGTATCTAAATATCATAATTTGATACAAAACGTCACTAATTTAAAAGAAATACATGGGCATGTGTAATATTGAATGGTTTTTACTTCTTTAGATCACATTCAATTCCAATTCTTCCATCAAATTTTATTCAAATATATACAATACACTTGAGTCTTTGCTGAAAGACTTTTATTGTTTCTCTTCATTTTTAAAGTTTCCTATAAGCATAAGACAGCAAATATTAAAAATTATTTTAGGTTGACATCTTTCCTATTATATATAAATGTAATGGATAATTGATCAAAGATATCCTATCATGTATCCATGGATGAATACTATTTATTGTGAGAATAATGTGGAGTTGAACATCCATTGTATTTTTTTATTTTAAAACATAGGTCTGAGCATGAAGAAACTATGTTCATCTAAGTACATATTTTTGAACAGACTTGTTATAAGCCTATAACTCAATTCTTTGAACCTATTCTGAGTTTTGTGCCAAAAATCTCATGCTGATTTCCATTAAAAAATATTTCATCATCTGTCATCTGATAACTAAATTTGTTTCTCCTTCAACTCTTGAAAAGTATGAATTGGAAACCACCTGAAAAAGCGTTTGTCTTCACATCATTAAAGTCATTCATTTTCTCAACTTTAACACCAAAATCTAGTTTGTCCTCTGTATATGTACCAGAGAGAGAGAGAGAGAGAGAGAGAGAGAGAGAGAACGAGAATCAGAGAGAAAGTGTGAGAGAAACACTGGAGAATTTTACGTGCTGGAACAACAATTAGCCTTAGAATGGGTGGGAAGCATCCCTTTTAGTATAAAGTATAGATAAATGTATTAGAGAAAGTAGATGTAGGGAAGAAACTGCTTCACTCAGAAACCTTATCAGTCTTAGGAAGGAATCCATATGGAAGTGAGGATCAGGAAATTAATTTTCTTAAAACCATCTGTGCTTGTATCTTATAACCCCAGGCTATGTATACCCCAGTTGGAAGACAACTGGTCTAAGGAGGCTGTCTGCAAACTGGAGACAATCCCTTGGAGAATTTGAATATGCAGACTGACACTGTTTCCTTGCTTAGTCCCTTTTTTTTTGGGGGGGGGGTCACATGTCACAGATGGCATGCGATATGTCCTGTGTAGAGTAGAAGTTCCACATCCTGGAATGATTGACAATGTCACACTTAATCTTATATTTGCCTCAGCATTTTTCAACTTACTGAAGTTTGCATGTGCACAGTTGAATGGATTTACACACTATATGTTTTGTAGTTTTAATACAATATTCACAAAATGGACAAGTGGACTACAAAGACTTCTGCCAACTTCACATGCATTAAAGATAATATACGACTGATAATCCAAACATCAGAAAATGGCAGAAATCAAGTCGAATCTTCTGGTAAGCCACGCTGCAAGACAAAAACAGTGATGGTTTAAACTGACATGACAGGAGGATAGCAAAAAATTCCAAATTGTGAAAAGACAATGTGAATTATGTGTAGTTATGTAATTAATGAAATATTTAAAATAAGTTTTATCATTTTTGACACCTCTGTTTTTTGTTGTCACTTATAATGTACATACTTGCATTAGTAAGAAGCATGTATATATGATTTACAAATAAATAAATGTATTTTGGAATTTTTGTCCAAAAATATTTTAATGATGGGATGTCGTATCAAAAAATTTGGAGGAACACTAGTCTAGAGAAAGCACTAGTGTCAACTTTCTTATAGGATAAAAAAATCAATAGCTTAGTAGCTACGTATCTAGAAATTTTGTCAGCTTTATTTCCTCTCTATAGTTTGCACTAGATGGCAAATATAGAAGAAGCAGTGAGGCTTGGGGACAGTCTATTTCCAAAGATGCTTATGACATCATAATTATGCTTTTCTACGTGTGTAAATAGTTGTAAATGATATTATGATTCTCACATAACATATGTAAATAATTAAAGACAATGATTTTTTGGAACAACAACATGTAAAGATTGGCAAAAGATATGTAATTGGACACAATTTTCTTCCAAATCATTTCCCAGAAATGTTCTTAATATAAATTCCAACAGAACTTCCAAAATATTTGAGTCATGACCTGAACACTGCTTTGTCTCAAGCTGGCATTCCTACCACAGAGAAGCAGAGGCCTCTGCAGGAAAACAACAACAACAACAAAAAAGACTGGCCTCTTTGCCAATTTTACAAGTTGGCCATAGCTATATTCATCAATCCCTTCACAGATACAGAGTTTGCATATAAGATTTTTTGTGGCTGTGTCCTATAGCTCTGGGCAAGTGTTCAGTTTAGTGATAGCATTACATGAATGCATATGCTTCAGGTTAACAAACATGGAACAAATAATATTTATATTTCACTGATGACCAAATTATAGACAATTAATTTCTAGAAAATGCATGACTTGAACTATCAGTGTGCTTTAATATTAACAATGGATACTTAAAATAACTTTGATCTAGTTCCTTATATCAGATTTAAGAACTGCAATCCAGACAGACTGAATACAAAGTACTATACAACTCAAAGCAAAAGCCATACAACTTAGAACACAGAAACACCTGAAAAAGAACCAGAAGGAATAAATGAATTTGTCTGCACTAATTAGCAATTCTCAAGCTAAGGCATATGTGAACAGACTGGACGATAAGATTGAGGCTAAAACTGACTTGAGAACAATTAAAAATACAGTTCTAGAAATGGCTATAGGAAAAAATTGTAAAAATTGTGAAAATGGCTCTTTACTAGGCATTGAACATTTTCAGCCACACTTGCAAACACAATTTTATCAGTACTTGTGTTCAAACTTGAACAATAATTATATACATATACATAGTTTCATTTGTATTTAATATTTATCTTTCCAGAATATGTTATTAACTAAAAGTTAACTTCTTTTTACTTAAATAGAATAAAATAATGATGGTGATTCAGTTACTCATAACTGAAACAAGTTTTTTTTTTCTTTTTAATTTAGACTTCTATTTAAAATTGATACACAGGATACTGTAAAAAAATTTTCATTAAGCTAGAAGGAAAAACATATTGCACTTTACAAAAATAGCCCAACATAAACCCACAGCCAAGCACTAATCTAGATTTAATAGTTGCCTTTTGTGATTTCCTTAGAGTAATGCTAAAAAGCTTTAGAGTAGTTTGCTTCATATTGTGTCTTTTCCAGGTTTGCTACTCATTCAAAATATAACCCATTAAAGACTGTTAAGTGAGAAGACAGGAAAAAGTAAAGAATAGGGAAAAATGCATTGTGTACTTATTTTTATCTATATTATTTAAATATATTTTGTGTCACCACATTGAAAATCTGTATGCCTTTTAAAATGCAAAGATACTTAAAAGTCAGTATTTTTTTTTAACATTTTGCAAGTAAATATACCACCATCTTGGAGTTTGAAAGATTCTTAACACATTTAAAGATGTATGCATTAGACATGATTTTAATACAGAGTAGTTACCACAAAATCACAAAGTATGATAATTTGTGAAAAGTTCTCATCTATAAATAAGGAGGCTTAGAACATTTAAATTATCAATTTAACTCATCTCATAAACATGGCTTGATTATATACACATTATTATATCTCAGATTATTCTAGACATTGCCAGCAAAAATTACTAGTACATGTTTTCTGCCATTAAAGACTTTATGTAGTACAGGAGTCATCAGTATCACCAACTCTAAACGTTACCTTGGAAATAATACTAAATTGCAGGTGGAGTCATTTATTCTTTAAGGTTTTGGCCTGTTAGTAAATACTTGAAAAATAAGTGGTATTTGAGAAAATCATTGCAGGATGAGAAACAATCCTGCAGTCAGGGAAGTCCAAAAGATATTGTACTCCATCCCAGTGCTAACATCTTGTATTTTCTCATTTCCTCTTATATTTCCTTTTATATTTGAAATTTGATAATTTCAAAATTATCTAAATCATTTTAAAACTTTCTTGTCCCTCAGGTCTTGTTTGAAAGGACATTTTCTATGAGAAATCACCCATGAATCACCAATACTAGTTTTCCCTGCTATTCAGTTTGAGTACCTTAATTTTTAATCAAGGAATTTAAGCTGCTTATAGTTACTTCCATAACACCATATTTGGTCCTTTGCGTACTTTTATTTTATGATTTGCATTTTATGCATTTCAGGGGTTTCTTTTTGTTCCATCTTTTGTTTTACTAACTTAATTCTTTCTGCAGATTCAAACATTAAGGTGCTAATTCCAATTCAGCTCCTTAAGACTTTAAGATTTGTTTTAAAACAATGAGTTATATCTATATTGAATAAGACAGTTTATTTTTAGACTCTTTTACTCATTTTCCTTACATTATTTCCCTAACATTTTTCCAGTTCATATTTATTTTATTGTGAGGCCACAAGCTCTATATTTAAAAAAATAAATGTATGTTTCAAGATAAAGATAAAATATATCTTTCCAGAGAAATTATTTTTTACACTTAAACATTCACTTTTGGAGTTATAATTCTAATAGTTATTTATATGCATTAAGACCTTACCCTTTCCCATAGACTTTAGGATTTTTACACATTTATCTTAATTTTTACCTAATTGATGTTCATAGCCATTTCTTATCACTTGGTGATGCAGAAAAATTCATCCAAAACGTTTTAATGAAAATCTCTTTGAGCGCTATTCTTTTGAAGTTCTACAGGACTTAGTGTTTCCTTCACACATGAACCATATCTTTGAAGGACATAACAGTTTTCAATCACAATCATTTTTTTGTTAAACCTCTATTGACTTTGCTTCACTGTCCTCCTGCATTTATTGTTGCATAGGAAAAAAAAAAAAAGAGGAAACTTCATGAAGTCTTTAGAAAAAAGTCACTACAGAAATTTAAAAATAAAGTAAATGAACAGTTTACTGAAAAATCATGTGTCAAAGGAACTACTTCACTTTGGAGAAGACAGAGGCTACAATATTCATCAGTTGCCAAATCGAAGTATTTCACGATTGAAAACCATTACCGACATTATGGAGAACATGTTGATAATATCTAGATAAGGTTGAAATCTTAATCTTACACTTATGATCTTTTTATTCCATTTCCAGGTGTATAAGCTTAGATGGACTTTGACAAAACATGTGCAAGAGTCTTCATTACTTTGACAACAGTGGAAATAAAATGGATAATTAAATTATGCCTTAACCCTCGTATCAGAATACTGTAAAACTACACAACTAACTGAAAGAGATACTTTATTTATATGTAAAAATGTTGAAAATATAATGCTAACTGTAAAATTACAAATTAAAGGAAGTTATATATGATTTGTTATATATTTGTGAAATACTTAAAACCACACAAACTATATTTATTCTAGTTTTACTTTAATCAGTTATAAATGAATATAACTTAAAGACTCACAAAGTTCAAAAAGTTTACTAATAAAGGAGTGGTTCAGTATCTCTGCCCCTGACTTCTGTATTTCCAAAATCAACCATTTTGACTCATTAGCTGATTATTTTGGTATATATCTGTATATAACTAAATTAAATATATAGCATTAAATATGCTTCAACATACCAGTTTTTTAAGGTTGTACACTATCTATTGATTTTGAAATAATAAAGATAAAGATTTGGTTCTTTTTCATCATTCCCCTCTATAACATTCCATCACATCCTTCAGTCACTCCTATTTATCAACATTATTGTTAGATCTACATTCTGCATTTGCATCGTTTTGTTATTATGTGAATGCTATCAGATGGTCATTCAAGAAGTATCACATTATTAGTTGTCTTTTCCCTAAAACTTTATTTTCCCTAAAAACTGTCTTATTTTTCCTATCACTAAAATAACCCTAATTTATTAATTAATTTTATCACTCTTTTCCTTGCATTAGCATGCATCAGGCATTTTATCAATTTTACTTTCTGAAAGAAATCTTTTCAACTGTCTTCTGATCTCTCTGATCAGAATGGTTTGGCCTCCATACCAGGAATACAGATTTCATCTTGGGATCATCCTTGACCATGTTCTGAGAATCCTATTCCCTTTACTTCTGTGCTGGAGACATATTTTCAGAATACATATGTAATTACTTATTAGTTTATACCTTGATTTAGGTTGAGTATATTATCCAGTACCTTCCTAAGAAAAATCAGGTGGGAAGTACTAAAGAACAAATTTATTTGATCTTCACACATATTGATAATTCAGCTGGATGTAAAATTTCAGATTGGAAATATTTTTTCTTACAAGTTTTGAAGACATTGCTCCATTTTGTTCTATTTACCAGTGTTGGTATTCACACACTTAAAGGTATTAAGCTAAGTGAGCTAAGTCAGAGAAAAACGAATACTATATGATTTCACTTTTATGTGAAATCTAAAAAATAAAACAATTGAACAAACACACTCTTAAATACAGAGAGCTGACTGGTGGTTGCCAGAAGGGAGGTGGTGGTGGAATGGGTGAAATAGATAAAGATGATTAAGAGTTACAAACTTAGAGGTATAAAATAAATAAGGCACAAAGATGAAAAGTACAGCCTAGAGAATATACTCAATAATATTGTAACAATGTTGTATGATGACCAATGGTGACTACACCTATTCTGGTGAGCACTGAATAATGTATAGAATTCTTGAATCAATATGTTGTACACATGAAACTAATACAAGATTGCATGTTAATTTTACTTCAATAAAAAATAAATTAAAATAATAGACAATAGATAACAAAAGTAATTCCAATTCCTGAATTTTTATGTATCTTTTGTAATGTTTTTCTCTCTCCTTTTAGTAGCTAATAGACTCTTCTTTTTTTTTTTTTTCATCATTGTCCTGAAATGCCCTAACTGTGTCTTTGCCTAAACCTATTTTTAGTCATTTTACTGATTCCTTGGTATGGGTTGTGAGCTTTCAGTATCCAGACTTGTATCCTTAATATTTATAGGTTTTAATTTAATTATCTCTTGGATGATTTTCTTTCATTATCTTTTCTCCCCTCTGGAATTATTATTTTATTTTTTTTAATTTTTAATGTTTCTTTATCTTTGAGAGAGAGACAGAGTGTGAGCAGGGGAGGGGCAGAAAGAGAGGGAGACAGAATCTGAAGCAGGCTTAGGTTCTGAGCTGTCAGGACAGAACCCCACGTGGGGCTTGAACTCATGAATTGCAAGATTATGTATGACCTGAGCTGAAGTCAGACGCTTAACTAACTGAGCCACCGAGGTGCCCCTGGAATTATTATTTTAGAAGGTTTGACTTTCCAGCAAGTCCTCTGGATTTCTTATATTTACTCTGCTACCTTACACTTTTCCTTGCTTCATTTTCTTCACTGTCTAGTCAATCCTTCTGTTGAGTTTTCATTTCAATTATATTTAGTTTTCAAAAACTTTTTTTTTACTACTCTATTTTTATGTCTTGTGCCTGTTTCATAAGTTTAAAACAGAGTGGGCAAGGAAGTCTGGCAGTTCTGGAGTTCCATACACAAAAGTTATGTGTAGTGGCCATACTTCCTAAGATGTCTCCCTTACCTCACTTGATATTCATATTCTGTGTACTTCCTTCCTCTTGAGTGTAGGTTGACCTAGTGACTGCTTCTAATGTATTGAATAGGCAAAAGTGATAGAATGTAATTTTGGAAATTAGGTTGTAAAAATTATCTCTTTTCTTGCTTACACAATCTTTTACCTTCTCACTTGCTCACATCGATGAGGTAAGATGTAATGTGGAAGAGACTCACATGGTGAGGAACTCAGGATAGTCTCTGACAAAGAGGCCACAAGGAACCAAATCCTGCCAATGACAAAGTGAGTGAGTTCAGAAGTAGGTCCTTCACCAGTTGAGTATCAAAATAACTATAGCTCCATCCAATACCTCGATTTCAGCTCCTGAGAGACATAATTCACACAATACAACTAAGCTGTGTCCAATTTCCAAATCTACAGAAACCTTGAAGCGATCAATGTTGTTTCAATCAACTGAGTGTTGAGGCAATTTGTTCCCTCTAATATTAAACAATTAATGTAATACATAATATGCAGGACACTATTCTTATCTTCACTCATACTGATATAAACTAGAACAGGGACTTCTGTTTAACTTTTTTCAGAGAATAAAACTCCAGATTTGAGTGAGGTAAGTTAGAGGGAAATATACTTAACAGCACAGATTAGGGAATAGGATCTGGAAATCCGATTTTTTTCAAAACACATTTTCAATTGAAAGTCATATTTTTGTTCCATTATTCCACTATCAGAGTTATCTAATGCCATAAATTTCAGAGTCTTCTTCGGATTCAGAGGAAAAATCAGCCTGCTTACGTAAAAAGAATGAAATCTTGCCATTTGCAACATGTATGGAGCTACAGAGTATAATGTTAAGCGAAATAAGCCAGTCAGAGAAAGACAAATACCACATGATCTCACTCAACTGTGGAATGTAAGAAACAAAACAAATGAACAAGGGGAAAAAAGAATTAGAAAGGATCCAAGAAATAGGCTCTTAACTATTGAGAGCACACTGATGGTTATTAGAAGGGAGGTGGGTTAAACAGGTGATGAGGATTAAGGAGTGCACTTGTCGTGATGCGCACTGAATGATGTATGGAATTGTTGAATCATGATATTGTACACCTGAAACTAACCCTGTATGTTAAGTAAAATGAGATAAAATTTTGAAAAGAAAATTGACTGCTTATTTTTTTTCCCTCACTACTGCTTAGGCTTCAACTTTCTTGGGCCTTTTAGATTATTTATCCCTCATCCAAATATAGTCCATCTTCCAAAATATTTTTGTTATCTCCTTTTTTGTTTTCATTCTCCTTATGACTTTGTGTTTGTATTTTGATCCATTACTAACTTTGTAAATCCTTTTACTAGTAATTTTAGTAGAGTTTCAGAGGCAATCTAAAGTGGATGCATGTGTTCAATCTGCTACCTTTATACAGTGCACAAGTTCATCAGTATTTTTAATGCTTTTAGGAAAATAAAGGGTTCTGTAAATATTTATTCATGTGGGGTTAAGGTTATATGAATATTTTATATGTTTTTTTCAATTTAAATATACGTTTAATGTCAAAGTTAGGTTTCAAAAATCCTATATTTGGTCTACATTACAGAGGTTTTGAATTTTCATACTACTACATTACTGCATGATAATACAAGTTTTAACCTACTTAAAGTGATTAGAAATCCAAAATGGAAAGATACAAAAAAGGAACTTCAGATAAAACTCCCAATACAAATTAATTAAAATGGCTGATTTTTGCTTTTCCTTTTCTTTATTCCTCTCTTTCTCTCTTTCTCTTGTCTTCTCTTTCCCTCTCTCTCTCTCTCTCTCTCTCTCTTTCTTTCTTCTTTCTTCTGGAAAAGAAAGGCCTTTGTTCACAAATAAATATGATATTTTTCCAACAGTGTGGTTGGAGAAACCAAGTCACAATCCTATGCCCACATGAGTGATGTTAAAAAAGAAATGTTTCCATTTTCCTCAGACCAGCCGCCTGACATTTCAAAAGATAAGAAGCACTGCTCAGCTTGAATGAACTCAAAAATATCTCTGCAAATGTATTTGAACTCATCTTTTGAAATGTCAGTTTGGGATGAAGTGATATGAGTTACTCATTCGGGTTTAAGTGTTAAGAGTCTAAAACAATTTTTTTTTTTTAAGAAGAGAGAATGAGGTTGAAGAATATATTTTTGAGTAAATCAAGGAAGTATAAGTTTGTGTGATATTATTTCATTAAGATAACTAGTTATCCACTAAGATACTTGAATTTAAATATAAAATATATTATTATAGATTTATATATAAATTTATTGATTTGATTTTTAAAACTGTCTCCTTCAGACATTCTTTTTTATTTATTCAACATTTCATTGACCATTTTACGATGTTTCGTGTTTATGTGGAATATTTTTGTGTGTCCTAATATTTTCTTTTTAAAGAGATTTATTATAAAACTGGATCTGATTCATCCTGTTTCTGTTGTTGTTATTGTTGTTGTTGTTGGATAACTTGGACATGTAATTAGAGTGGTCATAAACCACATATCTTTAAAAATTAATGATGAAATCTGACTTAGCATATATGGCCCCAAACTGTACTCTTGGGCATTTACTCCAAAGATATGAATATTATTTTCACACAGGAATTTGTATACAAATGTTCATAGCAGCTTTATTTGTAATAGCCCAAAGCTCAAATATCCTTCAGTGAGTGATATGGTTAAACAAATTGTGGTACCTTAATACCACGGAATACTACTCAGCAATAAAAACAAATTATATATAGATATACAGATATAGATAGATATATATTTAGATATATAAAATTTGGATGAACCTCAAGGAATTTATGTTGAATGAAAAAAGCCAATCTCAAAAGGGTACATACTGCATAATTCCACTTATGTAACATTGTGAAATAGCATAAAACATAAATGGAAAATAATCTATTAGTGGTTTCCAAGGGCTAGAGGTGAGGGATATATGCAGCTATAAAGAGAGCATGAGGGGATATTTTGGTGATGGTACAAGTGTTTGATTTTCCTGGAGGTTATACAAGGCTACATACACATGTAATAAAATTACATACATATACACACAAGTGCATGTCTACCTGCTGAAATGTGAATAAGTGCTATAAATTATGCCAATATCAATTTCATGGTTTTAATACTGCATTACAAATGTGCCATTACATTAACATTGGGGAGATTTAGGAATATGGGGACGGGTTCACAGAACTTTGTACATTTCTATGCAATGTCTTGTGAATCTATAATTATTTCAAAATGAATGTCTACAAAAACTCACTTATAGTAAAATAATTTTGATAGGCAGAATTTTAAGAGGCAATCCAATGCTTTAAAGTTTTCATTTTGGGACTCTGTCACATTTTGAAGGTACAAATGTTCACTTCGATTCACCTTCCAGTGGGAGGCCTTCAAAAGCTGTTGTGCTCAGACTAGTTCACTGTATAAATAAGTCTGCAGGAAGGCTCCATATACATGCCTATGAAAAAGAGCTTAGAGGTGTTTTGTTTTGTTTTGCTTTAATATTAAATATGCATTCCCATTTTGCCTTTTTGGTTATATTTATTATTGTTGGTAAACATGGAATGGAATCTGATTATAGGACACAATAACACTGGGAATATATTTTGTGTAAGTAAAGGAAAATTTATATATATTTACCTAGGTTTTTTGTTCTCTAGAAAAAATTAAATTCCTTTGTTTAATTAATATTTAAATATACATTTATAAATTAAGGCACCCATTTTCATATTTTTATTAACTTCCATTTTCTAAAAATTTCAGGCTTAACAATAAAAATTGTTGGTAGATCCTAAACAACTATTTCAATTTGTGATTTATGTCCATGCTTAGGCCCTTTACTGAGTCATGTTCTTCCTCAGAGTCCATCAGTACTTACAGTTAAATTCATTTTCAACTTACAGCCAAAAAATTCTCATAGTATCTTTAATTAAATCAACTAGTTTTACTACAAACCATTACTAACATTTTTGTATTTATCTTATGTTGTTTTATCACTCAAAAGTAGTTAATGATATATATTTGTTGTATCTATAAAGCTTTCATGTTTTTATAAAATTTATAAAAGCATGGAGGAAACATGTAGGAAAAGGTGCTGCTTCAGAAGCTGGCTCTATTTTGAGCCCATAGAACTAAAAAAACCTTTCTATGTTTTTTGGGGTTTTTTTTTAGTTCTATTTGCTGAGAAAATCTGGGCATAAGATTACTGAAGAAAATGAATTTGGAAATCTTCTCTTTAATTGAAAAGACAGGTATTTAAAAGGTGCTTGAAGAAGGGAAAGGTGAAGAAGAGTGAAAAGGAGGAAGCCAGGAAAATGGATACCAGGAAAGAGTTTGAAAAGTATTGCTTCAGAAAAATTCTCTGTGATCAAATTTTAGAACAATGAAGTCAAATATCAATACTTAGTGTTTCTGTGATACAATCCTCCTCTCTTTTCACGAGGTTGAGAAAATTAGCTATTCAAAGCCCACACTTATTGGAGCAAAGGAACAGGGACATTGCCAATTATGAAGTAAACCAGTATGGAAAGAAAATAAGAGCAGAACTGCCATCAATCAAGTGGGGGTGCTGGAAATTCCACCAAGAAATTCATTGGAAAATGAGGTACACAACCTCCCAACATTGTCAGAATACTTGAAAATGTAGTGGACATACCACAAAAGTGATTACATCCTCCTGTTTTCAGAATAGGGGCAGGAGCTAATTGAAAGAATTTTACTTCCTAATTTGTGGTCATATAAGGCTTTTCATCATCACTGTATTTCAACTCTACTCATTCTTTTCCTCCTCTTATTTCTTCCTTCCCTGTTGTGCATCTGTATGTGTATGTTTGTATGTATGAATGAATACACATTTTCTTCTGGGATATTTTTTTTTTATTTCTATGTTTCCATGGTTATACAAGTAATAAGTGCTAATTACATAAAATATAAAAATTAAAAGTAGAAAAATAAGGGGCACCTGGGTGGCTCAGTTGGTTAAGCATCCAACTTCATATTGGGTCATGATCTCACAGTTTGTGGGTTCGAGCCTCACTTAATGCTTTGTGCTGACAGCTCAGAACCTGGAGCCTGCTACAGATTCTGTACCTCCCTTTCTCTCTGGCTCTCTTGCATTTGTGCTTTCTCTTTATCTCTCTCTCTCAAAAATGAGATGAAAATTTAAAAAATTCTTTTATTCAAAAACAAGTAGAAAAATAAATCCAAATTATCCCGTCAATCATATACAGATGTCATTAATGACACATAACTTTCCAAATTAAAAAAAATGCTTTATATTGTGTCTTTATAATATGATACTTCAGAACTTTCTTTTTATGTACATATTTTTCCAAACATTTAAATCGTTCCATGGTGTTTCATTATTATACAGATGTATGTAATACTTCTTAATGAACATTAATTTCTGATTTTTATCCATTAAAAATAACATTATGGAGAGAAAGGAAGATGGTGGTGGAGTAGGAGGATACAAGTCTTGCCTCACCCCATAAATACAACTAGATAGCTGTCAAAATATCTTAAATACCTCCAAAATTGACCTAAAGACTGATAGAACAAACTTCACAACCAAAGAGAGAGAAGAAGCCACATGAAATAAGGTAGGAAGTGCAGAGATGTGGTTTAGGGGAGAAACAGATTATGGGTACTACAGAGGCAAGGGAGATGTGGTCTTGGAGATGGAGGAGACAGAGAGAGGAGCACACAGGGGAATGTACAAGGAGAATGTTTCTGCAAAGCCACTGGCTTGGAAAATGAAAAGGGCTGAATTTCATAAGTTCTTGCAACCAGTGAGGCTTAAAGTCTGGAGTTTTATTTATTTATTTATTTATTTTTCATGTTTATTTGTTTTTGAGAGAGAGAGAAAGAGAGAGCATGGGGGGAGGGACAGAAAGAGAAGGAGAAACAGAATCCAAAGCAGGTTCCAGTCTCTTAGCTGTCAGCCTGACAAGGCTTGAACCCATGAGCTATGAGATCATGACCTGAGCCGAAGTCAGACACTTAACCGACTAAGCCACTCAGGTGCCCCAAAGTCTGGAGTTTTAAAGGTCAGCAGGCTTGCTTGGATGGGATAGATCCAGGAGAGCACTGCCCTGCTCATGGAGAGAAGGCAGGCAAACAACCTAGATGTAGACAACATGGAAACAGTGATCTGAAAAATGCCTGGTGCCAAAGAGGGCAGAGTATTTGCTATTATATGAGTGCTTCCCTGAAAGGCAACATTCATAGAGACACCTCTCCAGGAACAAAGCAGTTGGCTTGAGACGTTTTCCTCTCCCACCCCTCAGCATAAGCTCAACAACCTGCAGGAAACAGTGCAGCACCCACATTGGCTTCCCAACTTGCTTACACCAAACCCCACACCCCCACACTTTGGTGGAACTGCCCTTCTCAGTCACACTTGCCTCAGTACCAGTGCATTGGGCCCCACCCCAAGAGACCAACACAAAACCCTGTCCACACCACATCTCCTGACCAGAGAGTTCTACAGGGACTCAGTTCTGGTGGAGTTGGTGTCAGGTCTCATTTCACAAGCAGACCAGAGCACACCTAGTAAAACTCATCACATATAGGCCAGGCACCAAACACTGCTCACAGCAGGCAAGAAGACCCACTATAGACAATTGGATTGAAGGATAAGGCAGCCAAAAAACAAAAGCAGCGCACACACAGTACACACCAAAACACTTGCTGAACCACCAGGCCCTAGGCACTACATGACTTCTTCTACATAAAGCCATTACTTTTAGGAACAGGAGACATAACTGGCTTTTCTAACACAGAGAAGAAGGCAGAAACTCAGACAAAATGACAAAATGGAGGAATTTATGTCAAATAAAAGAACAAGATAAGGTCATGGGCAGATATCTAAGCAAATCAGATATAAGTAACATCCCTGATAGAGAATTTAAAGCAACAATCAAAAAGATGCTCACTGCGCTTGAGAAAAGAAGACATGAGTCAGACCCTTACCTTAGAGATAAAAGAGTTAAAAAAGAATCAGAGATGAAGAGTACAATAAATGAGATTAGAAACAGGCCTGATGCAATGAACAGCAAACTGGAAGAAGCAGATGACCAAATTAGTGGCCTAGAACACAGAGTCATGGAAAGTAATCAAGATGGAAAAAAGAGAAAAAAGAATTACACAAGACAAGGATAGACTTAGGGAACTTAGTGACTCCTTCAAATGTCATAGCATTCCTATTATAGGAGTCCTAGAAGAAGAAGAGAAAGAAAAGGGGGCAGAAAATTTATTTGAACAAATAATAGCTGAAAACATCCCTAAGCTGGAGAAGGAAACAGACATCCAGATCTAGGAGGCACAGAGATCTCCCAACACAATCAACAAAAGCAGGACAACACCAAGACATATTGTAATTAAATTTGCAAAATATAGTGATAAATAAAAAAACCTAAAAGTAGTAAGAAAAAAGAAGTACTTAACTTACAAAGGAAAATCCATAAGGCTACCTGGAGATTTCTCAACAGAAACATGGCAAGCCAGAAGGGACTGGCATGATATATTCAAAGTACTGAATGGGAAAAATCTGCAGCAAGAATACTCTATCCAGTAAGTATCATTCAAAATAGAAGGGAACACAAAGTGTTTCCCAGACCAACAAAAACTAAAGAAGTTCATGACCATAAAACCAACCCTGCAAGAATATTAAAGGTGACTATGAGTTGAAAGGAGAGACTAAGGGTGCCTGGGTGGCTCAGTCTGTTAAGCGTCTGACTTCAGCTCAGGTCATGATCTCATGGTTCCTGGGTGCGAGCCCCATGTCTGGCTCTAATCTGACAGCTTGATCAGAGCCTGGAGCCTGTTTTAGATCCTGTGTCTCCTTCTCTCTCTGCCCCTCCCCTGCTCACGCTCTGTCTCTTTCTGTCTCTCAAAAATAAATAAATGTTAAAAAAAAATTTAGAAAAGAGAAACCAAAGATAAGAACGGATCGGAAAAAAATGAGAAAACAAGTAATAAAATGGAAATAAATACATAATAAATAGATAATTTAGTAAATTATAATTATAATAAATATGTTCTATCAATAATTACTTTGAATGTTAATGGACTAAACTCTCTGATCAAAAGACATAGGGTGTCAGAATGAATTAAAAACAAAAACAAAAACAAACAAAAGAAAACAAGTTACTCATTTTGTAACTAAAGACACCTCCAGATTGAAAGTGAAGGGATGGAAAAACATTTATCATGCAAATGGGCATCAAAAGAAAGCTGGAGTAGCAATACTTATATTGGAAAAACCAGACTTTAAAGGTTTTTTTTCATGTTTATTTATTTTTGAGAGAGAGAGAGGGAGGGAGACAGAGAATCCAAAGCAGGATCCAGGCTCCAAGCTGTCAGCACAGAGCCTGAAATGGGGCTCAAACTCACGTGCTGTGAGATCATGTCCTGAGCTGAAGTCGGATGCTTAACCGACTGACCCACCCATGTGCCCTTGGAAAAACTAGACTTTAGAGGCACCTGGGTGGCTCTGTCACTTGAACATTTGACTTCAGCTGAGGTCATCATCTCATAGTTCATGGGTTCAGGCTCCACGTCAGGCTCTGTGCTGACAGTTCAGAGCCTGGAGCCTACTTCAGATTCTTTGTGTCCCTCTCTCTCTGCCCCTCCCCAGATTGTGCTCTCTCTCTTTCTCTCTCTCTCTTTCTCTGTCTCTCAAAAATAAATAAATAAATAAATAAATAAATAAATAAATAAATACACTTTAAAAAAAAAGGAAAAACTAGACTTTAAATCAAAGATTGTAACAAGAGACAAAGAAGGGCACTATAAAATAATAAAGGGGGCAATCCAACAGCAAGGTATAACTATTGTAAATATTTATGCACCCAACATAGCAACATTTGGTGCTTCCAAGCACCAAAATATATAAATTAATAACAGACATAAAGGAACTAATTGATAATAATACAATAATAGTGGGGGAATTTAACACTCCACTTACATCAATGGACAGATCATCTAAACAGAAAATAAATAAGGAAACAATGGCTTTGAATTAGACAGTGGACCAGATGGATTTAACAGATATGCTAAGAACATTCCACCCTAAAGCAGCAGAATATGCATTCTTTTCAAGTGCACATGGTACATTCTCCAGAATAGTTCTCATGTCTGATCACAAAACAGGACTCAATAAATACAAAAAGACTGAAGTCATACGATGCACCTTTTCTGACCACAACACTATGCAACTAGAAATCAACCACAAGAAAAAATCTGGGAAGACCACTAATACATGCTACTGAAAATGAATGGATCAACCAGGAAATCAAAGAAGAAATAGAAAAAAACATGGAAACAAATGAAAATGAAAACAGAACAGCCCCAAATCTTTGGGATGCAGGAAAATCAGTCCTGAGAGGGAAGCATATAGCAATGCAGGCTTCCCTCAAAAAACAAAAAAGAAACAAATAAGCCACCTAGTGTTACACCTAAAGAAGCTAGAAAAAGAACAACAAATGAAGGTAACACTAGCAGAAGGAAGGACATAATAAAGATTAGAATAGAAATAAATATAGAAACTAAAAATACAATGGAACATATCAATGAAACCAGGCACTTGCTTAAAAAATTAATAACATTTATAAAACTCTACCCAGACTTACCAAAAATAAAAAAGACTCAAATAAGTGAAATCACAAATAACAACCAACACTGCAGAAAGATAAAAACAATTGTAAGAGAATATTATGCAAAATTATATGCCAACAAATTGGACAGCCTAGAAGAAATGGATAAATTTCTGCAAGCATATAAACTACCAAAACTGAAAAAAGAAGGAATAGAAAACTTGAGCAGACTTATAACCAGCAAATAAATTTTATTTTTTTGTTTATTTATAAATATAATTTATTGTCAATTTAGCTAACATACAGTGTATACAGTGCGCTCTTGACTTTAGGAGTAGATGCCCATGATTCATCGCCTACCTACAACACCCAGTGCTCATCCCAACAGGTGCCCTCCTCCATGCCCATCACCCATTTTCCCCTCTCCCCTGACCCTCCCATAAACCCTCAGTTTGTTTTCTGTATTTAAGAGTCTCTTATGGTTTGCCTTCCTCTCCCATAAACCCTCAGTTTGTTTTCTGTATTTAAGAGTCTCTTATGGTTTGCCTTCCTCTCTGTTTGAAACTATTTTCTTCCCTCTTCCCTTCTCCTATGATCTTTTGTTAAGTTTCTCAAATTCCACATATGAAAACATATGATATCTGTCCTTCTCTGAATGACTTATTTCACCTAGCATAATACCCTCCAGTTCCATCCACATTGTTGCAAATGGAAAGATTTAATTCTTTCTCATTGCCAAGGAGTATTCCATTGTATATATAGGCCACATCTTTATACATTCATCAGTTGATGGAAATTCGGGCTCTTTCCATAATTTGGTTATTGTTGAAAGCACTGCTATAAACATTGGCGTACATGTGCCCCTGTGAATCAGCACTCCTGTATCCTTTGGATAAATTCCTAGTAGTACTATTGCTGGGTAGTAGGGTAGTTCTATTTTTAATTTTTGAGGAACGTCCACACTGTTTTCCAGATTGGCTGCACGAGTTTGCATTCCCACCAGTAGTGCAAGAGGGTTCCCATTTCTCCACATCCTCGCTAACATCTTTTGTTTCCTGAGTTGTTAATTTTAGCCACTCTGACAGGTGGGAAGTGGTATTTTAGTGTGGTTTTGATTTGCATTTTCCTGATGATGAGCGATGTTGAGCATCTTTTCATGTGTCTGTGGCCATCTAGGTGTCTTCTTTGGAAAAGAAGTGGTGAGAGTGCCCACTTCTTCACTGGATTTTTTTTCAGATATTGAGTTTGGTAAATTCTTTATAGATTTTGGATACTAACCCTTTATCTGATATGTCATTTGCAAATATCTCTTCCCACTTCATCTGTTGTCTTTTAGTTTTGTTGATTGTTTCCTTTGCAGTGCAGAAGCTTTTAATCTTGATGAGGTCCCAATAGTTCATTTTTGCTTTTATTTCCCCTTGCCTTTGGAGAAGTGTTGAGTAAGAAGTTGCTGTGGCTGAGGTCACAGAGGTTGTTGCCTGTTTTTCTCCTCTAGGGTTTTGATGGTTTCCTGTCTCGCACTTAGGTCTTTTATCCATTTTGAGTTTATTTTTGTGCGTGGTGTAATAAAGTGTTACGGTTTCATTCTTCTGCATGTTGCTGTCTAGTTCACCCAGCACCATTTGCTAAAGAGACTGTCTTTTTTCCATTGGATACTCTTTCCTGTTTTGTCAAAGATTAGTTGGCCATACATTTGTGGGTCCAATTCTGGGTTCTTTATTCTATTCCATTGGTCTATGTGTCTGTTTTTGTGCTAATATCATACTGCCTTGATGATTACAGCTTTGTAATAGAAGCTAAAGTCTGGGATTGTGATGCCTCCCACTTTGGTTTTCTTTTTCAACATTACTTTGGCTATTCGGGGTCTTTTGTGATTCCATACAAATTTTAGGATTGTTTGCTCTAGCTCTGGGAAGAATACCAGTGCAATTTTGATTGGGATTGCATTGAATGTGTAGATTGCTTTGGCTAGTATTGACATATGAACAGTATTTGTTCTTCCAATCCATGAACATGGAATATTTTTCCATTTCTTTGTGTCTTCATCAATTTGTTTCATAAGTTTTCTATAGTTTTTGGCATAACAGATCTTTTATATCTTTGGTTAGGCTTATTCCTAGGGTCTTGGTGGAATTGTAAGTGGGATCAATTTCTTGATTTCTCTTTCTGTTGCTTCATTATTGGTGTATAGAAATGCAAACAATTTCTGTACATTTTATATCCCCAGCAAAGAAACTGTATCAGTAACTCCCAAAAAACAAAAGTCCAGGACCAGATGGCTTCACAAGAAAATTCTACCAAACATTTAAAGAAACCTACTCTTTTCAAACTTTTCCAAAAAACAGAAAATGAAAGAAAATTTTCAAATTCGTTCTATGAGACCAGCATTACCCTGATACCAAAACCAGACAAAGACTCCATTAAGAAAGAGACTACAGGCCAAAATCTCTGATGAACATGGATGCAAAATTCTCAATAAAATACTAGCAAACTGATCCAAGAATATATATTAAAAAATCACTAACCTTGATGAAGTGGGATTTATTACTGGGTTGCATGAGTGGTTCAATATTTGCAAATCAAACAATGAGACACACCACATTAATAAAAGAAAAGATAAAAATCATATGATCATTTCAATAAATGCATTTCAGAAAAAGCATTTGACAAAGTACAACATCCATTTATGTAAAAACTCTCAAAAAAAGTAGGTTTAGGGAAAACATAATTCAACACAATAAAGGCCACATATGAAAAACCCACAGCTAATATGATCCTCTATGTGGAAAATCTGAGAGCTTTTCCACTATGGTCAGGAACAAGATAGGGATGTCCACTCTCACCGCTTTTATTTAACATAGTACTAGAAATCCTAGATACAGCAATCAGACAACAAATAAAAATAAAAAAGCATACAAATCAACAAGAAGAGATAAAACTTTCACCATTTGCAGATGACGTGATACTCTATACAGAAAACTGAATAACTCTACCCAAAAACTGTTAGAATGGATAAACAAATTCAGTAAATTCTCAGGATATAAAATCAACATACAGGAATCTGTTGCATTTCTATACACCAATAATGTAAGCAACAGAAAGAGAAACTAAGGAATCAATCCCATTTACAATTGTACCAAAACCAATAAGATACCTATGAATAAACCTAACCAAAGAGGTGAAAGATCTGTACTCTGAAAATGATAAAACACTGATGAAAGAAATTGAAGATGACACAAATAAAATAGAAAGACATCCTATGTTCATGGATTGGAGAGCAAATATCGTTAAAATGTCTGTACCACCCAAAGCAACATATCTATACATTTAATGCAATCTATACATTTAATGCAATCCCTATCAAAGTACCAACAGTATTTTCACACAGCTAGAACAAACAATATTGTTCTATATGGAGCCACAGAAGACCCTGAAAAGCAGTCTTGAAAAAGAAAAGCAGAGATAGAGGAATCATAATTATGGACATAAAGTTATATTACAAAGCTACAGTAATCAAAAGAGTATGGTGCTGGCACAAAATAAACACATAGATCAATGAAACAGAATAGATAACTCAGAAATAAACTCACAACTATATGGTCAATTACATTTAAAAAAATCAGGAAAGAATATCCAAAGAATTTCCAATCCAAAGACAATTTCTTCAACAAATGGTGTTGGAAAACTAGACAGCAACATGCAAAAGAATGAAACTGGGCTTTCTTACATTATACACAAAAATAAATCCAAAATGGATTAAGGATCTAAATATGAGACCTGAAACCATGAAAATACTAGAAGAGACCACAGGCAGTAATTCTCTGACATTGGCTATAGAAACAGTTTTCTAGATATGTCTCCTGAAGCAAGGGAAACAAAAACAAAACTAAACTACTGAGACTACATCAAAATAAAAAGCTTCTGCACAGTGCAGAAAACAAACAGCAAAAGGAAAAAACAACCTATGGAATTGGAGAAGATATTTGCAAATCACATATCTGACAAATGGCTAGTATCCCAAATATACAAAGAACCTATAAAACACAACACCCAAAAAAATGAATAGTCCAATTAAAAAATGGGCAGAAGACATGAATAGACATATTTCCAAAGAAGACATACAGATGGCCAACAGACACATGAAAAGATGCTCAACATGACTGATTGTCAGCGAACTGAAAATCAAAGCTACAATGCAATATTACATCACACATGTCAGAATGACTAAAATCAGAACCACCATAAACAAGTGTTGGGGATGATGTGGATAAAGGGGAACCCTCTTGCTCTGTTGGTGGGAATGCAAACAGCCACTCTGGAAAACATTATGGAGTTTCCTCAAAAAGTTAAAAGTAGAGCTACCCTAAGATCCAGCAATTGCACTAGGTATTCACCCAGAGAATACAAAAATTCAAAGGGATACATGCACCTTGATGTTTATAGCAGCATTACTACAATAGTCAAATTATGGAAATAGCACAAGTGTCTATCAACTGATGACTGCATAAGGAAGTGGTACATATACATGTGCACTAGACTATTACTCGGCCATAAGAATGAATGAAATTTTGCCATTTTCCTTAACAGGAATGGAGCTACAGAGTATTATGCTAAGTGAAATAAGTCAGAGAAAGACAAATACCATATGATTTTATTCACGTATGGAAGTTATGAAAAAAAATAAAAGAGGAAAGCAAAAATAAAGAGCAAGACAAACCAAGAAACAGAGTCTTAAGTAGAAAACAAACTGATGGTTACTCGAAAGGAGGTGAGTGGGGGATGAGTTAAATAGGTGATGGAGATTAAGGAGTGCACTTGTAATGATGAGCACCGGGTGTGGTATGGGAGTGTTAAGTCACTATATTGCATCCCCGAAACCAATACTACCCCATATGTTAACTAACTGGAATTGAAACAAAAACTTTAAAAATACCATTATGTTTCATCTTTTAACCCATTTTAATTAATGTGTTTGCTTAAAATTTAAAATTTCTAGCTGCTAGATATAAAGCTACCACATTTTAAAAACATTTGATTTTGCAAAACCACCCTACAAGAGATATTCTAAATTCACTTTCCAGCAACAGAGTATGAGAGTACATGAGATTATCATTGCCAGCTTTTACCTAGAAGCCTTTCCAGAGACAACCAATTTGGGACAGTGTGGGACAACCAATCAAACATTTATCAAAAGCTTGATCACATATACAACCCTTATTTATTTATGCCATTGGGTAAATTTATCAGTTTTTCCCCTAGTAAACTATAGCTAGTTATAAAATATGTTCTCCTATGAGTGGATTATTTATGAATTTCTTTTTTTTAATATTTATTTATTTTTGGCATAGTGCAAACAGGGAAGGGGCAGAGAGAGGGGGACAGGGGATCTGAAGCAAGCTCTGTGCTGACAAGCTGACAGCAGTGAGCCCGAAGTGGGGCTCGAACTCATGAATTATGAGATCATGACCTGAGCCAAAGTCGGATGCTCAACCGACTGAGCCACCCAGGTGTCCTTATTTATGAATTTCAAATGAGTATATGCACTGAATTTAATAAAAAAAATTCTTTTGAATATGAAAAATGCTACAACTTATTTTTCATATAACAGCATGCACTTCTGGAATCCAGAAGATGGTTAGAATAGGTGAGTTTTAAGTGAAGTGAGTCACTCACAGTGTATCACTTCAATCTTGGGACTCTTCTGAGCACGCTTTTCCGACTTCTTCAGCCCTGAGAGTCCTTATTATTTCATTGTTCACATCTTCATAGGATGCCACTTATCCAAGATGCTGGAGGCAAACAACAACCAAAGAACAACCAAAGTCAGTTTGGTTCCTCATCAACTATAGCAGCATTGGCCTCCCGCTACACTCAAATGTCAATAGCACTCACCCATCGATCACAGAATGATTAGAGAATAAACCAACCTCCAACAACAACAGTCAAAATCAGTGGCTCTTGGGCTCACTCTAATTTATTTAAATATCTTGCTCCTTATTCTTTGCTACAATATTCTCTATTAATACTCATTGACAGAGGAAGATTTTATTATCTTTTTGATATTCACAGAAAACACAAAAAAATGACGGCTCATTATGATGCCAATATGTTTATATTTTTTAAGGTGTAAAGGTGACATATATTACAACTGATAAGCCAATATTGAGACACTGTTATTAACTAAAGTCCATAGTTTACATTAGGGTTCACTCTTGGTGTGGTACATGTAATACATTTTGACAAGTATATAATGTCATATTCCACCATGACAGCATCATACATGATAGTTTCACTGCCCTAACAGGCTGGTTTTTTTTCCTTAAACTTGTTAAGTAATAAAATAATTTATATATTAAACCCTCATTAACTAATTACAAAGCTATTTATTCCTTATTTTTTAAGTTAAATACTCATTTAATAATAAATTAAATTGAAACACAATTAAATTGAACATTAATAGCAAAAATGTGGGTAATTAGTAGAGAAAAGTGATTCGAGGACTTCAGAAAAATTCTTAAACAAGATAACTATGAACAAAAATTAAACTATTATCTGTTTTATGTTAATTAAATTAAAATGCAACATAAAATAACGAATACATTAGCATTTTCTTGGTTGTGAACTTTAAGAGCTATTGATTGCTTAAATATATTTTAGTCAGCCTTTTCCTTTGGGGTCAAAATAATTAACATCACCATATATGTATCCTCCTCAGGAAATCATGGACTTGAAAAATTAACTTCATTAGTACATATTACAGTTCCATTAAGCTATCTTATAATTTCATATTTAAAATCTACCATGGATTAAAAGTTTGCTTTGCTTTTGTTTTTGTTTCACAAAATTCTCTGAAAGAAAGCATGCAGCTAAGTGACAAACATTTAAAACAATTATGTAAAAAATTGCCAATAATACATATTTTAGAAAAAAATGCTCTTTGGTTTATGATGTTTTACTTACATTATTTTCGTAAAGACTGTTGCTTATGTTTTCTACCATAGTTTACATGGGTTTTGTGCTGTTTGTATTAATATTATCTGTCTACAGAGCTTACTGTTTATTTTCTTGATTTGGTCTATTGTCTCTCCATTGTACACAGATTGTATGTGTGTTTTTGTTTACAGAAGACAGTCTTTTTCTCCAAATAGTGCTTATATAGGATCACTTGTTTCTTGTTTTCTCCTATTCATTTTTCTGACCTGTACTATATATTATTTGGCTATTGCTTTTGGATTTAAGTGAACTTAAAAACTGAAGTGTTTTTTATTCATTAATTGTTCCCATTAATGCAGAATTTGGGGACAGTCCTCTTTTTTTTTTCATTTCTGAATTACTGGTTATCAAATTTATTCTTTACTTCCATTATATTACAATTTTCTTCAGAGAGCCAGTGCCATGGGCTAAAATTCCCATGTCTTAGCAGCTGTGAAACTACTCAGGTTGCCTAACCTCATTTCCTCAGTCTTCTCTTCATAAACATGGGGCTAATAATTATACCAACAATGTGGTTAAAATGTCAGTATTAAGTAAAATAATTAATGTAAAACATGATATAATGCTTCACACATAGCAATCTTCAGTAATTACTAGCAATTCTGCTTAGTATAATTGTTTTTGTTGTTCTACTTTGAATGCAGTAAAGATATTTAGGCTTATTAATACCTTGAACTTAACTGTAATACCTTTTATAGGGTAGTAACCTTCCAAGATATCTAATCAATGTGATTCTGAATTTCTCTTCTTCACGAAAGTTTAGTAAAAAGCCAAATCCAAGGTGAGATCTAGGAGGCATCAGCCACATTCACCTTTTGAGGCCACAGCAGTTATCCCAAGCAAAAGAAAAGCAAACAATAGGACTTCTAAGCTCCTACTGATGTTTTAGCCTTTTCTTGTGCAAAGCAGTAGTATGAAGGAAAAAGACAAATCTAGTTTTCGTGCAATACTGTGGTCCAATGTGAGTATGCTAAAAGAGTATTTACGTTCCAAGAAATCAACAAATGGCCAAATATAAGATCTCTTTTGAGACTGAGGCCCAAACCAAGCCATCCTCCTTAACTTGTCTGATTAACTCTTTAATTGCTGTAAGCGGGGCTCTATTTTACAGCTGTTCATTCTTTTAAGGACACGCAACAAATATTTTTAAACAACCGTGAGAAAGATGGCTGCCATTTAAGGTGAAGAACATGAAGGATTTGGCATTCTGTGGTCTTAGTCACTTAAGAAAGAGTTAACTATCTTGAGTGGGGGATAACATAATCAGCCAACACAGTGAAAACTACTAAGTTTTCTTTGACATACCCAACTTTAAATTATTTTTATCTCAATATATATGCTTATAGTTGTTAGCTAACTTGTTCCAGTTTTTCATTCAGAAAATATTGCCATTATGTTGATTGACATAAATCATAAGCTATGAATACTTTGAGAAGGAGAACCGAATCACTTCTTTTTGTGAATAACAACAGCATAGAATGTCCATTCTCTTTGGACCCTGGGTAGGATTTTAGATGAGAAAGATGTGTATGTGTGAGTTTGTGTGTGTGGGGGGAGAGTGTTAAATTTTTCAAGGGTGAAACTTCTATAGGATGGAGTGACAGACATAAAAACAAAGGTATGAGGCAATTTAGGGAACAGTGTATTTCAAATTTTAAGGTAAAACAAAATGGAAATTTTACTTAAGATCTTTGTAGTAGAAGACTTTCAATGTCAGGCTGAAGAAATTTAATAATTTTGAGGTTAAGAGTAAATATTTGGTGATAGGTGACAAGGGCAGTAACATAGAAGTGCAAAGGATATGGAAGAGAAGCGAACTTGATCATTTTCTCCAAATCCCTCATTTTACTGATGAGGATACTGAGGTCTATAGAGGTAAGGCAACAATTTGAAAGCCCAATTAAACTGCCTATGTTTCACATTATCATTATTACCTATCTGTAGGTTTTAGATAACTTAGTTGATTGTCTGTTTAGATATATATTTTTTTAAGTAATTCAACTATAGTTTGGAGGGAGGAGCTTACATTTTGAATGGTCTTCAAATAGAAACATAAAATTCAACTCTGCATCTCACCATGAGGTTTTTGCCAAACTGAAAGGCTGATTCACTGCTATTTCTTTAAATTTACTTCATGCATTTGGAGCACACTATAATGGAAAGAAGCTGCTTTTAGATTTCTGGTGCCAAAACATTTCAGGAAAAAAGAAAATCAAAGATAAGCTTCTATCTCTTTATAAAATTGCATCACTGCTTCTTTATTCTTTCATCTTTACCGCAAATATTTAAACAAGAAACAAATGTCATCAGCTAAAGATGATGAGAAGTTTATTGTGAAGACAAACAGGGCTCTAGATGTCAGAGCTGGTGAGCTGAGTCTCCTTCGTTAGGTGTGAATGCAAACCGAATTTTCACAGTAGTTACTATACACCAAATTAAACAAGATACCTTTCTTCTAAACTCACACTTTTTTGTAGATGCTTTATTTGCAGGATTTATTACAACTGCCTTTCAGATGTTATCTCTTAGAGAGAATGAATGAGAAAATTGAAGAGAAATATTAAAGGAAGAGAATACATAATAGAGGTGAAGCATAGAAAGTCAATTGTTGCAAACTGCTTTTTTGGTAATTGTTTTGTAAGTTTCTCGATGCAGAACACACAAAATTAAAATAGTATTTTTTAAACCCTGAAATTATTTGACCCATGCTAATTTCACTGGAATTAACTGCATATAGCTTCATATCATATAATTTCTCAAAACTAACACATCCTATCAATGAAATTAATAAATTAAATCAATATATCGTAAAGTACCTGGCACACTGCAAAATTCAGGAAGTCGAATTCTTTGACTCCCTGAAATTTCAATCATAGTCACGGTGTCTATATTTAGAAATTCGACAATTTACTTGTGAAAAAAAATGTTGACTAATTATCCCATCCCAGCTGCCAAAAGTATTGGAAGAATAGAAAGGGTGAGCAGCAGTGAGCGATATGGGTGTTTAAGAAACTAGCCACGGACCAGCACAGCCTCTGCGAATACGTGGCTATGTGACGACAAGGTTGTTGATGCCACAAGCCTGCGATGGGCAGCAGGCACTGTGCCAAACCAAAGGACCCGCTTCTCCAAGGGCTGCCGGCTGAACCTAAGGCTGATTTCCCTTCCGCCTCCCGGGAGCCCCAGTCTTCGCAGGCACCGTCAGGAGAATTCTGCGCCCTAATTATCCGGGGAGGAACACGCGCCTCTCCCGGAGACCGCTAGGCAACACTCACCACAGCAGCCTTCAGATTACTTCCCTCCGCGAGTGTGTGACTTCGTCTAAGCAACTCACACTTACAGTAGATTCTCACTGGCGAGGCAGCGAGCAGCAGAGGGCGGGGGAGCTGGGAGGAGGAGGAGGGAGGCGGGTCGGAGGTGCAGAGCGGGGAGCAGAGGAGACGACGGAGCTCCAGACACAGCAGGAGCGCGCCGTGGCGGTGCAGTTTCAACCTCGTCCTCCCAGCCGCGCGCACACCGCTTCCTCCCCGAGCCGCGGGAACCGCAGCAGCTCCGGGCTGCCGCCGCTGGGCTCCGCGCGCCTGCCCGCTCGCCGCCGCCACCACCTCCCCTCGTCGGCGCTCAGCCCGCAGCTGTTTCCTCCTGCCAGCCTCTGAACTCTGGATCTTTTCCTTTGCTCGCCTCTCGTATTCTCCCCACCCTGTATTTTCTGAACTCCTTTCCTTTATCCTTAGCCACCCTGCCGTTTCCTCCTCTTTTTACGGAGGATTTCTTCTTGACTGAAGATGACCTGTCTTCCTTACCTTCGTTTCAGCCCTGAAGACTGAGAAGGAATCTTTAGCTTTCCCCCAGGGGCATTTTAGAGACCTCAATCCTTAAAAGTCTTCAGAGGCAGAGAAACAGGACCCGGGACCTTCTCGACACCCTTGGGTCCAGTGCAGAGCTGCACTATCACCCATAACTAGTATTTAATTTAAGCCCGCCGAAGAGGAGGGAGAGAGGAGCCAGAAGCAAACTTCGGCCGTCTCAGAGGATCCGTGGTTCCCGCATTTGGAAGCGCCGCGTGCCAGAAGGCGGAGGACCCTACGGGGAACGCACAGGAGTCGCGAGCCTCCCTCGCCCCCTCCGCGAGTCCGGCGCCGCGGACTGAGCCGCGCGGGACAGCAGCGGCGGAGGCAGCCAGGAGAAGATGCGGGGCTCGGGGCCCCCTGGTGCGGGACGCCGGAGGCCCCCGGGCAACGGCGGCGGCGGCGGCGGCGACGGCCACCCCAGCACCCCTGCGTCTCTGGCCGGCTGCTACTCCGCACCTCGCAGGGCCCCCCTCTGGACGTGCCTTCTCCTGTGCGCCGCGCTCCGGACCCTCCTGGCCAGCCCCAGCAACGAAGGTAGTGTTGGGGGTGGGGACGGCAGCGACCTGGGGCGGAGGGGCGAGGCGGGGCCTGGAAGTGCGGGTCGGGGCGCCGTGGACGCTGCTGCCGCGGACGAAATCTCATCCCGCATCACGAATTAACATTTGTCCGCTTTCGCTAGCCTTTTCGCTCCCTCTGCTGTGCTTGGTTGCATTGTTTGACAAGAGGTGCGGAGCGCTGTGCGACTACCCTGCGTGTGGACCGAGTCTGGTCGGGGGGGGGGGGGGGGTTGCTGGGAAGTTGCAAGCGGGGGCAAAGAGAGGTCTGAGACCCACGCCGGAAGGTTGGGTGCGGCTGGTTCTCACTTAAACGCGTGGGGAAGTGACATTTCGGGCTGGAGGGAGTGAGAACTGTTCGAAGCTCAGCGGCGACGATTTCGGGAGCGGTGGGCTTTTAGAATCGTTATTTGGGGCGGGTGATGGGAAATATTGTGGGGGTGGCCGGCTGCTTTTATTTTGGGGGAAACTGCCTTCTGGAAGCTGTTATTTAGGGCATCGCCACATGCTATTCTGGGGTGGGTGGCAAGAGCTGTTATTTCTCTAGGGAGGGGAAGGGCGAAGGACAGAAGGCGCCCCCACACCGTGGGGTGCCCTTCACTTTGGGGGCTCATCATTACACCAAAGTGGAAGGCGGGAAGGTGGGATGCCGCGGGAGGCGGAAGGGAGGTGGAGTGTCGCTGCCAGGAAGTTACTGCTCAGACCCACCGGGGCTAGTCTCTCGGTGAGGGAAAAGCCCCGCTCCAGCCGGCTCCGGATCCCGGAGTCCCTCAGCCCCCGCCCCACCCCCAATCCTGCGCTCCGGACCCTGAAGGCTGCCCCTTCTTTCTCCTGGGCGAGTAGGGCGGGTTTCGCGGGAACAGCACCTGTGCGACGCTCGCTGCTCTCGGAGCCGTGCTCAGCCCCGGAGCCGCCACCGCCCGGCCGGCAGCCCTCGGCCCCGGGTCGGCTCCGGCCGCGCTCGCTCCTCTCGCACGCCCGGACCGCGCTTGGGTCTGAGCTCCAGGGCTCATTCCTCTAGGGTGGGGGTGGGGGGTGAGGGAGCAGCATCTCAGATCCAGATCTGGGTGCAAGAAACCGTCAGCCTCGCGACGAAAATATCAAAAACCCCTCCTCCCCTCTTCCTGGAATACTGGGATTTCGATTTGAGGCTCCGGATGCCAAGAGTGAGGCACAGAACCTTAAAAAAAAATCCCTTCCACTCCTAGGGCAGGGGACGCTGGACCGGAAAGATGAAGCAGCAGCCTCGGGGTCGTGTGTGTCCTCGTGACTTGCACGGGTTGTGTGGCTGGAGGAGAAGGCGCTGAGCTGGTTTAGGAGCACTGCCAGCTCTGTAGGAACCGTGTGAAAGCAGGGCAGATCCAGATCCCTGCCCCACCCCATGAACTTCTGTCTTTAATACTTACAATTTATTGTTTTAAATCTGATTTAAGGATTCTGTGTAGCTCACTCTGTCCGTCTGTCTACCTAACCTACCTACCTATCTAGTCGTCTGGCTATCGACGATCTCCCGTGCTCAACCCAAGCAATCTGCATTTCTCTCCCTTCCCGATAAAGTTGGAGAAGTGTTTTAAGTACTACTAGTCCTTTTATTAACCTCTCATGTTAGATTCATTATGTTAGAAGTCCGGAGGATTATGACAAGGTTTGAAGACCTTTTATTAACTGCCTTATTCCACCGGAAGGGGCATCCTGGTTTGGATTTAAAGAGTAATAGTAATAGTAGTGCCAATCATCCTTTCCTGTTCCCATTATATTTCAATTTCTCTCCCAGGTGTGATGAGGGAAGGGGTTTATGTAGAGATGAAAGGGAGTAGAAGCTCATGGTTAGGGAAGGAAAAAAAGTCTCCGGGAGGGTGACGCTGAATGGGCACAAGGGCTGAGACTGCGCCGGGAGGAAGAGGCAGAGGGAAATGGAGGGAAGCTAGGAAATAGCACCGATCTCTTAAGGTGTTGTAAGCAGAGCTCAAATCCTGGGGAAGGTAGACTGGTTAACATCACAGACCTAACACCCACAGGTTGTATTGTCATTTCGCCAGCTAGTCCAACACACGGCAAAACTTGGGCTATAGTGAGGTGGGGATTGCTGGGGGGTCTATCACTATTTCACATAATAGGAAACAAAATCGTATTAATTATATGACTTCGCCTCATTCATCCCATTTGTACCCAACAGTTTTACGTCTTTCCATTAGTATCATCTCAGACCATTACTTCTATTCTTGTATAAAATTTATGTTCTCCCCTTTTTGTTTGTGCATGTAAGAGTTATTATAAATCGAACAATATTATATTAAGATATTAATAAGAGCAGTTTGTTTATTTAAAGATTCCAATTGGGGTTCTTAAGTTTGTTTTTGATTATTTCTGGAAGGTCTTGGAAGATCAGGGACAGAATGACTGGATGTATGTGCTGCATCCATTAATAACTTGCTCACATATACTTTGCTTTTGCAAACCATAGATGCTATAGACTAGTGTGTGTGTGTGTGTGTGTGTGTGTGTGTGTGTGTATATAGTATATGTATATATATGTGTATATATATATAGTATGTATATATGTGTGTGTGTGTATATATGTGTGTGTGTGTGTGTATATATATGTATATATATATATATATATAATGTTCTGTATGTGTATAATACGAATGCTCCCAGCATGTGAGAAAAAAATTCAAGGCAAATAGAAATAAATGTGAATTTACATTTGTAATTTTTATTCCAGTCATTTTAAGATTTTAACCTTGGTAGGCATAAATAAGCAGAACTGAAAAGGAAAAGCCAAACATATATCTAGAATCTTAAATTGAGATGGAATACATGTTAGGTATGTTGGATAAAAGACAGTTGGAGGAAAAAAATGTACTCTTTAGAGTGAATTCTAAGATAAGATAAATATACCTTTAGTTGTCTTTTTGCATACATTAGCCATAAATTACATGTGGAAGAAATCTTTGAACTGCAGTGTAATGCAAAAAAAACTTTTATTATAAGATACTTCAGAGGCATATTTAGCAAGAAACTTCTAAGATTGATCAAGCAGGACAAATATTAGCAAGTATATCAACAAGTGAAAATGTTAATAGATTTAATAGGAAAAGGGAGCATGTCCACTGTTAGGAATATTGGAGGTGGCCCTGAACTTATTCAGTAACTGCCACTTTTTGCTGTCTGGAGATATATTTGTAAACAAGCATTATTTGACAAGTGCTTTTCACAGCAGGGATTCTTGGCCAATTACTGCTGAACAGCTCTGCATTGAAAATGATTCACCCGCAGTGAATCAAGCTTAATTCATTGAAGCTACAGTCAGTAATGTCCCAGTAAAGTGCTTCTGACAGTTGTCAGCAGTTTGTGTTTGAAAAGTCCGGTTTCTTGTCTCTGAATGTTTTGTATGTTTGAGAAAGTGGGGTGGAGGTGCTCTTTGGGGAAAAAAAAATACACATGTACACACACAGAGTGGAAAAATTTTAGGCTAAACTGTTAAACAATCATAAAATTTTAGATGTTTTCAATGGAAAGAAAGGAAAACGGAGTTTGTTTTAGGGTTTTTGTTGGTTTATAATAGGACCAGGCCCATAAAACAGATTGGAGGACATAATAGATTTGTAAAACCAAATGGCTTTGTTTTGTGGCCTTGTCATCCTGTTATAATTCATTTCTTTTTAGATAAACCGGCAGGACCCCACAGAAAAGGGACAGTTAAAATCATTCCCTCACCAGGACACTCCTAAACAAAAAAAGAGAGCAATTACCCATTTGTAATCTTAGATAGTTGGAAGTAGAACAGACCATGAAGAGTTTTGACTTTTTGCTTTATAAGACATGAAAGGGGGGCAGAGGGTTGACTCTTTAATTTTAAGATTTTTTTTTGAGGTAAACAGAGATCTTGGGTGTCAGGGTGACAGGTGAGAGGATTTCATTTCCTCACATAAGACAGAGAAGAAGGTGGACAATTCCTGCATTTACAATGGAAATTTCTCCTTTTATTGAAACTATTCTTGTATAATTATGAGTTATCAATACTATTAATTCTTTATTTCAATCCACATAGGTTACAGTTGGTATGGGAAAAGGGTTTATTTTTTTATACTTAGAAATGCATTACTAAACTTACCATTATTTATATTATTAATAATCTTCTCTACCAAATGTGATCTTTTAGAGAATCTGCACAAAATGTCAAAATTACATGTATAGCTATTTATAGACAAACATTCTCAAACTATTTAAATATTTGACTTAATTCAATATTGCTACTGTTGAGAAAATGACTATGCTTTAGTTGTAGTCACTACATTTTTGCTGTTGACTTGATCACTTGAATCTCCTTTGTTTGAGTGCTTTCTTATGTATTTGCTTGAATGACTACTTAATTTCTCTTTCATTTAGAAGAAAGCTTCCTACCTTTGACTGTAAAAATAGACTATAATGTGCATTATTATATTTTATTAACTAATTATAGCTATTTTTACATATATGAGTCAAACTTAATGTTCTTTTTAAAAAGAAAAATATGCTGCTAATGTCTTAAAGAAATAACTAATGTAAAAAGTATTGATAACTCTTTATTTTTTGCACTTAAATTACCAAGTATATTTCATTTTACTAATGAGTAGTTTTGATTTGAATTAGCAGAGGTACCTAAATACTCAAATACGATTTATGGCATTCTTGACTATCTTAAAATAGTTTCACATTTGTTTTCATAAAGCATCAAAATTACATGAAGTTTGAATATGCAGCCTTGATGATTATAAATCATTAAAAATTGATAGTGATATTTGTCCTTTTTTCCCTTTCAAGAAAGAGTGAATTTTTACTAAAAAGGCAATATGCAAGCTAAAAATGTAAATTGTCACCTTAGAGACTCAGAATGATTCTTGCAGTTAGAATCTCTAGGGGATATGTATTTATCTGTTGAGCAGAATAGCTCCTATTGGTTGCTCTACTGGGTAAATACGTATTTTGTTATTTTATCACAATCTATATAATCAGTTGGTGATTTCTTCAAAGGAGTTATCCTAGTCTATTGTATACATAAGCACACCTAATAATATTTTTAATTCACAGTAAAAATTTTATCCCATATTTTATCCCAGACAAGGCGGTACACTTAGTTTCTATAAGTGTGTACAAACATAGCTAAAAAATAAAATGAATTCTAAAGGCTTTGTAAGTACACATTAAAATGTTTTATATATTTTTAAAAAGCTTAATACTATATATATTTGAAGTAATAGACACAATGGTTTTATTCAGTAAGATGTATTTGATATAAGAAATAGACAAATAAGAGAAACTCTGATCTACTCATAATAATTTTTAAAGCACCATGTAGCAATTAGCAAACTGGAAGATTTGACAGTTACTCACTGAAATCTTTTGGAAATCTCCTATTGGTTCTATTAATGTTTAAATTAAAAACTAAATGATTCACTCTTAAATGTTTGGTTTTAACTTTTGAAACAATTAGCATGAGTATTTAGGAGAATCTGCCTTTATCATATATTTACTTTTCTCTTTTTAGTTTCTGACTTTCCAGATATTTGTTTATTCAGAATTAGTGAAATAGATTTTATAGTGTTTGAACAAGACAAAAATTTATTTTGATGAAGAAACAATGTTTAAAATTTTAAATTCAAATTTTGGACAATAGTTCATTATTGGTAATATGTTTATTAACATATGCAAGGTGTCATAATGAAGAACTTTCCACAAAAATAGTAGAATCAGTAACACCATAAATTGTAGTATGAAATTGCTGTTTGTAAATCATTGTACAAATAGATAGTGGCATAGGTATTGTTGAGTATTAAAAGTTGATTGGAATTTTCATCTTTCTTCTGATGCTATAGATTTCACATATATAGGATTTATTCATCCCATGTATTCTGATCACAGAAAATCAAGGGGTAGCTCTGATTTAAAATATATATTATAATAGTGATAAAAAACAATGAAATGATTTAAAATGTAATTCTAACGAATGAATTTCATGAGATATAGAGATTTTTAAATTCCCTTTTAGCTTCTTTCATTACCTTCTTAAATTCTTACTGATTATAATCTGTTAGTGAAAGCAAAAACATAAATATATAAACAGGAAAAGTACTGTAAGGTACTTAAAAATTAGAATTGTGTCTGGTGAAATGTGTAATAATTTATGGTTTTGCTTTTTTGTTTTGTTTTGTTTTTTGTAAAACTCAAATATTTCATCTTCTCCAATGAGAATGTCAGGTGTTACAAAGACATAAAATAAAACTAATTTAGTAGGTATACCACTTGAAGTTTTTGAAAACTCTGTGGTTTAGCATGATGATATTTATTAACTGTCATTTAACTTAGTGTAATTTTTAAATAATTTTTTATTTTATTGATGTAAAGAAACCCTAAGGAGTCATTTCTATTATTTAGAAATTGCTGGAAAATCCTCTTTAAAAACGTGTGTGAGCTTTGCCTTTAGAATACCATTTACAGGGGTGCCTGGGTGGCTCAGTTGGTGAAGTGTCTGACTTCAGCTCAGGTCATGATCTCATGGTTCCTCTGTTCCGGCCCCACATCGGGCTCTGTGCTGACAGCTTGGAGCCTGGAGCCTGTTTTGGATTCTGTGTCTCCTTCTCTCTGCCCCTCCTCTGCTCTCTCTCTCTCTCTCTCTCTCTCTCTCTAAAAAAGAAAAACATTAAAAAAAATTAGAATACCATTTACAATGCATTTCAGTTGCAGAAAACCTAGTAGGTTCTGTTTGTAATTATTAAGCTTTATTCTAGCTCTTCTTTTCCGGTAGGAACCACAGCCTTTACTTCCTAATCAGCTTATGTGTTACTTTATTAATATCATTTGAATTGTTTCATAAACTATTAGAGAGCTTACAAAACTTTGTTAGTCAAAAGTTGACCCTAGGTCATGGATTCTTTCCTCATGTGTTCATGGCTGTAATCATTTATTACCTAAATGTACATTTATTAAGCAGAATGCAGTAATTTGGCCAGGTGATGGTGCAGGTGCACGTGGACACGTTTTGGGGTGTGTAGACAGGTCATGGTGAGGCTAGAAGAAAGAGTGGGGAGGGATATCAAGGTGGTATCATTATGACATTGATATTAATAATGTGCTTGGGTTTCATTTTATATGTTATTTTTGAAAATACCATTAATCCTCCTCCCTCCACACAACACAGATTCTAATTTTATATTTATTTCACTTTGAGGATATAGATCCTAGCCTAATGAAAAAAAAAAAAAGCTCTTTAGTTCATTTTTATTTCATCAATTTAGTTTTTTTTCTTCCTCTGTTTCTCTGTAAACTCTACTGTTTTGTTGCGTCATGCCAAATACTTGTGGTGTTAGACACCCCGCAGATTAAATAATTGGGATTAAAGTGTCTGTGATGATTCTAATTCTGTTTTAGTTGCTGGACTATTGCCCAGGCCATCTTTTCCATCCATTACACATGTCTTCAGTTCTAACTAAACTGAGCCCATAACTCTGTTAAGTAAATGATTCTGGTAAAAAATAAAATAAAATAAAATAAAATGAAATAAAAAAATAAATCAAAGAGCCAAAACCTGAGGCTTGAAATATTTTGCATATGCTTTGTGAGAAAATGTTCTTACTTGGAAACATGTTTCGGGCTAAGTATTGGAAGATTTAGAGAAAATACAGTCTGTTCTTTTACTCAGAGATGGGTAGTGTCTTTTTTTTCCTTATAATAATGTCACACTCTTATTTTTATCTGTCTCATCTCCCTCCCCGCCCTCTTTCCTTCAGTGCCTCCCTTCCTCCTTCACTTCCTTCCCTCCTTTCTCTCTCTCTCCAACCCTCCTCCTTCCCACCTTTCCTGTCAGACACTCCAATCCTACAAAGTCAAAGTAAGATAAGAGGATAATAACCCACACTTGTTATGTTTTAACACCCCCAAAGAAGTCATGATGTCAAATTAGGTGACAAGCAATAGTTTCCTGTTAAATAAATCATGGGACCCAGTCTCTAAAGGTAAAGAGCAGATTGTTTACTTAATTCATAAATCAGAAATATAGGAATTTAAGATGTCTCTCTGAGTTTTGTGTTTCTTATAAGATAGCTCACTTATTTTCTTTGCATTGGCTGTAACTTCTTGTTCCAGGATGCTTGTTAATGTCTTTTCTGTGTAAAGACAAACTCAGCAGGTAGATCCTGCTGGCACCGGTTCAGCCCAGCAGTCCTCAGCAGGAGCTTTCTCTTCCAGCCAAATCCTGGCTTTCACCCAGAGTCCTCCCTTGCCTTGTGTGCTAGCTGGACAGGTGAGGCTGGCCACCTGGTCTTATGGAAGATAGCAGTGGACTCCCTTCTCCCTCAAGAGTTTTACTCTGGGCAGTGTAATGAGTCTCCTACAAGGGTGTACAAGCAGCCTTCTGAGAAAACCAGAAAATACTTGGAAACTGCTGTGTCTGAAGGGTTTGAACCATGTCCAGTTTCAAAGCATCCTATTTGATTTCTCTGGCAGGGGCTGGGGAGCAACAATAACAATAGAACCACTTAGTCTTGCAGATTGCGAGTCACTGTTTTATTTTTTTGTTTTTTGTTTTTGCTTGTTTTTAATGTTTATTTTTGAGAGAGAGAGAGAGAGAGAGAGAGAGAGAAAGAGAATGTGAGCAGGGGTGGAGGAGGGGCAGAGAGAGAGAGACACAGAACTTGAAGCGGGCTCCAGGCTCTGTGTTGTCAGCACAGAGCCTGACGTGGGGCTCAGACACACAGACCATGAGATCATGACCTGTCTAAAGTCAGATGCTTAACGGACTGAGCCACCGAGCCGACCCACTGCTTTTTGATTTAAGCTTATGAAACAAAAGTTGGAAAATGATTAAATGTCATAAAATTACAGAAAAAGAAGCAAAGAGAAAAACTCAGACTTTGAAATTCAAAAACAAACTCATCTTGTTTTTGTTTGTTTGTTTGATTTTGGTTTTGTTTTGTTTTTGGCTAATCCCCATTGCTTATCAACCTGAAGTTCTGTGGACACTCATTTAGGTTTTGTTTGTTTGTTTGTTTTTCTTGACTTCAGTTCATTTATTTGTAATTTGGTACCGCCTACTTTACATAATTGTTGTGGAGAACAAGCAACATGAAACAACTTTCTAATTTGGTGGAGCACTTCACAAATGAAAGTCCTGGGAGTGTGCTGATTAAAGCCCCACACAGTGCATGCATGCAGACACCTCACTTGCCTGGTAAGGAGCAGGATGCATAAAAGAACTCTGTGCAGCCATTTTGTTTCTAGGCTTATCCTATGTGAGGAAACTTCCTTAAGACAAGGAATATAAAAATATCTCACTTTTGCAAATCTAACAGAATTATGGATTTGGTGAACACTTCTCTAGTGCCTCACTGGCATCGAAGTGGCCCATGTCCTTGAAGGCCCTGCAGCTTAATTTTAATTAACTTCACAATAATTGTGCTTCTTACTGGGTAATGCAGAATGGGGAGATGTAAAGACCATGAAATGAGCTCTACCCTGTATTAGTGGAATGGTCTTGAACCATCTACCTCAGATTCCACATAGTTCAAATGAAGTGTTAACACCCACTCACAAGGTTGTTGTGACAATAAAATAAGAATGTGTATATGTTGTCTGATAAAATTCCTAGAGCAAAGCAGGTATGCCACAGATCTAAAGCCCCCACTATGAAATATGGGCTATTTGAGAAAAGATTTCACAATTACAGGTCATCATCTGTCTTGCACTGGATGATTAAAAGGAAACTAGGACAGGAGAACAGTCTAAAAGAAGTATTTCATGTGCAAATATTCCATAAAGCTATCTGAGATAAAAATCAATGACATGATGTTATCTGAATTTTATGCTTGTTTCCTCATTATTTGCTATTGAATACTGGGATTTGATTAGGAAATAGAAAACCGTCAGTATAAGGATCATGGGTTGTAAATGTTGCATTTTACCTCATTATTACCCAGGTAGAGGTCACATGTTGCTTATTAGCCACAAAACATATCAAGGGATATTTTTAAATATTTTAGGTATTTAGTTCTAGCGTAGTATGTTGCCAGTTTTACTTAGTAGATAGATAGATAAATAGATAAGTAGATAGTCATTGAAATGACCCAGTGGATAGTTCAGAGAATTAAATTCTTAGAAGTTTCCTGAAACAAATGTCTGAGATTAAAATTTGACATCACTGTTTTAGTCTGAAATATACAATTTTCTGGTCTGTTCAATTATATTCAGAATTTGAAATAGTACTAGGAAATAGATTTTTTTTTATACCTTCAGAAAAGTTTTTATAGAATTCTGTGAAGGCTTATCCTTTTTACATAGGTGAACATAAACAGGTGAAAGGAAGTTTAGAATGTACTGTATTTAGAACTGTTTATGAAATGTATGACTCTATTTGCGTGTAAATGAGTACACATACCTGTAAACCATAATTATAGATAACATTGATTATTGGCATACATTGTGCCAGACATTTGTACTAAGTAGTTTACATATAAATTTATTTCTTTTCCTCAAAACAAGCCTATGAAATAATAATAATAATAGTATATTTCTGTTTTACACGTGAGGAAAGTGAACAGGGAATGGTTAAATAACTTACCCACAGTTACAAATGTGAAAGTGGCAGAGATTTGCATTCAATCCCAGGTATATTTGACTCCAGCACTGCTCTTACCAACTCTTCTATCCCAGGAGAGACCATAGACTAAACTCTTCCAGATATCCACAGTTAGTTACTCTTGCCCTCCCTATCTAAGTAATGGTGCCTTCCAGACAGTGGGAAATGTCATAAAAGTACACACAAAAATTCATGTACAGTCCAGGGGATATTTTCTATTCAGGTCCTTTGCTGCTCTGGATTTTTTTTTTCCATCGCAATAAATACCTGATAAACTGCTCAAAGACTCTTGTGCTGATATGCCCCATGTTGACATCTCCTCTCTTCATTGCCCAGAACCCCACTAGCACAAGGCAAGATCTCTTCCCATACATTGCTCCCTTTCCATTTCAGAGCATGTATTCTTTACTTTTTAAATTGTTTTCTGTTGCTTTAGTATATAAGCAACCCAGTTCCCAATCCCTAGCCCACACTAAACTCTAGAAATAGCTTTGTATACCTGAAATCCCGTTAAGAAAGTCTCTTGGAAGAATGATGGCACTAAGATGGTGACATATGTTGTCAGTGACTTCCGTCCCCCTCACAAGAACAACTAGCAACTATTCAAGAACAAGACACAATTGAGAAAATCCTAGAATATTGGTTGAGGCCAAAGCACCTCCACAAACCACATAGACCAAGACAGACTACACTAGAAGGATTAGACAAACAGCTACACCTTGACCACATTTCCTCTCCCCACGCCAGTGCAGCACAATGCAGAGAGGTCTCCCCTGAGCTCTGGTTCCTCCAGTGGGAAAAGAGAACCCAGAGGGGACAAGATTCCTCCAGCATTGTGAGTCACTTTTGTAGGAGCCCCTGCACTGATCTCACACCATGGGAACTGCAGGAGAATCTGTGGGCTTTGGTCACTGGGAATCTTCTTGCCATGGAGAAAGGGGAAGGGGACTGCAACAACCAGCACATGGATCGTGGCAGACAAAGTTCATACCTGTAGTGCCCGAAGAGTAACTCTAACCAAGGGTTTTGCTCATCTGCAGAGCCAAGTGAGAAGTGTACTTCACTAGGAAACAGGGAAGGGAACAGATCTGTCTGATTTGGATCCTCAGAGGAGGAGTTTTGCCAGCCCTAGAGTTCAGTTTGTCCATCTCCAGTCAGGGAGCTGAATCCTAGCCCTACTTTCTGTGGAAAGTGTCTTATGGTCCCAACTGGTCAGAAAGGCTAGAGACAACTCCTGGAGGCTGTGTGGCCCAGCAGAGCTGAAGTTGAGAGGCAGGCAGGCAGGCAAAGCCAGTAGTTTGCAGAGCAAAGCCATTGGCTCTGTTCTGTTCAGAGACTTCAGGTATGGTTCAGCTTGAGTTAAGACAACAAATAAAATGTTTATTGGCTTTAGAGTTGCTTCTTCCACGCAAACAGGGAATTTAATTTGTGTTTCTGCTCAGTGCTAAATACAACCTTTGACTTGTCCAACCAGGAAACATAACTGGAGCACCCAGGAAACTGTGTAGCCCATCCAATAGCCCTACATACAGTAGCACTTAACAGAGAGCACAGTCTTTCCCCATCTGTGAAACAAAACTGGTGGCCTCACTTGACCAAGGAATTCAGTGCACAGTCTTCCCTGATTCAGGTCTGCAAACCACAAGCTGTACATCCCTGTATCCTTTCCTGACCATTTAGTAAACCTGACTGGAGAATTCAGGCAACTGTGGAGCCCATCCAACAGCCTCACTTGGGTAGGCAACAAAGCCATCAGTCCTATCCAACTGTTCTCAGCAAGCAGTACAAGCCCCATCCCCATCCTCAGGACTCAAACAGTTGCCTCTCTTCAAAATAGACCATAATAGCAGGCTTCACCTGCCCAAGGACATTACCATTGGACACACACAAAAATGCCTACTGAGCTGACTGGTGAATAACTATCTCTGTCAAAGCAAATCAGTAAAGTCTGGAAGAGGAGCCCATTACTCAAATGTGCAGATACCAATGTAAGGAATCCAGGATCACAAATAAAATCAGGTAAATATAACATCACCAAAGACATCTAATAAAGCTTTAATAATGGGCCCTAAATAAATGTAGATCTATGAACCATGAGACAAAGAAATCAGAGTAAAAGAAATTGGGAAAACAATGCATGAACAAAACAAAGAAGTTTGACAATGAAACCGAAACTATCAAAAACAAACACATAGAATTCCTCAAACTGAAAAATACAGGGGTGCCTAGGTGACTCAGTCAGCTGAATGGCTGACTCTTGATTTTAGCTTAAGTCATGATCTCATGGTCATGGGATCAAGCCTCACATCAGCCTCCACGTTGGGCATGAAGCCTGCTTAGGATTCTCTTTCTCTCTCCCTCTGCTCCTCTCCCACTCATGCTCTCTTTTGCTCTCAGAAAAGAAAAACACAAAAACTGTACTGCAGAATTCAATAGAAATTCTCAAAAGTAGACTCAGCCATTTCAAAGAAGGAATTAGCAACCTGGAAGATAGGACATTAGAAATTACCCAGAGGAGAAAAAGGAAGGAAGGAAGGAAGGAAGGAAGGAAGGAAGGAAGGAAGGAAGGAAGGAAGGAAGGAAGGAGAAAAGAAGAAAGAAAAGAAAGAAAGAAAGAAAGAAAGAAAGAAAGAAAGAAAGAAAGAAAGAAAGAAAAGAAAGAAAGAGAGAGAGAAAAAAAAAGAAATGAAAGCAAGCCCACAAAAATTATGGGATACAGTGAAAAGAAGCAGTATTCATATTATGGAAATTCCAGAAGGAGAAGACCAAAAGAAAGGGACACAGTGTATATTTAAGTAGCAATGTCTGCAGATGTTCTGAACTTGTAGAGAGAAATAGACATCCAGGTCCCTAAGGCCTGAAAGACCTCAAATAGATTTAACCAAAATAGGGCTTCACTGAAACACATTATAATTGAAATTTTAAAAGTCAGAGGTTAGGAAATAATTTTAAGAGCAGCAGAAGAAAAGAGAGAAATTATGTACAAGGGATCCCCTGTAAGACCATCATCAGACTTCTCAACAGAAACATTTCAGGCCAGGAGAGATGACATATTCAAAATATAGGAAGAAAATAACTGACAACCAAGAATTCTATACCCAGCAAAGCTGTCCTTCAGAAACAAAAGCTGAGGGAGTTTATTTGTTTGTTTGTTAATGTATTTTTAAGAGATCTACAGTGTGAGCCGGGGAGAGGGCAGAGGCAGAGAGAGGGAGAGAGTCTTAAGCAGACTCCACGCTGAGTGTGAAGCCTAATGTGGGGCTGGATCCCATAACCCTGGGATCATGACCTGAGCCAAAATCAAGGGTCAGACTCTCAACTGACTGAGCTACTAGGCACCCCGTGAGAGAGTTCTATTACCACCAGACTTGACTTACCAGAAGTGCTGAAGGGAATTATGTGAGTGGAAGTAAAAGAATGTTAATTAACAACGTAAAAACATGAAAAAGTAGTGTGAATTTCACTAGTAGTGGTATATATATATATATAGTCATAGTTAGATTCTGTAATATGGTAATAATGGTGCATAATTTACTTACAACTCTAAGTTTAAAAGTTTTTTTTTAAAGTAGTAACAAATAACCATAACTGCAGTAATCTGTTATCACTTACACAATTTAAAAAGCATGTAGATTGTAACAACAATACTCTAAAATGTGCGAGGGAGGAAAAGTAAAAGTATAAAGTTTAGGAATTATATTGAAGTTGGGGCGCCTGGGTGGCTCAGTCAGTTGAGCATCTGACTTCAGCTCAGGTCATGATCTCACGGCTTGTGAGTTAGAGCCCCATGTCAGGTTCTGTGCTGATAGCTCAGAGCCTGGATCCTGCTTCAGATTCTGTGCCTCTCTGTCTCCCTGCCCCTCCCCTGCTCACATTCTGTCTCTCAAAAGTAAATAAACATTAAAGAAAAAAAAATTTAAAGGAATTATATTGAAGTTAAGTTGTTATCAGTTTAAAATATGGTATTATAACCTTAAAATAGTTTAGGTAAACCTCATGGTAACCTCAAGGGAATATCCTGTGGTAATTACCCAAAAGAAAATCATGATGAAGTCAAATCATACTGTTACCAAAAGCCATCAAAACACACACAGAAGTGGACGAGAAAGAAGGAACAATGGATCTACAAAACATTCAGAAATTAACAAAATTGCAGTAATTGAGTCCTTACCTATCAATATACACATACCTTAGAGATATTGCAGGTTTAGTTCCAGAGTACCACAATAAAGCAAATATCACAATAAAGCAAGACAAATGATTTTTTGGGTTTCCCAGTGTATATAAAAGTTATATTTACACTGTACTGTACTTCATTAAGTGTACAATAGCATTATGTCTAAAATATGTACATACCTTAATTAAAAATACTTTATTGCTAACCATCATGTGACCTTTCAGCAAATTGTAATCTTTTTACTGGTAAAGTGTCTTACCTAATGTTGACAGCTGCTGACTGATCAGGGTGGTGGTTGCTGATAGGGATGGCTGTGGCAATTTCTTAAAATAAGACAACAATGAAAAAAAAATAAGACAACAATGACGTTTGCCACATAGATGGAATTTTCCTTTCTGCAATGATTTGTCTGTAGTATGAAATGCTGCTTGATAACATTTTATCCATGATGGAACTTTCAAATTGGAGTCAATCTTCTCAAACTCAGCCATTGTTTTATCAACTTAGTTTATGTAATATTCTAATCCTTTGCCATTTAAACAATCTTCACAACATCTTCACCAGGAGTAGATTCCATCTCAAGGAAACACTTTCTTTGCTCATGCATAAGAAGCAATTCCTCATCTATTAAAGTTTTATCATGGGATTACAGCAATTCAGTCACATCTTCAGGCTCCATGTCTAATTCTAGTTCTCTTGCTATTTCCACCACATCTGCTGTGACCTCCTCCATTGAAGTCTTCACACCTCAAAGTCATCCATGAAGTCTGAAGTCAACTTCCTCCAAACTCTTATGAATGTTGATATTTTGACTTCTTCCCATGAATCATGAATGTTCTTAATGGCATCTAGAATGGTGAATCCTTTCCAGAAAGCTTTCAATTTACTTTGCCCAAATCCATTAGACAAATCACTGTCCATGGCCACTATAGCCTTATGAAATGTATTTCTTAAATAATAAGACTTAAAAATGAACATTACTCCTTGATCCATGGGGTGCAGAATGGATATTGTGTTATTAGGGATCAAAAACACATTAATTTCATTGTACATCTCCATCAGAGATCTTGGGTGATCCCATGCATTGTCAATGAGCAGTAGTATTTTGAAAGAATTTTTCCCCCCTGGGCAATAGATCTCAACAGTGAACTTAAAATATTCAATAAGCCATGTTATAAACAGATATGCTGTTGTCATCCGTGCTTTGTTGTTCCATTTCCAGAGCAGAGGCAGAGCATATTTAGAGTAGATTTAAGAGCCCTAGGATTTTCAGAATGGTAGATGAGTATTTACTTCAATGTGTAGTCACTAGCTGCTTTAATTCTATAACAAAGGAGTCAGTCTGTCCTTGGAAGCTTTGAAGCCAGTCATTGATTTCTCCTCTCGAGCTACAAAAGTCCTAGATGATGTCTTCTTCAATATAATGTTGCTTTGTCTACATTGAATATTTGTTGTTTAATATAGTCACTTCTACCGATTAACTTCACTAGATCTTCTGGATAGCTTGCTGCAGCTTCTATCTCAGTGCTTTGCTGCATTATCTTACATTTTTATGTTACGGAAGTAGCTTCTTTCCTTAAACTTCATGAAACAATCTCTACTGGCATCTAACCACTTATGACCTTGCTCTGGATTAGGCTTTACTTTAAGGGACTGTTGTGACTGGTTTGATCTTCTAATCCAGATCCCTAAAATGTTTCCTCATATCAGCAAAGAGGCTGTTTTGCTTCTTATCATTCATGTGTTCACTGGGTAGCACTTTTATTTCCTTCAAGAACATTTCCTTTGTAGTCACAATTTGGCTAGTGCTTTTGTGCAAGAGGCCTACCTTTTTGACTTACCTCCGTTTTTGACATGCCTCCCTTACTAAGCTTAATCATTTTTAGCTTTGGATTTGTGAGAGATATACAACTCTTCATTTCACTTGAAACTTAGGGTTATTAGTTGGCCTGATTTCAGTATTGTGGTGTCTCAGGGAATAGGGAGGCCAGAGGAGAGGGAGAGAGGGGTATGTGGTTGATCAGTGGAGTAGTCAGAACACACACAATATTTATCAATTAAGTTTGCTATCTTATGTGGGCGTAGCTTGTGGCATTTCAAAACAATTACAATAGTAACACCAAAGATCGGTGATTACAGATTACCAGAACAAAAAAAAAATAATGAAAAAGTTCAGGATATTACAAGAATTACCAAAATGTGACACAAAGACACAAAGTGAGCAAATGCTGTCGATAAAATGTCACTGATAGACTTTCTGGATGCAAGGTTGACAGACCTTCAATCTGTAAAAAATACAGTATCTACAATGCACAATAAAGTGAAGTGCAGTAAAATGAGGTATGTCTGTGTAGTGATGTATGTCAATTATTTCTCAATAAAACTGGAAAAAAGTATACTAAAAAAGAAAGAAAAAGAAATCCTCCTTTGCAGAGTATTATCTATTGCTGATCATTGCCCTTTGCTATCTTGGGAATAGAGGGTAGTTTTGAAAATACAGTTCTGTTTAACTCATGGTATTATATTTTTTAAGTAATTCTACTTCTTTGTAAAAGTGATGGGACTAAAAGCTTCAGTGAGAAACATGTTTACCTTTGTCTTCTATCCGAGTCAACCCCTTGAGTAGTGCAGTTTTTTTTTTCTTTTTATATACAGGGTTATATTAAATATTTTAAAATCATTTTGATGTAGTTTACATTATTAAACTACTCTATAGTTTACCAAGTGTTCTAACTTCTATTGTTTTATGAGGATCTCATAAAAAAAGCCTGTATAAATCAGTATCGTAAACAAAGGAACCAAGACAAGAAAGTTTGATCTATTAAAAAATCAGAACTAGTTGTAAAGCAAAAGGCTTGTAACTATAGAACCAGGACTTGACTTCAAAAGGCAGAGTTGAAAGAGTACAGGCTCAGGAGCCTGGCTGAACCACTTAGAGCAGTGTGACTTAGGGAAAGCTAGAAAACCTACCTGTGCCTCGGCTTTCTTGTTTGTAAAATGGAAATATTAATGCAATTTAGACTTGCAAAAATTAAGTGAATTCACATCTGTAGTGTTTTGTTAAAAGTTCTGGTACGTAATAAACATTATATGTGTTAAATATTACATCCACCAAAAAAATATAGTGTGGTTTGGCATTCTGATATTTAGCAAAGGCTAATTTTCTGCATTAGTGAGTACTGTCTAGTATCTATTGTAAAAGGAAATGCCAGAAGAAACACACTTGACTTTAGTTCAATTGCTCAAGCAGCCCTTGTTTACTCCGTGTGTAAATCCTTCAGTGGCTCTCCAGTGACCTTATGTTACAATCTAAACTCCTGAGCCTGAGTACAAAGCTCTCAGTGATTTGCTTGTGGCCCATTTCTCCTGCTACTTCCCTCCTGTCTCCACATTCCAAGGCTCCCATGTAGGACACCCGCTGTCAGTACACTAGATTCTGGGTGCTTGGTAGGGAACACTCAGCTCCCGCCTTCACCTAAGTAACTTCCCTAAGTAACTTGATCCTTATGCCTAAGTCTATATGGTAAGACCCTTCCCTAGTTTCTCTAAGGTTCTGTGCCAATTCTTACTCCATGTGTAGCTTTTACCACTGAACTGAAATTGAGTTTTTCCTTGTTTGCACAGTTCTGATATTGGATCAGAATAGAAATCATTGTAAAAAGTAAATGTTAATCAAAGACAAATTCTCTTCTAAACTAAGGATTTCCCATTAACAGAGTTAATATGATTTGCCAACCAAAGCAAGTTAATTTCAAGATAAGTGGCAGTAAGTTTTTGTTTGTTTGTTTGTTTGTTTGTTTGTTTCTGCCTTTACCACATGCATCAATATGAAGAAAGATTTGCCTGTCTGTAAACTTAATGACAGCAAACCTCAATGCCTGACATTCCATATGGAATGAATGAACCAAGTATGAACCAAGTATGTTACACTCTATGAATTTATTTTTTATGAATGAATGTTGTTAAGTCATGTCTTCATTTATTTAAAGACATGACTTTTAACCACAACCAGTCTCACCTCATTGCTGTTTTGTTGGTAGAGTCAGTGTAACTCTTTTCCTAAATTTGTCACTAATAGTTTAGAGTTTCTGGCATTTTAAAGTCTTTTCTAAACTAAGAAGTTGCCAAGGATTGTATGATTTTGCCAACCCAAACAAGTTAACAACAAGAAATTTGGCAGTACAATACTTTAAGTTTACCAAAAAATATCAATGAGAAGAAAGTTCTACTAATTAGAACATGACTAGAAAATAATTAGTAGGTATCTTGTGGCCTCTGTCTCTTTGTGCTTTCATCTGCTGTTGCTTCCCCCCCCCCATTCTTTCTTATGAGAAATTCTCAGAATTCATATGACCTGAGCCACTATCAGCCAACTAAAATAATTTTTTCTGCTTTAAGCATGATGTATTTTTACCTCTAGAAAAACAATTAATATAAAACATCTGTTTCTTAATGGTTTAAATTTCTTGGGAGGGGATAGATTTACTCTTTCATTTGTTCTGGATTTCCTGGATTATTTAGACTGTCACTTACTTTATGAAGCAGTTTAGATTTAGAACTTGGTAAGAATTCTTAATATTGCAAGGAAAATAGTAGTAAAATGGATAATATAACCATGTGAATAGAATGACATTAAAAAATAAACTTGTTAAGGGAGAAAGTTTAAAATGTAATGATTAGTGGCTTTTTAAGTAGAGCTCGGTTAATGTTTGGTTAGTGTATTTAATTCTAACCAGTGTCTAGTTGGTATATTTAATGAACTATCCCTTTTGGACATATATTTATTTATTCTAAAATATATATCAGAAATATCAGGGGGTGGATATTGTGTTATATTTAGCTGAGAAATCTTTGAAGTGATTCTTTCTCTAGATGGGAAGGATAATAATGATAAATGCTATTACTTCATAATCTTTAATTCTCAGAAACCTCATGAACTGGCTATCATTATTCCCAGTTTGTTGGTAAGAGATTGGGTTTGAGAGAAATCAAGTAACATGCATTGGGTTACACAGAAAATGAATTGACAGGATAGGAGTCAGGTGTGTTTGATGCTGAAGCTCTTTGTTCCACCCACTATGCTAGAGGTTGCATATATATGAACGTACTTTGTATTATGATTTATACTTTATTTGTGCATACCATTGTCATACCATTTCCAATGAAAGAATCATGTTTTATTTCAAAAATCACATGTTTCATAAGAAAATAATATAGTAATAATACAAATATAAGCAATGTATATAGAGACATGGAAAGCTTCTATTAAGAAAATCTCACTATCATCAGTGCTAAAGCAATTGGAAAATAAATATTTAAGTACAGCTTTCTGTTAGATGGCTGCCATTTCCTGGTAGAAAACTTGTCCATTTATATCAGCAAAAAAAACCCAAAAACCAAAAACCAAAAAACATTGTTTTTCCTGACTCTGGGATTTGAGAGAAGCTGGTCACAGTGGTATTTGTGTTTGGGGGTATTGAACAATGCACGAAGAATAGTCCTAACAATTTTTCAAAATACAGAGAACTGATTTGCATTTAATAGGTTCTTATGTAAGTCACTGTTGAAAGCCAAGGACATCATATTAGTAATGGTTTTCAAACTCTTTTTTTTTTTTAAGCCGTAGAAACTCATTCAAAAGAAGTCACTGTGGAAGCTCAGTGTGAAGCAGATAATAACAGAGTTGTTGGGTTTCCTGGCTGTGTTTTCACCTCTCCCTCTTTTTATCTGTTTGTGCCTCTGAGACATCTCTTTAGAACCACAGGGCCATGTTGAATTGAGTATGAAGACCGCTATGTTAAAATATAAAAGGGAAGTTGCATAGAAGATCAGTATGCTATGATCCTGACTTGTAGCTTTCTGACAGACTAACTGAAAAACAAATTATAATATGTAGTCAGGTTTAGTTTGAACCAAGAGTTCAAACTTAGTATCCTAACCTATAGGTGCTCATCACAACCTCAAAACATTATTAAATATACCATGTCTTGGACCCTCTTAGACTTACTGATGAAAATTCATTAAAGTTCTTTGGAAATCTCTAGTTTAGAACCTGGGAAGCTGTAGAATTTATCTCTAGATAAATTCTGACTCTTGTTAGAAAGCCTCACGTAGAACAGAGCTACTCAAAGTTAAATGTGTGGCCTGGGTGATGTCAGCCTGCAGTGGTATCAATATAAAGATTAAGAGTTACCTTTTCCAGACTTATGGCAATTTGATATTGCCACAGCAATCCAACTGTGTGATAGGTAGATTTGCCATACTGAACAGAGCATAGCCCAGTTCTAATGTTGTCTGACTTGAATTGAATATAAGAACCACTTGCGTGGTGGGGATTTTCTAAGATGCAGTTTCCTGGGCTCCACCTAATATCCTAATTTTGTAGGTTTTAGAAGGAGCCAATGGATTTACATTCCTAAAGAGCGCTATAAATGATCCTACTTCTGATTATAGAAACATCACACTTTTAAAAAATAATAAAATCTTTATATATGTAAATATAGATATAAATATATATATGTAGATAGATACAGATGACACATGTAAATGACTGACACTCAGAAAATGCTATATAAATGTGTTTTTTATTATTAATCTCAAAAAGAAAAGTATAAAAATGTGCTAAGGCTGAAGGTGATGTATATTAGAATTCAGATAACACTATATACAATAAGGAAATATAAGATAGATACTTTAGAGAGTTATAAAAGCAAATACAAAAATGCAAACGAAAAAGATATTCTAAGTATAGTGTGTTATATAGTACATGATAGAGCCATTGATATCAGGACTGATCCTCAAGGTGTATGGTTAATACCCCCTTTACATTTAAAAAAATACTATACTCATTTTAAATGTGTTTCAAAACATTATATATATATGTATGTATATATACACATATCTACATACATATATACATATATATGTATATATACACATATCTACATACATATATACATATATATATACATATATATATATACACACACATATATACACGCATATATATATACACCATCAATACTAAATGTTCATTTAGATGACTGTGCCTAAAGAAGAGTCTGACTCAGGGGACATAGGAGGATTATTTCACAGGTAATGTACATTCAAGCAAGGGTCTAGTCTCAGGACCAAGCAATGAGAAATCTGAACAATCAGCAAGATATTACCTATTTTCTTCACTGATGTATCCTAGGACCTAGGACAGTTCTGGGTACTTAAATAGATGTTAAATAAATATTTGTTGAACGAGTGAACCCTCACTCATTGATGGTGCCATATTCCATAGAATTGAAATAGAAGTTAAGGCAGTGAGCTATACTTTTTCGACAATTGCTCATATATTATCTGTATTATGTAGGATTATATTAGGTTGCAGAGAACAGAAAAAAAAGTTCAATAGTGACTTAGATGTAGCGGGCTTGTCTTTCATATGTTTGGGAAAGAAGTTTCAGGGTAGAAATTTGGTGATTTGGGTTCAGTGTTTAATGATGTCAGGACTGGAATCATTGATGGGTTTTTTTTTGGCCTTACTCTCAAGCTTATTGCCTCATGATTGCAAGAAGGATGATACATCTCCAAACATCACATCCATTTCAGAACAAGAAGAGAAAGAGAAGAGCCAAGAATCATCTCAGCTGCACTATTCCTTCAGCTAGACAACAAAACATTTCCAGACTGGAAAGCAAATTTCTGTTTATATCTCATTAGCTGGATCTACATAACAAGGCTACCAGATTCAACAGAGGCTAAGATAATAAAGACATGATTATCATTTTTTGTTAATGCCATACGTGACCGATTGTCTGGTGCTAGACACATTGCTAGTCCAAACTCAGCAGTTGGATTCTTATTGGTAAGAATCCAATACCAAGGAAGGAGAAAGAAAGTAAATAATTAATAGGCAAAGAAAGCATCTTTGACAATACCACAGAAAAGTGAAAGTACCTTTGCTTTATTTCTTTTTCTCCTTTTCCTTTTTGTACTTTGTAAAAGGAGAAATAGCCAAGTACTGAGGTTACATTTTGATTAAAAAAAATCGAGTTTAGGCACCAGGTTAACTGGGCAAGCATAACTGCTATTAGATCATCAATCTTACATCCTATAAGATATAGAACTCACTGTATTTAATAAACTAACATAAAAATACTTTCCTGTTGTCATGAATGCTGCCAGCTATTTCGAGATGGGTAATTAGGGCTGGGTACTGAACTGTTTATATTCAGCCACCTAATGTTATTGGGCAAAATATTTGTTCATACTTATGTCTGTATTGCTGTACATTTTGACTAGTTTTTCATGATAAATCACTACCCACCCATTTTTTTAGTATATAGGTTTTTAAAAATATTTTAGGTAATAAAGAATTATTATGTAGGGTTTACATCAGAATTAAATTTTAACTGAACTATAACACTGATAATGAGCATAATGACTTCAGTTGACAGCAAAAATTTGGCTCACTTCTCATTTTACAAAAAGGGCTACTGGGCTACCCAAGTTTTTACTCATTTTTTTGGAGATGCCATCACCTTAAAATGCATTCTGTGATTTTGTGCAAGTTTCTGTTTTAGTTCATGTTCAGATTCAATCATCATTTACCCTACCCTGAAGGCTTGAAAGCTAATGATTATATAGATTGTTTTGCAGTTTGTGGGATTTCAGTCAAGCATTAGGGATAATTAGGGACTGGGGTAAGGATGCATCCAAAACCAAGAATCAACTTTGCATATATTTAACATTCTGTTTTTATGTGCTTTTTGGCATCTAAGGACAAAGTATACCTGGACAAATATATGCTCTGTTTTGCCCCCAGTTAACATGTGCAAAGCATAATGAATAGCAAAATTAAAAATTAAAAAAAGAGAGTTCATAATGATTTTGTTGCTCACCCTTTGGCTTTCAGGAATCTTGTAACTAACTTGAATCTTGTTGGAAATTTGATACTAAACTGTGATTTAACCCAGGAAAAACTAATGATTTTTCTGTTTGGATTAATATATCTGAAGGTTTCCATCTTATATACAGTACTATTAGAATGTTATGGTAGATGCTGGCTTCTGTAACATATTATTCAGAATTCATTGATCTAATAAAACTCATTGAGGTATAAGAGTTAAGAGTTTCAAAGGAGTAAACCTTTGGATTCAGCAAGGCCAACATTGGGCAAGTGTGATATAGAAGCAAGAGCAAGAGCTTTGGAGTTAGATAAGGCTTGGATTTATATTCCAGCTGTGTGCTTATTAGCTCTGGGACCTTGGACCACTGCCTTATTTAACTTTTCTCCACTTCAATTTCCTTATCTGAAAAATGGGGGAAAAACATACCAAAGGATCATTGCTAAGACTAAGTGATACAACATATATTAAGCACAGACACATATAACTTTATTAGTTTCAATCACTGATATTAAAGATATGAAAATTGAGTCCCTCAAAGTAAAATCATTTCCACAAGCTTACATAGTAGCAAATCAGAACCATAGAATTAATGAATATTCTCTGTGCGGTGAACCATTCAAAAAGTGAATTGTGAATAAGCACATTTATTTCAACTGTTAAAGATTTATGCTATTTTATAAGGAACAGCTTCATATATACACAGTGTGGTGTGGAACTGAGCAGGTACTAAATGAGTGTATTTTGTGATGTGATGATTTTCAAGCCTGTTATGTCATCTAATGTTGACTTTTCTCTTTAGAATGAAAACAGTATGTAAGATTTGACAAGTTTGGTTACCACACCTGACAAGGTAGCTGCTGAAAACCATATGGTTTTGCTCTTTTCATGCCATGTGTCCTGTGAATGTAGCAGACTGCTCATTAGTCATAATTTAGCTGTCAATGGATCTCAGTGTTACCTTTGCCTAAAAACTTTGTGTGGACTAACAGTGGATACTAATTCTGAATTCCTCCTTGCCATCTCCATGAGTTTACAATTTCAGAATATATTAACAATTCAGAATTTTTTAGTATGCATTTCTGATTGTTTTATGCTTCCTTCAGAGTTTTATGCTTCTTAGTATGAAATCCTACTGCTTAGTGTACAAAGAGCAGTGGCTAACACTTCTCCCTACGATATGAAAAATATTTTGAAAAAAAAATGAAGAAAAAAAAATAAAAATACCAAAATCAATAGAAATGAAAATATTTTGAAACCATTAAAGGCAACAGTCATGCTTTGTAGTCAACAATTAAGCATAATATATTAAGATTTAAGGGAACAACGAAGCTCATTTTAGATATCACTTCAAAGATAAATAATCTGAGCTTAAGTAACTCATTTGGAAATGCTATTGGAATTCCATTAGTAGAATATTAGAGGTACCAAGACAGGATAGAAGAAGAGCAGACCCTGGAATAAAAGAGACTGGAGTTTGCCTTCAAATTCTGCCACTTAGCAATTGTATCAGTAAGGATGTCTTCCTCTGCAAATAACAGCAAATCACTTCCTCAGTGGATTAAGCAACAAAATTGATTTTTTTTTCTGACATAACAGAAAGTCCTAAGAGAAGCAAGTTTCAAATTTAGATGGATTAGCTACTCTATGATATAATTTGGAACCAGATACTTCCCAACCTTTCATTCTGCCAACCTTAATCTGTAGATTTTTCTCTCCTGCTGATTCTCCTTATTTTCTGTAGATGGCTGCATCAGATCCAGGAAACACACCCATACCCAACAACTTTCAAAGCAGCCAGGAGTTTCCTTTTCTAATATTTTCTTCTCCAAAACTCCCTTGCCTTCAGGTCTCCTTCACAGCTCATTGGACAGAACTGAATCAATAGTGAAACCACATAATGGAACTGAAAATAAGTTGGGGATTGCCAAATTGTGGAAAAGAAAGGAGGGAAAAGCCTGAATGAAACTGGAGAGGAAAATGGAGACCAACCCTGGAAGGACTTGTATTAAAAAATGAAACATAACGATAAGGTTTGAAGTAGGGGAGTGACACGATCGTATTGGTTGCGTAGAAAGATCTATCTGAAAGCAATGTTTTGAGGAAATTGTTAGGGATCATGCCTTTCTACTAAGACACCAGTTAAGATATTTTTCAAGTGAAAAATTATGGCATGAATTTGGCTGGAATGGTTGTACTGTGGAAGGAAATAGAACAGGCAGTTTAGAGAGTTAGATACAGGATATAGTTGGAATGGGTGGGATTGGTCACTGATTCGCTGGGGGAGTAAAGGTAAAGGGAGACAAAGATGACTCACTGAATTCTGGATAGAACAAGTAGTTTTTTGACATTGCATTCACTGAACTAGGGAACATAGCAGGAAATGTTTGCTTGTTGTTGTGCAGGGAAGATACTTTGTGCATTTGGGGATGACTGGATATCATAAATGTGTTGAAAGCCAGTAGGCAGCTTTATAAATTGATCGGGATTTAAGGAGACAGAAATAGACAAAATATATGGATTTGTGAGGATCATCAACATCTACATTGTAACTGAAGACAGCAATTCATGAGCCTCTCTACATGGGTCCTTATGTTAGGACATATGCTTACATGACTATTAAAGCAAGCAATCAACAAAAAAATTTACCAATCATTTTCCATCCTAAACAGTCTAATTCAGTATGTATGGAGTGGTACCAAGACATTTGTTCTTTCCAAATTCTTTTGCTTCTTCTTTTATTTTTATTCCTTTCTTATATTTTAGGCAAGAATCATTGGTATAGAATGAGAAGTGTAATCAGTCCCGAAAAATAGAGTATTAATCAAAGCCAAGGTTTGAAGGTTGGTACAGGAACAGTAGCTTATAATGGAAAGAAGTAGCTAGACAAGTAGAAGAAAGTCACAGAAATATATTGTCCCTGAAGATAAAAGATGAGAGAGTTTGTCCCTGGGGGTCATGGCCAAATACTGCCAAATTAGGAACTCAGAGCTACGTGATTATCACAAATAAACTTGGTAACAGAAGTTTTGGTAAAGATAGCGAGTTTGAATCCAAATTACAGTGGATTAGGAGAAGAATTAAGAGGATACGCAGAAATAGATAGGAGTGTTGACAACTCATTTAATAATTTGAATTTAGACGAGGGCATTAGCTGGAAGAGAATATGAGATTTATTTTTAACATTTTAACTAAAACTTTACAAAGTAATTTAATTTATGAGAGAACTGATTTCTCAAAGACAATAGACTTAGTAGGTAATGTTGATGGCTTGAGGCCACTGTTAGTTAATTACATATATATATATATAATATATAATTATGCATATATATACACACACATATATATGTTTATATATACATAATTATGATATTTTTCTCAAGCAGTGTTCACCAGCCATACTTTATGTACAAATAAAGTATGTTCATTCATAATTAGGGTTTAGTTCATGGCCCTTGGATGTCCATGGAGGTAGATGGTTGTAATCAAAGTATCTTACATCCAGGTTTTAAGTAAGGAACTTGGTTGTGAGAATCCATAATCAGGGCTTGTAGTTTGTCATGAAGACTTTAAGTATTACTTGATGCTTTCTTCTTTCCTTGATTTCCCTGCTGGGCTCTGAATGAGACTGCAAGCTGTCAGTTTTCGTAGTGAGCCTATAGGTTTATTGGGAAGATTCAATGGAAGTTACTTGATAGAATATCTGACGCATAGTATGCACTGAATAAATTCCTTTCTCCATATTCTTTCATTTTTTTTTCCTGGAAAAGATTGTGCACAAGGGTTGCTCCGAATTAAAAAAAAAAAACATCTCCCATTTGTTGTCTGCAGAAATACTGTTGGTTATGGAATTTTGCCTTCAAGTAAAGGGATCCCAGAAATCTACATAACACTTCTAAACTTATAACATAATTTTTACCAAATTTACAAATTTAGTTTTCCAATGGGAAACACATGTACTCTTTCCTTGCACTCATATTGTCAACTGTTCTTTGTTCCCTGCAGCAGTTGTCAAATTATAAAATTTAGCCTGGAAGCAAGAAATCACATCTGTGCTGAATGGGACCATGGAGAGAGGCTGGACAGCTGTACATCTGGGGTTTGTTCCCGCAGATCAGTAAAATGTGTGCTATAATTGAATCCAGTAGCTTTTCTGATATTGTTAAATGGAAATCAATAAATAAGCATCTATCAAAATTCTACTGTATGCAATGGGGCTTTGAGTCAATGCTTTCAAAGAAAGAGAATGCTATTTTATCTGCTACTAATCCAAAGTATTCTCTCTTTATACTGTGGTGGAGGTCCAAATACCATTACAATTATGTTTATGTAAAGATCACGGGAAAAACAGAAACAATATATGAGTAAGAATATGATTCTGGTTCTTTATTTTATAAGGATCACAGTTTCTCTCAAGGCCTTGAACACTGATGGTGCTGGGATTGAGTGTCCTCGAGCTGTCTTTTTGTAAAATTTGTTTAATTTGAGAGAAAGAGAGCACATGCACATGAGTGGGGGAGGGACAGAGGGAGTGGGGGAGAGAGAGAGAGAGTGAGAGAGAGTCCCAAGCAGGCACCACACTGTCAGTGCAGAGCCTGATGCGGGGCTTGACCTCAACAAACCATGAGATCATGCCCTGAGCCAAGGTTGGACATTTAATCGAATGACCCACCTACGGTCCCCCTTGAGCTGTCTTTTAACTCTTTAAAGTTTCAAAACACCTTCACCCCAGGGTGTTCCTGGACAACCCAATAAATTTTTTCCACATTTTATGACTAATATTAGCAAGATATTAAGGAGAAAGATATGGAATCAGAATGATATATGGAAAGTTATGAATATTTGAAAGTTATGATTATTGAAGAGCATATTTGAATTATTGACTCAAATTAATCTTTAATTGTTACAGTGTGTAAAGTTGAAAACTTAGGAAACTTCTTATGCATATTCCAATTTACTCATTCTATCCTTTCTTTCCCCCACCCTTGAATCGCAACCAAAAGAATGAGTTAGAAACTCTCTGGCTTTTCTGGAAGTAAATTCTTTAAAAGCTTTCTGTTTGTGAAAGAAAGAATTAAAATTATTAGTGTGTAGTAATGAAATTAAAGCATACTTAAGATTAGTTTGAGTTAATTTCAATTATAATCATTATAATCTGTTATTTGGTTGGACAGTTAACTTATTTTTACTTATTAAAAAGTTCTTACAGTAGTGAGTCTTTTTTCTCCCTATATTAACTTTAGGAATTTGTAATAGACTATATACTCATTGACCCCTGAAGAGTTATTTCTCCTGGAGAATCAGCCTTCTTAATTACTGATGAGAATACCAACCAATATGCCCATCTTCATTGTAATTATATAATGGCTGAGGGAAATGACCTTGAAGACTGTCTTTCAGTCTAATAGTGTAGCTTTATTTTAAAATATAAATAATAGAATAAAAACATTTTCCATAAAATTTCTGATATCTAATTAATGTCTCCCGGAGTAACTGTGGTATCAAACATTCCCTCTAATTATATTCATTAGTGGCTTCTCCCAGACAAGTTTTAATTAAGTTGTACAATGAAGATCAATACTCATTGTGTATTCATTGCAATTTACAACAAGCATATATACTGTTCAGAACAATTTAATTACTGTAATTGTTGCACAGAAGATACTTAGTGACTGTGCTCCATTACTGCCAATCTCCCCTTTTAATAAATTCGGTAATGAAATTGGGTAATGAAGTTCTGAAAATTCACATTTATGTATATTCTATGTCTAAACTTCTGTTTTTTATGTAACTAGCTTAAGTAGTGGGGGAAATGGAGGCATTAATAATATCAGTGTCATAGTGTTTTTTCATGCATGCCATCATAAATGTTGGGAAATTATTAGAGGATAAATAAGAACACTTGTAATAACAGTTATATTAGTTATGTGAAGAATAATTTTAAGGGTGTTGGGTAATAAGAACAATCTATTTCCCCTTAAATAAGATTTCAATTTTTATTACTCTTATTTCCTTAGTTTTAATTTATAAGGAATGCCTCCAAATGTGCTAACTTCTATTAATGAATATCATGTTACTGCTGTACTGGTCAAAGAATGTGAAAGTAGAGATTTTCTGGTAGCATCATAGGTGTATACCAGGGTTTCTTAACTTTGGCACTAGTGAAATTTAAGCCACATAATTACTTACTGGGGAGTGGGGAAAGCTTTGCTGTGCATTAAGAAATGCTTAGCTGCATACCTGGTTTCTTCCCATGAAAAGCCAGTAGCAAATATTCCTCCCACCCTCCAGTTATGACAATCAGGAATGTCTCCAGATATTATTGGATGCCCATGTTGAGAATCACTGGTGTATGTTGATTCAGACACACCCTCCTGATCTGCCCACTGACCAAATGATTCATTAATAAGACAAACAGCTATTCAGCTGTTCTGAGTGCAAGCTAGGTTCAAAGGCATGAGTCAAACGTGGTATTCCTTTAAGGCAACAGTACAATTCCGTATATTCAGTGTTTTGGAGCTAATAATTGGGTGCTAATAGAAGATTCAGTAATAATAGCTTACCTAGGTTTAGGAAAGAGGACTAGGATGGCTTCTGGGAGAAAACAGTTCCTGAAATATGTGTTATTGGACAAATGAAGAGTTTAGAAATTCAGATGGGGGAAAGGGCATCTGAGACAGCTAAAACAGCATGTGTAAAACTTGGGAGATTTTGTAGAGAGCTAACACTCTGTATCTCTACATTTATATAATCTCTACATCTCTCTCTATATATATCTATATTTCTATCTTCATGTAAATATCTCTATCTACCTATCTAGCTATAATTTTAATTATTTTTCCTGAGGCATCAAATTCCAATTTCCTCTGAATTATGTGAACAAAATTATGATATATCAACCTGCAAGTAATTGCCTGAAACATCTAATTTTACCCTTTTTATAATTTCCAATTTTGTAATCATATGTATAAATATCTTCTTTACATTGTGAATTTTATGAAAACATCTGTTTCAAAAAGAAAAAACAGTTTTAGACAGTAGTAGGAAGTGACATATGTGTCTGTTTATCTGAAGAAAAAGTTTTGACAAAGTCTTCATAAGAAAGATAATGTGCATTCCTATCATGGGTATTCTCATGTGTTTGGTAATGTATTCCAATGTTGAAAACGCCTAATAAATTGTATTAACAGCCTACCTAGTATTTTCAATTTATTCATTTAATTTCACACACATATACCTTTTAAGCCAAAAAAAAAAAAAAAAAGAATAGTAATTCAGATTAAAGTTAATTCAAGCGAAAGGAACTAAATTTTAGAAAGACATCTGGAAATGTGTTGTTAATAATGAATATTTGAAGATCCACATGTTATTAAGAGGTCTACAAGGAATGCTGTGTTTCTCCTGGCAGGCTAGTTAGGAATTCCTAGAATTCCTATTCACATCAGTTTGCCACCACAGGATTAAGTTCAGTTCGACTGCCATCATAGTAGAAGGCCTTTAGCTTGCTGATTTGCTCTACTTTATCAGGTCTACACAGATACACTGCTGCTCAATATCAAAGGTGAATCAAATGAATCATAAGGATGAATAAACATAATGATTTAGGTTCTGTACTCCCCTGGTATTTAGTCATGTCTAGACATAGCCCTAGTGTTCCAGAAAAACTAAAATGAGGACAAGGACATTTAAGTTTAATGTAGCTTTATTCCCATGGAGACTAGAAAAGCCAACAATAGAATAAAAAGAGTATGGATGTAACTAAAAAATTAGATTTAGTTGGATGGCTGGTGTATTTGCAAGGTCAGTGGGTAATGGAACAGTTTTGGTTTGTTTATTGTCTTTACTGTTTGAAACAATAGTTTTTCAGCTAGGCCAATTTCTTCTAAAAAAGAATAATCCAACAAATTGTTTTATTATTCTCTAAAGCCACTATATGTGTAGCCTAAAGATGATAGACATTCTATAGGCATGGATTTTTAAAGAGCTCAGAACCTAATGAGGAAAATAGACAAGTTTATTAAATACATACACATCATAAAAGGTTTTCATATATATGTGGTATTGAGTGTATATCTGTGTTTTCTAGAACTTTAAAACTTTGGATTTATCTTTATATTACTACTATTATCAGAGACTATTAAATTAGCATATAAGATATACATGTTTGCAAATGTTCTCTGAAATAAATCAATGGATAATAAGGCTTAAACGCACATAATTTCTACAGTACCTAATTTTTTAAATTTAACTTATGATCCTAATGTCCTTGATTGTAATAATTTTTTCTAAATTTTCTTATAGGAGTATTGTAACACATTTTCCAACCTATCAACTTTTACTACTTTACTACTCCAGCTTTATACTACAGATAGAATCCTTTTTTTTTAGAATTGGTGGCATTTCAACATAGTGGTTCTTGAATGTAGTTTAAAGAAGCTTCAGTACCTCCAACTAGGATTAACCCAGTTGTTTTCCTTTTGGGTCCATATGCCATGCTTATTCAAAGTGGTTTAGCTGCATGTTGGGCCAGGTAGATCATTTGGGTTAGGCATAATAGGCTGAAAAGATAATGATCTGTGATCCAGGTCTGAAGCAGTTTGACTGCTCAGTATCCTTAATTTAATTTAGGGGGAGAGAAAAATAGGCAAACCTGTTGAAATATAAACAGTGTGTGTGTATGTGGATGAGTGTGGGTGCACGTGTATGTACATACTCTTTCGTGGCTTCCTTTTGGAATGATGATATTCAAACTAATTTGACAATAAATTTCATATAATTAAAAAAAGACTTTTATTCTTGGAGTTCCCCGAAATTTAGGAGATCCAGCCATAATTGAGGTCTGCATTTCAAAAATGTAGTTGATAGTTCTGTAAGAAGCACATTTTAGACTATGGTTATTTGTAAGTAGCTGATATTTTGGGGAATGCAGTGGACAGTTAGGTATAGCAACAACTCTGAAAGCTACTATAATTTTCTTGGATCGGTTAAAGGTGTGTAGATTTATTTCTTAATTTAATTTGCAATTTGGATTACAGATTTCAGTTAATATCACAAAAAAATCTTACAAGCTTGGGAATAGCTTATTTTTATTTAATGTAAATTATTTGTTAATTGCTTTATAACATTAAAATACAGTATGTTTAGTCACAATGTTATGGCAGCTTAATCCCCAAATTTAGAGCCATTAAAGAAGTGGCTTGGTCTTTATACGGTTTTCTGTGGACCTTCATTTTTTTCTTTTTCTTATTACCAGTTCTTTTCCTTTATCCTTGTTTGACAAAAAAGAGCACGTAGAGTAATGACTTGTTTATATTTGCTGTAATTGTTTTCCAAATGTTTATTCAAAATCACTTATTCTCTTGCATTCAAATAATGTTTTCACTGAATTATCACTCTTGTATTCATCATAATGAATACTTAATCTAACTCCATTTATGTAAGAAATATGCACTCTTAATAACACTATGAAAATAGTGATGCTTTTTTATACATTTGACTCAGTTTTGTATTCTTTTTCTTTCAGTGAATTTATTGGATTCACGTACTGTCATGGGGGACTTGGGATGGATTGCTTTTCCAAAAAATGGGGTAAGCCTTTATAAAATTTTCCCTACAACTTAAACTACTTGAGTAGACATCTTGTTAAATATCATACACAAAAATTCACTGGACATATTTTGATTTGCTATTATCCTGGTAATATTGAATAGGAAATAAAAGTTAACATATCAATTACCAGTGTTGATCAAATGCACTTTATATTGTATTTCATTCGCTATATTAGGGAATGAAAATATTGTAAGAAATTCCTTTAAATTTTACAAAGATTAAAGTGCCTCAGACTGTCAAGTCTGTCATCAGTCACAGGTTTTCTTTCAATTCTTGAATTTTTCTTCAGTGAAAGCTTTCAGAAAAGGTGCTTCATTGGAAGATTTTTATAACCAGAAGTTGTTTTTATTAGTAATTTATTTTACTGGTGTACATTAGAAATAAAATGTTTTGGGTAAAAATTAGGTAAGCCATTTTTAAAACAATATGCTTGTTCGTGTATTTATACTAACAATCTTAATGCATAGATTATATGAAAAAGTATTGCGTTATCTTCTGCTCAATTAAAAATACATCTTTATTATCAGATAGAAAATGAATGTGTAAGTAACATATTGTGACATAAAATCATTATGCAGAAAATATTAGCTGTATTAATTGACTATTACATTAAAAACAATTTAGATTTTGAGAGATTTTTATTATCTAATAACTTAAACATCTAACTATTCCATAATTTTCAAACTAAAACTGTCCAGATTCATTGTACAGTCATTTTGTGGCAAACACAAATAATATATTTCAATACTGAATTTTGAGAAAATAATTTAAACAATTTGGATACTTAAAACTGTATAGTATAGTGTATGTATGTAATTAAGTTAGAATATTATTCACACTAATAATAGTTCATATGACTTAAAGGTTAATTTAAGTTTAATTAAGTAATCGAATATTACCATAACCCAAATAGCTAAAACTTGATTTTTTTTTAACTTGATGAGAAAATCAGGTATGTTATTCAGCCCTTTACACAGAGAGTTATTATGGAGGTAAAACAAGTAGTATTAATTGTTTGAAATCATAATCATTTGTATGCTAACATCTTAATCTCAGTGTGGTTTCTCTTCTTTCATTAAGATGGTACTTCTGGGGTGCCTGGGTGGTACAGTCAACTGAGCATCCAACTTTTGATTTAGGTTCAGGTCATGATCTCACAGTTTATGAATTCCATCCCCCGCATTGGGCTCTGCACTGACAGTGCAAGTCTGCTTGGGATTCTCTCTCTCCTTCTCTCTGTCCCTCCCTTGCTTGCACTCTCTCTCTCCCAAAATAAATAAATAAACATTAAAATATATTAACAATTAAAAAAGCGTAGTATTTCTTTTTGCTTGTTAAAAATTATGGCTGCATTTAGAGATATACTATAAATAAAGTCATATTAGCAGATTGTTAAGATATTAGGACGTAAATACAAGTTAAAAAGAAAAAGAATAGTAACACCCAGATACAGCCAGTACCAAGTAGTGGTATATATTCTTAGTCTGTATCTCTTTTATCTTTCTTATGTTCTTCCTTCTTTTCTGTTTTCTTCCTCCCACCTCTCATCTAGAATTATTTTCTTTCTTTCATCTGTGGTCACCCCTGTACAAGTAGATGGCTGGATGAAAATCTATAGGTATATTTTGTACTCTGCATTTTTTCACATACCAAAAATGATTTATTGCATAAATATTTTAAATTGAGAAGGTAGCTGATAGGTGGGGTTGAAGTTATTTTTTTAAAAGGCTGAGAAAATATGTCATATTCCCTTTGAATGTAGTTTTGTGTGTGTCTTCTTTCTGTTCAGAAGTTACTCAGAAAAGGTTTGGCAAACTGCATCTTTAAGGATAAATCTGATTTCTAGTTGCTTTTGCAGCTAAAAATTGGGGTGGGGAATTATTCAATTTTGTACATGAATTTTGTATAAAACACTACTGTATCCTTTATAAAAACATAGTAGTCCTTTTATATTCAGAATGAGCTCTTTCCAGTCATTCTGACTACTTTGTGCTTTCTTTTTCTTTCCATTATCATTATTATAGTGTTGATTTTGCTGTTTTTTCCTAAAGTTTGTTTATTTTGATAGCACACACATGCAAGTGGGGGAGGGGCAGAGAGAGAGGGAGAGAGAGAATCCAAGCAGGTTCTGAACTGTCAGCTGGATCCAGGGCCTCAATCTCACCACTCATGAGATCATGACCTGAGCGGAAACCAAGAGTCTGATGCTTAACCGACTGCCCATCCAGGCGCTCTGGCTGTTCCATTTATGATTAGATAAGCAACACAATTCTAGGTGAAATATAGATCATCCGAGCAATGTCATCAAAAACTGTGGAGTAAGGGCCTCTACAAATATTCTCCTCCGTAAAAGCTGTGAGATAACTGGCAAACATTGTCAGAATCTATTTTCCAGGACTCTGGAAATTAACTGGTCGTGGAGCAATGCAGGAAACATCTATTCAAGAAAAATGACTGCAACTTGTTAGAACTGCACTAGCTTTAAGATTTAAGATTGTTTTAAAGATTGAATTAAGTTAAATTTTTTTTTTTTATTATTTGGAACTTGATATTTCTTTTTTTTTCTTTTAATGGCTTTAGCATTTTGATGTGCCTTATGTCCTTTCCTTCCTCTCTAGCTGTGAAGTAGCATTGAAAAACCAAAAACCTGCTGTCAAGGTAAAAAGCAGCAGGCTAGCAGGCACTAGAGTGCAGAGTGGGACCAGAAATTCTTCAAAGACTCGATCCTGGGGAATTGTCATTATTTGATCTGATAGCTTCCTGGAAGACTGCTCTTATACGGCTGTCTTGATTTGATCTAACTTAGAGCTCCACCATTCTGAAAGCCTTTATGATACTAAGTAAATAAGAATATTCTTTTTTTTTTTCCAGAACATTTTCCTGAACTTCAGACCTTAGGAATGAATATTTTATCTATTTACCCCAAATCTGCACCTAAGAACTGGGCAAGTATTTAGGAGAAATTAAAGTCATGCACATGTTCCATACGCTTCTTAGAAGCAATCATTTCTGGGGCACCTGGATCCAACTTCGGTTCAGGTCATGATCTCGCAGTTCCTGAGTTAGTTCCTGAGTTCGAGCCTCACGTCGGGCTCTGTGCTGACAGCTCAGACCCTGGAGCCTGCTTCAGATTCTGTGTCTCTCTCTCTGCCCCTTCCCAGCTCATGCTCTGTCTCTCAGAAATGAATAAACATTAAAAAAATTAAAAAAAAAAGAAGCAATCATTGCTCCCATGACACTTCTAAATTTTTTTTTTTTTTACATTTATTTATTTTTGAAAGACAGAAAGGGACAGAGCACATGCTGGGGAGGGGCAGTGACAGAAGGAGACACAGAGTCCGAAGCAGGCCTCAGGCTCTGGGCTGTCAGCACAGGGCCCGACGCGGGGCTTGGGCCCACAAGCCATGAGATCACAACCTGAGCCAAAGTCGGAAGCTTACCAGACTGAGCCACGAGGCGCCCGGCTCCCATGACACTTCTATGCTTGTCAGCTCCTGGGATGCTTCTAGGGATCTCATATTTACTACTCTACAGTGTTTCTACAAGTTGGCTCAGGTCCTGACATATAAGAGAACTTCAATAAACATGTATTGGAAGGATAACTTAGTTTATTGTTTTTAAATTTATAAAATGGAGCATAAGTTACTGCGATATAGTTTTGCATAAAGATTTAAAATTAGAACTGAAAGTAGAATTTTGCACAGTGATGGCTCTCAGTAAATATTTTTTCTTTGACCTTCTATTGCATTTCTAGTTTTCTCATACCAAGATATCCAAAAGGTTTTTTGTTTGTTTTTCCATATAAATATATCCACTTGAATTCATTGCCAGCCCTTAAAGATTGGGAGATTTCATAAGAAATCTGAATGTCCAGCTTCTCTGTTTAGTTGGAAGTTTCAGAATGCTGGAACTAGCAGCTTTCTATGACCTCAATAGCTCAAATCTGAGTAAAGTCTGCTGTTTTGTGACTGTAAGCAAATTATCTTATTTGAATCAATTTCCATCTCATACTCTTTACTCATTTAAGTACTCAGTCTGTAATGTTAGCACTATTTTATTTTATTTTATTTTATTTTATTTTATTTTATTTCATTTCATTTTATAGATTTTATTTTATTTTATTTTTTTAGTTTATTTAATTATTTTGCGGCACCTGAGTGGTTCAGCTGGTTAAGCGTCCAGATCTTGGTTTTGGCTCAGGTCATGATCTCACAGTTCATGAGTTTGAGCCCCGCGTCGGGCCTTGTACTGACAGTGTGGAGCCTGGTTAGGATTCTCTCTCTCCCTCTCTCTCTCTCTCTCTCTGTCTCTTTCTCTGCCTTTCCCATGCTCACACACTCTCTCTCTCAAAGTAAATACTTTTTTTTATTTTGAGAGACAGTGAGAGTGACCGTGGGGAGCTGGAGTGGAGCAGAAAGAGAGAGAGACAGAATCCCAAGCAGGCTCTGCACTGTCAGCACTGAGTCCTACCTAGGGCTCTATATGATGAGATCGTGACCTGAGCTGAAATCAAGAGTAGGATGCTTAATGGACTGAGCCACTCAGGCACCGTGGCACTATTTTAGGGTGTACAATCATCAGGATTTTCTTTTATTTCATATATTTTTTTAAATCTATGATTATTACATGCTGAGATAGTTTCTTAATAGATTTTGAGTGCTTTACCTTACTCAAGACACATCATTTGAATTTGGGCTTCAGCATGTGCCCAAATTTAGCCACAGTATATGAGAGAGAATCTGTGTGTGTGTGTGTGTGTGTGTGTGTGTGTGTGTGTGTGCATGCATGCACTTGTATCATGCACACATACCTCATGGTAGTTAATTGAATTTTCCTTCGATTATTTATTCGGGACATACCTAGAAATACTATGCTGCAGCAAGGTTTGCTTTCATGCAAATACAAATTTTCTGCATTCATTCATTCATTCATTCACTCGACAGATATGTATTGGGCACTTAGTATGTGTCAGTGACTCTTCTAGGCCCTGGGGGTAGAGCACTGAAGAAAACAAAAGTCCCTGAAGTCTTGGATCTTGAGGCAACATTATTATTTTTAGAATGAGTAACCAAAGCGTGAGACCAATGAGGTACATGAAATAATTTCTAGTCTTATCTTTTCTTTCTGTAGTGTGCAAAAGTGGCAGAGAGGTGACAGTATTTGCTCAAGGTCACTATGATAGTTTGTACTGCACTGGGAAGACCACCTGTATTGTCTTTGGCACATGTGGTATCATATCACTGTTTCTAATTGTCTTCCCATGAAAAAATACTTTTGCATGTACATAAATTCATTTAATACTAACAATGGCGATGCAAGAATGGTACTTAGTATTCTTCTTGTAGATGAGGAAAATGAGGCTCAGTAAGGGTAAGTGAATTGCCCAAGGTTAAGCAGCTGGTAAGAGACTAAATCTATTTCAAGCCCAGGTCTTCCACGAGACTGATTATTTTAAACGAGAGGCGAAGTCTTCCAAACAGTTAGGTCTCCAGAGATATCACTAGGTTCTGGATGGTTCCCAGATTTCTAGTTTATATAAAAGAGGAATTGATGCTGAAGAGAAAATTCACCTTAAACATTTTTAAATGGGCCAGAGTGGGTTGCATTCTGTTCATTGCCAGATCATAAGTATTTGACAAAATGTATAGCACATAGGTGCTCAAAAGTATAAGTTGCATTTGTTATATTGTGTGTGTATATATATATACATAATTATACATACATATATATATATATATAATTACACAAACAGGTAGTTAAAAAGATGAATTAACTTAACTTCTAGCAATACTTGTAATTCACTAGTGGTTTTGAGGCTTCTGTGAACCTTAGCTTTCCTAAATGTTAGGTAGGAACGTTATCTGTCTTGCAGTGTTGTTTTTAAGATAAAATAATGTATTTTGATACACCACTTGATTCGTAAACTATCAAAACAATAGAGAGATGATGGCTGAATTAAAAGCTGCTTCTCCATTGCTATTTTCAAATATAGCCAGAAAGCAACATTTTGGTAGTTAAATGCAATAACCACTCACCTATCACTTTGGCATTTGACTTTATCGGATGAAGTCAGTAGACTTTAAGAATTTTCGTACCTTGAGATGCCTGGGTGGCTCAGTCGGTTAAGCGTCTGACTTTGGCTCAGGTCATGATCTCCAAGTTCATGGGTTAAAGCCCCACATGGGGGCTCTCTCTCCCCCAGTCAGAGAGCAGGTTACTGTCTCTCTTTTAGTACAAATATGATTTAATCTGAAATCTTTCTCAAATGAGTAATATAAAAGTTTGAGAACCTCAGCATAAAATAGTTTTTATTAAGGTTCACTCTTTTTTGTTTTACATTCTGTTGGTTTTGACAAATATACAAGGATATGTATGTACCATTACAGTATCATAAGGAATAATTTCACTGCTCTAAATATCCCCTGTGTTCCACTTCCTCATTCCTTGCTCCCATCCTCTCTCTTTCCTTTCTAGTCCCTGGCAAATACTGATCTCTTTACAGTCTCCATTTCCAGAATGCCGTGTAGTTGGAATCACACAGTATATAGCCTATTCAGATTGGCTTCCTTCACTTAGCAAGATGCATTTAAGGTTCCTCCGTGTCTTTTTGTGATTTGATAGTGATATATTATTATCATAAAATGTCCCTCTATTTTTTGATGCCCAATTTAGGAATTTTGGAATTAACACTGTCCCATAATTTTAAGAACTCCATTTCTGCAAATCTTCACTTTCCCAGTAAATGCTACGTATAGTGGAAAATTTCACAACTAGACTTTAGAAAAAGATAAGCAAAACCTTTAAGAACGTAAGTATTTTTCTTTAAAGGTAAAAGTTATGTTGTATATAAATCCCATTCCAATTAAAATTATGAAAGTATTTAGAATAGATGAGCAATCTTCATAGCAATACATTTATCCCAATTTTCTGGTTGAATTATTCGGCTGAAACTCTTTTCTCACTTAAGTTTTTTCTCTCTTTCTCTCTCTCTCTCTTTTTTCTTCTCTTAAATATTCAGTCTTGTATCCATAGCTTCATCAGCCTATTTATACACACCCTGAAGGTGTATTTTGCTCCCTTCTAATTACATTACATTTATTTTTGTCATCTTCTGGAACATTTAATATTGATTAATCTATATAGTGTAGGCATAGCTGTAAACAACATTGTTTCCTGAAAAATTTTAGCAAGTGTTTTCAAGGCTTATTCTTATGAGAATAAAATTAATAGTCATGATGTTTGTTTAGAGCAGATTATGCTCTTACTTCTCAGAAATTCCACTGTTGCTCTTTCTTCCCATATATTGTGGTTACAAAAGATCACAAGGTACACCTGCCTCCTTTCCTTTGGTGGAACCTGCCATTTCCCCACTGAATTCTCTGTACTTCCTGTAGCACACAACTGGCAAGCCATTACATTCCCCTGGGTATCACCTCTGAATTGTCCTGAAGCTCTTTTATTTTTGCTGTCTTTTTTTCAGTCAAGTAAGGTAAACATTATTGTAAAATCCTTTCTTATGCTGATCATAGGGGTTATTAGGATCACTTACAATAATTTACTCATTTGAGAAAGATTTCAGATTAAATCATATTTGTACTAAAAGAGAAACAGTAACCTGCTCTCTGCCTGGGGGAGAGAGAACAAAATAGTCTTCCATACAAGACACTTCAAAAACAGGAGTTTGTGGCTTTTGTTGTTTTAGTGTCACTTTGTTCTATTTTCTGATTTCTTTGAGCTGGAGAACCCGTGTATTTACTTGTGAAGTTGAAAATGACTCAAATTCAGATGATTCAAATTGGACTGTGAATACATTATTAGTGTTGCATGTGGATTCACTTGAATCAAGAAACACTTAAACTGGGTTTTCTATTCTGATACACAGATTTTTTTCCAAAAGGATATATGGGGGTTTTGTTGTGTGATTTACTTTTCCAAAAATGAAAGGTGAAGGATGAAGAGAAATATTTGAGTGCTGATAATCTCTTGTATCTTGGTTATGATCATGGTAGATTTTGCCAGAATTTTATTTTGGCTTTGCTTTCCACTGAAGGAGAGGAAAGATAATGACAAGCATTGAGGCCCACACTGAGCATGGAGAGGCTAATAAAGATTAACGTAATGCTGAAGTGGGTAAAAAAGAACACATTAGTGGATATAGAAAAGCACTTTATTTGGACAGTGATAGAAAATAATTCTAAAGGGATTGGATATTATACTATATAATGCAAATGCCAGTATAATGAAGAACAATCCTGTTCCAAAGTAGCTTTGTATTCATTATTTTTTAGAAAACAAAAAGAACACCCAACCCGTAAGGTAATTAAGATAAATAATTTAAGGAATTCAAGATAGTCATTAAGCATACACTGAAGTTTAGAAGAAGCACAATTTTGCATTTAGATTTCCCACATGGAAACTTAGCAATTATGAAGAAAGTTCTTTAAAATGTCCAGCTCTGCCTTGGCATATGAGACAAATGTATTTAGTCTTTGATATGTTCAATTAAATTGAATGAATTAGCAATAGTCACAGTATATTCCTGCAAGTGAGTTTGAGACATGCATGTATTATTTATTTATTTGGTATTACGTTGCTTATGTGTTCAAAGTAACTATAAAATATTGCAAATATTTTCTTCTTTCGAGGCTCTCAAAACACTTTCCCACATTATAAGGATACTCACAAATATAAACTGGAAAATGACCTTTATCCACAAAATCCTTTTGCTAATCCTCCTTAACCTACCTGCAATCGGCTAGCTAGAGGCTTCATCCTTCAGACTGCAGTTTAAGTCCCACTTCCTCAGCAAAGTATGGCTCCAGGACTTAATTATTTTCCTCCCTTTTGGCAAATCGTGCTGTGAAATCCTTCTTCTTCCCTCCATCTCAACCTCTATCTCTTTTTTCCTCCAGATTGAAATGTGTACAGGTATGTTATCCATATGCAACACTTTGTCTGGCTTTCTATCCAAACACTTAATTCTTCCCACTTGTCCCTTTTTCAGTGACTTTTTCCATTGGTCTGTATAACAAGCAGGGAGCATAAATGTGAACAGTTTCAGATCATTTCTAAAGAGTCATATGCAAGTTACTGTCACCTTGCCTGTGATGTGAGACACCTGGGCACACACTTGCATCAAACAGTCATTTCCCGATATAGTTTCCACCTGTTTCATGCCGGATCCTCATTTTTCCCTTTCCTCGTTATGCATATGAGGATTTCTAGGTTTCTGTCTAGATTTTCTTTGCCAAATAATGTGGTCCATGTAAAATCTGGGCCTAAAATCCTTTTCCTTCTGAAAAGAAAAAAAATGTCTGCTCTCATTGGTATTTGTACCAGTTTCCGTATGTGAATATGATGATTTTTTTTATTTCCATCCTCCCATTCATTAATGAAGATGTTAAATAAAACTGGGCCTTGCAGAGGTCCCCAGGGTCCAAACACTAGGTACTTTTCCGAGTAATTTGATTGCTGTTTATCATAATCTTTTTTTTCCCTAACCATTCTTCAGCTGTTTTCAATTCATGTGACAATGCTCCCATGCAAGTCAATTTGAATTAATTTTGCAAGCAAAATGCTTTATGGTTCTGAGTACATAATCTCCCTCTCCCACAGAGAAAAAATATACTGTAATCATCCAGCATTCCTGTTGATTATTTCCATTAAAGGCAGCAGGGGGAGAGAGAATGCTCAAGACTCCTCTCTGTGTTTGAAGTTTTTGAGGCTTTTGCTATTCATTGCCTTATTCTTTCCCCGCCCCCTCTCCTTTTTCTTTTATACTATTCATTACGGGCACTAATGCAGAAAGTGATGGTCCAGACTGCTCAGCCTGGGATCTCTGTCCTCCAGAGCATAGCCGCTGCTATCTTTGTGATCTAATAATATCCCACCACACTTTTGCCCGAATGAACTCATTTCTCTCTACTTAACTCCTCGAAGGATTTATATAAATTTCTACCTCTAGCCTATTGCACAGACATATATACAACTCTAGGGTCTCCTCTCCCTGGGGCTCAATCGAAATTACTAATTTCATGTAAATATTGGCTCCCTTAGAAGCAGTGTGGTTAACATGGAGACTTTGAAAACAGCTAATCTAAGATTACAAATCTGACTCCACCCCTTATTACTTAATGTGTAGCAAATTGGTTCATCTCAGTATCTCTACTTCCTCATCTATAAAGTATGTATAAGACTACCTACTGCACAATGTTCTTATGAGGATTAGAATGGGATAACATTGCGATGTTTAGCACACTGCCTGGCCTTTATTAAACGGTGTGTGCGATTGCTATTACTTTTTATCTTGGCTTCTGTTCTTGGGTTTGGTTCTTATTTTTATTTTTCCCAGGAGGTACTTAGTGACTGATACACTTATAATGTCTTGACCATTGTCTTACTAAGTATATTTGAACTAAATTTTACTTAAAACCTAAAGATGGAAAAATATATTCACTTGTTAAATGAAGCATCAAGATTCTTTGCTAATGAAGACTTAAGAGGTTTTGCCAGAAGTCACCTAGCCATTTACATGGTAGTGCACACATAAAGTTTTCTAAAGCATTTAATTGTTTTTCACTGATGAACAATTCACTTTCCCTGAACAAAACAGGAATGTGCACTAATAGTAGTAAGATGTGAAAAATTTACAGTGAAGTAAGGAAATGGTTATCAAAAGCAGAATGAATGATCATTTTGTAGATTGGTGGGTGCTGTGGTCTGAATGTCTGTGTACTCACCAAAAACCATATGTTGACATCCTAGTGCCCTAGCGTGGTGGCTTGAGGAGGTAGGACCTGTGGGATGTGCTTAAGTCATGAGTGGAGCTCTCATGAATAGGATTCAGGCTCTAATAAAAGGGATGCCAGACAGCTAGCCAGCCTCCTTCTGGAATGTGAGGACACAGTGAGAAGTCTGAGACCTGGAACCAGTCCCTCAGCCAACCATCATGCCACCCTGATCCCAGACTTCCAGCCTCCAGAACTGCGAGAAATAAATTTCTACTCCTAAAAAACCTTCCCAGTCCATGGCATTTTGTAATAGCGGTTTCAATAGATTAAGACAGTGGTCTTCAACAAATCTATGAAAGTTTAACCCTCTGAAAATTGAAAACTCTGAAAAAAGATACGCATATCTTTAACCTAGAACAGGAGTACAATGATGGGCATATACCAAATAAATAGTCTCTGTCTTCAAAAGGACTTAAGTGTTGTTTTGCTTTTTCTCTTAAATAGGATATAGGGAAAATATTTCATTCAAACATTATTAAAATAAAATATTATACTTACAACAATAATTTCCAAGAGGTATTCTAACTTTGTAAATTGTCCAGATAACTAAAGTTGATTTAGCTATTTATTATTCTGTTGATCAATTTTCAAGTAATGTCAACTAGACTTTAGCTAGTTGAAGAGAAAGAACAGAATTTATGGTTAACTCAGAAAATCCAAGGTCAGTCGAACTCTTGAAATAATGAAACCAATTGACTGGGCAAGCTCTCATGAACAGGGTGGTGGCTGCTCTCTCTCTCTCTCTCTCTCTCTCTCTCATCCCTGCTTCTGGCCTGTTGTTTCCTCATTCTTCTATCTGCACACCAGACTTTTTTGCTTCACTTTGCACATGGTTTTTCCACAATTCCAAATTTCATCTCCTATATTAAAAAGACATAATCAGACTGGGAATGTTCCAAATTCCACATAGAAAGATTTTGATGGGTTCCACTTGGTTCAGCTGTCTATCACTTTTGCAAACATCCGTAGCTGGGTTGAGGGAGGAAGATAAAATTGTGGAATATAAGTTTAGATGTAGCTGTTGGTGAACATCTCTGCTATAAGGAGAGTGTTAAAAAGTATCTGGGCTCCATCTCAACTGGCGTCCCTTAGGAATTCTGATGAGGATGCATTTTCCTCAATATAAAGTTGTGTTCTCATAAAATTAATTTAGTTTTAAAACAATCATTAATGTAAAATATTTTATTCTAAAAACTTGCAATGAAATTAGTCATTTCAGTATATAATTTCTATCATGTCTACAAAGCATGATTTCTACAATACATATGAATTTTACCCAGAATTCAGTAATTTTATTGGAGTGGTCTGTTTGACTTATAATCATATTTAATCGGTCTATTTGAGTTATTTAAAATCTTAATATAACTTGTTCCACTATTCTTGTATTTTGGGCTTCATTGTACCTGTTGGTTTTATATCTTTTGGTTCTTATCATTCTTTATATTTTAATTTTTAATTGAAGTATAGTTGACATATAGTATTAAATTAATTTCATGTGTACAATATCACGATTCAACAATTATATACATTTTGAAAGGCTCAGAGTGTATTACAGTATTATTGACTATATTCCCTATGCTGTTCTTATCATTCTTTTCTGTGACACAAATATTTCTGTGCTTCCAAGCTACTTTGGCTGTGTATTTCTGTCTACATCTAGGTATTATGAGTAGGCATAAAACTAATAGCATCCTATTAGCTCATTGTTTCCGTAGAGCCCAAGAAAATCACCCTTGTGATTGCTGACCTGGTTCTGAAAGTCCCTGTGCTGCATCTAAAGCTAAGTCTCTTGCCTAGAAGCAAGTTACAGATACAAAAGTGTAATAACAAAAGAGGAAGGCAATATTTTCCATCGATTAATACTGCTTTCCTTATGTGGGATTTCCTTACATGAGTTTAACACTTACAAAATGTTTTTATGTTATTATGACCAATTAGTGCCATAGATCATGGACCTGAACTTATTCAGAAAATACATTCCAATTCGGCTTTATTTCTTAATATTTGATCTGGAACACAGATAATGGAAATAGCATTCATGTGCTTCAAGGATGTCTAACTTAATACTTCATTTACTCCATTCTATGTTATATACATAAAGACAGGATAGATGCCAAAGTTGTTGGAGAAGTTTCATTTCATTCTTTAAAAATTTTTTGTTAATGTTTATTTATTTTGGAGAGAGAGAGAAAGAGAGAGAGAGAGAGGGAGAGAGAGAGGGAGAGCAGGGAAGGGGCAGAGAGAGAAGGGGACCGAAAATCTGAAGTGAGCTTTGTGCTGACAGCAGAGATCCCAATGCTAGGCTCAAACTCAAGAACCGTGAGATCATGAGCTGAGGGGAAGTTCTGACGCTTAACCCACTGAGCCACCCAGGTGCCCCAGAGAAGTTTCATTTTAAACAGAGCTTGTATATTTGGGCATGCATGGGCTTTTAGTGGATTATAACATGCAAATATATTATAATCCAATGAATCACAAGCTCTGGTGAGATTATAAATTATTCAAATAATGTAAGATTACCAAGTTTGTGCCACAAGTGCTTCCAGTCTGCACAACTAAAGGCATAATGATGAGTATAATCCTGAGAGATGAAGTCATTTCATTAAACAAGATTCTCTGGTTTACTGTTCATTTTGATGCCAGATTTTTGAAGGTAATTAACCATAATGATAGTATATGGTACTTATATCATGTTATAATTTTGGAATTCTTTTACATTCCTAAAATATATAGTTTAAGGTTGTTATGATAAAAAATAGCATATATAATTTCAGTGCTAATATCAGGAAAATTAATGTGGTTCCCAAAAGTGCTACTAGAATACCATTAATCTAGGAGGTGAGAGGTAGCTATCATGTCATCACATATTGATAATGCTTTCTAACTAGCCAGTCATAAGTGATTTTCATAGTTGCATTACTCATTAGTGCACTGAAGTTCATTTCTGACATCTACATATATATTGTATCACTCTTTGAAAGTGGAAATGGATGTAAAGATACAGTATCATATACTCAATCAGTAAAATATTGAATTGAATATTCTTTTATGCACTCTCTCCACATCCTCAGATGGAAATTTTAGGACAAGCTGTGAAAAATAATGAATGAACCATAGGACTTCATATTTGGGGTTCTTCATAGTATTAGACATTATGGTCAACATTTCCAATATACTTTAAACATTGTATTTTAAAAATGATTTCATATAGTCTGAAACTGAAAACCATCACCACAAAAACAGCAGCAGTAACAATATAATAAACAATAATGATAACAATTTGTGAGTTGTTCCAAACCTTAATTATCTCAGTTTACTCATGTATTAAAGAATAATTGTTGGTAATTATTAAGATTCTTTTAGTGCCCAAATTTTATGGTTTTATGGTTCTGACTCTTATTTGAAATCTAACAGAATAAGTGATTATAATATGTAAGAAGGATATTAACACTAGAATTAGTTCATAGTTGGAATTTGTGTAAATGTAATGAAGAAATCCATTCTGTGCTTCTGGATGGGGAGGTCAAATCTGAGACCTGAGGTGTGTGAATTTGTTGAAGTTTGATAATTTAGGCCCTGCTCTGTACTGAATGTTTGTGCCACCCCCCATTCATGTATTAAAATCCTAATGTTGGTGGTTTGAGGAAGTGAGGCTTTCAGGAGGTCATTAGCTCTAGAGAGTGGAGCTCTCAGGATGGAAATAGTACTCTTAAAAGAAGAGTCAGGGGAAAGGTTGCTCTCTCTCATTCTCTCTCTCTCTCATTCTCTCTCTCTCATTCTCTCTCTCTTTCTCTGTATGCCTTTCCATCTCTATTCCTTTCTTTCTCTCTCTGCCATATAAGACTATACCAAGAAGGTGTCCATCTACAAGCCAGGAAGCAGGAGCTCACCAGACACTAAATCTGCTGGGGCCTTGATCTTAGCCTTCCCAGCCTCTAGAACTGTGAGAAATATTTGTTGTTGAAGCCACCTAGTCTATAGTATTTGTTATAGAACCTGAATTAAGACAAGTGTCAATTTCTATTTTTTCTAAAAGAGTAATAAGGTATAATGTGGTCAAACACAGAAAAGGCAACGAGAACATGAGAACATGGGAAATATTTCTCTCTCTCTCTCTCTCTCTCTCTCTCTCTCTTGCTCTTCCCCTCTCTCTCCCTTTCCCCTTCCCCCATTCTTTTTCTCTTTCTCTCTGTCTCTTTCCTGCTCAAACTACACATTCCATAAGTGAATATATATTTACTAAACAAGACAGACTTTTAGGCAAATAAGGAGGGCTAGAACTCTTGAATTAATGCCCAATATTTCTCAAAGTGAGGTTGTACTAAAGATTGTCTGAAACAGGAAATAAATGTGTTAAGCAAAAGGAGTTCTATACTCAAATAAGTTTGAGAAATATTAAATGGAATTAAACATTTTTCTCTACCTACTGCATTATACTAAGCCTTTAACATATTAATGGCCATGCATGCTATCCCACATTTGATCAGGAAACATTTCACCCACTGTAACATCTTCATGAAGAATGCTCAGTAGAACACAGGGTAGGAAACATTTTATTCAAATCAGTAACTTGTTCTTTTAAAACCTATTTGAATGCAATGATACATAGAAATAGGAGTAAAGGAATTTGTTTTTGTCCTTTATAATAATGGCATATGGAACAGTGCCTAAAAATCACTTTCCTATACATGCCTGGAAATTTTGTCTAAGGCACCATAATAACAACTTGCTTGTCTGCCACTGAGAAGTATAGCCTCCACCTAGTTGAATGGGCCATATTAGGCTTATTCTACATCCATATTAAAGAGATGCAGGGAGCTAGACATTCAAACTCCCTTGGAGAAGATTTCAGATCTACTTTTTCCAAGGGTCAGTGAAAGAAATTCCCTTTTCATCTATGTAAATAAGAAACTAAATAATTTATTTAGCTTGTACTTTAATTAAACATCTATATAATCTCATCTATTGCTTGTTGGTAGGACAGAGAAAGAAACCATGTGAAATCCCACAGAAAGTTATATTGACCTAGTGTCTTATAAAAGTCTATTACATGCAGAAGTGGATTTCCTAGGTAAAACTTTGATTTGAAATTAGATGACCTTGCATATAACCTTGAAATGATGCCATTGAACTTAATTTCTTGATGCAGTTGTAGGTTTATATATTCATCAATTTGTCCAGCAAATATTTATACAACAAGTCATTTGATGTTGTAGAATTACACTAGGCATTCAAGATACAAAGATGCAATAAACATTGATTTTTTAAAAAACAAGTGTTAGGACTGGAGATTATATCATTATACAATTGAATACATAAAATGGTTCAAGTCTTGTAAAGGTTTTTCACAGTGAACTTTGGATTCCAAATTGACATGAATAATATTTAAATATTCTATCAAAATAATGCGGTAGCTAATAGTGATATTTTCTAAGGACTTTGGGGAATATAGGAAGTAATTCTTTTATTTAATCATATGTTGGGCTTCTGCTGCAGTATTTATCAAACCTCAGAAATAAAAAATATTTTTTTTGTCATTGCAGTAAATTAGTGTTTTATTTCTCCACTGCCAGTGACAAATTTAAATATCAAGGACTGTTTTACCTGATCCTCTTTTCAAAATGTAAAATTGTTACTCAAAGTATAACTTAGCTATGTGATATTCCGTTAACATTTATTGAATCACATTCTTTAAATAAATATTAAAATAACTGCTAACAAACCCACAACATACCGGGATCCAGATGCTGGTTGTATCAGCCGGTGATACCAAAATTAGTTTTACTTATTTTTAACTGTAAATTAAATCATTTATTATACTGTGGACCATTTATTATCATGTAGCTGCAACCACAGTGACAAGGAGATTTTTAAATTTAGCTCATTTTTTGCAGTGGCCTCCTTTTGTGAATTAGGTCAGGTAGGTCAATTACTAACTCTTTCTGGAGATGAGAATATTGATTTACCTCATAGGAGAACTAGGAAAGATATTAAGCACCGTTTAAGTGCTTGATATCTTAATATTTCTGAATGTCATAGCTGGCATCATTTGATGACTGGAGAACATAACAGCTTACTTTCTTTATTATATACTCTATGATTGCATCCGCACATGAATGAGGTGCATTGGTAACATGAAAATCCATCATAGATGTGTGTTATCTGTACATTCATGTAAAAAGACAAATAGTCATTTTATATATTTTATATAATAAATTGGCAATTTTAGAAAAATAGATTTATGAGGCACAGTACTCTTTACATGGCTTTCTCTATTATCTCAGTCTATTGTTACATTTAGTGGATTTTCCCCCACAACATAACTCTATATACTTCTTTTACATTCTATAATTTATGTAGGAGAGCACATACTATCAAACTTACTTTGTTCCATCATAAGGGAAAATCCTGTTTTCTTAGGTATCTAAATCTTAAATATCATTAGTGCTATAGTAATAGGAACAATAATGTACACTGAACGTTAAAATCTGAGGTGGTCATTTCATTTTTGCCAATTGCTATTTTTAAATAACAGCTATTTTTAAATGCCCATTTTATTTTTTGAATTTGTTAAATTCCTTAGAGAATGAAATTATTTCCCATAATTCATGTCCTTAAAGACATCTATCTACCTTTGAATATATCAAAATATGAAGAGAAAGATAACAATGGGAATTTGTTCTGTTACAATTTTAAAAAGAAAGGCAGTTCTTTTTTATTTGAGTTTTTTTTTGAAGTTTTATTTATTTGTTTTGAGAGAAAGAGAAAATGAGAGAGTGGGGGGGGGGGAGGGGCAGAGAGTGGAGGAGAGAGAGAATTCCCACCAGGCTCCACACTGTCATTGCAGTGCCCAGTGTTGACTTTGACCTGAGATCATGACCTGAATCAAAATCAAGTAAGATGCTTAACCAACTGAGCCACCAAGGCACCCCAGAAATGCAGTTCTTAATAGCAATAAATGAATGTTCTTGTCCCGTCTATAATTGGCAAGCCACACATCCATCATGTGTGGCAACCACACTCAATAAATTTGTGAATCACTACTATAAAGCATCAAAAATTACAAGTAAACTTAAAAGTATTCAATTTTTGTTTTTGAAACGTCACTAAGATTGCCTTTGCATTTGAACTAATTCAATAAAAATTTTATTATGTAATTATTTTATCTCCTATTTAACTTTTTCTGAAGCATAATTTTTTTTTCCACTTGACTCTTACCTCCATTATCATAAATCTCTCCAGGTTTTTTGGCTGAATTTGGATTTCCTAGTTTCTGATCTGTATTATAATTGCTAACAGTGAAATGTGAAGTTAGCTATTAGATCATGGATTTTACCTTTGTTGTCCATTATTCATTAGTTACTGATGGAGCAAATATATGCGTTTTGGCATTTTCTGAAGTTTCTATTGTTAATTATTAGTTGCTATACTGCTGTCAAAGCACTTTAATGTAATTTCATTATGAATTTTTGTTACATTATATGACACTCAATAATAGGTAGAGATGATCTATTACCATTATGTGATAAGGAAGAAAGAGTCCTATTCAGACAGGCGTCATGGAGGCACTTACTACAGAGTTTTTATGCCTCAGTCTCCATGAGGTAGCCTTTTCGATGGTGTTTAGAATTCCAAATCCTGGAGCCTCCTGCTTCATGTAGCCATCTTGGAAAGCCATAACAGAGACTTAATATTTCCTTTCTAGTAATTATCAGGAATCCAACATTATATGTGATATCTTACTATTATATACCTCCTTTGAGAGTGTCTTAGTTATAAATATAATGTAAGAAACATGTGATTGTCTTTCTTGATCACTAGTGTGTCTCCAGAGCATAGTACATCATCAGCATAATTGCTGAATGAATTAACGACTAAGTGAATGTGTGGTTGGAAGGGAAATTTTTCCTCATTTTCAGAAATATGGATTCAGATCCCTGGGATTATTGTAAAGAGCTGTGAGTACTAGGCATCCTTAATTATAACTTCAAATGTGCTTCTCATAGAAATAATATCATATACATTAATTATATATTGCATAAGTTAATAGCCTCATGTGAGACTTATGGCCTAGGAACACAACCTCTTTTAATAAAACTGTTTTATTATGGATATATGATTCTTAAAATTCAGATAGGGTAGTTACAAATAACTTGGGAGTGCTACCTTTTCATAAGCTAAACTGCCTAAAGTCATGTTATCCAAATCAGTTGATTTGGATAATAATAAATAATAAATTGTTACATAAAGAATATATACCCTTAAAATTAAGTATTAATACATTATTTGAGAGTTCCCAGTCTTGCTGAATCTCTAACATGACACACCAACTTTTCTGCTCTTATTAATAATTGAAACTACATAAACTTGAAGTTCAAATATTGTGCACAGTTTTCCTCAGAAGCCAGACCAATTTAATTCTGGGAGACATCATTCATTTCTTCTTTTTCACAGACAAAACCCAACAAGTATCTCCTAGAATTGTAATTGTGCTATGCAGCAATCAGTAATTTAAAAATTAAACTCAAAGCACTCCTTAAATAAAAACTCGTCACTATTATGACTACCCTCTATTATCACTATTGTTTCATTAAAAAAAAAAAAAGAATTTGAATTCCAAACTAATAAGAAACATATAATCCCAAAATAAAGAATATTACAATAAATAGAACAAATTTGGTGTTATGAAATACCTAATACATTTTTCTCATTTCCTTAAGAATTAGTAAGCACTTTGTCATGTTCCATTAGCTAACGTTTAGGAATGATGTGAAATTTGTATCTTCATTTAAAGACTGGAACACCTGACCTCTTGTCTGTGGTTTTTCCGAATCAGCCATGTTTACTCTGCCTAGGACACATTCTGGTAAATTTGCCTAGGTCCATATGTAAACAAATAAACTAAAGCGTAAGTGGTTTTCGAGAAAATTTACACTGCTGTGATGTTTACTATCTTTTCTAACTCAGTGTATCCTACTTGGTAGGTTTAATCAAAAGTGTAATAAAATTACAGTTCATCTTTGTAGACTATGCCAAATAAAATACTATTTAAAGGTGATTCTAAACAAAAAAGTTACCCTTTTGTAAAATAAAGCAATCTGAACAGAATATACTTACACAGGATTCCTAGAGCATGTTAGGCCTGACTGAATAATTTTAACCTGAAGGCTTTTATCTAAGGTTTAATCATACTCCTTAAGTTTCAGCAAAATAGAATCTAAGTGAAACTTTAATCGGAGAACTTAATGGACTGTAGCCTCTCCCTGAAGTCAGAGTACTGATGGTAATGTTTGTGCCCAATGCACCCACCCTATGTTTTCCCAAATTTCTAACAAGCTCGGAAACACATCCACATACAGGCACATACAAGCAAATATTAGATATAGGAAAATACCTAGAAGATTATCCCAGGATTAAATGTGCCAACATGGTAGAAATTCTAATAAAAACATTACATGCTAGGACCCTGTGGAGGGTTTTCTGTGAGTACCTCAGTATTTGAACTCATATTCTTGTCTCTGGACACATGATTTTATTTCTAGTTCTGGATCTTTTTTATTTTTTATTTTTTAATGTTTATTTATTTTTGAGAGAGAGAAACAGAGCACAAGCGGGAGAGGGGCTGAAAGAGAGGGAGACACAGAATCCAGAAGCAGGCTCCAGTCTCTAAGCTGTCAGCACAGAGCCCAACACGGGGCTCGAACCCATGAACCATGAGATCATGACCTGAGCCGAAGTTGGATGCTTAACCGACCGAGCCACCCAGGTGCCCCATCTAGTTCTGGATCTTAATTTTTCTAATGGATTATGATTTCTGGACATTTTTCACTTTGGTTTTGGTGCCTCCATTCATTTGTTCTGTGAAATAACATTTGTTATAAACCTTTTTTGTTCTGGTGGTATGCATATTATAAATGGAGAAATGAAAGAAAAACTTCATGTTACTCATAGTCTAATGGAGGGTATGGGTTATAAATATTAATTCATAAACATACTCACCTGCTTATTGTGCACCAATAACTGTATTTGGCATTGGAAATCAAATACCTTAAAAATTAAATGTCTTACCTTCACTTTCATAAAGTTGAAAATCTAGAGTCATTGTACCAATACATTTGTTAACTCCACCCCACTTCTGGCCACATAATATTTACAACTTGTGGGTGTAGGTGTCTCCCGAGTTGGTGCGTATTGTCATAGCTAGCATATGTAAAGAAGGAAGCAATTTGTAAAAAAAATAAGTGATGTTCCCCCTAATGTTCTTATTCCATTTTTTTTTGTCTTCAACCTCATTAAACATGACTGCAGTGTTCATTATTCAAACTTGGCTCTATGGTGATTAAGGTGAGAATCATTTTTCCAAGACCAATGTCTGAGGTTAGCAATTACTCCATTGCTTTTCCTAATGAGTTTCAATATATTGTGGAAAAAAATCCGTTCATAGAGATACATATGAATGTCTGATACACGTGTAAGTATTGAAGCATGTTACTCCCTAAATATTCATTCCTCACTTCCTGTTCTTCCTCCTTTCTATCTGTAAAAAAGAAAGACCATATCACCTTCTGTTTTTACACTTTGTATTCATGAATGGGGAAGGCATTGAGGCCTTTATAAGTTTGTGAAAATCCACTATCTGATTCTTCAAGTTACCTGGATTATTTTCTGAGTACATTTGTTTCTTTTTTGTCCCAGAAAATCTTTTTTTAAAGTTTTTTAATGTTTATTTATTTTTGAGAGAGAGAGAGAGAGAACGAGAGCATGAGTTGGGGGAGGAACAAAGAGAGAGGGAGACACAGAATCCAAGGCAGGCTCCAGGCTCTGAGCTGTCAGCACAGAGCCAGATGCTGGGCTTGAACCCATGAACCAAAAGATTGTGACCTGAGCTGAAGTCAGGCACTTAACTGACTGAGCCACCCAGGCACCCCTGTCTCAGAAAATCTTAATTTCTTTTCTGTTTTAGCAAACTGTTAGCTAAACAAAATTTCACAGTCTGCTTTCATCTCACAACAATATATGTAATCCCATTAAAGAACTGAAATATTATTTGACTTTGATTCTTCTAGAAAGGGTTATATAAACCTATAGATAGGAGATTTTGAATGATTGTCAATTCTGTATAGCTCTCATAAACAAAATATAAATAAGGTAGATTTAAAAACTGAAACAAATTTAAAATGTAACATATCTCTGTAAGCTAGCTGAAAAATGGTAGTCACTTGCTCACAGAAAAAAACAAAAAAACAAGCTGAATAGGATTCCATTATAATGAAGGAACATTGTGTTAATTTGATTCTTAATATATTTGAAAGAATAGTACGCATATAGATTGAAGGAAAGTGAATAAACTTGAAGGAAAGGGAATAAATTCTTTTTAAACCAATTTAATTTCTTTCTCTGTATTTCCAGACCTGAAACCTGGATGTTATCTGGGCCTTATACTAAGATGAGCTATAGTTTTGACCATTTTGTTTAGCTTTCTATAATGTCAACCACAGACATTCTCAAATAGTAAATTTAGGAACATAAATATGTTCAAAATCCTAAAATAAAAAAAATAGAAAGGCTAATGGTGACAAGAATCATTTCTCATAAAAATCGTTTTTCTTAAGAAATGGGCTTGGGATGTTGGAGAAAGTAGGTCAGGTGACAGAATAGGCTATATCATGAAAGGAAGTCTTGCTATGTAATGTTTCCTTCGTGCATAGTGTAAGTTTCCTTGTGATTTCTACTTGGAGGATTTGAAAAGAAGAATCAATTCAACAAACATCTACAAAGAACTCAAGTATCTTGCTGAAGGATCCAAAATAGGAATATATGGTAATCCTTTTCTCATGGAACTTTTTGCTTAATTTGAGAAACAAGCACAGTGCAACTATTTGTGATCAGTGTAGTATAGATCATTCACATTTATTGGGCATTTTTATAGGAATCTAGTTAGACATTTGACACACCAAGAGAGGCTGCTTAAGTGCCAAAAGGTCAAGAGTCAGGACTCTGATGTAATACTACCAGAACTACAGCCCCACAACTCATTAACTTTACTAGTTTTCCCATCTAAATAACAATAGCTTCCTCACTGGATCATGGTGTGTTAAAATATGTAGAATATTTAGAAAAGTTATATGCACATTTTAAGTTTTTAATACATTTTTAAAAATTATTAATCATCATATATAATTAAAATACATATTCCTGGGTCCCTGGATTTTGTAGGTCATGTGTCATACCCCAAAATCTTTGTTTTTAATAACGACTAGAAGTATGATTGACGATTAAGCCAGTGTTTAGAAACCTCTTTGTAGGTCTCTAAATTGAGCTGGGGAATAAAGAAAGTAGGAACTCTACAGTTGTATTATCAATTAAGAAAAAAAGAAGAGATATTAGTATGAAAAAATATTTTAGAATGAAATAAGAAGAAAAAAGAGATTGAGTAGAATTTATATATATACGTATTAAGCTCTGGTGTGTGTGTGTGTGTGTGTGTGTGTGTGTGTGTGTGTGTGTGTGTTTATGTAAGCATGACCCCATTAAATTGAATGGGAATTCTGTGCATACAGATATTACCTAGGAAAACCTGGCCTATATATATATATATATATATGAGACTTACTTGGTATATCTCTTGCTGAAAGTTTAATACTGTCACCTTTAAGGTATTTTAGCTGAGAAAAAAAATGAGTTAAGGTAGTTTAAATAGGAAAAAAGTTACCTCAGTCATTATTCATTTTCCATTTAGAGGTACATTTCCAAAACTAGGCTGCATAAATCAAATTCAATTTTTTAATATCAATATATAGTTTTTGTAGTTAAAATATTCTTTATGGTTAGTAAATCTAACTTGGGTAACAATTTACATTCTATTATTAAATACCAAAGCTCTTCTTTTAATGCCTTTCTTCTAACTAAGAGACTCCAGATTTTTTAAAATCCTTAAAATTATGTATATTTGTATGTTTATCTAATACTGGTTTATGAAATTCTGAAGAGTATTAACTTCTCAAATATAATTTTTGGTCACTGTTAGACATCATTTTTATGTAGGAAGCATTAAGTTGTTTATATAGATTAGTGTGGAGTGTTATCAATGAGTGTACATGTGCAAATAGTTGGCAGGTTGTCAATATGATCAGTTTATTTTTTTCATGGATCTCTTTGTGGCATACTCCTGTGACTAGAACAAGTATGTATTTTACTTGCTTATTAGCTCTACTTAGTTATAAAAAAATGTTTAAATATGGCAACATATCAGAATTATAAATGCGGTCATCTCATAAACATAGGTATATACTTTGTTGTTGAATGTGAGAAAAACATTAAACTAAATGATTGAGGCATATTAATTATTCTGTAAAAATCCTTGCAAGGGGGCGCCTGGGTGGCTCAGTCGGTTAAGCGTCTGACATCAGCTCAGGTCATGATCTCGCGGTTGGGTTCGAGGATATGAGCCTCATGTAGGGCTCTGTGCTGACAGCTCAGAGACTGGAACCTGCTTTTGATTCTGTGTTTCCCACTCTCTCTGCCCCTCCCCTGCTCATGCTCTGCCTCTTTCTATAAATAAACATTAAAAAAATTAAAAAGTTAAAAAAAATCATTGCAAGAATTAACAGTGTCAGCAGTAAGGTTATATTAAAGTGTAAAGTAACTACTTAGAGAAAGATCATCAGCGAAGTATTTCTTTGGCACCTGAGTAGCTTAGTTGGTTAAGCATTCTACTTAGGCTCAGGTCATGATCTCGCAGTCTGTGAGTTTGAGCCCCTCATTGGGCTCTGTGATGACAGTTCAGAGCCTGGAGCCTGCTTTGTGTCCTGTCTTTCCCTCTCTCTCTCTCTCTCTAAAATAAAGAAAACATTTAATTTTTTTTTAATTAACAAGAGTGTTTCTGCCTTGATGATACTATAAGGTGGTTAGCTTTAAAACATGGCTGTAAATTCTTGTGACTTAGAAGTAGTACACTGAGAATTTCAGTTAAAGCAAAAAATTTCATTATGCATCTTGAGATCTATAAAACATTTTTCTGCTTTTAAAAATTTCCAATAAGTATTTACTTTGTTACGTTTTTGGAATTATTAAAGTTTTAGCATTTTTTTGATTTGATGTACTTTTTAAAAGGGTTGCAATTAAATATAATCGAAAAATTACCGAGATTCTAAATCTTGTTTATCAGATATATAGCAAAGAAACTTTTCTATTTCATCTTACAACTTACCTTCTTCATTTGGGCCAGGTGGACCAAATTGTGTGAACTGCAGTCAGTAGGGGCTCATATATACATTTTTTGTTTGTTTGTTTATGGATGTGGGGGTGAGTGAAAGAGAACCTATGTTCCAACATTCGAACTTTACATTTAGCCTAACCAATTAGACCTTGTCATGATAGAAATTTCAGATACCATTATATCTTATTTTATGAGAAAAGAAAAGAAGCTAGTCAGAGCAAGCCTCAACATCACATGGAATAGATACACTGTGCTTTGCTTTGCATGAATCACTGATGTTTTTAAATGTTGGGCTTTAACCATTTAATACAATTTTATAACCTTCTGAGACCTCCATGGGCTTGCCGACTTGTCACTTACCAGTGATAATTAGGAACAGAGATACATGAAATACAGATAAATGAAATTCACAGTGACTCAGGTAGCCTCCTTTTCCACTAGATTCAATTCTCTTTGGTATAAAACCTTTCCTGGAGCTGCCAACTCTTAACAACATTTGACAGAATTCAGTTTAACCTTCTCTCTCTTTCCTTGCCATTCTTCTGGTGGGAGTTATTATTGAGAGGAATAAAATAGTGGCCAGAGCAAAAGGCTGGCAACATTTCAGGGTTGACATGCCAAGTGTTCTCTGACTAAATTGCTTCTAGAAAAGGGAGAGAGAAATAACTCACTTGAAAGTTCTTTCTGTTCCCTTGCTGTAGGTCCCAGCACATCACTGAGTAAAGCAGTAAATCAAATGGCTGTTTTTATTTTCATTCATTTATTCACTTATTCATTCTTTCATTCGTATGTATGTACCCTCAATAGATATGCACTGAGTTTCTACAACTCTCCTGGCATAATTCTAAACATTGGGGATATGCAATTGACAAAAAGTTTCTTTGTCATTGAGTGAATCAGTTGGAGGATACAGACATGTAAACTGACAAAGGAATATAAATTAGGTACTATGAAAAATATGTCACAGTGGAGTAGCCAGAATTTAAGACGTTATAATATGGCATCCTAGTGAGTAGGTACAACAAAGCAATTGTCAGTCAACACCATAACTTAGAATTTCCCAAAATATTTGCTGTGGAGTGTTCAGCAGAATGCTCATATGTGTTACAAATAAATGAGTTCTTTGGCAATGAGTGTGGACAATTATATAATATATATACTTAATGGGATAATTTACTCTCTAGCTTTACTATACAGATGTGTATACTATGCAGATTATACATATGTAGAGAGCTCTCAAAGCTTTTGATTTTAATATCTTAGAAAAGGATACACTAGGAAGAATTCCACAGTTGCCTTGCTAAAAACATTTGTTTACAATATAAAAGATTGCAAAGATGTACGTACCCCTATGTTTACTGCAACATTGTTTACAATAGCCAGGATATGGAAGCAGCCCAAATGTCCATCCTTAGATGAATAAAGAATATGTGGTTTATATATGTATACAATGGAATATTACTCGGAATGAAATCTGCCATTTCCAACAACATGGATGGATTTAAAGAGTAAAAAGCTAAGTGAAATAAGGCAATCAGAGAAAGACAAAACAAATGAACATGGGAAGAAATACAAACAAAAAATAGACTTACTTATAGAGAACAAACTGGTAGTTGCTAGAGGAGAGGTGGGTGGGGGGATGAGTGAAATAGGTGATGGGGATTAAGAGTACACTCATTGTGGAGCACCTGGGTGTCTCGGTTAAGAGTCAGCTTCAGCTCAGGTCATGATCTCAGGGTTTGTGAGTTTGAGTCCTGTGTCGGGCTCTGTGCTGACAGCTCAGAGACTGGAGCCTGCTTCAGATTTTGTGTCTTCCTCTCTCTCTGTTCCTCCCCTGCTCTCTCTCTCTCTGTCTCTCTCTTTCCCAAAAAATAAATGAACTGTCTTTCTTTCTTTCTTTCTTTCTTTCTTTCTTTCTTTCTTTCTGTTTGTTTTTGAGAGAGACAGAGACAGAGTGAGAGTGGGGGGAGACAGAGAGGGAGACACAGAATCCGAAGCAGGCTCCAGGCTCTGAGCTGTCAGCACAGAGCCTGATGTGGGGCTCAAACTCATGACCTAGGAGATCATGACCTGAGCTAAAGTCGGACACCCAAACAAGTGAGCCACCCAGGCACCCCTTAAAATAAATAAACTTAAAAAAAAAGAGTACACTCATTGTAATGAGCACTGAGTAATGTATAGAATTGTTGAATCAATATTTTGTGCACCTGAAACTAATAAAACAGTGTATATCAATTATACTGGAATTAAAAATAAACAAATAAAAATTAAGAACATTTAACTTCCCACAAAATATTTAGTGGGATTTTAGTTGCATGGAAAGTACTTTGAGTGACAGTATTTAATAACTACTTTAGCTTTATTTCAGAGTTAAAAATAAACAAAAATAAAGTACAGAGTAGAATTTTGGGAATAAAAAAAAATATGGCTGTGCCTTGGAAAGTACCAGAAGAGTGACTTTCTTTTACTCCATTTATTAGTTTGCATCGGAATGACTATTTTCACACAAACGCTGTCTTCCTCTGGGAGACATCATGATGTAGTGAATTAAAACATGAGCTTTGAAGTCAGATATATCTGAATTCCAAACATTATTGATATTGTTCACATTATTGATATTGATATCATGTAACATTTTATCCTACACTTTCATCCCTATATCTCTCAATTCTCTCCTCTCTCTCTCTCTCATGTGTATATGTGTGTTTTATTTATGTTTAAGAATATAGTTAAAATTTTAGTGTTTCAAAAAATTTTCATTTTCCCCATATCATGTATTTGCGAACTTCACATAAAGGAATTAATGTTAACTCTTGTACAATGTTGTATAGTATAAATATAACATATTTTATTCATTCTTATTAATGGCATGTACATTGTTTCTTGTTTGGCCAATGTTTGGCCCCAATGTTTGGCCAACAATGTGGGAGGTAACATCTTGACATATGTATTTCCAGTCACATATGAAAAGGCTAGTGAAAAAAATAATAATTTGCCACGTACTGCCAGATAGCTCCCCGAATTTGGCTACTAATGCATACTCCCAGCAGCTACATAGAAGATTCCTTGTTCCTTATAACCTTTCTAAAACTTGATTCTATACCTGCCTACTTTTCTCCTAATAAACACACATTTAATTGTATATAGATTTATTCTTTATTAAGTATAACCAACTGAAATTTGAATGGAGAAATATTATTAAAGAGCTTGAGATGCCCGGGAGCTTACTGAGCCATCTTGATTAGGAACTGTTAGTTATACACCGGGTGAACTATCAGTTGTATAGCAAACAAAAGAATAAAAGAATATAAGAGAGAATTACTTCTTGTAATTATGAATATATTTTTTATCATATCAAGTGTCTTGTTTGCTCATCTACAAGTAGATAGGGAAGTGTCAAATAACATCTAGGTTTCATTAGACTAAAAAAGCCTATATCTGTATAATAACTAGATTTTCCTGTTATGTTTCCAATTACTAAAATATACTGGTGAAGGGTATTGCATTGATAAGCAGATCAAAAGGCAGTAATAACTTATTTTAATTTCAAGATTAAAATCACAGTACAAAATTAATTTCAATATTCCCATTTATGGCTACTAATCTAAGAAAGAGACAATTTCTTGAGAGAGAAGAAATAATATATGAAACAAAGAGAAAGAAACAATATATGAAGAGAAGAAGAAAAGAAAAACATGTGGGCAGAAGACCCAGGTAGGTAGAACAAATGTAAGACTTATCTTCTCTACTGTTGCAGTTCCACTAATGCTGTAAAGATTTCATATTTGCCTAGAATCCTTAGAAAAATCATTTTTCAGAGTTATTTCCAAATCACAGAGTTAATAAAATTCAATAAAAATATTTAGATTGAATTGATAAGTAAAATAGTTTCTGTAAAGATTAGTCATCCCTGTCTTCAGATAGTGTTCCTTGTTATAAATTTCCAGTCTATAATATAGTTCAAAATTAAATTTGCATTAAACTAATGATCAAAAACATGTAAACATAGACACTGACATTTTGAAATTGTCATTTTAGAACTATCACTAAACATTTTGAATGTCCATGTTAAGTTTTTGGTAAGAAATGTGTACTTTTTGGGCTCCTGAGTGACTCAGTTGGTTAAGCATTCGACTCTTGACTGTTGATTTTGGCTCAGGTCATGGTCTCACAGTTCATGAGATTGAGCCCCATGACTAGGTACATGCCAAGAGCTTGGAGCCTGCTTGGGATTCTCTCTCTCCCCCCTTCTCTGTCATTCCCTCTCTTTTTCTGCCTCTCTCTCTCTCTTTCTCAAAATAAATAAAATTAAAAAAAAAAGAAATGTGTGCTTTTATTCAAAGAGCTATATTTTGTTAAATCAATTTATTGGCCAGACAAGGCTCAACAAATGCAGGAGGAGGGATTTGCAATGGACTCATATTTTGAAATGTGAATGTTCCTACTTTTATTTCCATATCAAAGAAAGAAGCACGGGGATTCTGAACAGTAAAACTATTCCCTATGGAAGTTCAAGCTCTAGACTGGACAACAAGCTAAACATAGACCGCCTCCATTTCTACAGAATTTCATTAATATAGTTGTGGCCAGAGAATTCAGTGGACTTTAGTCCATATTATGGCAATATAATCTTTGAAATTTGAAGAAGCTTAAATTGTGGCTGTTTCCCAACAACAAAAAAAATGGGATGGAAATTTGTGTTGAATAGCCACTGATTACAAGAATATGATTAATGTGAAAATTGAAATTGATTTATGAGTGTTGTTGTCAAGGCCTACACCATAAGTGCAATATTATCTATTGAGAAATGAGACCAGGATAAATGAGACCAGACTAGAGAATACGGACAACATTATATGTTCTGATATATTTTATAGGCTGGATAAATAATCCAGAGTCACAGATAGTTTACTGAAACCTTTATTTTTCTTGCCAGAATAGCAAGGATATAATTGTATCTATTTTGCCTGAAACATTAAGTGCACCAAAGGTTAATATACTTTATTTTCATTAAATTGAATCCCAAGTAAAATAGTTTCTTTTTTTTTCTCATTTACTGAAACTTTCATATTGCTTGGAAAAGAAAGCTTCCCCACAGAATTTTTAGCTGCTATGAGAGGACAATATTTATATTAAAGAGATTAGTAATGACACTCTGAAATTTTAAGTATTATTGAGACCATATACATTTTTTTATTTTTTTTAAATTTTTTTTAACGTTTATTTATTTTTGAGACAGAGAGAGATAGAGCATGAACAGGGGAGGGGCAGAGAGAGAGGGAGACACAGAATCTGAAACAGGCTCCGGGCTCTGAGCTGTCAGCACAGAGCCCGACGCGGGGTTTGAACTCAGACCGTGAGATCATGACCTGAGCTGAAGTCAGACGCTTAACCGACCAAGCCACCCAGGCGCCCTGAGACCATATACATTTAAATAACACTAGGAAGACCATTTCTAACATCTCACAGAGACTGTCATGAAGGAATTCTTTAGTGTGTGTGTGTGTGTGTGCATGTATTTATGTACACATGTGTGTGTCCACTGTGAAATCCTGAAACAGGAGAAACATATGACTTCTTAGATCTTAAAATATTCATAGTTAAGTGTATATTCTTGCTTAAGTAAGTATGTAATTGAGATCATGGGCATTTCTTTAGAAAGGATAGAACTTTCATTGTAACATAAACATTTTTGTTATATCACATGAAAGACTATTAATATTCCCACGGTTTTACATGTTACCAAATGTTGGACTGACCATCTTTTGGTATAACATGATAGAAAATAGATAGTGGTAAGCCACTGTAGCTTAAGCATGATGTTCATTTACAGTGTAACTGAAATGGACCTAAACTAGATCACGGGGTTATAAATCTATTTGTTTTTATTTGCTTCTTTTAAAATTATAGCTCATGGCACAAAATCACTGACAAACTAGATAACAGGCACCATATTTAATGGGACTGCTTTTTAATGAAACACTAATGAGATCATTTAAGATTTTAATTCAGTTTATTAGTTTGTTAATTTCAGGCATACTTACCCACTTAGCTACCTTTTAAATTATCATTGACCATTGACCATACATTTTCCTAAGTGAATTTTTGAAGGAAAAAAGCCAGATTTTAAAACTTGAAGTATTTACGACATTTTTTTATTATTTTATATGAAACTATTTAGTATATGTCTTTTTAAATGAGGAATAACAATTCATTTATAAGCAATCATGATATATACATTTTGCTTTTAGATTATGTTCATCACAGTATTTACTAGGAAGTACTAATTTTTGCTAAAATCATGACCTTTTCTGTGAATATTTTGTCTAATATGGTCCTTCTGATTTTTCTCTCTCCAATTCATTTCTTCTGCACTTGGATATTTTTTTTTAACAAATGAAGAATTCATTTTTTTCTTTCTTTTCATTTATTCTTTCCTTTTTTAAAAAGTTACTGACTGCAGCATTAAAGAAAAGAAAAAAAACTATGAATTATTTTTCTAGGGGAAAAAATGTACTCTTTGCCATTCGTGTTTAGTGCTGTGTACAGATTCTCAATTGTCTATGGATTTCCCTATGAAAATATTCATATAAACTTGAAATTTTAATTTCTGTTTTTTTCAAGTGTTTTAATTTGTTTCATGAATTGAGTTTGAGCCCATAAATATTTGTACTATTCCATGGGCAATAAAGTAATTGACTTCACCTTTATTCCTACACAGAAAATTAACTGAGCCATTTCCAACAGTATTTCTATATCATACTCATGAATTTTAAAGATGTTTTAAGTACATCAAATGCCTATCTGTTGCAATCTTTTTCCACTAAGATATTATTGAGGAAATGGAATAAGATTGTTGATTGAAATTATTTTTGTAGAAAGTCTGTATATTTTGTCATATTTATTTACTACAGAACCATAGCTATTAGATAAATTGAAGTTTGGAAACAGCAACTCTATGCTATGTATTTATTCCTTTTAAATAATTTTGTCCTGATGATTGTGCATAAAAACCAAGATGCTTCTGTTATTCAAAGGACTGTGCATGGTCTTGATCCAAAATTCAGGAAATTGATCAAGGAAGGATGAGTGATGTAATTTTACAACAACAGCCCACAATCTTATCTTTTGAAAACAAAATTACCTAGTTTATTAGTTTATGACAAGTTTTCTCTTTTGTTGGCTAAAATGATCTCAAATGCCACCAAAATTTATGCATTATAACTTTATCCCTTCAATAGGAGAAAACAATGTCAGACATATTAATGTGGCACTGCTTAGTATGACAATCACTCTAAGGCTCCATTTACTTATCTACAAAATGATGTAGTTGTGTTCCTTACGATTATGTCATGCATGTGGTGTGTAATGAGAATATTAATTTTCTCAAATGTCAGTTGACTCACTGTAGCTGTAAGCTTTTCTTCCTGTACTATATTAGTTGAGAGGTTTTAACATCTACGAGGATTACATCTGAATTACAACAAAATGTTTTTCAAAGCATTATGACCCAAGATGAAGTTTGATCTCCTATTTGACTCTGTGTTTAAGCATGGGACAGCCATTGAACAGGCAGGCCCACTAGGACCTCCTATTTATGCCCAACATGCACCAGTCATAATAATAACAGTATTTCTTCCTAATGAGGAATGGTTTGTAGTTGATAGTAACACATCAAAAGTTAATAATAACTATCAGATTAAAAAAAAAAGTTTGTCCCAACAATAATAGGATTCCTCACTTTTTGTGCCATTAATTTTGTTCCTAAGTCACTTAATTCTTTGAGGATTTTCTGGCTTAGTTTCTCTCAGAGGAAATGTCCTGGATTGAATGTCTTAGGTTATGGCTGACTTTTGCAGGCACACCAGACGAGTGAGATCAATTATACATCCAACAGAGAGGAAAAAGATAATGATTTTATGTGAGCATATTAAGTCTTATAAAATGTTACGGGGAAGAATATTAGTAATTGTTAATTATGCACCTGGGTAAAACAAAACAAAACAAAAAAAACAATTCATTTAGGTCTTTACTTGAATGTATTTTGCCTAATTTTAATCAGTATAGTAGACCAAAATAATAGAAAAAAATAACATGAAATAATGAACATCTTTAGTGTGTTTGAAGTTTATGATTATTTTATATTGTATTTCCTCTGATTTTTGCATAGCAGGAAGCTTCCAGAAATTCTATACTTTAAGTAAACATATTATGAGGTAACAATTGGAATGTGTTGCTCACTAGTTATAATAGGTTAAGTGCCTTACCTCCACATTTGGGCACATTGTCAAACTATTTCCCAGGCACTAAGATTATGGAAAGGTACTGCTCTTTTAAAAACAACAGTTAATTAGTAATTTTAGATTAGATTCCTTTCAGTGAAGTTAGCAAACATATAACACTCAGATACACACACACACACACACACACACACACACACGCTGCAAATCATAGCAGATGACATCTAAATGTATTTTAAATATAATGGGAAGCCTGGAATTAATTTCTTTTTGGAGCATTTCAAAAGGCATCATACTTGGGGCGCCTGGGTGGCTCAGTCGGTTGAGCATCCAACTTCAGCTCAGGTCATGATCTCACAGTTCGTGAGTTTGAGTCCCGCATTGGGCTCTGTGCTGAAAGCTCAGAGCCTGGAGCCTGCTTCAGATTCTGTGTCTCCCTCTCTCTGCCTCATCCCACTCATGCTCTGTCTCTCTCTGTCTTAAAAATAAGTAAATAAACAAAAAAACCCCAAAAGGCATCATGTAAAATATTGTGATATTAAAGGATAATAGGCAATTATTCCTATATTCAAAGAAACATGTAGTAAACAAGATATTGCTACAAAGTTATACTTTGGGTATTCAGAGTGAAACTAGAAGTAATTGATTCTTAACTGTATTTTTATACTACTCTGCCAAAGAGGATCACTAAGAGAGTCCTAATATTGTTTGACTGAAATATGAAATAAAGTATAGTGCCACTAACTGATATGCTATATTCTGGATTTTTAATTTAATTTGTATATATGTATAGAATAGTGAAGAAAGTGAGTGAAAAGTGAAAACAATATTTTAAAACATATTATGGTAAAAAATAAGGTATCTAAACTGATCTATATGTTAAAATTTTAAAATGTGATGCTAATGAAAAATAGTTCTACAGGTTGATATACAAAACTGAACTCAAAGTAATTGTATGAATTATTAAAATAAATAAAATGTCTTAAATGCTTAGAGCTTTATATTGAAGACTAATTTTCAAAAAAACATGAATTTATAAGCTGTCTTTCTTTTTTAAATTTATAAAATTCAGACAATTTACACAGAACAAATTGTATCATTATTCAAACAAACACAGAAGACAAATCATGCAACCATTTATTTACCATGTTTGAATTATTTCATATTTTGAATTAGCAGATCTCTGGGCTAAGGAATGTATACATGTTTGATATTCATTCATATGAAATATTTATCAGGTGTGCTAATCTGTGCCCTGTGGTATCAGACTCTGAGATATAGTAGAGAACAAGGAAATTAAATCTCTACTCTCATATTTGTGTTTCAGAGTATTAAACATATATATGTGTGTGTATACTGAGGGAGAAAGGAAGGAAGAAAAAGAAAGAAAATAAAGAAACAAAGAAAAGAAAAGAAAAGAGAAAAGAAAAGAAAGAAAAGGAAAGGAAAGAAAAAAAAAGGAAAGGAAAAGAAAGAAAGAGAAATTGAAAAGAGTAAAAGAAAAGAAGAAAAGTTTATAGTTATATGATGCTGAAAAAAAATGTGAATTTCATTTTTACCTACTGGGGTAGCAGTTGATGATAGTGAATCAAGGAATCCCACACACAAATATTCACACCAAGGACAGAAATGTGCCAAGAAGAAGACAGATGTAGACACAGTTAGAGGGGATGGTCAGATGGACAGGGTTGTCATCTGTGAGTTTGAGAAAATGTTTGAGAAAATGTTTTCTTTTGTCTAGTTTTCAATTTTCTCATTTCTAAAATGAACACTAGGTCCAGATCTCTTAAGATCCCTTCTAATATTTTATGTTAGACATTAAATGACTGGAATAGAGAGTTTCAGTTTTCTCTCTAGTTTGTGTAACCAGTGCCAGTGGTGGGGTCTCGGTTTATGTATCTACGTAAGGTAAGAGCAGAGATTATAACTGGGGCTTCAGGCTGATAATATTTCCTCCGTACAAAACCAATCACATATTTCTATTTAGGCCTCTTTACTTCCTTCTGTGGAAGAAAGATACATAGAAACACAATATTGAAAACAGAACTGGGCAATAAGCACCCCCTGATAACTTGCAAGGTCCAAATCGAGACTGTTCACATGATGATTCCTACTGTGTATTTGAAGATGGAATATAAGGGAAGGTGCCAACTGGGTTGTGTGTCCTGAGACAGTACTTTTAAGTTCTGAAGGAAAGAGATGTGAAGTATAGGCTAGAGGATAGTAAATGGGAGCCTCGCTGACAAGGTAAGAGACCATCAGAGCTTGGGGCAAGAAACCTACTAGCCCAATGAGAAAGGTGGTCAAGGAAAAAGTAGTTCTTGGGTCTCCTGGGTGGCTCAGTCAGTTGAGCGTCTGACTTTGGCTCAGGTCATGATCTCACAGCTCCTGAGTTCGAGCCCAGTGTCAGGCTCTGTGCTGACAGCTCGAAACCTGGAGCCTGCTTCAGATTCTGTGCCTTTCTCTCTGCCCCAACCCACTCGCATTCTGTCTCTGTCTCTCTCAAAAATAAATAAACGTTTAAAAAATTTTTTTAAAAAAAGTAGTTCTTAATGCTTTGGGTAGGAAAAGTCGGTAACTCCAACTTTTGTATGTTTATTTTGATACACATATGGATATTAAAAGAAGTCTTTTTGTTCGCCACTGCTCTGATGACTATGGCTGGCTTGTGATGCCAGGTCAGGCATAGGAGTGGAATGCAACTGACTTAGAGATTTTAGTGCCCAGCAGGAAAAGGAGCAAGCCCATGCATCTGGGAAAGAAATCAAGTCAGCCTAAGCTGACTGTGTAAAACCAGTTCTTTAATCTTAAAACAAAGAAATGTGAGTAAGGAGGAAACAAACGTAGAGAAAAATGTGGGATCGGAGGATGGCTCTTGACGAGTGTCCAGACCTGAAGAAAGGACTACAGCCACCATATTGCAGTGATCGTGTTTCCAAAATGTCCAGGCACATTGCTTGTAGTAATCAAGGAGCAACAAATACTTTTATTAAACCATGGGATCATAACAATTCAACAAAACTGAACCCAAAATACCATGTTTTCTGTCTGTGGCCTTCATTAAACCACTACAGTTTCCTTGACATGACATTTGCCAAAGTGTCTAGGAATACACCTGCCACATTCTTAATTTCTTGGTTTGTGTTACTTTCTTTTCACCCCCTTTGTTTCTTCCTCATTGATATTATTTTTTGCTGAGGACAGCAAGAGGCCCACTTGGTATTAAAAAGGAAGAAAACTTGTAAGAATTCAAAGTTTTATTTCAACTACTCAAACCAAAATAAATGATTTTTTTGTCTGTTTCTTAGCATATTGCTGTACATAGGAGCAGATAATTATGGGAAATGTATGTATTACCCAGTTGATTCTCTGAATGGCTTATGGCTATAATTATTTAAATTAAAGTCTTTCTGTTCCCTCATTAAAAATAGAAAATGTGAGCCTCCATTTATATTTTGGACACTTGAAAAGAAAAATAAATAAAATCCCACCATGATAGATTATAACATCAAAGAAAATTATAGTTTTTCTCTTCTTAATTAAGAATATTTGGAGAAGTAGCTGCTTATGCACATACTTTGAAATTATCACCTGAAGCATAACTATTAAGCTGTCTTGTCGAGTGCTGCTTGGCTTGCATTTTTAATAATATTTGTGGTACCTTGGACTTTGTACAAAGACTGTGAATTGCTTAATTTATAATCCTGGAAGATGCTGTTTCTCTGATTCCTCTTACTTGTCCAATTCCTCCTACTTGCTAGCAGTGTTCTATTAGAATATATGATGCAGAAATAGTTTTTTTTTTGTAAATGATTTAAGGTCAAAGATTTGAAATCTTTTTTGTATTGGAAGACTGTGATAAAATAATCTGAAACAGATAATATAGCATTTTGATTTTCTTTTTTTTCAGAGAAAAAATTTGTTGATGCCATTTTCCATTTTACTAATTCAAAGAATATATATCTATTTAGTTTTGGTACAGTAAGTTGATCATTTGTATTATTTTTATTTGGTTAGTTGATGTGCTCTTTTGCATGAAATATTAATAATGGCATTCAGTAACCATTTATAATAAAGAGATTTATAGCTGGATCACTTCAGGAAGCTAATGTAAATAGTTTAGTGACAGATTGCTGAAATAGAAAGCTGTTTTGGAAATCCAAGGCTAAGTAGAGTTTATGTACATTTTGAGAGAAGACAAAAGTGAGATTAAATGAAAGAACTAAGGCTTCACATAACACCATGATGTGAAAGTGGTTAAGTTAAATCTTGATGTCTTTCTCTTGTGAATTTAAGGAGCTCAGCAGTTTTTGCTCATTAGCACATTTTACTTATGCTTGTCTGATGGCAGCTAGAATTTTGAGAGGGACCATCTGAGGTACACGATTTATGTGCATCCCTTGTGACTCCACATTTTTCACATCTTTGTCAGTTGAGCAGAATCAAGAAATAATGCTCTATTTAAATTCATGTCTAAAGAGATGAAGTTTATGAAGTTTATTATCTATAATATTTAAAGTCTGAAATCAAACTCTGGATTTATTGAAAGTCAGTACGATTTCAATGCTCTTTGTGTTTCAGGGTCATTTTTAAGGATATATATATATGTATATATATATGTATATATATATATACACATATATATATATATACTTGTGTGTGTGTATGTATATATATATATATATATATATATACATACACACACACACACACAGTTTTGTATACAGATTCTGTACAAGTTTAAAAGACTTCCTTAAATTATAATAACATCCTTATGGAGAATAAAAACTTGGTTCTATATTGTTTAGAAAGTGATTATGGTACACTGAAAGTCTAAAAGCTGGAATTTTATTGGGAAAGAGGTAAGTTTAGATCTCTTTGACCTAATATTTTGGAAGCTATGTAAATCATGCTTAATTTTTTCTATACCTTATATATATATTCCAAACTCTTAATGTCATTATTCATAAAATAATGAGTTGGTAAAAAGAATTAATGCATTCCCAGGATATAATAAGAACTCAGTATTCAAAATGACAAGGCTCTTCATATATAATTTTTGTCTCTATTTTATATCTGTCTCTAGGCTTATATTTCATAGATAAATCTATGAATAAGTTTAGCTATCCAATTTGCAAAAGAATCCTAAACAGATTGGTTCAATGAAATAAGCATCTATTTTTAATTTTTAAAGTAATGAATTTTCTCTCACATTTTATTACATTGATGTGTTATTTGTAACATGCCAGAATTAAATAAATGTGGATTCACATGTTTCTTTATCCCTTCTTTTCCATATTTACTGCTTTTTTACTGTTGTCTTTTTTTTAATGTACTTCTTTTTTCTGTCACATTTTATCTACTTTCTTAGCTTCTATACTTCACTTTCTTCCAAATATACATCCTTTCACTGCTTGTTAACTGCACCCACATGGAGTTTTCTTCTTTTTCTCTGAAATACATGCTCTTTTCCCCCTGAAATGTGTGTGTGTTAACTTTTGAGTTACAGTGACTAATGTGCTATTAGTTTACTTAATCTAAAAGGTATTTTTAAAGTTCTCATTATAGAGCTTCCTCTTCTGATACCATAGAGGAAGGCGGCAGAAATTTCTAGATCTGAAATAGTTTCCTTTGACTATGTTTACTAGCTATTTTCTAAATATTAAAAAAATTTTCTTTCTATTTTACATTATATAGTGGGAAGAGATTGGCGAAGTTGATGAAAATTATGCCCCTATCCACACATACCAAGTATGCAAAGTTATGGAACAGAATCAGAATAACTGGCTTTTGACCAGTTGGATTTCCAATGAAGGTGCTTCCAGAATCTTTATAGAACTCAAGTTTACTCTGCGTGACTGCAACAGTCTTCCTGGAGGATTGGGAACCTGTAAGGAAACCTTTAACATGTATTACTTTGAGTCGGATGATGAGAATGGGAGAAACATCAAGGAAAACCAATACATCAAAATTGATACCATTGCTGCCGATGAAAGCTTTACAGAGCTTGATCTTGGTGACCGCGTTATGAAACTGAATACAGAGGTCAGAGATGTAGGACCTCTGAGCAAGAAAGGATTTTATCTTGCCTTTCAAGATGTGGGTGCTTGCATTGCTCTGGTTTCTGTGCGTGTGTACTATAAAAAATGCCCTTCTGTGGTACGTCACTTGGCTGTGTTCCCTGACACAATCACTGGAGCTGACTCCTCGCAGTTGCTTGAAGTGTCAGGTTCCTGTGTCAACCATTCTGTGACAGACGAACCACCCAAAATGCACTGCAGCGCTGAAGGGGAGTGGCTGGTGCCCATCGGGAAATGCATGTGCAAGGCAGGATATGAGGAGAAAAATGGCACCTGTCAAGGTAAGAATTTTTCTGCAGATCTGCAGGAACTGTCTGCACCAGCTGGATCACGTATATGTATTTCCTCCAATGATTATGAGCAGATGACCTTTTACTTTGCTAATTTATGGAGATTATTTCTCTTCAAGTTTGATTTCTCTCTTCTCAGAATTTTAAAATTTCTGGCAACGATCAAAGATTTAATGTAATATTTTACTGAATATACATAATTAATACACACAGAGTGTCTTACTTGCAGTGTAGTATTTCATATTCATTTTACTTTCAGAAGTTTTATCTTGAGCAACTCAAACCAAAGGATTATTTCTTAGTGTGAGTATCGTCTGCTACAAAGTATTGTCTCTCCATGAAGAGAAAATAGTAATCTTACCTTGCTATGTAAAATTCAACTGCAAGTGTTAGATGTGACTTGTTTGGCATGCTTTTAACTGCCTTTAAAAAGTTCTTCAGAAATAAGTTCAGCCATATGAACCCCATACGAAAATGCTGGTCAGCGTGTTGTTCACATATAATTGTTATTACAAGTTCGCTTTTAAAAATTTGCAAGTCAGGGGTGCCTGGATGGCTCAGTCGGTTAAGTGTCCAGCTGAGGCTCAGGTCACGATCTCACAGTCCATGGGCTCAAACCCATGTGGGGCTCTGTGCTGACAGCTCAGAGCCTGGAGCCTGCTTCGGATTCTATGTCTCCCTCGTTCTCTGCCCCTCTCCTGCTCGTGCTCTCTCTCTCGCTCAAAAATAAATAAACATTAAAAAAATTTTAAAAATTTACAAGTCAATATTGAATGCATAATAAGTAGTACCTGAGAAAATAACTTTGGAGATGGAGCCAACACAAAACTTATTTCAAATCAATTTATACTTAGGGAATTTTTTTTCTGTTTTATTTTCTTAATTGAAATGTGATCATGTATGCTGTCCCCTTCATTTGAAAATATCCTTCTTTTGCCCACAATGTGGTGAGTTAAACTTAGATGTTTGTCAATGGCTTTGGGGAACAGGGTTGTACTTTATGTCAAAGTGAAGAACAGTTTATGAGGAAGAAAACATTTTTACTTAAAAAAAATTCATTCATCATTATGAACCTTTTTCTACCATGCTGTGCACATGCTAAATAGGTAATGAGACGTATTAACTGAAGAGAAAACCAAATGCCGAGAAGTACCCTTATCCCGCCTGGTAGCTTCAATACATTTTTTTTTTTCAAAATCCACTATATAATGTGAACCAGACTTGCTCAAGTTTGCTCAGGGCTGACTGTAAATTGATTATAGATCCAGGGGATCAAAACTAGGGAAATTACCTGTAAATCATAGTGATTTTGATTAATTATTTCTCTCTAGAAACACACTGCAGCATTTAAAAAAAAATTTTTTTTCAGGGCACCTGGGTGGTGCAGTTGATGAAAGCATCCGAATTTGACTCAGGTCATGATCCCATGGTTCATGAGCTTGCACCCTGCTCCGGGCTCTGTACTCTCTCTCCTGCTCTCTCTGCACCTTGTGGGATTCTCTTTCTCTCTCTCTCTCTCTCTCTCTCTCTCTCTCTGTCTCTCTTCCTCGCTCACTTGCACTCTCTCTCTCAAAAATAAATAAATGAAAACTTCTTTTTCCTCATCAGCTCATATTCTGTATCCCTACAATATCATCTACAATTAAGTTTATGGTGTCTACAACTCTCTATACCTTTATATATGTACATACATATATGCGAAGTTTTATTAAATCACAATTATGTTTTGGAAATCATTTTTAACTTTCCAGGGAAGTTAATTATATTTTATTTGGGGTTAGATGTGAAGGAAAGTTCTAACTAACATTATCTTAACTTTTCTTTTGAACAGCTTTCTGAGTGTAACGTGAAGATATATGTAATTGTAGAATCAAAGCAGGAGATTAGGCATAATCTGTTGAATACATTTCATTATTTTGTTTAAAATATTTATAATATAAATCTTACATTTTTAAAATTTCATTTTCTAATATTACAAAGCAACACGCTATATTTGATTGTTTATGTCACTTTAGGGAATGGTATGTGGTCAGTTCAGTGCAGAACACAGTGACCTTTGTCTTCATCCAGATGGACCGAGGGTATAAAAGACCTCTGCCTTTTTAGAAGCTAATTATTTATTTCTCTGGGATTAAAACGTTCTCTGCATGCTTGTCATGAAAGTATCTTGGGAAGTAGTGTTCTGACAGAATGTTTCTCAATCCAGGAGTTCAATGCATATCTTTCTCTTCCCACACTCAGTTAGAAACCTAACTGATACATTGTAGAAAACTTCACTAGGCTGGTTGTCTAAACTCATTTATTATCTTACCCTGGTAATAGGAACAAAGGTTGTGGGGTCATGAAAATAGTGAACTACCCAGCCCCAGAGGGTGTTCTACACAACATAGTCCGTTTGAATAGTGCCTCTTGGTGTTTTCCAAAATACAGATGGCATGTGGCCACTCTATGAGGAGTTTCAAATGTTTACCCTATAAATAACCTACTTCATTGAATGAATAAATAAGTTTTGAATGCTTATTTTGGAGAATTAAGGTATCACATATTCCTGAGACATTTATATCTACACTGTAATAAGAATATGCAAATGTAAATGTCCCTGTGTGTGGCATATAAAATTCCATCATAACTTTAAATAATTCTGTGATCTTAATATGCTATCTTCAAACCATTAAATGTGGATCTTGATGTTTTAAAACTATTCTTGTTAGGGCAGAAATCTAGGGAGCATTCCTAACATCTCCTTCCTACTTGCTACCTGGGTCCTATTTATCACAAGATATTCATAGAAATCACCTCCAGGCTGTCTCTTAAAATCATCCACTTTTCTCTATTTCTTTTCCTCCAATCTATAAGTATGTCTTGTTGGAACTTTACTTTCAAATATAAGGAATGACTTTATATAATAGTTTGATTTTTGAGCCATGTGAGTGTATCACCTCTACAAAAATGCAAATCTAGTGGTTTCGCACACCCATCCTTCACTGTCCCCACTTAACCCCACCACAAACTTCAAATACTTCAATGGTTGCCTATTAAGGTAAAGTTTTTCCAGTAACTTAAGATCCTGCATGGTTTTGCCCCAGACACTTCTTAAACTATGCTTCCTCCTCTTCTCTCTGCACTAGTCACACTGGCTTTTTTTCACCTTCTCAAGAGCAGTTTGCTGACATATACTACTTGTTCTATGAATCTGTTCTCTTGCCCTGAAACATTCTTGTATCTACTTCATGCCTGATTAACTCATACTAATCCTTCAGGGGTGTCCTCCGACACCCCTTCCTCAGGGAAACTATCCCTGACTCTTCAAAGTTAGGCCTCTCTGTTATTTACTTCTATATCTTCCCTTCATTGAACCATTTAGAGTTATGATATTGCATCTTTTGTTAATTTATTATTTCATTAATGACTTTCTTTACTCCCACTAGATCACACACTCCTTGATGGCAGGGATGCTGAAGGTTATCTTAAGAAATAAGAAAGAAACCGTAAGTCGAGAGGTAGAGAAGTAAATTCAGGAGAAAATAGAACGGGCAAAGGTATAAAAGAAGATTGTGCTTTAAAATTATACTACTGCTCCTTTATCTGAGGAGGTTACGTTCCAGGACCCTCAGGGATGGCTGAAATTGCATATATACCAAACCCGATATATACTATGCTTTTTCCTATGATAAAGTCTAATGTTTAAATGAGGCACAGTAAGAGACTAACCACAACTAATAATAACATGTAACACTATAATAATATACTGTAATAAGTTATGTGAATGAGATGTCTCTCTTAAAATATCTTGTACTTTACTCACCCTTCTTGTGATGATGTGAGATGATAAAATGCCTACATGAGGAGATGAAGTGAGGGGAATGATGTAGGCACTGTGATCTATCATTAGGCTACTGCTGAACTTCTGACAGTATGTCAGGAGAATCATCTGAGTCTGGACTGTGGTTGACTGCATGTAACTGAAAACACCGAAAACAAAAGAGTGGATAAAGGCAAACTACTATATTGGTTTCTTTTTTTTTAATGTTTATTTATTTATTTTGAGAGACAGAACATAAGCAGGGAGGGAAAGAGAGAGAGAGAGAGAGAGAGAGAGAGAGAGAGAGAATCCCAAGCAGTCTCCGCACTTAGTGCATAGCCCCTCATGGGGGTCGAACCCATGTCTGCAAGATCATGATCCAAGGTGAAATCAAGAGTTGGACGCTCAACCAACTGAGTCTCCAGGTACCCCGTATTGATTTCCTTTTTTTTAACCTTTGTATTTATTTGTAGAAAGTCTCTTCAGTCACAAAATTGACAAAGTGTCTCTTAAACCAGTCATTTCTTAGTCCTAAGATCATCAGGCCAAATGTTCAAGTTCTGTGTGTTAAACCATATATGGTTGGCATATGACATATTAACTGTGATAGAGACCATCTTAGTGATTTAGACCTTAGAAATCACATCCTGAAATGTATTTATAATATACACTTATTATACACTTACATTTAATTACTGTTTCTTTGCTAATCAAAATATGTTGGGATTTAATTAAGGATATAACTATATTAAGAAGCTGAAGCGTGAATAAATCTGTTGTAATGATCATCGTATGTTAATATTTACTAAGCCTGTACTAGGATATGACCAGGTAGTTGCTCATGTGACCTGGTATAGAGATGCAGGGCATGATGGAGTTGACACAACTAGTTTTAGAGACTAAACAATCAGGACTCAGAATGCTAGGAAGCTCATTAACATATGATTTCAATCCAGAAGGCAACCAAGAAGTAATTCAGGAATCTCTGTCTGTTTAACAACTCATGCTGTATCATCTTCTTATCCCTTTATTTAATTTCCTTTAAGAGAAATTAACTACCTTTCCCATAATACCCTGCTTTTAATGAGGTAACAAAAACTCTTGTTTCTATTGTATTAATTTAAAATATAGAATCTATTTATTTTTCTAAGGCTTACTTCTATGCCCATATTTTCAATAATAAACCGTTTTAAGTATACAAATTTATTTCTTTGAAATGTTCTTTCAGAAACTAATAATGTATTAAATCCATTTATACAAGTATGTTTTCCTACTTGTTATTTATTATTATTTCTGATGAAATTCATGCTATTTTTGCCCCTTGAGAGTCATATGAAATTTTTTTTGAGTACAAAATTATTAGCAAAAACCCATTTTGGAAGTTTCTGCTTTTTATTGAAGTGAATGTGTTTGACAGAAGTAATTGAGTTCACATGAATCAAATGTTGCCTGCTGAGTTCTCTTGTGATTATGTTGCTGACTTACTCAGATGCAAGGCAAGACCACTAATCTTCATCAGTTGCTAGTGGAATGAAGTAGTAATTTGAAATTACCCCTAGATAATTATAGTTTCACTTATATCAAATGGAGGAAAGAGATTTAGATTGTGGGTCACTGCCAAAACCAGTCAGAGTGAAGAAGGTATATAGTGCATGCTAAAACACAGGGTAAGCGAGGTTACATGCCAAGGGCTGTGGAGAAAAAGCACTTATTAATTGTCCAACTGGGAGATGATTGCATAGCAAGGAAAATGTAGTGCAAATACTGAGCTCAAGAAAAGGCCTTGATTCAGAAACAGTCCAGATACTGCAGGGAGTAGTATGTCGATCATTCATACTTCTGGTGCATATTTATGTTTGAAACAAAATTGACTGGAAATATAGAGTATTAGGTGCTTGTGTAATTATGCACTAGAGAGCCTAGTTATTTTTAATTAGGCACATTACCAAAGAACATCAAAGGGGTTGAACTTTTTGGTTCTATTTGGTATGCTCTTTTATACAACAAAAGGAAACTGATTTTAATTTCAAAATTTTAACAAAAGATGGTAATTGTGGAAGTACAGAATATCAGTGGTGCATGTGTGTGTGTGTGTGCGTGTGTGTGTGCGTGTGTGTGTGTGTGTGTGTGTGTCCTGCTTCTGAGAACCATCACCAAGACAAGTAAGTGGTTAAATCATTTCATCCATTTGTAGGTATTATATATGAGAATAATGAAATTGTTTCTTTTTTCTTTTAATTCCTCCTTAATAGTTTTGGATTAGTTGTGTCACAGTTTTAGAGCATACTTTGCATTTATTTTTGTTTTTGTTTTTTTTGTTTTTTTCTAAATCAGGGTTTCTCAACACTGGTACTATTGATATTTGGGGCCACTGGTTACTATTGATATTTTTTGTTGAGTGACGGGGTAGTCCTAGTCATTGTAGGATATTTCCAGAATCACTGGCCTCTAATCCACTAGATGTAGTAGGACACCCCTCCCCACTTTGATAATCAAAAAAATGCCTCCATAGAGTGCTTAATGATCCCTGGAGGCATAATTCTAACCAGGTCAGAACCACTAATTGTCTATGTAAGTAGATGTGCTGCTAAAAACTAAATATGTCTATAGACTGGTTGTCTTTACAAAAGTGAATCTTTTTCTTAAAATTCTGCAGAATGAAGGATGTGTACATTTGGAAATATGACTGATTTAACTTGGATATCGTAGGGAACATGCTGCTTGTGAGAGGCAGCATACTCTAGTGGTTTGAACACGTGGATTCTGGCCAGAATGCCTGTATTCCAATCCTGTCTCTGCCATTTATCAGCACTGTATCTCTGTGTACATCATCGAATCTCTCCACTCCTTGTTTCCTCCATCTCTAAGTCATAGCAGTACTATGAGACATTACATGGAAATTACTTACTTCCTAGCACACTGTACTTATTCAGCAAACATTAGCTACTTCTTATAGCTCTCATTAAAAATAAAATGTATTTACAGGAGTATATGTTTGTCAATTGCCAAATACAACGTAGTTTCAGGTTAGAAAATTCTCGAGTTTTCTCAACCTAGAAATTATATTCTTGAGCAGTATCATTTATCAAATGATAATCCTACATTTTTATTTATTGTATGATGAAAACTATGTAAATATATTAGAATCTCTTTTATAAAGAAGATTTGCTTCCTGATTACCTATTATGATTCATTCTTTATTATTATAGTTAGCACTGTATTCCATGTATAGAATTCCTGTATCCTAGGAATGCAGACACATAGGTATACAAACATACATATAGATTCACATCTACAGTTGCAGTTTATGAGAGTTCCTAATGGCAGTGTGAGTGTGTAAGTTTAGGTAGGGAAGTAAGAAAATAGTTCTCTGAAAAGTGATGTTTAACCTAAATGTGGAGTAAAACAAAACAAAACAAAACAAAACAAAACAAACAAAACAAAACAAAAAACAATGATGTAAAGATATACAGATGGCATAACAAGCAGAAGGAGCTTTCAGTGCAGAGATCCGTTGTATTACATTAATCAATTTTACGTATATCTTTTTTCTTTCTAAAATTATATTTTAAAGTGTATTTGCGTATTAAAATTAGAGTAATAAAAGAGCTACAAATTCCTAGAATTACCTGCTAAAAGAGTCTGTTCATATACATAGTATACTATATCTTAAGGATAGAGAATTCCTAATATCTATGGTCAAACACAGACATATCAAACATGAAATAATTCAGTATTTTCACTGGGTGGCTCCTTGGAAATTATTACATTCACTGAAAGTATGAAAGGTTTTTCTTTTTTAAGAATTTGATGTTTCATTGATCCAACGATGGCTAGTAACTGGTGAATCTTCTGCCTTATGTGCATAACAAAACAGGGAGACTTGGCAATGGAAGAAAGGAAAAAGAACTAAATACTCTAACAAACTGGTCTGTTTGTCTCCTAGACAAACTTTTAATCTTTATTTGCACCCTTACTTTCTCACTCATAAAAGATATTATACTATCAATAGTCTTGAGTCCCTCCCTCCTTCCCCCATCTCTCTTTTCATACATATCTATCTATCTATCTATCTATCTATCTATCTATCATCTATCTATCTATGTATATATAGAAAGAGAGACGGAGATGGAGGGAAAGAGAATAAATGTAACACATGAATGCTATACTTCATATGTATAGTAATTCTAATACCTGGTTTGGGTGGATTTCTAGGATATTTTATTATGCTGATGGAACATTCTGTATTGTTACTGTGCAAATGGATTATAACATTAATGAACTGGAGCTCCGTCATGATCATATGGATAGAGAATTAATGATTATATTTATGCTCAAGTGGCTTGCACTGTACAAAACACCTCTTGATGATAAACATTTGTTAACATGAGATGCACTGCATAGGGTCCTTTTATTATAATGTTAGTATAGAATGATAATTATTAGACCAAAAATAATTACACAGATCTTACGAAGGCCACATCTTAATTTATGTATTGAGTTGATTTAAGTATACAAGGAAACTAAAACATACTCTTTTATTGTTTGCTTCTTTTCTTATTATTTGGATAGCAGGAAAAGGACTTTCATGAAGTTTGATAACACAAATCAGTATAGCTCTCATGGGAAAAATTGTGTGTACAGAGAAACTTAATGTTGAAAACTCTGAGTGTAATTCAGCAAACATCTCAGTGTCTGCTTTCAGATTTTCAAGAGCAAAAAAATTCAAAAAACTTAATGCAGATGTTAAGAAATGAAGTAGCCAACCCTTTCATAAAATAATTAAGCAAACTTACAATCTTAAATCTGAAGGCTGCTTAAGATGCAGCCCTCAGTTCAAATCTTACTCTTCCATTTCATAAATGTGTGACTGTGGACAAATATAAAAACAAACTGAGCTTAACATTTCTCCTCTGTGAAATCCTTAATAATACAATATACATGCACAAAATCTGCCTGTAAATGCATATGAAGTCTGCCTATTTCAGGAATGTTATATGGACCAGCAACATCCACATGACCTAATTTTTTAGAAATGAGGAATTTCAGGTCCCACCCCAGAAAAACTGAATCAGAATCTACATTTCAGCAAGATCCCTTGGTGCTTTTTTCCATACATTCAAGTTTGAGAAGCACTGATTTAAAGGACTCTTGAAGTGAATGTTCTTTTCTTTGTTTTACATATTTGGAAACTGAGGTACAAATAAATTAGGACCGTACAACTATGTAAGAAATACATTTATCCTAATCCTTTTGGATACTTGTCAAGATATTTCACTATTCATGTTGTTTCAGAACTATTATGCATTAATTTTATCTTTGTCTCCTTCTCCAGATCTTCCTTAATATGGCTTTTTGATATAGATTGTAGTTATAGAACTTTTGACAGTATTAGGTCTAATGATACTATTTTCCTTTTTTAGTATCTGCTAATTGCATCTTGACTTAGAAATCCCATACTTACTATCTATTATTTCTACTATTATAATAAACAGACAATACCAGAAAATTAGGGGAACAATCAAACCACAGCAAAGTAGAGAAAAAATACAAGTGGCACCAATGTTCTAATCACTCCAAATTATGAATTTACCTATTCATTCATGGGATGCTTGTTTTTTTGTCATTGACTCACAGGAGTTCCTTACACGATTTAGCCTTTCCTCCTATTATTGGGACCAACTTTTATCTAATTCTACTATTCTCAACAATTATAGTTCAACAAAATAATTTAAACCATATAATTGCTGGACACCCCTACAAGAAATTCTGATCTCATTGTGTAGTACCAGCCAGGTTATCACTATTTTTTTTTAAAGATCCCCAGGTAGTTTATAATGTGTACAGCCGGGATTGAGAAATATTGTAATATTTAGCAATAAAATTTGCTGGCTTTTGGAGGCTAGTGTAAATGTACACACCAAAACTTCACACAGGGAACGCCACAGATTTTGATTCTTAAAGATTGATCTCCTCCCCCCACCAAGAGGCTATGCACACACAAGCCTCTTTGGCTGTCCTTGTGCACGTGGGCATTGTTTTTCTCTGTGGCTTTTGAGGGGATAGCCAGCTCTTCAAGGTTTCGGGCTTTCTGAAGGGCACCCCACGTAACAGAATGTTATGGCTCTTTTTCTTAGAGCCTGGAGTATTCAAATCCACTCCCCCACATCACCCCACCTGGCCTGGAGAACAGCAGGCTTAGCTCCAGCAGGCTGCTTAGCAAACCGTGCTTTAAGTCCCTCTGTGTTTCTGCCCCCTGTGGCCCACCTGTCCCACACCTTAAAAAAAAAAAAAAATATATATATATATATATATGCATATATATATATGTTACTTTTCTTATAACTTCCTTACACTGAAAAAAAACAAAACAAAACAAACCCTAATATTTGGTCTTGTTTAATTTAGCATTTCTAGGTGTCGCTGGATCATTTTCAGGTTTCCTTTTACCTTTTGGATGTTCAGATTTAGGATTAGAATTGTATATTTAACTTGAGATTCTTCATTCTCCTACTGTGCTTTGTACAGTATATAAGCACAATTAATTACAATGATTGATTTGTAGTTTGTAATCATATACAGCCTCAATGATAATATCAGGATTAATGAATAAAAAGCACTAATTTTTAAGGCCACATTTCTATTACAATTAATACATTAAATGTTTTGTGCTCTAACTGTATATGTTTATTTAGTGCACCTCCTGTATGGAGTAACCTTGAAAATTCTGTTTAACCATTTTTAATGGTTGCCCAGAACACTAACTTTCTAAGTAACAAAAAAGAAGCTTACTTGTAGGTTTCAGTCTAATTGATTTATTAATATAGTTAGTTTACAGTACTTACAGAAGATAAGGTAAGTATGCTATTTACCTAAATGATATAATTTGTTGCCTTTCAGTTTCACTTGTACATTAGTCCAAAAGGACATGCAAGTTATTATAAAGCAGGAAGGCATGGGGCAACACGCTCTGGCATAGTTCTTTCTAGAAAGTGTATCATGCTTTAACTCTACCAATAAAAATATGAATTCTAAGCTCTCCATGATCTCATAACTTGCTTTCATTACATGAAAAGTGCTTTTGTATCCTTTATTGTTTCTGGTTTTGGATGTGGGTCACATCTTATCTTCTAGTATTTTATTCTCTTTGGTGTTTAAGTGTTTTGTCTGCATTTAAGGCTGGACAGTAGGAATTTGTGTATAAGAACTGAAGTGATTTGTTGATATGCTCTGATCTGTGCTGAGCTTGAAGATATCCTGCTCATTTGAGTGCCCTTAAGGTATAGGTTAAAAAAAGGAAAGGAAAGAACGAAGAGCCACAGTTTGTGGGAAGTAACAATTAGGGCAAATGATAATTTGACTGATGGATAACTCCATTTCTTTGATGGAATTGTTAGCAGGAATCAGACTTGGAGAATGAATGCTTCCAAAGTTCCTGCTGTGTGATTGTGAAGGAGAATAATAACACACTACTCCATATGCATAAGGGCTTTGCTTCTGATGAATTCAAAGCACTTTGAAAGGATTCCATTAGGATATTTCTTAAATAAGGGGTGGGACTATCAGAATTTTATTTTCCACTTTATAGATTGGAAGTGATGTGATCTCACCAAGGTTTTCCAGGGTTCTGCTTATGCTTTCCTTTCCAACACTATACCTCCAGTTTTATATTTTACCGTCAAAAAGCAACATAATTACGTGCTCCTGTGAAGGATTTCTAATATCCACCTATTCCCAGTATCTTCCAATGCTAAAAGCTTCTTTTTTTAGAACCGGACTGACCTGTATTATTTATTTATTTAAAATTCTCTTTAGAAGGTTTTGTGTGTCATCTGTTGTTGCTCTCTTGGTTCAAGCATGATTTAATATGTCAACCCTGGTTTGCTTAACTGGGCTTGATTGTCTTCCATACTTTACTTAGAACTAGGCATTGTCCTTTCAAGCATGTTCCTGCCCAGATAAATGAAAATGTCACAACAGTGAGTACGCCTTGCTTTGTGACAGCAGTAGCTTTCTTTGACACAGTCAGTGGTTGCAAAGAGGGGTGGTGGGCGAATTTAAAAAGTAATAATAGAGCCAACTTAAGTCAAGTCGGTCCTGTTCAAATCCACGCGGACAGGAGCAATAGATAATGCACTTAAACTTGGGGAACTTCACTCTTCGGGTGAAAACGAAGTTAAATCCAAAGTAGGAAATTTTTCCCACTGTGGACAAGAGGAAAACATCTGTTAGCAGTTTCTTTAAAATAATACCCAGGGATAGCACTTGATTTTTATAGTTTGATTTCTTCCATGCTTTATTGCCAGACCAGACATATTACTGCTCTCAGTTCATAACATTAGAAATAATCCACAGGGGAAAAAAATGTTAACCATCTCCCACAATAAAAGTATTGTTTATGATTTCAAAACCTGGATTTGATTTTAAAGAGTAGAGGCTGATGAAGCTTCGTACCTGGCAGAAAGAAAATCCTCTGTACATGCTATTTAAATAGCTTTAAAAGTTAAAAGCAGTTTCAGTGAGAGATAACCCTAGAAGAAGTGCTTGAGTTTTTGTTTGTTTTTGTCACTTGTTCTATCATCTGTTGGTGGCTCTACCACCACCTAGGGATGGTGACCTACCCTCTTAGCAGACACAGGACACTGGGAAATGGGAGCATATTCTGTGGAGGACGGTCTGCACCAGGTCAGCTATGCAGGTCAGGGACTTATTTAAAGACTAAGGAGGTTTTTGAGTGTGTGGGTTTGTATAAGTAAGTTCAGTGTGAAAATCTTTATCTCAATTTGAGGGGAAAACAAACTGGACCAACAGGGCATATTACAAGTATTTAAATATATGTGACAGGAATGGAGAGTCAATTAATAACACATTGCTCCGGGACTGAAGAAAAAGCTGGCATTCAGGAAGCACAAAGGTTGACAGATACCGGAGTTTTGAAAGAATCTGATGAAAGTGAATATCTTAACCAAGGGCAACCTGTACCATCAGTGAAAAGACTGGTCCAAGCATTTCCATGATCAGACCTCAGGAGAACTTGTTATTTTCATCTGAAGTTAGAAGAGAATGGAATTAAAGTTGAGGGGAAAAGGACCTTGTTCCTAGAAAATACAAAGTGGGCCAAAGGGAATAGTTTGACTTTCAAGTGAGTGTCAAAAGCTAGAACTTAGAAATAATAGGGATCCCAAGAAGTAAGGCCTAAGGTTCTGAACACCAGAATTGTCAGGATATCTTTTTTTTTTAATGATTATTTATTTATTTTGAGAGAAAGAGAGAGTGCACGAGCAGGGGAGAGGCAAAGAGAGAAAGAGAAAAGGAATCCTAACCAGGCTCCATGCTCAGAACAGAGCCTGATGCAGGGCTCAGTCTCACAACTGTGAGATCATGACCTGAGCCGAAATCAAGAGTCGGACGCTTAACAGACTGAGCTACCGAGGTGCCCCTCAGGATGTCTTAAATGGGATGATAAAGCCAAAGAAGGGTTGATATGATTCCAAAGACCTACCATGTGCCGATACTGTTAAATATTTTATTCACATTCTCTCTTTTAAGCTGACAACATCCTATGAGGCATAGTTTCTAGACCAACTGAAATTCATGGTAATTTTGTTTAGATCACTCAAACTAAAACTAGAAAGTGGCGACCTGACATTTTGACTCAGGTGTGTCTGTTTCCAAGGCTGTCTTTTTTCCACCATGTATTCTCCGTTATAATACTTAAGCTTCACTTAATTTGGGAGCTTGATGCAGATCACATGTGTGCCTATTAGTCTGTTGCCCTTGGCAGCTGCACTATAATGTACATTAGGAACACTGGCACCCCAGAAAGACCTAGGAGCCACCAGAGTCATCTGAAAGATTCTTGTCCCCACGTCTGACCTCACAGTGAGGACTGGGAAAGACAATTTAAGGTGGCTAGAAAGGAGGCATAACAAAGGGTCAGAAGAATGGAAGACACCAACTTTTGGAATAAACCTCATAGTCATGTTATGTTTGAGGAGAGCATGGGTCAGTGGGTGAAGATCTCTCAATCCACTGCTGACTGTTTTGCTTTGTGCATTCTTGTGTACATGAGTTACTTTGCCTTGCTGGTATTCTCCTGTAAATATTATAGGAGGCTTTAAGAAAGATGTTTTGGCTTTCGGAGTATTTGCGTGTCATTGTATTCAAATTTTTTTTGCTGTTTTGTTGGTTTTGCTTTGTTTGGGTATGTGGTATGGAAGAAAACAAACTGTACTGTATAATGTGAGTGAGGAGACTTCTCAGGATTCAGGCTTGGGAACGCTCTCTGTGCCTCATGGACCTGGTTGGATCTTTAGGTTTTCCTCTCCGCAATAAAGAAACGAAATGATTCTTCATCTCCCACAAATCCTGACAGACTTTCATAAATAAAATAGTACAATAAAAATAATATTCATTTCTCTTTCAACTGACTTAAATTAAACAACCAGCTCAATTGTAAGGGCAAACATTCTTATGCTCTAATGGGTAAAACAGAACTGTTACAGGAAAAAAAAAAAGTTCGTATTTATGTATTATTAGACCCAGCTATATGCCAAGTATATGGAAGGCAATTCAATTCTGACAATAACCCTGCCAGATATATACTGTTATTTCTATTTTATATTTGAAGAAACTGAGGCTGATATCGACTAAATTTGATTGCAAGCACCCTGAGTTGATGGTTAGCTTTGAATAAAGATTTGTTTGGCTTCAATGCATATTAACTTTGAACAAAAACCATATTATCCCAAGTCACCAGAAGTTACATTTTATTTATTTGATTTTTTTTAAAAAATTTTTTTGATGTTTATTTTTTGAGAGAGACAGAGCATGAGCGGAGGGGAGACAGACAGACGAAGACACAGAATCCAAACAGGCTTCAGGCTCTGAGCTGTTAGCACAGAGCCAGACATGGGGTTTGAACCCACAGACTGTAGGATCATGACCTGAGCTGAAGTCAGACGCTTAACAGACTGAGCCACCCAGGTGCCCCCACATTTTATTTTTTAATTAAAAAGGAAATGAAACTTTAATTATTCGAGTTATGTGGGGAAGAAAGGACAAATGTGATGAATATTGTAGCACTGATGTGGAAAAAAATAATAACTGTGACTTGTTTTAGCAATAACTGGTATTTGATTTAAAATTGGTCACATTCAAAGATCAATATTTGGTAGTAATTGTAGAAAAGGTATAAGCAGAACTAATTCTGTTTAGATATCGATGTAGTCAGTAATACTAAGAATTATAACCAAAATCAAGATTGTATAATTATCATATAAATTGAATATGTTATTTACTTTTGGTAGGAAAAATTAATTAAATCTGATCCAATTATAAAAAACTGCTAATGTGTGACCACTTAGAAAGTACAAAAGATGTAGTTTCATATGATCTAAAAATAATATATATGTGTTCACACACTATTGATATATTAATGATACTTCCTCATTTGCTTACGTCATGAAAATAGGAATTGAAGAAATATGACTAGACACAAATTCCCTAAGAATATTACCGCCACCCCCCCCGATCCTTCTCCCTTATCCCTCTCCTTTCTTCTCTTCTTCTTGCCTCTTTTCTGTCTGCTTTTAGGAACCCCTATTTTCATCTTCCAAAGATAGTAACTTGCAGATTTTTCAGTGTATTTCAAGTTAAAGCTTGAGGTCTTTCCTTTTTACAGTTTTAGAATTATAAATATTGCTAGTCTTACATAATAAGGTCAAAAAAAAAAGAGAGCTATGTCTCTGGCTGCTATAGAAAAAGATATGTTGTTTTTCTTTATTTTGTCCAATCGGTTTCTAATTCATAACATAGTTCTTAAATGCTCTTTAGAGCTTGTAGATTTATAACAGCTGATTACAACAAAATGTTCCATACTTTCTGTATGGAAAGGACAGACACAAACCAAATGTAACTGGCTTCCATTAAACCTCACATTTCCATGTTATTTTCAGAGAAGTCTCACTTGCTTTGGTCTTGGAAACAAAAAGATTTTTTTTAATTATATTCTGTCATTTTAGCTTTTCTATTGCTAACATGAATATATCCTATTTAAACCCAGGAAAGTACTGAATACTTCAGCTCTTATGGTTAATTAAAACACACGTAGCACATATTTTTCCTCATGAAGTAGCATTTGACCTTGAAAAACTCTGAGGCCCAACTCCCAGACAAGATTTAAAGCCAGGTTATATATATTTTTTCTTTTTTTCTTTTCTCCAATTCTTAATTATTCATTTCTAAAGCCACTTAGGTCTTGCATTGTTTTGATTACTTCTACTTATAACCTCTCTTAATTTCTTTCTTTCCTCCCTTTATTATAAATTTCTCTATTATAAATTATTGCCTTCATTTAAAGGTCTACTTTGTGAGGAGCACCTGGGTGGTTCAGTGAGTTAAGCATGTGACTCTTGGTTTGGGCTCAGGTCATGATCTCCCGGTTTGTGGTTTTGAGCCCCTTGTCAGGCTCTGTGCTAACAGTGCAGAGCCTGCTTGGGATTCTCTTTCCCTCCCTCTCTCTCTGTCCCTCCTCTGCTTGCTCTCTCTCTCTCTCTCAAAAAAAAAAAAAAGTTTACTTTTTGAGAGAACCCTACATTAATTCCTCAAAAGAAAGCTATTTTTGAAATTTTACTTCTTACGCCTCTTTCAGAAGAAACTTGATTGTTTCCTTGTAATGAAAGGACAGAGAACTATATACTCTTATGATATATAAAGACATTGCTTGACTCATGAATATTTGTTAAATGTGTGTAGAAATTTTCTGTAAAAAAAACTCATGCTTTTTGTTCTATCATTAGAGATAGTGATTCAAGGATATTGAAGGTGGTATTAATAATTATAATAATAACAATATGTCTAATACTTTTATAGCAAGTTCTGTGTGTCACATCCTCTTCTAAGAACTGCATATTTATTATATAATTTAACCCTCACAGAAACACACACAAACCCTATGAATCGGATATAATTTTTACCTTTTTACTGACAGTTTATGTAACAAGGTTTAGTCAGTAAGTAGTGAAGTTGGGTAAAAGCTTAGGCCATTTGTCTCAGAGTCTCTGTTCTTTTTTTTTTTTAAGTTTATTTATTTATTTCAGAGAGATAGAGACAGTGTGAGTCGGGGAGGACACAGAGAGAGGGAGACAGAGAATTCCAAGCAGGATCCACACTGTGAGTGTGGTGCCCAATGCGGGCCTCGAATCCATGAAACTGTGAGATCGTGACCTGAACCAAAACCAAGAGTTGGCCACTTAACAGACTGAGCTACCCAGGTGCCCTCAGCGTCTCTGTTCTTAACCCTTATATCATACTGGCAACGGAGAGACCAGCACAGTTTTATAAGCATTCATTATTCCTTGATTTTTCCATCAAGAGATAACCAGCTAAAAAGAAAAGAAGACCTTATGTGTGATCATTATATGAGTGATAAATAAAAATTTAAGTAGACTTCATAACAATATATTCATGGCCTATTCTTTTGATTGAAAATCTCTAGCACGCTTAGGCACTTGATACTTTTTTCTCATAAAGAGAATAATTGAAATTCAAAGAATTTCCATTAAGAATGACATTTACATATATGCAAACTCTGACTAAAAGCAAACACAAATTGTTATGAACAAAGCAGTATTTCCATTCAAAAGTATATTAATATGAAATCTAGTAGAAACTCTTTCCTACTAGATACTTCGTTTTTGCTCACACTCAGCTCCTCTTGTTTCCTTTTAAACATGCAACAGAGAACAGTTTCATTTGTACAGATGTACTTTGTCACATTTGAGCATTTTTTTTGAAGGGGACATGGGAGCCATCCAAAATCTAAGAAGATCTTTATCATCAAGCTTTTGCAAGAGATTTTTTTTTGAAATAGGGATTTGAAATATTATTTTTAAGCTTAAAAATACACAAATAATAAGTTAAATAGTATAATTAAAACATTAAAGATTGACATTTTCAGTTGAAGATAATTTACCTCTTCCTAGGCGTCATTATGACTGTCTCTCCACAGCGATTTAGTCACAAAGAGAAACACATTATATTTTAAATAAATTGATAGGAGTTTATGTTGGAAGAAAATATCCCCATTACAGCTTTTAGATATACCTGTCCATTTAATTCATTTTATTATTTTAAAAGGAAGAGTAAAATTCTTAGTTACATGAGTAGAAGGATCAGATATAAACGAAAGGGATCCCCATGTCCAGTTGGAGTGATCATATATTAATATTTTAGCTGATTCTTTCCCCAAGTTAATGTATATTGTTGTTATTCAATTTACCTATAAACCCTGTTTCTTATTTATATTGAGCACATTTTATTTATACTTAGCATATTATATATTATATACATGGAAATGCATGATTTTATATATGATTTCATTTTTTCATTATTTTCATCATTTTATGTGAAAAATAAGAAATATATTTTTCTCATTTAACAAATAAAATTTTACGTTAGGAAGGGTGATAACCACAAGCCATGGGGAAAAGTACTGGACCACATTCAAATTAGCCTTATTGTTCTATAATATCTTACTGGAGTACAAGGTTAATTAGTACCATAGGCAATATGCATTATTCATCACTGCAATCAGGCTTTTATTCTGCTGGGTTTTTATCGACTACAAATTGTTGTTCTTCTTATAACAAAACCTTGATAAACTATTGTCATATTTAATTTTACTGAATTACATTGGTGATACATACTTTAGCTCTGTACTTTAAGTATTCTGAAGATGCCATGCCATCCCATCTAGAAAAGTAGACAACAAGATTAAAAACCAATGTTCTCTTCTATAAAAGGACATAAACTTTCAAGACAATGAATGCAAGTTATTGTTTCTTATTGCAGGTTTTTTTTTAATTTTTTAAAATTTTAATGTTTATTTCTTTTGAGAGAGAGACAGAGCACGAGAAGCTGAGGAACAGAGAGAGAGGGAGACACAGAATCTGAAGCAGACTCCAGGCTCTGAGCTGTCAGCACAGAACCTGACGCGGGGCTTGAACCCACAAGCTGTAAGATCATGACCTGAGCTGAAGTCGGACACTTAACCGACTGAGCCACCCAGGCGCCCTTGGAATAATTATTTTTAACACACATTTTTCTCATATATTTATAAAATTATTAATTCATCTTCTCTCTCTCAGTAGAATGTAAACTACCTGATAACAGAGACTTTATTAAACAGTAGTACCTGGAACAATGACTGATCTATGCCTTAAATATATTTTTTTTGAATTTAAATAACCATGCGTATACATTTGCAAATAATATATATCTGTTGACCAACACTGTAATATGACTTCTATTGCAAAATTAAGAACAAGGAAAGAACATCCTTGTCTCCATTTTTGTTCCTGTATGTCCCCTTCTCTTATATAAAGGAGACAAAGATAGGAAAAAGGAAGAGAAGTCAGGCACCTGGGTGGCTCAGTCAGTTGGGCATCCAACTTCAGCTCAGGTCATGATCTTGCAGTTGGTGGGTTCAAGCCCCATGTTGGTCTATGTGCTGACAGCTCAGAGCTTGAAGCCTGCTTCAAATTCTGTGTCTCCTCCTCTCTCTGCCCCTCCCATGCTCATGCTCTGTCTTGCTCTGTCTCTCAATAATAAATAAACATTTTTAAAAAAATAGAAAAAAAGGAAGCGAAGTAACGGCAAGAGGGCAACACAGAAATGATTATCTATTATGTAATCCAAAGTTGTAGAATCAAAAGATAGTCCTATAGCATGAATCCTAATTCTCATTTTCCTTCATTTTACATCACTGCAGACAAAATTTTCATTAAATCAGATAAATTGATAAATTTCTCCTTTTCCTTACTTTTCAGAAGTCAGATCATTAAGATTAACCACAAACAGCACAGATGCAAGACAGTTGCAACAGATGTTAAATGTAATTTTAACATTTTATTTTTCAACAGGGACTATACATGTCGATTTCATAGATCACTTTGTAACCTTCACTTGCCTGGAGATCAGTTGTTAAAACAAATTTTGGCTACAGCAAGACACTTCAGTTTATTGCTTTTTGATAATTTGTCCATAAACAAATGATTTTTTCCCTCATAGGTATGATTAGGAAAATTTTTGAGATTCTTTTCTCTTTTCTTTTCTTTTCTTTTCTTTTCTTTTCTTTTCTTTTCTTTTCTTCTTTTCCAATCACCAGTCACTTCTGATACTCAAACAATGATTTAGTCTTTGACTTCCAGAGGAAGAGAAAAACTAACAGAAAATATTTTATGAGTAAGGAATATCAGTTTTGTTTACCTGATGCAGAACTTTCCATCTAATTTAGCCTGAGTCTAAAATTTTAAATGGAAAGTTATACAGGGTATAGGTAAAAATACCTGCTTCCCTGTCTTAGGAAGTTCTAAGAATAGAACTGTAATCTGGAAAATATTAGTCATAAATTGTTTGTCTCATGGAAACTTCTACACTAAGTTACCATGTTAATAATGTTGGTTTCAATCTATTAAGTCATTCTTTCCTTCAGAACACATTGAGGACATTTATTTATTTATTTATTTATTTATTTATTTATTTCCTACATCAATTAAAAATGTTTATGGAAATCCAGGTACTGTGTAGTTGAAGAGGAAGTTTATTTGCAGAAAAAGGAAAAAAAAAGCTTTACTCTCACACCTGTATATACTTCCATATAATTAAGCACGGATATTTTTCACCTTTTCAAGTTAATTTTATTGCTTATGTGATTGTTAGAATGTCTAAGTGCAGAGAATTACGAACAAAACCTTGTTAAAACTGTTGAATATTTATCTTATGACTTCAGCATATCATACAAAGCCTCTTTAGAAACCATCCATTAAACTGGTATGAAATAGTCATTATGTCAATGTTTAATTATTCCCAGCCTATTTTTTTTTTACTGAAGGAAGGAAATAAATTGACGACATTTCTAACTCAAGATCTGATACAGAATTTTAGCATGCTGCAGTTAAGACAAACAAATTCAAAATATCCTTATTGGAGAGCATGGGTGGCTAAGTAGGTTAAGCATTTAACTCTTGATTTCATCTCAGGTCATGATCTCACAGTTCGTGAGATTGAGCCCCAACTCAGGCTTTGCACTGATAGCATGGAGCCACTTGGAATTCTCCTCTCCCTCTTTCTCTGTCCGTCCCCAGCTCTCTCTCTCTGTCTCTAAATAAATAAATAAATAAATAAATAAATAAATAAATAAAATGTTTTAAGAAAATACATCCTAATGGCTGACATATTTTACAACTCATTACCTTTAGTCAACATAATGTGTAAAAATCCATGGAAGGAAAGATGCCAATTTAAGTTTCGAAGAACCCAGACTGATGATGAATGAAGACATAGATAGTTAATGGTGTTTCAGAAACCATCTCTGCTGGAAACAGGTGACTATGGTTAAGTCACGTTACTTGCCAAAGCCTCCATTCTCTCTTTGAAAGACAGATTGGCTTAGTACAGTACTTTTTAGAATGAGTTTCCTAGACATTCCTCTGGTCCTTAAAGATCATTTATTAGGGTTTTATGGATTATATTTTAATTTCCACAAAAATCTTAAAAAGTGTCTTAGTGCTTCCGGGCTGCTATATGAAATACCAGAGATTGGGTGGTGTATAAACAAACACATTTATTTCTCACAGTTCAGGAGGCTGGGAAGTCCAGGGTGACCATGGTGGCAAATTTGGTATCTGATGAAAACCCTTTCCTGGGTACAGACTACAGATTTCTCACTGAGTCCATGGTGGAAAAGACTCCCTCTGAAGTCTCTTTAATATGTCATCTATTCCAATCAGGACTCAACCCTCATGGCTTTAAGACCTTTCAGAGACGGTGCCTACTGATACCATCATCTTTGGAGGTTAAGGTTTCAATATAAATTGGGGAACAGGGGTGCAAACATTCATACCATAGCAAAAAGTAATGTAAATATGTTCTAAATCTGAGTACTGGCAGAATGTGCATTTTATTTAGGTCTGCTCATGCACTGTTTAAAAGTAACCCTTTATTCAAATTCAGTTTTCTTAAATAATAATTATTCCAAGTAAAGGTAAAAGAATAGAGCCAGGTCATTTGTAAATGACACATGACCAACCAAAATTCAAATGAAAATAGTGTTCATTGTGTGGATAAATGTTTTACAACCTTTAACTATAGAATAGTTTCAAAATAATTGAATCATCACTTTGATTAAACTCATAAGTTCCCCTGGAGTTCCTAGGTGTCTCAGTCGGTTAAGAGATTCATTCTTGGTTTTGGCTCATGTCATGATCTCACAGTTGGTGAGTTCAAGTCCCACATCAGGCTACACAGGTGGCAGCCTGGAGACTTCTTGGGATTCTCTCTCTTTCCCTCTCTCTGCCCCTCCTCGGCTCTCACCATCTCGGTCTCTCTCAAAATAAATAAGCAAAATTTTAGAAAAAGAAAAGTTCCCCATGTAATGACAGCATATTTGAACACGGCATTTTAGTTTCAGCTAAATAGCATGATCTGTCACATTAATTAGTATTGTTAATTTGAATTTTATTGGTTCTATAGTTTTATTTATATTAACTTTGTAAAATTATTTGGCTTTATAGTTATAGCAACTGTAAACTAATAATTTTATCTTTAGCTTTATATTTTTATAGACAGTCTCTGCCATACAATGTTTCAACCAGCTACCATGTTTTTGACTGCACAGTGGTGACCAGTGGTTCACATTTGGTAGAAACCATACTTCAAATTTTGAATTTTGGCCTTTTCCTGGACAGTGATATATGATTGATCCTCTCTCGTGCCATAGCTCCCACTCAGGCACACCATCATGAGGGTAAACAACCGCTACATTCATAATCATTCTGTACGCATACAACCATTCTATTTTTCACCTTCAGTACAATATTCAGTAAGTTACATGAGATGTTCAATACTTTATCAATACTTTGTTATAAAATAGGCTTTGTATTGGAGAATTTTTCCCAACTATAGGCAAATATAAGTGTTCTGAGCATTTGTACTACGCTATGATGTTCATTAGGTTAGGAGTGTTAAATGCATTTTCAACTTACGATATTTTCAACTTATATTGGTTTATTGGGATGTAACCCCATTGTTAGTTGAGGAAGACCTAAGCATATTAAGTAAGGTAACAAAATTTTTTCAAAAATTAAGTACTGAGAGATAGAATTTTTTTCTTTATAAGTGACTGAACGTTATTCAAGTTTTAGAACTTGGTTCTAAAATTATTTTTCTTTTTGAAAATGAAATTGTTGTATTATTATCAGGCTTAGTACTTTATGTACTTTTACCATGAATCATATACTCTAGGATGTTTTCTGAATGACTAGTAGATGGAATTAAAATTTTCAATATAGAAATAACCTTCTACTGTTGTTGCACACTCAGCATTGCATCCATCTAAGTTACTTGTTCTTTAAGTGAGAATCACTGAAGAATTATTTTTAACCCTTTGAGGTGTGTGTACATTGGTAGGCTAGCTCAAGAAGTCTTATTACTGTTGGTTTGAAATTACTCTGCCCAGAAAAAAAACAAAAACGAAAATTTATTGTTGCAGTTTTCTTAATTGATACATAACTGATTAGAAATCAACTCTTTAAAAAGTGGAAATGATCAGGTTTGAATCACACTGAGTGGAACCTTTAAGTACTGGTGGATTTGATCCTATAGGGCTAAAGAATCTTTCTGAGGTATGGGGAAAACAAATACAATGAGTAATAAGAGGAACTATATTTCCAATTTCATAATTAGAAAATATTTTGAAAGCATCAATTATATATCACAAAGCATTATAGATATCATGGGACTCATTTGTTTCAATATTCATATATCTTGCTTCGAACGTTAAGCTGCACAGCCCCTGCCCTGAAATGGTAGGTACTTATACATATAACACTGGCAACATGCTGAGATGAAATAGTAGAAATTCCACATTTTCACGTCAAACTGCTTTTTTAATTATTTTGTAGTTAAAGGAATAGGTTTTCCCATAAGAATTTTTGAATAATCTCAAAAAATGTGTTTAAAGTCTAAAGAAAGTAAAATACCTACTGGCTATAAAACTATGCTCATATAGTAATTTCTGTCATATACTGACATTTCAAGACACCAAATAAAATAATTGTTTTTCACATTAAAGTGCATTTTCTAGCTTAAGGTCTGATTGAGGGCCTTATTAGTATAATATTTGATTATTTCCAAAAATATGCTCTTATCATTTTTAATAGCAAGCTATAGCATTTCTTGTCAATATTGAATTCTCTACACAAGAAGACTATAATTATAGACTCTGGAGATATTTTAGAATGAATAAAAGGCAACATTAAGGGTACCTTTGTGTAGTTCTCTCTTATTTTATTTTATTTTATTTTATTTTATTTTATTTTATTTTTGTTTATTTTGTTGCCAAATTATTGCCTGTCTTGATGCTAAATATCATCCATGTATTTATCAGTAAACTTCAAAAACCTGTTTTCTAATGCATTTTTTTTAATTTTTGTTTATTAATTTTGAGAGAGAGAGAGTGAGTACGTGCACACATACAAGCGTGGGAGGCACAGAGAGAGAGAGGGAGAGAGAGAATCCCAAGCAGCCTCCATGATGTCAGCTCTGAGCCCCACATGGGGCTCAATCCCACAAATTGTGAGGTCATTACCTGAGCAGAAATTAAGAGTCAGAGGCTTAACTGACGGCGCCACCCAGGGGCCCCTCTACTGTGTCTTTTCTGTCCTCCCCCCCTTTTATAAGACAAAAATCAAACGGCATACATGTTTTTAATTGCAAACAGTGAAATCTTTACCCGTATAAAACTTTAAATACATTCATTACATAATGGAAGTCTTTACAAATTTGCACTGCATCAATTACTGTCTGAATTCTGCACTGAACACATAGCGATGGCTCAGATCATGCAGAGCATGTGCAAGTAGGACAGTGATTTCACCTGTATGTCTGTCTCCCTCTGCTCACTGGGACTGCCAAGGCCCACCATACGCTGGTTCCTTAAAGATGAACTGCAGCTGCCCCAGCTTGTGCCTCTGGTGATGGCAGTGGAGAGGCTGAGCACTGAGTTCTTGGCTTATCTGTGCCTTTCCAGCCTGCTTGTCCTCTACTCGTGCTATCTGTTACTGACCTTTCTATGGAAGAGAGGAAAGGGGAAAAATTAGGAGGAAGAACTACAACTGTAATTTTTCTGAATGTAAAAGTTTGGAAGTAACAAACAGTAAAGCTGCTGTATGTGCAGGATGTATCTAATACAAAAAACAGCTGGGGTGGGAATGGAGTTATATTGAGGAGAGTGTTATATGAGAAATACCCTACAAGACTTCAATTACACGTTAGGGAAGGGTGTGGAGATTAGATAGAGATAAGAGTTAGAAATAAAAATTAGATGTAAGTAGAAGTATATTCATAGAGAGAGCCCAAGAAATAACCCATTTTCATGCATAAAATTATTTGTAAATACCTTGTATTTAATTAATTGAAGACAAGTGCTAGATATTCTACTAGGGACACAAGGTGAACAAAGAACAAAAGGTGACTGAGTTCATAGAGACTATTTCCAGCCTGACTGGTAACAGCCAGCCTGGTCTGACAGAAATGTGACCCAATTTTGTCAAGACACTCCAGTATTCATGCTCGGCACATACTTCCCATTTGACCTTTTTTCTTTAAACCGATTTCCAGAAATTGTAGCTGTATTTCAACTGATATTTTAGATTATAGGTAGGTAGTTGCATTTCTTCATGTTTGATGTAATGTCTTTGACTAAAATGAAACGTCAGTTGTAAATAATCTAGTCTGTTTCAAATTAAAATGTTGGGGCGCCTGGGTGGCTCAGTCGGTTAAGTGTCCGACTCTGGCTCAGGTCATGATCTCACGGTTTGTGAGTTCTAGCCCCGCGTCAGGCTTTGTGCTGACAGCTTGGAGCCTGGAGCTTGCTTCTGGTTCTGTGTCTTCCTCTCTCTCTGCCCCTCCCCCGCTCATGCGTGTGCTCTCTCAAAAATAAATAAACATTAAAAAAATCAAATTAAAATAATAATAGTGTATATACTAAATTTGCTCAGAACTTTTAGGTAAAGGAACAACAAATAAATTGTGCTTACATTATAATTATGTAACTTAACTGACCATGGGAGGGTTTTTCCTGCATTAGTCTTTAAACAGCACATGAATTGCTTATGAGCCTCCACAGATGCATAGTAAGTTACTTCATATGCTATTATCATGCATGCATGATATAGCAAATGTTTTTATAATTCATAAAAATGATGTAATTGTCACTGATTTATAAAAAGGCTTGGAAAGGAAATGCCTAATTATTACATGAATGAACATAGCTAAAAGTATTAATTAAAGAAGATACCTTGCAATACTCAAGTCTAATAGACAATGGTCCTTTAAAAACAGGGATTCTCATACAAGTTTTGAAAAACAATATATATGCAGTTACTGCAAAACCTACTCTTAAGAGATTAAAATTATGGTGATAGCAAATTAATCTTAAATCTGTATTGGGAGAATAAAACCATAATAATTATAAAAATAAACCTTACCTTCAAATACGATGTTTAGCAAATGCTTCTTTCTTTGGTTAGAAGTAAAATGCACATGCAGACATTCTATTAGCAACCATGTTTGAATGATTTATACGTGTTCAAGAAAAATAGAATTTTTTTTTTATTTCTGTGGTGTATAAAATTCATCTCTGTGCAGAGAGAGAAATGTCATTCAGACTGATGGACGTGTAGTGAGGTAGCAAGGGACTGAGCATTTGCATTGAGTATGAAGTCAACTCCTGAATTCCCAGTGGTGCTACTCCAAATGTTTGCCTGTCCTAACTTCACGAACTTTTCATATGTGTGTGGGGTGAGAGATCTCCCAAGTGAATAGAGTTATAAAATAAGTGACAATTCATAGTAAGAAATAAGGAAAATATACCAAAGTCTCTGGTAACAAGGAGTTATGTTTTTTATGTTTTACATTAGAATTTGTGTATAATTTAAGAATGGCACTTAACCTATTGGATGAATCAAAGTTGAGACAGATGAGTATAAAGGCTGTGCTTCCTTGGGTGAATGATAATTGCACATTCACATACTACATACCTTACACTTGTCTTATTTTTATACTTCGCCATTTTTTCCATGTGGGTGAAGAGCTCTGTCCTGGAGATGTTTTTAGTAACCAAAAGTTTATAGCAAAATTATAAAATGTCATGCCTTTGGTCAATCTTATATAATTATTTCTAATAGAATCCTCATTACCTTAGGATAGTGGTGTGAATTTGCTATTGGATTTATTAATAGGGGTTTTAAAAATATTGAATACTAAATTTGAATATAGATTTGATCTTTTCATAGGGGGAGGGGGAGGGAAAGAATTGGCATAGTTTATGAGAAAAAATAAACCACTGCAATGCTAAATATAACATTTCCATCTCTTTACAGAGGGTTAGAGGGAAAACAGAGACCCTGAATAGATATTTTCATATAGATAGTTTCACTAAGTAGTAGAGTTTTCAGATAAGCTAGCATCTCCATGTTGATTTATGGTAGCAGTAGGTGGAGAGACTAGATGATTTCTACGTCATGAAGTTGCTGTGGGGTGGGATTTGTGCAGCAAGAGGAGTCCTAAGATTTCTGACAATCCAAGGTGTTGGGCAGTAGGGATGCTATAAAATATGACCTGCCAAATTTCACTGGAAAAGATTCATTTTGTGGTGATTCATTTTGAGCTTCTTTCTGATCTATTTAATTGTTCCAGGTTGTATGTGCATTGTGTTGATTATTCCTTCCTAAAATTTCTCAAATTTTTAGATCATTTCCCTGGATTTATCCTTTTTGAGAGGTAGCAGCAGTCTTTTTCCAAGTTAGACCTTACTTTGTGGAAGAGCGTTTGTCCAAATTACACTCCTATACCAGCCTCTTTACCTTATCTCTAGAAAGGAAACACTGTCCAGTAAGACCAGGGATTTCAAGTTACCATATCTCTACCCTGATCTTGAACTGGAAGGTAGGATCCAGAGAACCCATCAGAAGTTTCAAGGGATTTTTAAGAAAAGTCAAATGATGGACTTGCACAGAAACACTTAGCATCCCTGGAGTATTACTGGTGCATTCTGCTGTGACAATTCAGCACTCTCTGAAGAAATGATGTGTAATGGCTACCTAATACTCTGCAATTATAAATATATATTAGCAATTTATTTTATAATTTGCCTATTATTAAACTTGTAGACTACTTCCTTGTGAATAAAATTTCACTAAGTTTCCATTTAAACAAATATTTACCTGCATTTCTAATTATTCTCTTTTTTATAAAATTTAATGTTTTATCGAACAGATCTATGGTTCACTTTTTTCTCAAATGGAAAGCCAAAATAGTATTTTAAGAGTGTGGAAAAGTAAAGGGAGTGAATTGTCATATTGATACATTTAGTGAGTAGTAAAATGGGTAGAAGAAAATATGTAAAACTTTGGGTTGGAATTGGAGGAAAAACCTTTTTAGGACTGAAGATATTTTTACAAAACTCTCACCTTGACTAAAAACTACACAAATAAGAATATTAGTTTACACAAACACCAAATTGCACAAGACCCCAGTAGGCAGAGAAATGGCCAGGATAGAAGGATATAGGCAGTGGGGGCAGCCAGTCTGCAGAAGGTTTGGCTGGATGGAGACTGGGGACCCAGCCGGAGGCTGCAGCTCAGATCTAGGACCTGTAAGGAAGAGCAGGCTGGGAAGCCTAGAGGCAGAGCTTAGGGTATCCACCAAAAACCCTTGCTTTCCCGTCAAGTTTCTAGGGTGCTGGTGCTTTCCTCAGGCGAGGTCTAATTATTTTCTTCATTTATTTTCTAATTATTTTCCCTAAAAGTATGAAGATGTCTGAGTATTTTAAAAGCTTTTGAAATATATTCAAGTCTACCTTAACAGGATTGCTGTGATAATTATTATTACATAAATAAAGATTACATACATAAAGATTAGTTTACCAATTGGCAGAATGTAAAACAGGAGAGTCAGAACGAAGGATGAATGTAAATATGAAAGTATAAGACAACATCAATGAAAGTAACAAATTATGGAAAAGTCTCCCATTCACCCCAACATAGAAACATGCACTGATCCATATTTTGAGTAACACTATTGGTGAGTGGAGCATACTTCTCAAGCTCTTTGGTTAACAGACACAACCATAGTCTATATTTAATGCTTCTTGCAAAATACGCTTTTAGACACATTCAGATGTGACATACTATATTCCTGTATGAGTCATTCTAAATAATGTTGTGTTTTATTTCATTCAGTTTTTAATCAATCTCAGATGTCAAACACTGGCAAAGGGTGGATCTGAACCAATTTGAACCTGAGCATTTATTATTTTTTTTTTTGCCAGAGGCCTTTTCTTAGGCTATCTCTTTTCCTTAATATATACCCAGAGCCTAAACTCTGGTGTTATTGGTATTAGCTTACATGTGGCAATATGTCAGCCATTTAAAATATGTTTTTCTTCCAGTTATTAAGTATATAAATAGAGGGGTGCAGTGTACAGCACAGGGAATATGGTTTGGGGTGCAGAATGCAGTTAATAATATTGTAATAATTTTGTGTGATGACAGATGGTAGTAAGATTTATCATGATGTTCACTTTCTAATGTATATAAATGTTGAGTCACTATGTTGTACCTTGAAACTGATATAATATTGTATGTCAGCTACACTTCAATAAAAAAAATATGTTTATGCTAAGGCAAGGAGTGTGGGTTTGAAATATTATAGCCATTTCAAGACCAGCTAAAAATTAGAAAAGAGCACCAGTGTTTGGTTGCATCTTTGTTGATTGATGGAAGTAGGGTTTCTAAGAAGTTCATTTCTGGTGGTAAATACTCTACCAGGTTTATCCGTTTATGTCTGAAGTAATGAAATTCTAAAAACCACAGCTTTTCAAGAAACAACAAAGTCTTCTATTATTATGACTCATGAAAAGCAGAATTATTGTTTTATTCCTTTTGCTTTCATAGCATATTAGAAATATTTTCAAGTGTCTGTTAATTGCCAGTTTGATGAATGCACAAATAAAAATGTGGAGTGAGTGTGTGTCTTCACTGTGGTTCTTTATACTAAATATGTGAGACCTAAAGAGCATGATCATACATAAATATACATTCCTGAAATTCCCACTAAAAAAAATAAACCTACATTCTAAAAAGATAAAGAGATTACCAAAAAAATAAAGAAATGGTTAAAAGCCTGTTTTCCAAAACGACCACCTTATATCTTAAGTGGGCTCTAGTATGTTACACTTTTGGCAGGAAAAAAACAATGTATAATAATTAGTGTGCTCTCAGTTGCATTGTACTCCCGTTAAAGATGTGAGTGGTGCAATACAGACAAGGCCTGCCACGGACAGAAATAGGCGTTGCTAACTGACAGATGTTTCTAGCCACCTCAGAGCTTTAGGGCCTACTCACTCTGTGCCTTCACGGTGAATGAAAGTGGGGTAGCACTGTGCTGCCTCTCTGGATTTCCATAAAAAAAAATACAGAATGACAGAAACAAAGAAAAAAGAAGGTGGTAGGTAGAGTCGAAGAAAGGGCATGAAATTGATTTAGTGAATGGTTCAACATTGACACTGCGGCCTTAATTCCTGAAAAAGTTTGTTGTTATGGGGCGCCTGGGTGGCTCAGTCGGTTGAGCGTCCGACTTCAGCTCAGGTCACGATCTCACGGTCTGTGAGTTTGAGCCCCGCGTGGGGCTCTGGGCTGATGGCTCAGAGCCTGGAGCCTGCTTCCGATTCTGTGTCTCCCTCTCTCTCTGACCCTCCCCCGTTCATGCTCTGTCTCTGTCTCAAAAATAAATAAACGTTAAAAAAATTTTTTTTTTAAAGTTTGTTGTGAAAAGGTGTTTCAGAAGAGTCTTAGTTTCTTGAAATGGACTTTTATGGAACCCTGTGAGGTGTTACGTTGTGCATTGCAATTGAATATGAAGTGTTAAGTGATGCCCTGCATCATATCTCTACACATCTGCCAGAGAGAATTGTGTGTTTAATACACACTGCAATTTAATCCATTTAGACTGTTATTATATTGTGACAAGTACACTGAACATCTTTGTTGCATGAATGGAATTGCTAAACAGAAAGAGGAGACCCCATTGTCTTCCAGTTACACAGTCATGAGAAAATAGGGGCAGCAAGCTCTTAATTACCATATTTCTATGTTGTAAAAGTAGGGCCCCCACAGAGGTCTCTTTGTAATGCAAAGGGTAGTGAAATTCTGAAAGACAAGTTTGAAAGGATATTTTGAAGGAAGGGGAGAATTCAAGGTCAAAACCCAAGAATTGGCTACATTAAACATCACAGAATTTCTGACATACCCCAAATTTGAAAAAGAAATATCATCAGAGTGAAAAAAATGAGATAGAAATAGTCTTCTAGTTATGCTCCTAAGGTATGATGGGAAATAAAATTTATAATTTTTTAAAAAAATTATAAACTCATAGAGTATTTTTAATTCAAATTAATATTTTATGTATGTTCTGTTCAATTTTTATTATAAAAATCAGTCTTTTTAGAATATTTTTGGTTCTATTTTCATTGTCAAATACATATTCACTGTATATGTATATTAATTAGAGTTTAGAATTCTCTTAGTTTTAAAGAGAAGTTTCTGTATATGTATATTATGTATATGTATATTAACTAGAGTTTAGAATTCTCTTAGTTTTAGAGAGAAACTTTAAAGTTTAAAGTTTTATCTTGTTCTTTAACATGGATGGAGCTAGATTATAATGCTAAGTGAAATAAATTAGAGAAAGACAAATACCATATGATTTCAGTCCCATGGTATTAAACAAGTGAGCAAAGGGAAACAAAAGGAAGAGAGAGAGAGAAAGAGAGAGATGAACCAAGAAACAGGTTCTTAACCATAGAGAACAAACTTATGGTTACAAGAGAGATGGGATGGAGTGGGGGAGAAGGGTGAAATAGGTGAGAGAACTAAGGAGTGCACATGTTATGACGAGTACCGGGGGTGATGTATGGAAGTGCTGAATCATTATATTGTACACCTGAAAGGAATATATGTATGTTAACTACCCTGGAATTTAAAAGAAAAGAAGTGAAAAGAAATATAATTGCTTCCAATAAAAAAAATAAATAAATAAAGAGACGAAACAAATGAACACACAGAATAAAAAGAGAGAGAGAGAGAGAGAGAGAGAAACCAAGAAACAGAGTCAACTACAGAGAACAAACTGATGTTACCAGAGGGGAGGTGGGTGAGGGATGGGTGAAATGGGGGATTAAATAGTACACTTATTATGACAAGCACTATGTATAGAATTGTTGAATCACTCTATAATACATCAGAAACTAATATAACACTGTATGTTAACTATGCTGAAATTAAAATAAAAAACAGTAAGATTGAAAAAATGAAAAAGATAAAAGTTATTGCTTTCTGCTATTCTGTTTATTTTGCCTTACACATGTGCAGGTTTTCTAAATTTGATGAAAGTAAAATATTATTTGAAGTATTAGTTGTGAAAACAACATTACTAACGGATTCCTACATTTTCTGAAATGGAAAGTGACCAAAAAATTTTGGGGTAGAATAGGGTAAATCGAAAACTGAGCAAAGCAAAAATCAAGGTCATATTAGAAATCTTTCATTAAATTTTTCTGGAACACATAATTATAAGTTCATGAATCTCTTTGTTATGTAAGAGTACAACTTTAGAAATTGCTTTGTGAAGGCTTAAAAAGAGTAAAATTAGTTTGAATATACTAGGCACCAAATTTAAAGTGCTCTTTTCCCAAGATTGCTTAAAGATAAAAGATTTAGGTGGATAAAGTTCTATTAGCTGATCTATTTAGCAAATGGGTCACCACTAACATTGCAGCTTATTTCCTAAAGAAGTTTGTTATGTAAAGGTGTTTTAGAAAAGTCTTAGTTCCTTGCAGTGAATTTTTAGGGAACCTTGTGAGGTAACACATAGTAGTACATTGCAGTTGGATATGAAGAATGTTAGGGAGCTATCTATAAAATATCTTCTATACTTGGCCAGGCCCTTATCTAATATTTTTATTAGCTATATAATATTTGGTGATAGATTCTGTGTAATTAATAAGGAACAATTACAGAAAACCATAAGACTTGTTTCAGGATACAATTGTGTGAAATAGTATCATAAATTAACAGTGAATATATTTAAAAATATAGAACACTGAGTATTAGAATACCAATAATAGGAAATATAGGCAGTTGATGAGTGATGCCATTCCTTGCAGTGTTGTTTCTATAAGCGTATATATATATATATATATATATATATATATACACACACACACACACACACACACACCAACCTAAATGTACATACAGTAAAACCTTGGTTTGGGAGCATAATTCATTCTAGAAACATGCTGGTAACATAAAGTGATTATATATCAAAGCCAATTTTCCCAAAAGACTTAATGGAAATTCAGATGATACGTTCTACAACTCAAAAATATTCATATAAAAATGATGCAAACTGTAATATGATACAAAATAAGAAAGTACAAAGTATAAAGAAAAATTAACTTGCACTTACCTTTGAAAGCTTTTTGTGGCTGGTGTGAGGGAGAGGGGAGAGAGGAGGGTTTTTTGTAGGATGACTATCACTACCGCTAACTGAATCACTGCTATCTATTGGCTCAATGGAATCTTTTTCTGCATGGGGGCCATTGTATATGCTTGCATGGATGTTGACTACAGTACAGTATTAATAAACTCTTATACTGTATTTAATGTAACTGGCAATAAGGCATCAGAAGAAAGGGTCTATATCCACAGGCAGCCTGACCTAGAATGAAGCAGAGAATTCCTAAGCTTACTCTTGTATGGAAAAGCAAAGGACTGTCCCTAGGTGCTTTGAAGTGGCAAAAAATACACTAGCGCCAGTTGTGGGCACCTTCCAGTGTTCTGAAAAATCACTGATTTCTGCCAAACACTGTGGTCTGAGACTGAGCATCCAAACATGGGAGATGATCACCCACAATCCCACAGCAAGAGAGAAAGAGAGAAGAACCACTGGCTCAGTTGTGATCATGTGATGTTAGGCATCACATACTGCTTGTATTCCAAGACATTGCTTGTTTATCAAGTTAAAATTTATTAGAAATGTTTGCTTGTCTTGCAAAACACTCGCAGAACAAGTTACTCACCATCCAAGATTTTACCGTATATTGCTTAATCTTGGTTATGCTTTATTTTTTGCAGTTAAGCAAATATTAATCTACCTTGTGAGGTCAGCCACATCTCAAAATGTATGAAATATTTCAAAGGAATACCAGCTACTTTATTGACTGAGTTTTGAATAACTTGTACATGAAGAAAGGTATAGAAAAGGTATGAAGTTTATAGAAATAGGACCAGTGTAATTAGGGCTGAACTAAGCTTTCATTCACACTTGCTTCTAAAGGGATATGACAAAACACACACACACACACACACACACACACACACACACACACGGGCAGGTATATCGAAAACAAATGTATACAAGCAATTTATAGATTCAAACAAAGTTCAAAATCACATGGAAATGAGGGAGAAAAGGAATGATTAATGTTGGTAATCTCTTGGTGTAATATTTAACTTTCTAGTGAGACTCCAAACAATTACCCACAAATGAATAGGACCTAAAATTTAGAAAGGTTAGTTGAAGTGGTTCTAACATTTTATACAGAGCTTCTTTTTAGGTTGAAGAACTTCTTTGGATAATTTGCTTCTGAGCTATTTGGTATCTATATTATATTTCTAAGAGCACTACCAATTAGTATATAAGAAACACCTTTCTCTCGAGTTATTTGGGATAGTGAAATCACAATTTGAAATATGTAGGCAGAGGGGCGCCTGGGTGGCTCAGTTGGTTAAGCGTCTGACTTTGGCTCAGGTTATGATCTCTGGGTTTGTGAGTTGAGCCCCTCATCGGGCTCTGTGCTGACAGCTCAGAGCCTGGAGCCTGCTTCAGATTCTGTGTCTACCTCTCTCTCTGCCCCTCCCCTGCTCACGCTCTGTCTCTCTCTGTCTCTCAATGATAAATAAATGTTAAAAAAAAATTAAAAAAAGAAATATGTATGCAGAGGTAAACTCTGGACTAAAAGATATCTTCCTTTTTTGTTTAAAAAATTGTTAAGCATAGTGGGACACCTGGGGTGGCTCAGTCAGTTAAGTGTCAGACTCTTGATTTTGGCTCCGGTCATGATCTGAGGGTCCTAAGCCCTGTGTCTGCCTCTGCACTGAGAGCACAGAGCCTGCTTGGGACTCCCTCCCCTCCCACTACCCCCACTCGTGTGTGTGTGTGTGTGTGCGCACGCACGTGCGTGTGCAGGCATATGTGTGAATACGCACACATGTGCATGCATATGTGCTCTCTCTCAAAATAAATAAGCATTAAAAATATTTATTAAGCATAGCAAAGAGTAAACAGAGAAAACAGATGATAAATTAGTTTAACATTTAGTACCCAGAAATTTACAAGGGATGTGGGACAAAAAAATATAGCTTGAGAGGAAGATTTCTAGCAATTGTGGAATATGTTATGGTACTTGTTTTGATTTACTAGTCTTGGATTTTTCTAAACAGATGGATGGATTCTGAAAACATGCTTTTGAAATCATTTAGTTCCTACAATTTTGTATATAAAACTCTCATTGCCCATGTAAGATTTTCCAATAGGACAAAAGTGGGGGAAATAGCTTTAATTAAAACCTTAACTATATTTTCATGTGCTAATTTAAAAATATTCTCATCAAAAAAGTGCTCACCTCAAGTCATTAGTTTTCACACTGATTAAGAACTGGGCATGCGGTTTTGCTATTTTCTGCTACATATATTGGAGGTTTTATGCTGATTATTTCTTATCATCCCATAAGAATGATATCTTGAGAAACTTGCTAATAAATCTGCAAATTTAGTACCTTATTATTGTGGTTCTAATTTCTAAAACCTAACCATAATGTGATTTCTTGTTAACAGCTTTTAAAAAAAAAATAACTACATTCCTCCCTGTCAGAATAAGAAGCTACTTGTGTGCCGTGATTGAAAAATGTTGAAACACTCTATGCCTCTAAATAATTTTGAATGCTATATTTTCCACTTCTTTGATGGAAGAACTCAAGATCACTCTTAAAGTTCACTCTTATAAATATTTTCTGTTAAGAGTAATCAGTTAAGCTTTCATCAGCCATCAACACATTAGCAACACCCAAGAAATAAAATTCAGCAAGTTTTGGACAAGGGACAGTTCTGCAAGATGGAGCCCTAAAGTAAGAATCAGTCAAGTGTTCCATATAAACCATGTATAATTTTTTTAAAATAGGGATAGGAGGAGAAAGAAAAGAGTACAGGAAATGAATTTATATCATGTCTTCTTGAAAGTGTATTTTACTACGATCACAATATTTTAACTAAAGCAAAAGTTCTATGTGCAGTATTTTTAATTAATCAACGGCTTTAATGACTTGAAAACTTGTGAAATTTTCTGAGAAAATAATTTCTTTGAAGTCTGAAAAAAGCTTGCCTTTTGACAATTGTAATATAGTGGGGGGAAAATTACTATCTTCAGTAGGTCAAGAATGTTTTGGTATGCATATTCTCTGTGACCCGCTTGCATAATGAACCATATGTCTTACCCATGCATGTACATCTAGTTACAAAATTCCCTTATGAAATTTTTATATGAATTGACTATGAAAATAACCCCAAGTATCTAAAGATTCTTTTCTTATGTTAATATGAAATCTAGTTTCAAGGAGAGCTAATTGCATTTTCCCTTAAGCTTGAGGCATTCAAGTAGTCCCTAAAGGTCTACAAGCATTCATAAACATTCAGGTTCTTAAAATTGTGCAAGAAAAACAATTGAGAAGCATGGCCTTACAAGGTAAAAATAAACTCTGGTCACTTAGTGCCAATAAAATTCTAAACACAAATGCAAATTAGCACTCTTCAGCGGTAGTAGACAATTTATAAATGACTTACATCAATTGCCAAAAATTATCATTGAACTAAAACTACAAAAAATATCCATTTGAAATTATGGACCACCAAGTTTACTTGGACCACAGTTGAGGAATGCCAACCAGTTGTGTCCATAGCATAATTTCAGTGCTTAGCAAATCTGGTTCTTTCAAGGAATGATGACCAATGACCTTCAAATTTGACTCAAAATTTCAAATAATCAGAAAAATCAAGAGCTCTTTTATTCAATTGAAGGTGCAAACTTTCTCATAAACACAGTTAACTAGATTACAGATATTGATTAGGTTAATCCTGAACAAACTGAATGGTCACCATAAATGCCTTACGTGGTGTTACACTCCAGTGGGAGCCCATCGAGATTCTACTGTATTGAGAGCAGCAAAGCAATTATTTTTAAGCACTTATGTGTATCTTCAATTTGCTGGCATATCAGTCTTGCTTAAAAATTATTTCCTAGAATGTTCCCCCCCCCAGCCTTTTGTGGTTCATTATACCCTATGGTTTCCAAGAAATTTACCACAGATCAATACATGTTTTTGGCTTTTAACATAATGGAGGTGCACGGACTTAGTGACGAGTTGAGGCATTGAAACAGTTTAAATCAATACAATACAATATGTCTTAAATTCAGTGGCCTAATGCTCTTGTTGCTCTTACTTTCTGCTTTTACTCTCCATGTGTTTATATACTTGTGAGAAATAAGGAACCAGGAGATCATTGAATCACTATGAACAGCCTAAATTCAGAAGTGTTGCCATGCCTCAGCACACTGTACTCAGTTTTACCTCCTGCCTGCTCTAGCTTATGAAAGATGAATCTGAACAGAGGGACAACGGACACTATCTCGGAAAGCCCATATGCCGATGACTGCGAATAGCATCGGTAATTGTACTTACTGCTGGCAGATTGCCTAACAAAGTGTTTGACATTCCAATAATACTGGTATCATGGGTATAGGCATCTGAGAGCTCTTCCCCATTTTACCTCAAGAATGTATTTAAAAACTCATTTGTTTTAAGGAACAGAGAAATTGAGTTGTTTTTTTTTTAATGTGTACTTTTGTCTCTTAATGTCACTGTGGGTACTGAGAAAATTCTTTGTCCTTAATTCCAAGCCCTAAAAGTCATCCTGTGTAGAAATTTGAGTTTGAATTCCAATTCTTAACTGATAACAGTAAATGCCTTGTACCTAATCATAAAATTGATTTGAAGTTACATTTTTTTCAATACAAGAGCTTTATTAGAATCAAGAGCTTATGAATTAATGATTTGAAGGACTATATGTAGATGGGCAAAAGATCCCTAAAAAAATTATTTGAAAAATCAACATGGAGCATTTTAACCATAATCAAGGCACTGCATTCACTTAGAAACATTTTTATTTAAAACACTGAAGGCAGGGCATCTGGGTGGTTAAGCGTCCAACTTCAGCTCAGGTCATGATCTCATGGTTTGTGAGTTCCAGCACAGTGTCAGGCTCTGTGCTGACAGCTCAGAGCCTGGAACCTGCTTCAGATTCTGTGTCTCCCTCTCTCTCTCTGCTCTTCCCCCGCTCACGCTTTGTCTCTCTCTCTCTCTCTGTCTCTCTTTCTTTCTCTCTCTCAAAAACAAACATTAAAAAAAATAAAAAACAAAACACTGAAGGCATATCATCTATATTCTGTATAAGTTCATTTATCCTCAGAATGCCTTTGAGTCACTTTACAGATAGAGAGTGTTAACTCTAGGATACTTATGTGAACACAAAGATTTAGGGTTAAGCTAGAGATTGTATTACTGTTATCATTTCTCTACTCCTACTCACAGAATAGGTTTCCAGTGACTCCAGCAACTGCCATTAAAATGCAGCTTTGCACTAGTAGGAGGGCACAGAAAACTGACAGTGAATTGAAATAAAAAGAAACACAATTGCCTTCCCATATCTTTCCCAAAGTGGACTGGGCAACTGTAATATAAGGATAAGGGTATTAATCATAAAAGTGATAAATACATGCATGTAATATTTCACTATTCATGTGATAGAGTGAAGATATTATGATTTTGAAAATAAAATTATTTGAAAGATCTTCAGAATAATACAGGAAAGGAAGAAAATCTTTATTCCTATGGGGTGGAAATTAAGTTGTGATACAGAACAATGGCTAAGTATTCTTTTGTAGAGGAAACCTAGCTTTCAGAAAATTACATTGCTAAACCGCACACAGAAAACAGCCTGTAGAAATGCAAAACAGGTATCTGGATTAAATGTGTCAATTTTCCTTCAGAGATTCCTTATTTGAAAAGACATATGTGACTATGGCAATAGCCAAATAATCGTTCTACATTCTTTGAGGGTTTTGGGGGTACCTGATAGAAGCAATCAATTTGATTCAAAAGAGTGAGCTATAAGTTCCATGGTTCAATAAACTATAATACTTCACATTTCCCTAGCATGCCACAGAAATTGACCATTCTCAACTGAACTGCCAACGTTGGGGTTTTTTTTTGTTTGTTTGTTTTGTTTTTGTTTTTGTTTTTTGGGTTTTTTTTGTGTGTGAGTGAGAGGGTATATTTGAACTTTATCCCATTAGATATCTATGAAATTAAATAATATGCTTATGCATCAGCACTTAAACTGTAGAATTTTTACTTTTGTAAAAACACATATACAAAATTTTAAAACTAATACTCTCATGGAAAACATGCTTTTTCAGTAATCAAGACATTTCACACCATCAGAAATCAGCCACGTGAAAGAAAATGGCCAGCAACTGCAAAGTCAGTACAGAATTGTTTTGCAGCTATATGGTATGAATAAATTCAGTTTGGAAGTCACTGAAATTGCTGGCAGCATTTTTTTAAGGCATTCATTCTAAAACCTTCAGCACATCCGCATACCCACAGGGATTTCACAGAAGCCCGCATGCCCTTGCAGTGGCTCAGGGCACTGGGGAACCAGCCCAGGGAGGTCTGCTGGCGAATATTTATTAAAAATGAAGAGCCTGTGAAATCACTATTTTGCGGACAGACCACAGAGAAACCTCAAGGTTTCTGTTGGGAGAAAGGATTGTGCGAACTCTTCAGGAACAGATGATTTCCTGCCCAAGAAGAGCTGGCTGATTTACAAAGTGTACTATGGATGGGGAACTTCACTGCTCACTGCTCATGTGACAGCTGTGGGAATTGACAATTTAACTGCCTTCATTCAAAGCCTTACAGATTTCTTTTACAATGATTGCTAAAATTATGAACAAGGTTTCTCTGTTTTTGTGGGCTTTAGATATCTTTATGGGTGTCTGTAATAATGCTCGAGATTCTAAGTTAAAGCCAGTTGTTCAAAACTAAATAAACAAATGAATCAGAGAAGGTGACTGAAGAATGATAAATGAGAAATGGGTGAAATTAACAATGAAACGCTTTACCTTTGAGAAACTTTATTTTAATAAACGAGAAAAGAAATGTAGCAGGTAATTATTACCTGTTTTAGAGACAATCCTTATCTTTTATTTTTAAGAATTCTGTAATGAAATTTGCTTTGGGCAAACTTTGACATCCTGAATAAAATGTTAGGTCTCCAGGCAGAAAACCTGGGTTTAAGTTCTAGTAAAAGACATTCTATAATTATTTTCTTTTCTTGCAAAAAGGACCTAAGAATAGATTCCCAAAATGACTAAATGCATTTGTAATAATTATGTCTGTGTTGTGCTTAGCACATAAAGGTGTTCAATAAATACTACACAAATATAGATACGCATACACACACATATCAAAAATGAAAACCAATAAAATGGTCAACTGGAAGACCTGAGATAAGTGAAATATTCTAATGTTGCTATATTTAATTTTTCCTAAATAATATCAATGTGCATTTTAGGTTTCATTTTTATCAACGAATTGTGGGGAATTTAAATACACATCAAGTGTAACTTGATGCAGGTATGATCTGTTATATCAATCAATGCACATATGATTACACTTATACACGCCTAGTAGAGAAAGATGGAAAATAAATTTTTTGAGTGGTAGCACTTATGAAGAATGTTGGCTTGGAAATTTGAGAATCATTTCAGTAATCAATGATGCAGGAACATTGCTACATTTTTTTCTCACATTACCCCAAAGTTTCAGCTCCTTTCCTATTTATCCACCTCTGAAGCTTTCTTCCTCCTTGACATGTGCTTGACTGGCTCTGCCTTTTACCTCCTTATCAAAACTTCTTGTTTAACGCAGGTATCTGTCTGGCCTCCTGGATTAAGGACTTAGTGAGATAATATCCATGAATTTGTTTTCATGATTTTATTATTTTTCTATTCTGTATACCGTTGTGGCCTCAGTACCCAGATCAAAGGCTGGCACATCATAAATACTATAAATATATTTGCTGAATGAATGCTGGTGATAATAATTATAAATTTAATATTTATTAAATAATTATGGCTCAGGGTTGATAAAAGTATTTAGCTAACTTTAAATTTTTAATGATATTAGTTATAGATCATTTGTGCTTCACAGTGATTTCCAACATCTCTGCCCCCAAACATTCATAAATAAATTTATGAGGTCAAGGTGTGTGGTAACAAAGTGAGAGAAAACATTTATACACTAGTATAAATGATGTATGAGAAATGTTCTGCTACAGCCTCTATTACCATGTCCCTTTCCCAAGTCTATTTTCATTTTTAGCCCTAATAGTGAAGCCTAAAATATTCCATGTGAACCTTAGTTAATTTTTGCATCAGTCCTACTTTTCTAATCTGTTTCTAAGTTTTAGCACACACTTCATAAAATAGGAAACTAGAGAAAATGAGACCTATAGTCACCTAAATAAAGAAAAGACACAGGATTTGTATCAGTTAATAACTTTTTTTGTACAGAAAGTGAAGGAAAATTCACTTCATATGGAATTGGAATAGATCACTGATTGGTTTTAAGACTACAGAATTGTCCATTACTAACCTTTGGATGTGATAGCTTTTAATAAATACTTACTCTGATCTTAGCCAATGCAAGGAGGCAAAAATGATCCGGATCTAGTTCTTTTCTTTTCCTAGACTCTAACATATTATAGGCCAATTGTCTATAGTTAAAATAAAATCAAGCTAAGTCCTGTAGTCTATTTACTAAATGTTACCCATACCCTGAAAATAGCATTAGAGATAAACCTAATATCAATTAATATTATTATATTAATCTTTAAAGTCCTTAGAATCCTCTAAATTCTATGAAATTGTTCCCCAATGTGCCTTTAGATCACCATGTATATAATACAGTTGGATAAAGTGTTTTTACCAAACACAAATTTATTGTTAGTGGTAGAAACATAGCTTAATCCTTCTAATTCAATATTTCTCCTTGGCCCCACTTGTTAAATGCTTATTTTTCTGGAGAGAAGAAATTATATTGGTCATGCTGAGGCTATTTCTGATCCTGCTGAGTACTCCTCAGAGTGCCCTCAGCATGTGACTGGACTCCCAGTAGTGAGAGGGGGAATTGTCCTGGGCTTAGCCCTGCCACTCATGGAACATTTTATTGACATCATAATAGTTCTTGCAGGATCTCTTGAGGCTGTTCCATTTAATCTGACTGGTCAAGAAATAACACATATCCACACTTGCCATCAAATTGGCTTTATACATTTTCAGAACTGATATGTCAGTAGAAAGATGTGTTTTCTGAATAAGGAAAGGCTGCTGAGGCTACAGGTCTTACTGACATTATAAAATATCAGTAGAATTTGGTGAAGCCTGCATATGTTCACCAACAGTAGAGCATTTTTTTGACTTGCATTAAAAAATATGTAGTTGGAATTGAGGTAAATGGTGTTGTGATTTGAAAAGTAAAATCCTGAAAATTTGGAAAGCTTTGTATATTTTCCATAGCTTTTTCCCCCTTGTATTTGATAATGACTTCCACAAAATTTAAAAAAAAAGCTTCTAAACAAATACAGATTGAAAAATGCCACATGAAAAATACTGTCTCCTGGATGTTGTCTTCGTGCTTCTATTTGACAGTCTGAATACAGCATATATCTCTTTGTAGCATTAGTTTGGCCACATGACTGAGTATAAAAATTCACACTAACTAATCAGTTACTGTCAGTTGTCAGAATATTTGAATGATCTCCTAAGAGTTTGATGAAGTAGCCTAGCTTTGAACAGTATGTCAAATTAGTAAAATACATGAAATAAAAAATAAAGAAACCTTATTTGCTTTGAAAACCATAAGTGATAGAGTTTCACTCTATTGTTTTGAACTGATAGCCATAGATGGAGAGGGGAGCATTTTTTTTTAAGTGAAATTAGGATCTAGGATCCAAGGTATATATTTAGAACACTATTTTCAAATCAGTATTTTGAATCATGCTGATGTGTACAAATACAGCCTTTGACATTTCTTCCCAATGATTCCAAGCTGCCATACCCTTTCTTTAATTATTCTAAATCTGCAAAACCTGAACACATGAATCCATTGCTTTGAAGATGCACCTGGAAGTAAAAAAGTTGGGTCACAGAGTATTCTCAATGTTTTAGGAAGACACTGAGAAAAATAGACACCTTTGGGTTACTGGAATCCAATTTATACTGAAACCCAACTAGGCACAAAGCACAGAACAACCTATATAGAATATGTATATAACTTGCCTGAAATGGACAAAAATGTCAAAAATCTACTCTGTTCTATAGGAGGAAAGTGCTGACATTTTATACCTAGAAGTGAATTTTCTCTGTCTCTGAAGCATTATCAACTGAGTGAAAGCACAGAGAAAACTGTGCTGGGGGTCCAGCGACCGAGATACTCACCTCTCAATTATATAACACAGACTTAAAACAATTGTTGAGATAGGGTAAATTCTAGCTAAATATTGGCTACATGAAAAATAATCTGATAATTTGTAGATCTATCTTTAGAATGAGAGAACTCTTTTAATACAGTAAAAGAATATGCACCATGGAAATATATTCAATGGTTGCTAAATCCATTGACCACACAGAGGGGAATAGTTTATTAATAAAATATAGACTAAGTACCTGAAAAAAAAATAAAGTACCGTTTCAGGAGAAATGACATCTATAGTATACTTTTATTGCAATTACCCATGTATTTATTTTTTTTTACCACCTTTTTCCTTGCCCAACTATCAATTGTTTTGGTCAAATACCATCATATCTCTCATTTGTATATCCTGTAGCATGTTATTAACTTTTAAGACAAATTAATTTGCATATACTTGAAAATAATTATTATTTGATAAATAAAATAGAGCTGAATGTTACTGATATCATGGACAGCATAGTCAAAATTTCAGCCCACTACATAATAGTATCGTGAAATTAATGAGAATAATAAACAAAATGGAAATTGTATAGATGCTGTATTTTAATATTCATACATATATGAGATTTTAAGTGAGGGTGTATATCTTTGAGATTTGCAGAAGTGCAAATTTTAGAGATTTTTCTTCCCTTACTTGCCTAGCATCTTCAAAGTGTATATGATATTAGAAGCATAGGGATAAAAGAGGAGTACTTTCTGAAATGAACCTTGAGATTCCTAGGTACATAATAATTTTTCTCATGTACCAAAGACAACATCTTTTGCGAAGAGATATCTTACCGAAAGTATAATGAAATCCACTGAGATTTTTTTTTCCCTTTTATACATATGCTTGCTTTGCACCACTTCTCAGAAATTCACCTAATATGTAAAATAAAATCAAACGTCAGTGGAGTTTTCCATTAGGATAGTGTATATGCCGTATTACTAAAAGATTTTCCATTTTGGAGAAAACTAAGTTTTTAGGCAGCTGAGAACCTTTGCATATAATTGATTTCAAAACATTTGAGTCCTCCATATGAATACTTGCTATGTGCACTGCAGTATTTATACAGCTAGAGAGATTAAGGGAGATGGCCCAATTTCACAAATATTTATTTAGCACTTTATTCAAGCTACTGTGATCCACACTTCTTCCTCATATAACATTTTAGAAATGGATTTCAGCTTATTCTTTTACTAGGTATTTGGCTAGAGCCTCAAGTTGACTGGAAACACATCAGAAACTAAAGATGTCTAAAGAGAAATTGAGGACATCTAAAAGTTCTTATTGAAGTAACTAGAGCCTCAGTGATATAAAATGTGATACACTGACAGTTCCTAGAAATGCAGCTAGTCAGAAAAAGCAGGGTTTTTTTATTATTTTTAAATGTTTGTTTATTTTGAGAGAGAGAGAGAGAGAGAGAATCCCAAACAGGCTCCACACTGTCAGCTCAGAGCCTGATGCGGGGCTCTATCTCATGAATCTTAAGATCATGATCTGAATCAAGAAGGATGCCTAACTGACTGAGCCAAGAAATTTAGAAAGAAACAAGGAAGTAAGGAAAAATCAACATAAAGGAACAGCCATTTGAAGCCAGTAGCTCTTTAAAGATACCATTCTTCTTGCACGTTTGCATATTTGAATCAAATGGCCTTTCAATGTTGAACAATTCTCTAAAGAAAAGAAGATGGCTTCAATGCCCCATTGATCCATTTACTTACTCAAATTCTCATGATAATATATCTAGTTGACTTTCTTCTTTCAATCAGTTTAATGTAAATTTGTGTAGGACATAGATTTCAAAATGCCAGCTCATCCCTAAACTCATCTTTGAGATTTTAAACCTACTCTACTCAAAGAGCAAAGTCTAGAATACATAATATTAATTTTGAAGCATTTATGAATTATTATTTTCATCCTTTATCCAACCATACTTTTTCACCTAACTGCAATGAATAAATGTCCCCAAAGCAGGCAATATCAATATCTGGAATATGTACAACCCAGCAACTAATCATTATGTTCTTGAATAATAAAACAATTGGCCTTAAGTTAACGTTTCATAGGAAATGTATCTGTTTTGGATTCATGTTTGTTCTTTCTTAAAATAAAATATTATTTTTTTCCTATTCATCATGGAACACATTTAATCAGGTAAAAACAATTTTGGTTTGTGCTTTACCTTTCAACAGACCTAGAAATATAATCTGAAAGGAAAACAAAACATGCAGAGGAAAACCCTTGAACATGATTGGTATTTTTAAAGAATTTTAACTAATGTTGTGACCTGATGCTAAGAAACACTTTTACAAGTATTTTTGTCTCACAGTGTGAATTAATCACTAATTGCCTTTGTGTGATGAGTTGAAATTGGTCCTTTCTTCCTCATCACTGCCTAAGACATTTCACCTCCCACTTCTTAAAGAGGTCGGGCCCGGGCCTCTCCTTGAATCCTAAATGAGATTTGTCAGTCAACCGTAGCAAAATCTAATCTCATCCAAAGAAAAAGAAGAAAACGGACCAGAAAATGATCTGATTTTCCGATTTCATGGCCAAGGTTACCCTGGGAAGTGATGAAAGTGGCATTTAAAGCCCGTAACTAAGGTGGTATGCCAAACTTCGCAGTAATAAAGGATAAACCGTGTGGAAAGATATCGCTTTAACAATTTTACAGTTGCTAAGTGTGAAAATTGTAATGTGGTCAAGCTCCAGGAATCCATGGCAGTCTGTTCAAAGAACTGGAACAATGCTCAACTAGAAAACATTCTCTGCTCCTGTAACTTAAATGCTGATGAAGTCAGCGTCTGCTGTTCCGACATCAGGCCACAGGGCCCAACAGCTTCATTAGTGGGGTTGGTGTCTTTTTTCCCCCTGCTCTATGAGAACACTGTATCGCTGAGGAGACAGGTAGAAATGTACTGAAGCCTAAATCATTGCTTAGCTTGTTTAAGGTGAATGTCATTTACAGTGTTGTGTGCTGCTCTTCCTCTGGTTTGTAGGAGAAGAAAATTGCCAAACTATACATGCAAGTACAAGCTTGATAAATATTTTTAAAAAATGTTAACATATAGTTAATTAACCACTAGCTTCTTTCTGATGATCCAAATAATTGTACTACCTACATAGGAATAGCTCAGTTTTTAGGACTTTGAACTTAAGAGCAAGGTTAACCAACATTACTTGTTATAAACTAGTGTAACAAATACGAGTAAAAATGAGGAATTTTCTTTTGTCCCCGAAAAAAGATCACCTTAGAACATTTAGTACCACCAACTCTTTTCCAAACTTAATGCCATTGCTGTCTTTTATTTTGATCGGTTTTATATTTCTAACAACATACATGATTGTTGTATAAATTAACTTAAATTTTGCCATATATACATTTTTGCTATTTGTCATCATTCCTGCATCTGAGGGCTTCCATTTATAGCCATATTACTGCTGCCAGAAGCATACTTTTTAGAATTCCTTAAGTGTGAGTCTGGTGGTAATAAATACTCTCAATTTGTTTATCTGAGAATCACCTTGAATATTGAGGACGTTTTTGCTGATTGAAGAACTCTAGATTGCCAGAGTTTTCTTCTAAGACTTGATGATATCATGCTATTATCTTCTCAGTTCCACAATTTCTATTGAAATGTGTATTTCATTATGTGTATTGAAGTGTGTATTGAAATGTATATATGTATACATATATGTAAATGTATATATGTAAATATATATGTATGTATGTATATACATATGTATATATCAATAATTGTGAAAGATTTGCTATTTTTTTTATTTTATTTTTTTTAACATTTATTTATTTTTGAGACAGAGAGAGACAGAGCCTGAACAGGGGAGGGTCAGAGAGAGAGGGAGACACAGAATCTGAAACAGGCTCCAGGCTCTGAGCAGTCAGCACAGAGCCCGATGCGGGGCTCGAACTCACATACCGCGAGATCGGACCTGAGCCGAAGTCGGACGCTTAACCGACTGAGCCACCCAGGCGCCCCAAGATTTGCTATTTTTTACTTGACTTTGAAGCTAAAACAGTTATCTTGCCACAGTTTCATGCATTTTAGCAGAAGACAGGATGCTTCTAGGATACAGGCAAGGACTTTGTCATTCACAATATTACCACTAAGGAGACTATTAGGATTATGCTATTTTCCTGAGCCTTAAATCCCAGGTAGCAATGCCAAGGGCCTCATGACACCTGCACTCAGTGGGTTGCATTTCAGGTGAGACACCTTGAGGTGAAGAAACATGAGAGTTCATAGCTTTACCTTTGTTATAGTGGAGCATGCAGAAACCTCCCCTTTCTCCAGAGTGAGGCACTAACTCTTATTATTCAAGGCTGTTTGCTATGCAAGCATCCATGTAAAAGTCTAGAACAAAACCAGTTAGTGCTTCTGCTTCTAAGACACGCAGAAACATGAAACAGAGACAACAATTTCCCGAAATGTATTAACTTATATTCACATGCTTGGAATTACTAGACCGACTTGAATTTGTGGTTTCACATCTTTTATTATGTTTGGGGATTTCTTAGCCATTGCCTTATTTTACTTCTGACTCATTTTATCTCTCCTCCTTTTCTCCAACTCCAATTAGAGATACATTAGTTCTTAGTGTATTTTCTGTGTCTCATATTTTTCTTCTATATTTTTCATTCATCTCTGTTTCTGTATTTCAATCTGAAATTTTTCCCCTCTTACTATGTTTCAGTCCACTTTTTCTTCTACTTTGTCTAATTTTCTGTTGTCCCATCTACTGAGTCCCTAAGTTTGTTATATATTCTGATTTTTCAATACATTTTCTGTATTTCTAAACAAAATATTATTCTTATATTTTTCTAATTGAACATAGTTTTTATAGTTATTTAAAAGTAGTTGTATTCATAGTTATTTAATATCTATGCCTGTTAATGTCAATACTCTAGTCCCTACAGATCGGTTGCTACTGCTTGTTGTTTTGGGCTAGCACTGTTTCGGAGTCCTGGTTATTTTGGGTTATGTATTTTGTCCTGCTTTTCTATTTTCTTTTTCTAAGAGGGAAAGTTAGCTTGAATTATCTATTTTATCATAATAAAAAAGGAATTACAAGCGTATTTTTCAGTCTTTCTCTACTACCTAGAATATTGTTTAATACAACAGTAAGAAAAAAAAATTAATGGATTATGAACTACTTTAGACCGTGGAATATGTCAGAGAGCCTAGTCAATGTATATTGACTGACCTTTTTAAAAACAACTTCTCTGTCTCATTTACTCTTTTTTATTTCCTACTTTCTTTTGTTCTCATCACCAAAGTAATAGCAATAAAGTCATTCTTAATTCTTTCTTTTTTTTCCTACTTGCCTTTGAATCTTCATTATTTTGTCCAATTGATGTATAGGTAACTGCAGGTAGCAGAGAAGTCCCAGGGTGTAAAAAGTCAAATTTGCCCCAGCATGCCTCCGTCATTGCCATCTGTTTACTCCTGTGTTTGTAAGGCACTCTTCACTCCCATTCCACACAGACACCTACACAGACCTCTTTCTCTCCTTTCTCTGCATTGATTCATCACACCAGGCATTTGTGAGCATCTGTTATTACAGTTTTCACGGTGGTGAATGCTATATTTAAGGTTGCAGTGACATTTCCATTATAGAACTGTTGCTTCCAGTCACATGGGAACTTATGAATGATTCTGTTGGGGAAGGGGTTGAAATTTTCAACAAAGGTATTACACATACAGGTTACTTTGCAACTTGGGCAAAGTTGTTTTGAATTAGTAAACATTTTTAGAAAGTGTTCCCTCCTAAAAACAACATTGCTGTTAGTGATTGATAGAAACTCAATGGTTATTTACAATAATAATGCTAACTTTTTTTTTTGATAGAATTAGACTTTAGGGATCTTGAAGTGCATGCACATTGTAAATTGTTCTTAATATACTGATGAGATTAAGAAAATCGATGATTTTCAGGTGCCTTTCACGTCATGAAATTAGAGTTTCAGTTGCTAACTGAACAAAATTAAAAATTAAAAATCACTTTTTATAATCAATGGACAGCTGCTAAAATATCTGCAAGTGTGCCCCATTCAGTAGATGCTGATCTACAGAGAAAACTAATTGTTTAAAAACAAGCAAGAGTCCTTAGAAAAATAGATTGCTTATTTAAATCTAGAAAAATAGACATGTATGCAAATTTGCAATGAGCTGTATTCCCAAGCACGCCTCCTTTTTAATCACAACTTTTAATCTCTTAATATGGCTTTTCTTGATGCTTTTGATTATGTCCAGTATATAAAGAAGTATTAATGGTGGGATACATACATAGTTGTTTACATTGGTGTCCAGGAGCTGCAACTTTCTTAGTTTATTAGATTCTCAAAATGCTTCTACCATAGAAGCTGTTTATGGGTTTATGATACATGACAATCAGAAGTGAGCATCCCAGCACTCCCAACCCTGACCACCTCTCCATGTACTCATAAAATAAGAATTAAAAATAATTAAATAATTTAAAATGTTTACTAAGATGTGCTTTTTAGTAACAGGGGTCATCAAATACAGGGCTGAATCCCACTTAGAGCTCATTCATTTACATATTGTGCATTCCTGTTTTCAAGCTACAACTCAGTGTTGAGTATTTGTAACAGAAACCTGGTTCATCAAGTTATAAATATTTACTATCTGGACTTTACAGACCCCTGCTTTAGAGGTACCACTGAGTATAGTGAATGTGGCATTTCACCATTCCAGTCTTGCTCTACAGTTGATTCCTGCAGTAGATTTTGTCTGATTGTCACTCATGGCCTACTGCCATGGGAACCCGATTGCCAATAGGTTTTTATTTCAGACCATGTGCACTGATCCTAGCAAACTGAATCACTGGCCCCATATGCAAGCTTCTGTTGGATCTAAAGAGAGTGGTAGTTTATATGTGTTGCACTTATAACATCTTTTGTCACGTAGAAAATCATCCATTACTCAAAAGTATTTTTCATTTTCCATTTGCACCTTGCTCTCTTATGGTGTTTACTTAGTTTGAGCTCTAGCATTCTTTGTTTTGTGTTTTCTATTTTATCCATATCTTACTATGTCACATTTTTGTGCTAGTATTTAAATTCTATAAATTTTTTCTCCCTCTGGACTTCTAGATCTGAGAAATGACTGATAAGAATTTATTTTTGATAAGCACTGTTCAAGACTTAGCATCGCATGACTTTGTCTTTCTGCTTTGAGATATGTTGGTCAAGACAAGGATCTTTCTAGTTATCTGACTAGGAATGATGGGTTACTTTGGAAAATGGAGATCCCATCTTTTGGGGGATTACCAGATCCATGGGGACTGCCTTCAGTAAGTTATCCCATTTGAAATCCCATCCAGATCATATAAGCAGAGAGAAAAATGTAACAAAAAAAAAAAAAAAAAAAGAGAAGAGAAGATAGCAAGGACACATTCAGAGGATCATAGACGCCTGATTTGTTGACATCATATGACATTCAATTAGCAGTACTAACATTACTAGGGCAGGAAAAAAAAAATTGAGCCTGGGTAAAATTTTGCTGCTTTGATGATGAAGGTATTAATAACAATAGTATCTGCATGCTTTTATGAGCATAAAGTAGTTTTTCATGATTGAATTTTCAGTCCTGTCTGTTTAAACATAGTTTAGAGAAGGAACACAGGTTGGAAACTAAGGGAAAACAAAAAAAACCTGAACAGCATATTTTTCTTAAAAGTTGAACAAAATAAAGAGAGGAAGAGAGAAGGTGGTAAGGAGAAATAGAAGGAGAGAAGGGAGGAGCACGGGGGGGGGGGGAGTAGAAGAAGGGAGGGAGGAAGGGAGGGGATGGCTGGGGGTCAGAGAGAGACAGCAAGGCAGAGAGGGGCTTACAGTGGCACTTTGATGTCTCCAGCTCAAGTCATCTTCAAGGCCTTTCCTTTGCGGAAAAGTGTGCCTTTCCTCCCATTAAACAGAAGCCACCAGGCAGATGTGACTACCACTTCAATGTGTTCAGGGACTAAAACTTAAAAAGGACTTTTCATAAAAAAAAAGTGACTGCTATGAGATTCTAGCATTTGGTGGGTTGGGGAGGGGGGCTTGCAAACGACAGACCATTACAGAAAGAAAAATGAGAGAAAAGGCGGCAGAGAAGGTTACATGAAGTACACTTGACTTTCTGTCTTGCAATGTGGCACCTAAGAGCCTAGGGGAAACCAGCAAGATGTTAAATAAATCCCTGCAGAATTTGAATGATTGTATGATTAGTGCTGTAAGAGGAACCTGCTATCTTAAATTCATGTTTTCAGGAATCTTTTGTAATGTTCCTCTTCATACTACATAAAAAACTGAACATGCTGCTCTGCTTTTTAGTGTTACTATAGTTTTTCAGATTGTCAACATATAAATTATTCTTTTAAACACTCACTGAAAAGACATCCTCTGGGCACCAAATTTGGGGAAGACTAAACGATTCAGAGAGGGCAAAAATGATTGCTTATTCAACTATTGAATTGCCAGTGACAAAGTTAGATGGGTGTCAGATCAATCCCATTGTTCACATAAAGTGTGCAATACAAGAGACAACTTCATTATTTTGGAAAAAATGCGTTTTTGTGCTCATATTTCTTCCCCTTAGAAAATATGCTTTTTAGAATACTCTTTTGGTTTTAAGAATATATCCTTTGTTTTGTACAGTTGTCCCCCTTATCCACAGGAGATGCATTCTAAGACCCTCAATATATGACTGAAACCATAAATTGTACTGAGCCCTATCTATACTGTGTTTTTCCTGTGCATACATACCTATGATAAAGTTTAATTTACATATGAATCACAGTAAGAGAATAACAGCAATAACTAATAACAAAATAAAACAATTACAATAGGCTGTAATAAAAGTTGTGTGGATGCAGTCTCTTTCTTTCCCAAAATATCTTCTCGTACTGTACTTACATGACTTCTTGTGATGATGTGGTAAAATGCCTACATGAAAAGATGAAGAGAGATGAATGGTGTAAGCATTGTGACATGGCATGAGGCTACTATTGACCTTTTGAGCATACGTCAGAAGGATCTCTGCTTCCAGACCACAATTGACCACAGTAACTGTTAAGCATGGAAAGTGAAACCATGGATCAGGGAAAACTACTGTGCAATGAAATAGAGTATTGACACATTTCTTATGGCTACTCATTTGTTTATGACAGTCATGATAAGTGTCTGTGAATTTCTGACATTTGTTTCAGTGTGATTAATTTCGTGCATGGTGCTGTCTTCCCCAGTATTTTCTTCCCATCAGTAGAGTATCCTTGTAGAAAGATCACATTACATAAGCTTATTTTTGTACATTTTATGTTGAAGGAATGATCTCAGAATAGCATAGCCTTTCAAAAGTATTTATAAATATGTAGCAGATGTGTGCACATTTTATTGTAAAATAAGGTTCATTGATACTTAGCTTATTATTTAGCTTCTGGTATGATTATAAAAGGGAGCAAAAAAGTGGTATCATCACTAATATGATTTACAATAATAACAATAACAATGACAAAGAATGAAGCTTTAGCAGAATTATTCAGGTTTTGAAAACTGTATGCTTTCAATAAACTTTGTTTAAAAAGTTGATAACTCTAAATTAAAACCTCCTTATTTCCTCAAAAACTCTTTCTCTGATATCATTGAATTGGGAGGTATTTTTCAGTGAGAGTGTAACATCAAATTGCAGCTGTTTTCAAACTCTTAGAACAGCTATCAGAGCATACTTTTCCCTTCATCTGTTTGCAGTATAATTTTAACAAACTATTGAACATGATTATATAAGCAAATGGATTATGGCTGTATTTCTATTTCACATCTGCTTAAAAACAATTAAAGAAGGATTATTTTGTCATATTCAGACATCATTTGTGTCTTCTTTATGCCAACTGACACATAAAAGGCCTGTCTTCACTCCCTTAATAAATTATATTTGAACAAGTGTTTTTCTTCATTTTTTATCTTCTTTGTCCTCCTCTTTACCCCATTCTCTGCCTTTTCCTCCTTCTTTTTCTACTTCGTTTCAGTTGACATTTTAAGAATTATAGTTATATATTTTTAGTAAACTTGTAGCATGACATCTTTGACCCATTCTTGGATAGAATTATGATGGAATACAAGAAACTATGTAATACCATATGTAATTAATATCTTTTGTAGCTAAAAGAAAGGAGAGTAAATTTTTCATCTTTTTCTAGACCCATGGACACTTCAGGTGAGCTCTGAGCATCTCGTAGGAGTGATAAGAAATGCTCTATGGTGAAGCCATTTGTACACTTCATGCCATTTCTTCAATAGTACAAGCTACGTTATTCTTGCTACATGTTTCTACAGCCTATGGTTCCCTTTAATAAAAGTGCTTATCATTAATACACTGATTCAAAACTTTTTGAAATTCCTGTCTGTTTGGCCTATATCATGTTTTAGGATAAATATCTCTACAAAGTTTAAATTTGTTTAAAAGTAAGTCATCCAGAACCAGGATTTGCCTGTCAGTTTTTCTGCCTGGTGGTCGAAAGGAATGGAAGCTTTATGCTTCCATTCCTGGTCCTAGGGAGAGTGGGAAAGAGGGACCCTCAGCCACAGGTGCTTAGGAAACTGAATTTTCCCCTATCAGCCAGAGTAATTGCTAGCATATTTTGGGCACCTACTGCTTGGCAGGTTACAGTCTATTTTACTTTGCATGAATTTGTAAATCTTATCAAATTCTTGAGAAGGATACTCTTATCCTACCTACCTTAGAACTATAGAATTTGAGACAAGGAGAGATTCTTTTCTCCAACTTTCCCTGCTAGCAAATGGGATAACTGGGTTCTAATCCAGTCAGTTTGTTTGGACTCAGAACCTCTTTCTCTCCCATTCATTATAATGCCTCTCTACTTCCAGTTGGTTTAGTTTTTAATCTTAATATTAAGTTAATGTCATTCATTAACTTAAATTTATATTAAATGGGTTGTATTTGTATTAAATAGGTTTCAGGCTACCCTCAAAACAAAGAAACATAAAACACATCAGCTCAAACAAGAGGGGAACTCCTTTTCTCTTAGCTAACAATCACGTGTGGGTAGGCTGACTACACTTTCTGATATCATGAAGGGATGCTGGCTTGTAGAAAATCTCCACAGTCCTCAACATGGGATGCTAATCACTGTAGATTACAGCAGTTGCTACTTTCCTCACCACTTTTTTTCACTCAGAGACAAGGAAACAAAAGAAGCCCAGAGTGGTACCTTCAGCTTATGGAGATATATAGGAAGTTATAAGGCTCATTTTCTCTCATGTCTAATCTGCCTGAACATGAGCATCTGATCACATCTATCTGAAAGTCATGTTGAGAAATGTTTTCACTAGCTGGGTACCTATACACGTAACGAAAACTCAGGAAGCTGTATGAGTAAGAATAGAGAATAGTATAGATTCATGGGTCAGGTGTCTGTCTCTACTTTCGACTCCAACTGTCAATTTGTTTTGTTTTGTGTTGTTTGCCTTTTCTTATTCCTTTATACAAATCCTAGGTAGTGCATCTCTCCATTAACCATTGAGTTAGCTTTCCCATAGCAAGTCACTTCTCCTAGATGCTATGGGAATAGGCTACAGGACAAGGCAGAATCAGTCATAAGTGATATTTTTGTATTCAGAGCTGAGGGTTAGAATAAGAAGGGAGTGGAAGGTGAGGAGATTGTTTATTAAATATGGATCTGCAATCAAAATTGACTGTGAACATAACCAATCTTCTGTCAATGAGAAAGTCTGTACTAGTTGAAGAAGATCAGAGTGATAGTTTCAGTTAGAGCCCTGGACGTTTTCTATGAAGTTGGCGCTAACAGAGCTATTTTTTTTTCGTTTGTATTCAAGTTTTCCAATTTGTTTTTTTAACATGAGAAGGTGGGACTAAAGGTTTTACACTTTTGAAATACAGAATTAGGTTACTTGGCAACTAGGATATATACATCCTTAGACCTTTCTTCTTTTGGAGATGTTATTTTATTTTGTTAAAACTTAAAAAGGAAAGTAGAAGATGAGAGCATTTTTTAAATAAGGCATCCCTATGTAGGTGAATATATGTTTGTGGATATGACTTTTGTGTGTGTGACTCTCTTGTTTGTAAGGTTCTTTAATGATGATTACTTTCAGTCTCCAAATGTGTATTATTGTGAGTATAATAGGGTGAGAGAAGGATATACAGAAATCTCTGAGTCTTCCATTTCCAGTATACATATTTAGTAAGAGCAGTTGTGCTGGAATACTTATTTTCAGTTTTTCCTGGATATTTCATTTTATTTCTGTTTTTTAAGATCTGAACTCTGTAAGATCTCAAAAACTTAACTATTTACTTAAAACATTTTAAATAAACTATTAAGGAAGTCATCAATGGACTAGACTCAGAACTCACAATATAGAAATTCCCATCACTTTTATGCAAGATTCAGAATTGTCTCTTGTGGATTGATCCTGAAATCACTTTTGGATTCTCAGGTATATCAGATATGTAGAAAAGTCCACACTTAATATGATGCAAATGACAAATTGTTCTAAATTGAGAGAATCCAGTCCTTATGAAGACTGTGACACTGAACATGTTTATTAGACATTTATTTCTGGGCATTTTGTTTATTTGAGAATGTATGTTGCAGGATAGATGAACATTCTTTTGCAGGCTTTGCTACAGTTGCAGGGGCTTGGTGCCACAATGGCAAGGTGCACCTTAACTTTGTTATCTGGAAAACTAAGATTTTCCTATGCCATATATTTTCACAAAGTATCTCCTACTTATCACCTAGTCATATAGTAACTGCAAGACTTAATGATGCACATTGGTTTTATTCCATAAGTTTAAGATGATAATGTTCCAATTTAGATATACGCCCGTGCTCAGTTGAATTATGAAGAATCAATTGGAAAATAAGTGGTCCATATCCTAATTTCTTATAACTGAAAATGAATTTGGTTCAGTACCTTCCTTTATTTCTACCACAGGGAAAATACAGATATTCCCCATCTCTCTCATGTGAGAAATATGTTCTAATTTTTGAATCCCAAGGGTATTATGGAAATTTTGTCCCTTGAAGTCATAGTCTGACCCAATTAGAATATGAAAAATGATTAATTCGCTTACAATTTAAAAGATGTAAAACTGGGTTGTTATCACAGTAACACCATTCTAAGACAGGCACCAATTTTATATTGCATGATAAATCAAGTGTAGGATACTTGCAACCAAACTTCATTAATTTAAGTTTTCGTTTTCCTTTGGGTGTCATGCGTAGCTATTAATCTGAGATCTGAATGTAAAGATTTTCATAAATTTTTCCTTCCAGAGTTTCTTCTGTGTGAACAACGAATTTAAATCTTCTATATATTAGATTTTCCTTCCCTCAAATTGAAAGAGTATAAATGTTTAATTTTATGTAGATGAAATTGTTAAATTGTTGCACACATACACACTTTGGGACTACTATTTAGCATTTGATTCAAAACCAAATTTAATCTATTTCAACAACATTTTTAAATATATATCTAGAATTCAATGATCTAGCGAACGTTTAAGAAAAAATTTCTGCCTCCAAAAGTACAGTAGAATTTACTGCTCAAAAGTTACTGGAGTAATATTTCTAGTGGATGTGAGAAAGTTGTGTTTTACCTCAGACAATTAACAAAATGTGTGTGGTTTTACTCATATAATAGCTCACCAGGAATGGAATCTCTATATTATGGAATTGGGAGTTTGTTTTCCTATAAGATCTTGTCAGATGCAGTGTTGTTGCCATTCAGTAGGAATCAATAGATTTTACGCCTGTCATACTTCAGAGAAGTTATATGAACTGAAAGAAGTCAGATCACAGTGATAAATTATTATCTGTTTGCTTCAAAAGAAATCAGGAAAGGGCAATTGTCTGCACCAAAGCACTGTGGGATAGATATAGATCCACCCTTTCTAAGTAGTATAAAGTATACTATGATACTCAGAATAGGCTAAAAATGCAAATAATAATTAATAAATTAATGTATTGATCAAGTATAATGTGTGTTAAAAGCATGAAATGATTTGATAATTTATTGCTATTACAGATAATACTGCTTATTAAGTATTTTTAATGTTCTTATAAAGCATGCTGCTCCATGAAATTTCAATGTGTTTTTTAAAAAATTTACTAAGTTAAGAGACTTACAAAGACAATAAAAACTTTCCTTTACACATGTTTTATTGTAAAACCATAATACCTAATTGGATAACTTTACCTACCAGAAAAGAGTGATATTAATTAAAATATTGCTAACTAAATTGTGTCTATGTGAGAGCACCTGCAAAGGTTAGGTCTCCACTTACACTTCATGAGGCCAATTGGCCGTTTAAACACATTTCAAAAACTGTAATTCCATAATTGCCTTTTTGATTTTTAAAAAGATTTTTTTTGTAGCTAATTGATGATGGAGGCAATGGATTTAAAATTCTCTTAGTTTTTTTTCTTGTAAAGATGTTGAAAATTAGAAACTTTGAATATTTTCCTTCTCTCAGATGTGTGGAAGAGAGCCAATTACCATGATATATAAACATGTATCTAAAAGGTATAGGAGTACAAGAATGAGATCGTCCATTTATCTATTTAAAACTATATGCATAATATTAGGATAGTTCACAGTATAAAACAGATTTTAAGGTATGTGCAACATTTTAAAAATTTTTGATCAATTACTGAAAACACTGATAATTTGCTTTGTGGCTACCACAATCTTTGTTATATTTGGTTTGTACTATTTTTGTGGGTATATTCACATTTTTAATAATTTTCTGTACTACCTGCTTTATTATGTATATACTTAAAGGCAAAACTCAGCAATTAGTTCAATTAGATTGATTTTTCTAGTCAAAATACTGTCTGCTTATACCGGGTATAATTGACATTTTTTCTAAATTGATCATACCATTTTCCTTTCACTAGACCAATAATTTCTACATTCTAGTATATAACATCCATTTTAAAACTATGGTGTTATCGGTATTTTTTACCACCCTCAACTCAATATTAAAGAATGGAATACTCAAAATACTGTCTTGACATTTTACACGTATTGAATTTTTCTAAAACTTTGAAATATAGAATTGAATAGTTTGGACACAATAATTAAGAGTAATTAATTGCCAGATCTAAGAAATTTATAATACCAGCTTTTATGGACTGAGAAATTGAATGAATAGATCTATTCTAAAAAGGTAAGGTCAATAAATAAATGCACCCATCTGTTCTTCAAAATTCAGAAATTGAATTTACTTGGAAATCCTTATTCTAGGGCATAAAGTTCTTCAAAATTTTCCAGTTGTGGAAAAAGAGCCACCGTACTATTCTATACATCCCTTTTACCTCACTACAGCATCCATCTGTGTCTTGTGATTTTGTATTTTTTCTGTCATTATCTCTCAGACAGACATAGAAGATCTTTAATCATGTCAGGGAAGCAGAGCAAGTTATCTAATACTACAATTATCTCATTAGCAATTATATAATATTAGTGGCTTAGAAGGAAAGCTCATAGCGAATAATAAGGAAAAATAGATAAAATAAAACAAATCCATTATTTCATTTTAGTTCCTACATAGAAATTCATGTTTAATAGTGTGATATTCCACAAAACTATCTGTGGCATGCAAACCCTGTTCAACAGCAAGGGAAAGCTACTTCCTGGCATCGAACAAAGGAATTTACTCGTAAGTGAGTAAATTCAGAACTTAAAAAATTTTTCAAAATACATCACAAAATATGATCACAGATTTTGCTTGATTGGCCATTTCCACTTAAAGAGAAACTAGAACTGAAGAAAAACTTTCTGTTACAAACATTAGAGTCCATATTAACAAGGTTGTCATCTATAATGGCCACTTTTCCAAGGAACATGATATATCTACTTCAGCATGTTTTATTGTAACTGATGTGTTATATCTCTCATCTAAAATAATCTTGATTCAAAGATATGAATATTGCATCTATAGGAAAAAATACCTCTCAAAGTCTCAGTCAACCTATGTGATATATTTGAAATCATGCTCCAAATCTTTGGCAAAAGTTGCCCATGAAGTAAATAATATGTGTACACATGGAATAACATTGTTATAAAAACTTTGAATGATATCTTCATCCTCTTGGTTACTGTAGGAAATGTGAACAATCTAAAAAGAATCAGAAGTGAAAAGACATTATAGATTTGAATTTTCATTTTGTTTCCTTTTTATAGTTGAAGTGTATTTCACAAGGTAAATAATGCTCCCTTTTAGCACCCTTGTGTTTCTGGGAATGTGAACAGGTATGGCCATTATGGATAATAGTATGGAGCTTCCCCAAGAAATGAAATATAGAATTACCATGTGATCCAGCAATTATACCTCTGGGAACATAGCCAAAGAAAATTAAATCACTATCTGAAAGAGATATCCTATTCCCATGTTTATTGAAACATTTTTTTATGATATCCAAGGAATAAAACAACCTAAGTGTCTATTGATAGATAAATGAGTAAACAAAGTGAATAAAATCCAGCCACTTGCTACCAACATTGATGAATTGGAGGTCATTAGGGTAAGTGAAATAAGGCAGACAGAAAAAGACAAATACTTCACAGTATCACCTATAAATGAAATCTTTATAACTAACTAACTAACTAACTAAATAAATAAATAAATAAATTTAAACTCAAAGTGGTGGTTGCCAGGTGATCAGGGACACAGAGTGAGGTTGATAAAAGGATATAAACTTTCATTTACAAGATAAGATCTCACGATCTAATGTGTAACATGGTAACTAGTTGCTAATATTGTATCATGTAATCAAAATGTGCTAAAAGAGTAGATTTAAGCATTCACTCCCTAAAATAGATAATTAATATAACTATGTGAAGTGGGGTGTATTTACTGACTTGATTGTCAGAAACTTTTCACAGTGCATACATATATCAAGTCATAATGTTGTACACTTTAAATATATTACAGTTTTGTCAATTATACTTTATTATAGTTGGAAAAAATGCCCCTTTATTTTGTTTTAGCAGTGTGTTATTGTAGGTTGAATGAAAATAGAAAATTCTGTAAATTAATTTTAATTTATGGACACAACTTTTCCCAAATGTTCTAAATTTGTGTAAACAAATTGTTTTACACATCTCAGGCATGTAGATAATGTCAAAGAGATATCATGAAGCTTTTATTTTGATTTTTAAAAATCTAAATAAATACTTAAAATTTCATAAATTCAAATATAAGACAAATTTCAATTTCACCAAAAATATGCAGCTACTTTTACAGAAGATCATAAAAGTATGTGTTAATTTCCTAAACTTTTTTCAAAGAATGATTTAATAGGATGTATGATACGTATTTGGAAACTTGAAACATTTATGAATTATTGAGTAAAGTAAATACATTTGGCACAGACATTTTGTATTAGTTTTCTTAATTTTATTACTGATCTTTCTGGAAAACCTCTACAGCATTGTACTGCAGAGTATAGAATGTGAAGCACTCTTCTTAGCTAAACCCTTCTCTGTTGCTTGGTTGAAAAGCTCTCTTGATAGAGTAATTTCAAAGTTGATATTCATAGTTTTAGATATAATACACTTCTCCTCATCAAATAATAAAAGAAAATACTAGATAATACACTGGTATTTTATCAGACAAAAGTATAGAAATGCAGAAACATAAGTTCTAATTCAAACACTTTTATATATGTGTCACTTTGATCAATGATTTAATCAGGTCAAGCCTGAGTTTCAAATATTAAAATAAAGATATTTTTATTCATCTAACTAGCTTATTTAGTCATTATACAGCAAAACAGTTTTTATAAATTTTAAAATTCTATGCGCATGTAAAACTAATGCAGAGAATCTTCCAAATGGAAAAATAACATCATGAGTAAATTGACTTTTAACATTTGTAAAGCCTCAAGCAGCAAATTTACCAAGGATAAAAAGCATAAAGACTGTCTTATCTTAGTTACTTTTACAGAATCGTTTGTCTCAATATGATTTGGTATTTTGAATGAGGGTCTGAATGAGAATAATTGAAGTGGGAAGGGTGTGATGTTATTCATACGAGAAATATTAATGGGAAGCTTGACTGAGTGTGTATACAGCAAGGTAAGGAAAAGCCAAAATGGGCATTCATTCATTCATTTATGTTTTTAGCACAGTTGTGCTTTTGACCAAAATGTAGCAGACAGAAGAAAAAGATTGTTGAGAACTATAGAAATGAACAGCATCTGACAAATGGCTATTTACATGATGGTATTGAAGGCAATAAAATGTGACTCTTAAAAAGTCCATAGCAAAAGCATGCCTATAGTTGGAAAGAGCTCAGAACTGAAAAGTGTGATTTCGGAAATCATGTATGTAGAGGTTACACTTCTTTTTACGAGCTAAGTGAGTTTATCAATTATGTAAAATTATTAAGTGGGGAGTATATAGAGAGAAGACAATAAAACCAATGACAGATTCAAAGAGAATCAGGATGTACAAAAGAAAAAGAGATAGTAGAAGAATTCACTGATGATATTGAAAGGGTAAGACAAAATCCAGGAAACTGGAAACAGAAAGGAATTTCAGAATAATGGAGTTAATGGAAAGTTTAAACTTCTAAATAGTGTAAAGCTACGTAACAGTCTGTTATTATATTGAACCTTTTATATTTAAGAAAATCTGTTCACTAAATTATGTCTAAGTGAATTGGATATAATAATATCACTAAAATATAACTTAAGAAAATATTTAAATAAAGTTCTTTCAAATAGAGAATGATGATAGTTGAAGTGTCTTGGTTTTCATCATTTCATGAGAGATTAAAAAAAAACATCACATTTCATTGCTAATTGATAATGAACTGGAAGTAAATGAAAGTTTTTTCTACTTTTTAAAATGCAGGGGCGCCTGGGTGGTTCAGTTGGTTAAGTGTCTGACTTCGGCTCAGGTCATGATCTCACGGTTGCCGTTTCAAGCCCTGTGCTGGGCTCTGTGCTGATAGCTCAGAACCTGTAGCCTGCTTAGGATTTTGTATCTCCCTCTCTCTCTGCCCCTTCCTCACTCATGCTCTGTTCTCTCTCTTTCTCTCAAAAAGAAATAAAAACATTTAAAAAATTAAATTAATTAAAATGTAGTCATTGTGGAAAAATTTAGTTTATGCAGGATTTTTAAGAGAAAATCAAGAGCTTCATTTTAATGTGCTATTCATTTGCTTAACCAAGGTATGTTTATTAATCACTGCTCTGTGTCAATTTCTTAAGTTTTTTTACTTTCCCCTATTTCATAGAATAAAATAAAGAGAAAGACGAGAAAAGTAAACCAATACAAAGATATTTGTCAATTGTGATAAATACTGTAAAGGGAAAGAAAAATAGGAGACATTATTTTACATTAAGCCACCTAGGAAGGACTCTGAAGAAATATTTAAGGTCAGACTTCAAATATGAAACACAGAGATTTATTTGCCCTATATAGACTTGGCCATATTTAAGACAATAATCCTATGGGACAGGGCTTAAGTGAAAGTCCAACAGACTAAAATAAGTTTCATTGCCTAAACAAGTGAAAATATTTTTCTCTCTTGTAAAAGAAGCCTGGGGATACTCAGCCCAGGACTGATGTGTTACTTCTTTATTATCAGGTACTCAGATCCTTGTCGTTTTGCAAAGCCATCCTGCTTATCTAGCTTTCATTCTTAAAGAACTTTTTGGTTTAGCCTTAGATGACCTCTGGATTACCAACCACCAAATCCATATTCTAAGCAGGAAAAAGGAGAAAAGGGCAAAAAGAAGAGAAGACATACCTTCCAGTTAAGTCAGCACTATTTAAAGCAGTTTTCTGGAAGTAACACACAAAATCCACCTTTATCTCATTGCATTCTCCCCAACTCAATTCTATGAAGAGAGGTAATAAATGTGGCTTTATAACTAGGCACACTGTCACACCCAATATATAGATTCTGTTGCTCAGATAAAAGGGGAGAATTGGTGAATAGAGAGCTGGCTGTCTTCACCATGGTATTATTATGCATTTGAGTCAATAATACACAATTGGGAGGCTGAGGCTTAGAGAGGTTAGGTTATTTATATAAAGTCAAATACTTAAGAAAATTATTGGATGTCTGTCATTTAGAAATTGCCTTACACCTATTTTATCTATCAAGATAAGCTATTATCCTAATAAAGGCTATCAATTTATGCTGGATTTATTCCACAACTTATTCAGCAATTTCTACAGTTTATGATGAATTTCTACCTGGTCATCCATTAAAACAATCCTTAGTTCTAGGGGCTCCTGGGTGGCTCAGTTGGTTGAGTGTCCGACTTCAGCTCAGGTTATGATCTCACAGTTTTTAAGTTCGAGCCCTGCATCGGGCTCTGTGCTGACAGCTCAGAGCCTGGAGCCTGCTTCAGATTCTGTATCTCCTTCTCTCTCTGCCCCTCCCCCACTTGTGCTCTGTCTCTGTCTCTCAAAAATAAATAACTGTAAAAAAAAATTTTTTAATCTTAGTTCTATGTTCATCACATTATTCCTTTACTGTCCTACACAAAAACAAACAACATACATACACACATAAAAATGCACATGTTTACACACACGTGAACAATGGCTAGGTATTTTCCACCAATTGAATTTGAAATATCTCTGTCTTATTTTCACGGCCCTTCATCATCATATTTGGAATCAACTCCTTACAGTAACGATCATTAAATCTATGATCTGTTATTCTGTTCCTTTTACCTGTTTTAAGATTATGCTTTTTCTGTTATTACTTGGCATAGCTTTAACCCTAAAAGCTCCGTAAATTTTCTTTAACTGTGTAAATTATTCTTGAAAACCACTTTTTGAGACAGTTTGTACTAACTGCATTTATTTTCTTTTTAAAAATTCTATGATAAATTCGTTCCCCTAGCTAGAAGACAAGAAATCTGAAAACAGAGTCGTTTTATTATACCGCTTTGTATTCACCTGCACCTTTCACAATAAAGAATACAAATTATTATTTTTTTAATTGTTGACTTTTACTTGCTTTCTTAATCATCTTATTTACCCATATTGGTGTCAACCTTCAATATCAATGTTTCTAAATTTGTATGATTATAATGTCATTTTGAATTAGAAAACATTGCTTTCTAATGGGAGGTTTTAGTTCATTAATGACACCTACCAGAGCTTTGTAAGAATGGATGGTTGAGTTCCTTGGAAACCTTTATTATAATTAACAACACTATATCAGTTTAATTTATTGTGTTCCAACTAGGTCTGTATTAGTAGAGTAAAGGTTATGTATGTCCATATCATAGTTCCAGTTTATGTATGCGAGCATACTTTTGTGATTCAAGATTGGAAGATTCTTGTCTCAACAGAGATTTTTTTTAAATTTTTTTTCTTTTTTAATGTTTATTTTGAAGGAGAGAGAGACAGAGTGCATGCAGGGGAGAGACTAGAGAGAGGGAGACACAGTCTGAAGCAGGCTCCAGGCTCTGAGCTGTCAGCACAGAGCCCAATGCTGGGCTTGAACTCACTAACTGTGAGATCATGACCTGAGCCGAAGTCGGATGCTTAACCGACTGAGCCACTCAGGTGCCCCTCAACAGAGATTTGTTAAAGTATGACATTCATTAATAAGCAGTTACACACATTCATGAGGTTCAAATCTGCCATATGTGTGGGAGATGCAGGAGAGAAGCATCAAAGGAAAGGACTTAAAAAGAGAAGGCCTGAGAAGGTGCAAGGCCTTAGGACATGTTTACATAGCTGAATACCGCTGGTAAGGAACTCCTAGAGCCATTAACATTGTCGAGGGCCGGATCCTCCTTCACACCTGACCCTTCCTAGTGTTATAGAAACCAATTAACTTGAAATTCAACCTTGAAAAGCTAAACCATTAGATTGATTAACACACTTGCTTAGCTGACTTTATGCACGTAGTCTTTAGCAATTATCCTAATAAAAAGAAGCTTCATTCTGGAGTAGGGGCCTCATTCCCACTGGAGTATGAGGACCTTCACTTAACTGCACTTTGTTTGCGGACTCATCTTTTGCGACTCTGGCCATACTCCCTGCAGCACATGTGCACAATGAAAATTAAGAATATCTATAGTGGAAAGACCAAGTATACACATACACAATATTTCTTTCACTATCTTATTCTCTGACTCTCTATATGAAGGATAAACACAACCTGATATACTACATCTGTGTGCATGCATTATATGCATATATATGGACACATACATACATACACACATATGAATATGTTTATAAACATCAAAGGAAACAATAAATTTAATGTCATTGATGTTAGTGTATCAGTGTAGTTACTATTTCATAATAACCTGATTTGGCAAAAAATATGCTTAGCAAAACTCTTTCAAATATTGGACATATGCTTGGGGGTTAGAAAGATTGTGGATTTCTGCAAATGTGCTTTATAGTCTTTTCAGAAACATGTTGTGTGCACATATTATGTGTCAGACATTTTTTCAGTTGTTTTTATTTTGTCCTATCATATAGCTGGTTTAATAGAAAAAAAAAACTATTGCATTCATCAGGAAACCAATTTTTGAAGTTGTGAGATGTTTTAATTGAAAATATTTTTTAAACATTAAACCTCAGAAATTGCTTTTGCATTACCTGAGTACTTTCCTAGAGCCATTTCTTACATGACTGTTTATCACTGACGTTGTGGGCAGGAGGTTAATTGTAATTGCACGGTCACCTGGACTATCCTATAATTTGAAGTAGAGTCCCTCTGCTGTGCTGGGCTCGGCAGTATATTATTTTCAAGCATTAGTGCCAGGATGCTCTTTAAATCGGCTATGGAACGGGGGAAGGAGTGATTTACGTGCTCCATTTACTGCTCTCTTCTTGCTGTCCGCTTCAGGCCACTTTCCTACAAACAGCAGAATGTGAACAGAATTAAAATTCAGATGCAACCAAAGATGGCAAAAACAACATGAAACAAAAAGAAATGAAAATAATCCCTGCCCTGCATATTTGTTGACAAGTATGCAGCATATAAATCACTGGTATCCTGAACTACCTATTTCTCTCTTGAATATTCTAAGATTAAACATTACAAGATGGAGTTTAATGAATGAGTGGCTGTACAGATTGAATTTCTACATTTGCTTTTCTGGGTTTTTTTAAGCAACAGAGGAAACCAAAGTTTTTTGTTTTGTTTTTGTTTTTGTTTTTGTTTTAGTCTTAGAGATGGAAGGAGGACAGAGGAAGAAATGACTTAACCACATTGCCTGTGCATAAAATGTACTTGAGTAGATAAATTAGACTCTTTAAACTAAAATAATGATTTTTTAAAATTTTTGCTAAAATTAAATCTCATTATATTTTTCTTTATCCAATTTTCAGTTAATTAGCCTAAATTTAGAAACTACTCATTTCTTCAGTGGTGTTTTGGCTCACAGCACCAAATATTTTATCAATGAGATTATCTCTCATTATGTAAGAAATGGTTTAGGAAACATATTTTATATTCTCCACTTACTGGTCAAATGATTTACTTTCAAGCTGACAATATCTTAAACGTCTATCAACATAATAAAATAAATGAACAAATAATACTAAACCCTTGAACATTTATTTTACTAACTAAAATGATTGAAAATAAGGATGCCAAGAACATTTACTCCCTAGCACATTCTAGTTCCAACAAAGTTGTCACTCTCAGATTTTTATACAAAACAATGAAATTATTGGTTGAAAATATAAGTCTAATTTTAGAAAGAAATGGTTTGGGTTTTGTTAGTTTGGTTTCGTTTGGTTATTTTTTCTTTTAAAAAGTAAAGTTGAGACACTACTTTTTATTCTATGTCCTAACATTTCCAAAGGTAACACTATCCTGAAGTTATGCATTTTTGTAATTACAGTGTATAATTGTGTGTATGTGTGTGCGTGGGGGGGAATGGATGTATCTCTAGTAAATAATAATGTTTTGTATCTAATGTTTTGTTAGTTTCACAAAATTTAGATAAATTGAAAATATGTACAATTTTACAACTCTTTTTTCCCATCAACATAATATTTTCATAATTTATCCCTTTGATGAATAGATATCAAATTAATTTTAATTTTATTGTAGTATAATATTCCACGATAGATCATTTCTCATTTTCTCACTATTACAAGGAATAGCACAATAAGCTTTTTAATGCATGGCTGTTGGCACATATATAAATGTTTCTCTACTAGATATACATAGACATAACAAATGGGGAATTTAAGCAGATATTTGCCATGTTTTTCCAAAGTGTGCTTGTTCTTAGTACTATTCACAAATTCTATTTTTACCACTTGCTCACCAATTGTCGGGTAATATCAATATTTTAAATGGTTTGCAGCCTGATGTCTGCAAAATGGTAGCTAAAATTCACACTTTCCCAACTACACATGAGAATGTACATGTTTTTCATGTTTAGTCACAGTAGAGGTTTTTTCTGTTTTGCTTTCTGAAATTCCTATTAATATACTTTGGAAAAATATCAACTGAATCAGTTGTGAAGAATAAGATTAAAAGAAAGTAAATGAGAGAGATTCTACATTTTTCTAAGAATGTAGAACTGAGACTGCAGAAAATTCAGTCATCTGATGCAGTTGGTATATGGTTGAAATGGCCTACAGATAAACAGTGTGGCTTTCCTGGCATTTTGAGGAAATTAAATTGATATCAAAAATCCTGGTAATTTTATTTTCCTTACTGATATTGAACAATTGTAGATATTTATTCTAATAAGAAATTGCAGTTAATCTGTCTTCTTTTAGACTTTATAAGATATAAGTCTTTATAAGGTATAAATTTCTAATAGCGCACAAGAAATAAAATTATTTTGAGAGCATCATAATTCTATGAAGTCAAATTAGAATTACAATTGACAGGTTGCTTTAATGTTTTGCTCCTGTGCTTGCCATTTGATTATAGCCAGCTTAAAGGGGCACTTTTTTTACATTGAAATATAGTTGACTATTAGTTTCACATGTACAAGATAGTGATTCGATATTTGTATACATTACGAAATGCACATCACAATAAATGTAGTTACCATCTGTTACCATACAAAAGTTAATGTAATATTTTTGACTATGTTCCTTTCTGTTGTATTTTACAACTCTGTGATTTATTAATTTTATAATTGGAAGCTTGCACTTCTTAATCCCATTCGTGTATTTTCCCCTCTCCTCGTCCGCTTCCATTGGGAAACCACCAGTTTGTTCTCTGTCTTTATGAGCCTGTTTCTATTTTGTTTTATTTGTTAAATGCTCTGGCTTACTGCCCTTTGTGTTGCTGGTGCTTAGAACAGTCATATAGTGTGAGCGTGTTATCCTGGTGTGTCTGAGACAGTTGCATTTCTCTCCCTATTTGTATTATATTTTTCACTTTTAAAATTATTTCAACTCTGAAATTTTATCAGATAACCTATAACTTTTGATATGTGAAAAATAACGATACTTACCATCAATTGAATACTATGGCCAAATATTGGGTTAGATACTGATGTGATTCATTACAACAATTTACTGGGATAGATAGTAGCATCATGCTATGTTTATAAGGCAATTGGTATTCAGAGAGGGTAATTTGCCCGATAACCTAAAGAAACAAGTTAAACGAAGGCTTATTCATCTCTGTAACCTCAATGCCTAACATAATACCCAGCTACCAAGAGATTTCCAAAACATCTTTGTTTGGTGCCTCAGAGAAAGATATAGAAGGGATTCTTAAAAATCCCATGATACTTGTTTGAAGCAAAGAAATGAAGATATGCTATAGCTTTGATTATTCTTATACTATTCCTATATCGGTATATTTATGGTTTATTCATGCCAGGGGGCTCTCTTTGAAAAAACGATGAGTCTGTGTGTTTTACTAAGGTCATTGTGTTTTTATTTCTTTATGTTTTTCATTTGAGGAAGTCTGTACTTTTAAATGTGAACACTTTGAGACAGAAATCACTGCTCTTTAGAGTATAGTAAATAGCTTTTCAATGGTTCCAAAGGGTGTAGTAGGTTACTTAAATGGGCCGCAGATGTGTATCTCTATAGTTTAAGAGCAGGAGGAGACTTGTAGCAAACAGATTGATAACTGCTATAGACAGAAGAAAAAATACATTGTATGAAAATATTCTAGCCTAAATATGAAAAGCTATATATAAGATTCATGATAAAATTTACTGCTGTCATTTTAAATTATATTATTATCATTTCATAGCCCTGGGACAAAATAATCAAAGATTTGAGAGCGAATGAATGAATGAATAAAATTATAATAAATTGTTTATGTCTTAAGCCATAATCATAAAGGTGACTTTTAAAATGTATCATAGTACTGCCTGCCAAATGTCCCTCCATTAATACAGCAGTCCCAAGCGATATCTAGTTAATAATCTTTTTACGAGATGGAAAACTACATAATTTTAAGCTTTAAAAATTCTTCTGCCACCTTCAAATATAGGTTCTCATTAAAGAACAGGATACATACTGTAGGACTCTACATGGAACTTAGGAGATGACATGCATGGTATGGGGGATATTTTTAAGAAAGGAAAAAAATTAGACATTGCTTCACACACACACACACACACTATATATATATATATATATATATATATATATATATATATATATATATAATATGTACATACATATGTATATCTATATGTGTATATATGTATATATACTATTGCATTGTTGATATATAGCATTGCAAGTAGAACAGATCTTTCTTTGAAGGATTAGCTACTTTGTTTGTTTTGAAGGATTAGATACTTAAAACAGAAATTTTAGGAGCCTTTCCTTTGGTTTTTAGGAGAAGCTAGTAGATCTGTCATATTACTTATATACTCAGGTACCATACAATCCCATCACCCCCAACCCTTTAGAAAATATTAGTGTGAGTACTCAAAAAAAACACCATTTATTCATTGAATGGAAAATGACCAGGACTTTATTCAAAGCTAAGTACATTGAAATTGCACAGCTTATAAAAATCATAAAATGTACCATATATGCATCTACAGATACTTAATTTCCTTTACCTAGAGGTTATTTTATAATATGCCATTTGGCTAATTCAAGCAAAATCTGACTGGCTCCAAACAGGAATGCTGAAATACATGCAACACAGCTTTGATCTTAGAAATTTAGAGTTTGCAGAGAAAGTATAGAGGCAGACAATTATAAAACTGAGCAGAATGGTAAGTGGTATGAATATATATTGACCACAAATAGCAGAGAAATGCATGTTCGTTAGAATATATGTGTAAGGCAATAATAAAAGATCTCATGTGTTAAGATTTAAAAGAATCACTTCTTTGTCTACCCAGTCATCTCTGGCTAAGTAAACAAAGCACAGTATCTATTCAGTTCTCTAGGCTTTGTGTCTAGGTTCCCTTCTCCTTTGATTCAGCCACTTCAAAATATTTTATCTTTAAAATTTCATCCATATGTATTTTAATTTCACTGTGAACAATCAAAAATAGAGTGAAAGCAATGTGGACAATAAGATTTTCACATATGTTTTACAAATTTGCTTGGAAGGAGAGACTAAATTATTTGTCTAGTCAATTTTTTAAATTATTTCTAGGCATTTTGGAGTTTGATATCTACACCTAAGCTTTCAAAGGAGTTTGTGGTGCGGGTTTAATAATCTTCACTCTTGTGATATGAAAGTTGCTCACCCATCCATTTTCTCTTTCTTTGTTCTAGGTTAGGAAAAAAACTCCTTTGAACCTGAAACTTTGCCTGTAGGCATCCTGTGTATTCAAATCTCGTAGTCCTAGTTTTCTTTTTCTCAGGAGGAGCTAGAAGCAACTAAAAAAATCAAGAGGAATCTGAAAATTCACCAAAGCTATTTGGAATGTGCTTTTTATTATCTATGTAAAGCCTCAGTTCCACATTGATAACTCCTGGTTTCTGATATACACATAATTTCATAAAGGAAAAGATTGTGCAGCATCAGATTTATAAACTCAATTTAAAACCACTTTCCTATTTGCGCATTTTGTTATAAATTTCTTTTTCATCACATGGCAGAACAACTTTGTTTCTCTCATACATGTCTTTTATCCCAGTTAGCTGGGCATCTTGTCATTTACTGTTTGCAAAGACCGATAGCAAAGAACTATAGGAAAATTAACCAGATCCCCACCATTACAATGGCAAAGACAGGTGAAATATCAGGCCCAATGAAAGAGTACCCCCAATCTCTGTTTTCTTGCTTTGCTGGTTCAAAGCACCATGCCAATATTGAGAGTGTATAATTAGGGATTATTTTGCATGCAGAACTATGCCACAAAGGACGAATAAAGTTTTCCAATGCGATATTTATGAGCTTCAAAAATAATACAATCTGTTATACTATACTATAATATGTTATATACTGTATCATATATCATGTTAAATATACATTTCAGTTATATATATAGTATTAGCAATAATTACTATATTAATAATAATAATACATAATATGTATATAGTAGTAGTCTACTGATCATCTGTGATTAAGTATTAAGATTGGCAAGATGAGAGTATGAAAAAAAAATGAAGTCCACTGACTGGTCCTAAATTAGCAGCCACCTGATGCTTTTCCCTTATACCCTTTGGCTCTTGTTGATCATGCTTTTTAGACTCCCTTGATATACTTTCAAGCCCCAGGATGTCGCTTACAGTGAGTAAGCGATTTAGAATAAAGTGTGTAATGTGAGACTACCTTATTCAGACTGTTGGATAAGTTGCATTGAATTATTTCAGCTGAAGTGAGTTGGATACATAGGAAATAGCAGTGAAGAGTCACTGAAGGACAGATGACACAGTCTGTGTGAGGAAAGCCTCATGAGTAGATGATGGTGTGTGACACAACCAGCCTTCCGTCAGTAATGAACCAAACCAGTGCCTCTGCTGGTTCTGTTACACTGATTTAAAACCTTATGTCATTCACATATCTGTGCTCAGGAAACATAGAGGTTTCTGCAATGTAAATACTGAATGTATTGGGTGACACTTTAAACCTGTTCTGTATTAATCACAGAGCCCCTATGTTACTTAAAAATCTACTTGCAAGTCTCAGTACTCTGGATAGCTAATTTTAATGACAGAGAAGATTTGGAGAAGGGTCAGAATTGCTCTTTTAATTATATTTAAATACAGAGAAGTCTTTTGCTTGCTAGTTATGAAAGGCAGATGAAAATGATAAGGAAGCTATAAGAGAGTGTTAACTTTGAGTACACCGAGTGTAATCCTTGATAATATGTACATTTATATAGTTCATTTACAATTAGTAATTACTTAGAAGACCCAGCAGACCAAGAAGGAAGCAGAAAATCCCCATCCTGTAATATGCTTTAAGAATTGGGACACAAAAGAAACAGAGCCTTCTTGGAAGGTACAGAACACGTTAGAAGCAGGGCCAGGTCACGCCTCAGATTTTTCCGCACCTGTAGCATATTTAAATCAGTTAGTGAGATCTCAGACCCTTCCCTTTTGGTTTAAGTTCCAGAGGTGTGTGTTGTTAGCATTATAGCTATGCGTTAACCAAAAATAATTTTCAGAAGGACTATGAAATTTGAGACGGAGGGAAAAGTTAAGTTACATTGTGATTTTCAGTATCAGAACTTCACAAATCAATCTCTAGCAGCTCTAACTCTGGGAGCACAGTGGGCTGAACAGCTGCTGCCGTACTTGCTGCAGGCTAGTACTTTATAAAATGTTTATGGCAGGCAATGGGAAATGGATTTGTCAGGGTGGGGATGGTGGCTGGGCTGCATAAAGAAAAGGAAGGAAAACGTTTGCTTTTGCTTCCCTAATGGGCAAACATTAGCAACAGTGACTCGCAAATGATTAGGACCAGAGGAGTTTAGGTTTGGCATTTCTGTAACACTTATTTCACAAGCTCAGCTTTCCTTAATTTGGGTAGAAACTTAGATTCAAAAAATGCAGGGGCACCTGAGTGGCTCAATCCCATGAGCTTCTGACCCTCGATTTCAGCTCAGGTCATGATCTCAAGGTTGGTGGGATGGAGCCCCAGGTCAGGCTCTTGGCTGACACTGCAGAGCCTGCTTGGAATTCTTTCTCCTCTCTCTTTACCTCTCCCTACTCAGATCAGTCAAAAAATGAATGAATGAATAAATGGATGGATGGATAGATGAACAGCTAGACAAATAGATGGGTAGATAGATAGATGATAGATAGATAGATAGATAGATAGATAGATAGAGGTACCCAGGTGGATCAGTCCATTGAGCATCTGATTCTTGATTTCAGCTCAGGTCATGATCTCAGGGTCATGAGATGAGGCCCTGCATAATGCTGAGCACTGAGCAAAAGAGCCTGCTTAAGATTCTTTCATTCTCTTTGCCTCTCTTCTCTGCTTGCGTGCCTTCTCTCTAAAAATCAAGTAAAACAAATAAATACATAAAAACATAAACAAGATACCATGAGAGATCTTGGAGCAGTCACTGTGAAAAATAAAATCTGCCACAGACAGAAAGGTCTAGAAAGTACAGTGAAAAACAAAGAGGGCACTTACTATAGTAGAAACCCATTGGTAGGAGAGCATGTGAAAGAGCTAACCATTACCACTGGACAATTAGTGTCATCAGGAAAGAATCATGTTTTTTTAGAGCTAACAGGTAAAGGGAATATGAAAAGAGATTGAGGATATGGTAGAGTTTGCTTATAATTTGAAATAGACCAAGAATCGCAATAGTAAATTTTCAGAAGTTATGGAAGTAAGGGATCTGGGATCAGTAAAAGGGGGGATGTACAGAGAGAGTTATATTGAGAAGATGACTCATATGGTAAGAGATGAAATGGTAGGTAAAATGTGATGATATACGTAAAGCAGTGGCATATATATAAGCATTCAATAAATGAATATTGATTTTTATTATGTGGATAAATACAAGAAGGGATATCCTGCTGATTTTTTTATTCTCATGAGCAAAATTACAATACATGTTAAAATGATTTTAAAAACCAAACAAAGATTAGTTATTGAGATACATTTCTAAAAATTTTAACTGGTGGACAGTTGATTCAGTTTATTCCTGTTTGGGGGCATCATTTCACTTGCCTTAAAGAGAACCAACATGAAATATGTTAAGATTCAGAAGTGCCTAGAAATTTTTATGTGAAATACTCTACTATAAAATATAATTTATTATAATTAGGAGTGATTTAATTTCAACTTTAAGTATCAAATATGTCTGAAGACTAGTTTATAAAAAATAAAAACTTCTTGGGGCACCTGGATTAAGTTGGTTAAGCGTCCGACTTCAGCTCAGGTCATGATCTCACGGTCTGTGGGTTCGAGCCCCACAGCAGGCTCTGTGATGACAGCTCAGAGCCTGGAGCATGCTTCAGATTCAGTGACTCCCTCTCTCTGCCCCTCCCCTATTTGCACTTTCTCTCCCTCTCAAAAATAAATAAACATTAAAAAAATTTTAAAAAATTCTTACCATTTGTGTGCTTACATGATTGAAAATCTATCAGCAATATTTAGTTGTTTCTTAAAACCATTTGTAACTTCTTATTGCTTTAGACCTGAGCCCTAAAATGTGGGTAGAGCAAACACATATGACATAAATCATCAAAATAAGTTCTCCCAAATGTCATATTTCCTAACCACAAATTACTCCAATTGTCCAAACCACATCATAATTCGAGAATCCCTCTTTGTCTTCAGGCTCAGAGTCAAATCTGTATGGCACGCTTGATCATAGGACTAAAGACTCTCCGTTCTAATAAACCAGCACACATCTGGGTTTGGAAAACTCAGAGATTTTTTTCCCTGAATTTTGTCATTAGATTTTTAATGTTTGCATACAGGATAGATTTGAAAATGTTAGGTGTATTCATTTATGTTTCATGTTCATGATATACTGGATTAATGATTCATTATAAATGGTATATGTAATACTACAGCCTTTATATTTAAAATTTCTATTAACATCTTTATTAAACTTAATATAGTTTATGACAGTTTTATTTCTTAAATTTATTTTCTCTGTATGTTCACTTATCACTGGCAATACAGGCTTACTGATATGTTAAATATTCTTAATAGTAACATATTACTATTACTATATTATATTATTATTATTACTGTATTATATTATTACTGTATTCCTAAATTTATTTAGTAGATTTAATGCATTTTAATAAGAAGCTTTAAGTATTGTGACATAATGACTGTGTTCCAAAAATTAATTTTTAATTTTTCCCTGTCAGTTTCCACCATAATTCTTTTATAAAAATTCCATGATGAGGAAAGCCTGGTTAAGTATCAGTTAAGCGTCCGATTCTTCATTTCTTGGGCTCAAGTCATGATCTCACGGTTCGTGAGTTCAAGCCCCGCATTAGGCTATACACTGACAATGCAGTGCCTGCTTGGGATTCTCTATCTCTCCCTCTTTCTCTGCCCTTCCCCTATTCTCTGTCTTTCTCAAAAATATATAAACTTTTTAAAATGCCATGATGGCCTGAAGAGAAACTTACAATTTTAAAGGGAAACAAATATATATCCCCTCAGACAATTTAAGCTATTGTTCAGTTTTGGCCATCTCTGAATAAAAATTGTGAAAGTGCAAAGCCAGCTGACACTTGTCCGTCCAACCGAGTGTGGATTTTCCTTTGAAAACAAAAGGAAAGTGGGAAAGAGAGAGTGGGGCTAAGATTCTTCCCGAGAAAGAAGGCTGACAGAGTCAGAATCCTTTCTGGGACAAAGAGAATGTAAAGGATAATAGCAGTTTGGGGGATAGACTTCTAATTGACCAGCGCTGAGATTCTCAGCTCTTGGGTATGTTTCAGGAGTATAGATGATTTAAGTGTAAAATAAACATGATGTTATTTACCTCAATGGATTTCTTGAGAGTTTTAACCGAGGAAATGAACGTAAGTGTATCTTAGTAAATGAGTCAGAATTTTGAAGACACAAAATTAATACATAAAAAGCTAAAAGCTATCTGTTGAGTCTCTTGGTAGTATCTCCATGTCCTAAGCATCCAGCCAAAGATGACCAACAGTGTCTGGAATTTTGTGTGTTGGATATTGACTGTGAAGGGCCATGTTCTCTTCTTCATTCACATTGTTCCCCATGGAGGTTTTCTTCAGTCCCATGGCCTAAATACTCACTCACTCTGGGATCACTCTAGCCCGGACTTCTTTCTTAAATTCCCCAGTCATTTATCCAGCTTCATAGTTGACACAGTCACCGGAATGTCTCATGCTTCGTACATGTAATATGTCTAAAACTGAATTCCCCATCTCTTCTGAAAACCTGTACTATCTGCAAACTTCTCCATATCACATGAGAACAATTTCATCCTTTTAGTTTTTCAAACCATGATTTACTCCGTTCTTCATCCTACACTGCACATCCAATCAGCCAGCAAATGCTCTTGTCTCTACCTTCAAGTATTTGAAGCATCCATTGGTTTCAAACCACTTCCACTGTTACTTCCCTGAACCAAACCAGCATCATCTTTCTGGTAGATTATAATAGCAGCCTCAGCTTTTTTCCTTGATGTCCCTCTTTATTCATTAAAGTCAGTTCTTAAGACAGAAGTCACGGTGATCCTTTAAAATCATATTATATCACTGTCCTGAGTAAGACTAATAGTTTTTACAATAGCCTTCAAAGCCTTTCATGACCTGTTGCCTGTTACCCATTTGACGACATCCCTTAATATACTTTATTTCAGTCACCCTGCTCCAGCAACTCTGGCTTCCTTTCTTTCTGTTCCATGAAATACCAGGCATGCTGCTTCATTAGAGTCATGTTCTCTCTAGGCTCATACTTGAATAACCTATTTGCTTCCTTTGCTCCATCTTTGCTCAGTCATCTCCTCCGTGATACCCAACCTGCCCATACTTGATTCATTAAGTGACTTTTTAATTCACATTTAAACATAGGCATAATTTATGTGGCCTACCGTGACTCCTTTACACTCCCCACCACTGAGTTATTTTACTATGTTTTGGTCCTCAAAACCCTATTGTGACACCTATCAAACTTGTGTATTTTTCACCCTCATACATAACTGCATATATGCCTGGGATAGAGCACTCAGTAAACTGTCATAATGATTTAATCCCAGTGTGCATGGAACCCCACCTTACGTGATAGAGTGAAATATGCAGAAGATGAGAGATGTACTAGAAATGAAGCAGCAGAGAAAAGAATATCAGTTAGGATTAGGAAAATTAGATTATATTTGTCTAGAGTTTTGCAAATAAATAACCTTAAACAAAATAACTTTTATGTAACATACACTATTTAAAAACCAAAGTATTGGGGGGCCTGGGCAGCTCATTTGGTTAAGCATCCAACTCTTGATTCTCTTAGGCTCAGTTCTTGACCAGTTCATGATCACGTTTCGTGAGTTGAGCCCAGCGTCAGGCTCTCTGCTGTCAGCGCAGGCCCAGCTTCAAATCCTCTGTTTCCCTCTCTCTCTCTCTCTCTGCCTTTCCCCCACTTGTGTGTGTGTGTGTGTGTGTGTGTGTGTGTGCGCGCGCGTGAGTGCGCGCGCGCGCACGCACGATCATGCACACGCTCTCTCTCAAAAATAAAAATAAAACATTAAAAAAACACATTGTAATAGTCTGAGATACTAATTAGTGATGTCTTATATGAATAGAATAACTGTCTAAAAATTTTTGTGTAATTTACCCACTGTCAGCTAAGATTTATAAAACCTATGGCATTTGAAATTAAGTTACTTTTTCATTGTCTTTTAAGACTGTAGGTTTCTATAGACTTGGAGATATGGAGTGGAAAGATATTACATGATTCTGAGTGTCTTGTTGAGTCACAGACACATGCACACATGCACAGTGTTTAACAGCATGATGAATCGAAACTTTTAGAAATTAGTGTTTTGCAAACATTATTTGATGTAGTCTCATTGGCAAAATCTCACCATTACCATACAGGTACCTGTAAGATATAAAACCTGATCATTACAAATGGTATTCACATAAGACACTTTGTTTTTTTAAACAGGGATAGTGTTTTTAACACATATATGCTTGAGGGATATTCTTGAGGTACTGTCATGAGATTTCAAAGATCTCATATAAAGATAATTCTTAAAACATGTACTTTAACCAATATTAGCCCAAACAAACAACCACCCCCCAACCTCCCCCCACACACATTTCTTTAATAGTATGTTAGCTCAGGTTGTCATAACCAAATGCTATAGATGGGTAATTTAGACAGGAGAAATTTATTTCTAATAGTTCTGGAGGCTGAGAAGTATAAATTAAGGTGCTACCTCATTTGTTTCCTAGTGAGGGCTCTCTTCCTGACTTGCAACTGGCCATTGTCTCACTATATCTTAATGACCTTTGTTTTTCCCTCAGTGCATGCACAGGAAGAGAAAAACAGGGACGTGTGTGTGTCTCTCTCTCTTCTGATAAAGCTACTAATCCCGTCATGAGGGCGTCTTCCTCATGGCCTCATCTATCTCTAATTACCTCCCAAAGGCCCCACCTCTTAATAGCATTACGTTAGAAATTAGGGCTTTACAGCAAGAATTTTGAGGGAGCATAAACATTTAGTTCACAACTAATGTCCTCCTTTCAATATCAACATAGGTTTCATGCTGTGAAAGTATAAATCAGTATAGTAGGTTCATGGTGTAAAAATGTAAAAACAAAGGTGGGGGGAAGAAAAGGAAAGAAAAGAAAAAGAAGAAAAAAGAAACAGAACACGAGGTTCTATAACACGCATATGCTTTCATTAGCCTGTAATTTTTCCATCACCTGTAATTTTTAGACTAGCTATTCATTTTATTCAAGTTGTAGTTATTTAAAACAGTTTCTCTAAAATTGTGATATTATGCTACAAAATCATAAGAAAATTAGTATAGTCTACATCTTTAGAAGCCCTTAAAGATAAACTTTTGAGAATTTTTATGCTTGAGGAAGGAAAGTGGCTCAAATTTTAGCCTTATAGAAGTTCATGTCTGATTGTACTAAAAAGATAAACCTTATAAATGCTATAGTCTCTTAAAGTTTTAAATTCAAAGGAAGTGAAAATTTTGAATTTGTTTATGCCCATTCAGCATTCTTCTCAGACTTCTGATATTGTGATGTCCATCTAAATCTGGAGTGGATGACATTAGTAAAGACGGCTGTGAGATGTTTGAGAGAAGAGAAACAGTGAAAAGCATAAAAGACCAATGACAGCAAGTGTTTTCAAAGGCTTTTGGTTCTATTAGATTCATTTTTGTCTCAAACACGCTTTATGATCCTTCTGAGAATAGTTTAATAATACATCCTAAAAAGTATAACATTGGAACCAGAAGCCAAAATTCTAGCCCTTAACTTCTATATGATTTTAGGCAGGCTGTTAAATCTTTGTATCTTGGTTAAATGGCTTAAAGTCCTGAAATGTTTTTCTTCCTGTGTACTTTAGGATACAGGAAGTATCCTATCACCCAAGTTTTAGTTTTTACTCCCCACCCAAATTTTACTATCACCCAAGTTTTAGTTCCTTCAATGGAAAAAGAAAGGGAAGTAAAAGGAATTACTGTTGAGCATTATGAAGAAGTCTAACAAATGTGTGGATTATGTCTGTCATGTGGCAGTCCAAAGTCATGGCCACTGCTACAGTCCTGGCATTGTGAGATATTAATTGTTTTGAATCCAACTAGACAGCTATAGAGGCAACTATACTTTGATGACCATTGGCGTATTAATACTATTTGTTATAATAGCTTTTTAAACAGTATCATTTATTGAGTGCTTATTCTCTGTCAAGCTCTGTGCTACACATTTATGGGTGCATGTGTATTACATATAACATAAATATTGTATATATACATATATATTCCAATTAAATACTTAAAATATCCATATTTTACAGGTAAGTAAATTTAGACTCAAGGTTATAAAGTATCTCTCAAGGGTCATATAGATACAATGTAAAATTGCTAAGATTTAAACTCAAGTCTGTGTGACCTAGAAATCTATGTTCTTCTAACCAAAGAAGAGAGCGTGTGAGGCCACATAGAGTGAGAGAGTTAAGAACAAGCACTATGGAGAACACAGTAATAAGAAAAAAAATAATGAATTACGATCTGGCTAATAGCAGTCTATATCGCATACAATACATTTAAAATGTTCTGAGAAATCCTCAATCCTTGAGAACGGTTAGTTAGATAGAGTGACTATTACCCAAGAACAAGAAAGACAGTGCAGTGCCTCAAGGTCTGCTTTCTCCAGAGTAACAGTGAGAAAGCTGAGCTGTGTTACCAAATACATCTGTGCTGAACTCCCAGATTCACCACTTAATACTGGCTGGTTGGAAGGTCTTAGGCAGATTGCTTAGCCTTGTAGCTATAAAATGGAAACATTAATCCACTGGCTTCATATCATCATTGTACTAATTAAATGATATGGATCTATGTAGCGTTCCAGTGACTAACTGGCCCTAGTGGACATGCTGAATATATGTCAGTTTGTTTTATTAGTATGACTATTGTTATTATTATCTCTATGTTATGTGGCTATAAAAGATGACATTTGATGACACAGTGGTAGAATAGGGATAATCATAAAATGACAATGGAAAAGGAATATGCTTTAAAATATAATCTAATTTGGGTTACGATTATAACCCGAAAGTCTAAGTTTCCATATTACAAAATAAAGAAACTGCTTTCTAATCATCCCTGAGATCAAGCATTTAGAGTTACTGTTTTTCTGGCTTCCTTTTTCTTCCTGCTCTGGCTTCTGAAAAAAAGCCAAGGCCTATTCTGGTTTTGAAATTGAGATTGCCAGATAGCTAGGGCATAAAAATAAATGCTAGGGATGACTGAATGATTTTATAGTACTGATCACAATAAACTAAAAAGAAAAAATGTATGAACTAAACATAGACAAATAAAAATAATGTAATATATGATGGTATGAAATACATATAAGAGTTTGCCTGAGTGAAAGTTTTAGAAATAAAGTTTATTTTTAAAGTTATTTACCAAGTTATTTTGGGCATGGGGTTCCCATTCTGTGAGTAAAGAATTTTGCCCCTAATGATGACATCTGAAATAGTTTAATTTGAGACTCAGTAGGACACTTGCACACTGAAAATTAGGGACAACTAGATGAGTGCTTTAACCAAATGAACTGCACTAACCAATTACTTTTGCTAAGTCACAGACCTTCAGTTTGAAAGAAGAATATTTCATAGATATGAATTGAACACTTGCAAAATGGTTTAATTCACTTCAATTCTCAGTGTACAATTTGCAGAAAACTGGATTAGAACAACTGCATGACTTATGTGTTCTTTATACTTCACTGTATATATATATATATATATATATATATATATATATATATGTGTGTGTATATATACACATATATATGTATGTATATATATGTGTGTGTACACACACACACAAACATATATATATATATATATATATATATATATATATATATATATATATTCTTAGCTAAAAATTAGCTCTATCTTCTACTCCAGGTATACTTTCCCACAAATTATCAGGGAAATTTAAAAAAAAAAATTTGTTTTAAGGCAAGTTATAGTTTTCAAACACTTTTTATAGGTAATCTCTCTGTATCTATCTATGCTTCTTAAAGAACTAAATTGTTAAAGTTTTACTTAAATTATAATCATTCAGGGCAGTAATTCTGTGACTGTACTGAGAAATACATTTTCCTTTTGTTGTGGTTGTTTGGTTTGTAAAGAGAGAATGTAATCACAAATGCATTTATACTACATATAATGGTTTATTCTTTATTTTAAAATAGTACATATTTAATGTGTACTTTTTCATCTTATCAGAGGAGATATTATTTTGTTACACAGCCAGTATTGTCTTCTGAGTTACTGAACTAAGGTGTAATGACCAATGGTACAAGGAGAAATGTTCATAACAGAAATCACTATTTTTACCTTAGCTGTCAAGGCCAAGACCCTGAGTCAGACATTGCATATACTTTCAAAACATATATTATGTTGGATGTTTTTATCCCTTCATGGAAGTTTTATTGCATTAACTGGAACATATTCTCTTCATGATTCATAACTGGACTTATTTTATGACCATACAGACATGAGGTAAACAAACTGCCTTTCACTACCTGATTCTAGACATAATGGATACATCAAATCAAATACACAAGCTATAAGCTTTTCTTTCAATTACAGGATAAAGCATCTAGCTTAATATTTAAACAATACATCCCTTCTATCAAAGCAGTAAACATATTATCACAAATAATGGTCAGAAAAGCACATGGATTGAATCATTCAATAATGAAGAAAAACACTAAAGACTGATAAGATTATTTTATGATATTCATCAATGTTTAATTTTTTAACATATTCAATTTGAAATAACGTGAAAAGGCCTAGATGGCATCAGATTCCAGCAATTTGTACAGAAAAATGATCTGTGCCTACAATGAGAGAAAAATGTAAGTGGGGCACTTGGTTACCTTTTAATTTAGAGAAAATATGTCCTTTTATCAATAAACAAATGCTAAACTTTGTGCTGTGTTATAGGTAAGATAGCATTTATCTACAGATTTCCCCTTTTGTATAGTTTTCCATAATATGTTTATTCTCAGAAGCATAGATTTCTGGCTTTTCTCTGAACTTATAGAATAATTATAAACATTAATTTTTCTTGGGAAGATATAAAAGAATTATACATTTTGGAAATGAATTAACCCACAAAAATGTGTTTAAAATATTTTCAAGGCATGGTGCTAACTTTTAGATACTCTAAAAAGAATGTAGGTATTCTAAAAAGGAATTCTAAAATCAATGTTTCATAATCTAGTCATCTCCTGGATTTTTATTTTCAGTTTCAATCCTTTCACTGATTGAATGCATAATAAAAAATAGTACCAGAAGATTTATCATTTAAAATTCAAAATTAATTTAATTTGATTAAAATTAATTACTATTTTTCTGATTTTGTAAATTACAAATTCACTGAGATCTGGATTCTTCAAACATATTTGATAGTTCATGCTTCCTAACTCACAAAGAATTTAAATTGTGAAACACTGTTGAAAAGCAAAGTTGTTCATAGGACCAAAATGATACAATAAAACAATTGCATATGGTGTTTGTTGATGTCAAGATTAACTCTTGTTTAGATATATAACTCTTTGTTTGTATCCATGAAAAAGTAAGGATAATGTTTAAAGGTAGAGAAGTTATAATGTTTAGTTCAAAAATATTTTATACTAACTTCTCCTAAATCCTTCAATGTATCCTTTTCAATCTTTATCTAAGTAAAATGTTAATAAAAGGGAAAATATGTAACCAGATATCAATAGTGTTTTGTACACATATACACACACACTTCCATACATATCCTACACACACTGTTATTGAAGTATGCTGATCTGAATTGATTCATATGTATTTGTTTGGGAGAGCAAAACTGTTCAGCACCTTAAGTATCTATGGAAACTACAGAGATATGAAAAATATCCAGTGAAATTAATAATTAAAACTTTAAAATTATCTATCATAATGTGTTATTATAGAGAATTTCAATCCATCAGTAACTAAGGGAGAAAATAATCTCTGCTTTGAGAGATACCATGAGTTTTATTATCTCTAATAAATATTCATTCTTATGTAGATAGGTTGTAGAAGTCTTTGAAAAATTGCTGAAATTATGTACCTTTTATTTTAATGGAGATTCAGCTAGATAAATATAAAATGGTAATATGATTTACAACTCTCCACAGCTTAGGGGTTATGTGTCAGTCCATTCCAAACCACAAGGAGCCTCATGGTTTGTTACTATATCTTAAGCATGTCCATGTTGCCAAGGTGGAGAAACATATTGTCATATCACTGTAGAATGTTCTCTAAGGATACTCTGCAAGTGTCTTGGTATTTAGACTTATGAAACTAAAATTTAACTATTTTATCTTCTGAAACATATCCCTTGTGAATTAATACTTTTTTAATGAAATTTATTGTCAAATTGGTTTCCATACAACATTGAACAAAATACAATTGAATCAAACTGCTTTACTTGAGCAAAGAAAATATTCCATCCTAGCTTATAAATTGGTTATATTGATATTTATTTTCTTCAGTATGTTTTAAATTTTGAGTATTTTCTAATTTTGTTAGCTATAAGTTATGAAGTATATAAATGCTAATCTTAGACATAAAGTAGGAAGAGATATTGGTATAGAATACATTTTTACTAAATTTAAGGATATTCTGGTCTTTTCTAAACTGTAGAGGAAGTGATAGTTTCTTATCTGAACTATGGGAGGTGGGTCAGTATTACAATTGATCACTGACACTGCATGATACAGTATTTCTATAAAATATAGAATATATTTTGTATAAAAGATGTATAAAAGATACAGATTTAGAAACATTAAAATGTTAAAGTGATACAATCCTAAAGTTTCTAAAGTTACACATCTGTATTTTATTTTTAATTGGAAGATATTGGATTATATATATGTTTAGTATCTTACTGAGGGACCATGAGGTTTTGTCTCTGTACACACACAAGCACACACATGCCCACACATGACGCTATTTTTGAATTGTCATTTTGACAATTGTCATTTTTGAGTGTCATTTGAGTTTTTTTAAATGTGTGTATTTATATTAAACAATATTAATCAATGAAAGTCTAAATATGTGCCAGATAAAATATGTGTAAGCAATTGTTACAAATGACTGAGTTATTTAATGGCATGATGGCGATGAATAGGTTTTAATTAGGTACGCATGTCCAGTGTCCAGTACAGTTCATGACACATAAGCATGGCTCATTACATATATTGAATGAATGAATATATAAGGGATATGTAGCAATTAATTTCACTCTTCATTTATAATTACCATGTAATTTATTGGATTTTCTGTTAATATTTGGGAGGCCTAAATTATAAACATAAACATAAATGGAGAGAGAGAAAGAGCGAGAGAAAGAGAGAGACAATGTATTTATCAATAGTGTTCTTGTTCTGGAAGAAGTCCCCAGAATGGCAGCAGAAAGGGAAGACCCTCCTCTTGTCCCACAAACACAAATAACTATCAAATCACCCTACATACTCTAGAAATCTTCCAGAAGACTGAAAAAAAAAACAACTCCATAACTAAAGGGAGAGAAGAGGCCATATCCAAGAGGGTAGGAAGTGCAGTGACATAGTTTAGGGGAGAAATAGCTTGCAACTGCTGTGAAGACGAGGGAGCCATGATTGCTGAGAAGATCTAGACAGAGAAGAGTGCACAGGGGAATGCACAAAGAAAATGTTTTCCCCACAGCTTAGAAAACAAGAGGGGCTGGATTTCATGAGTTCTTGCAAACAGTGGGCCTTAAAACCTGGAGTTTTAAAGGTTAGTGGACTTGGCTGAGATAGCACTAGGATGGCACTGCCCTGCTCCTGGAGAGAAGGCAGGCAGACAACCCAGGGGCCCACAGCATGGAAATAGCAATCTGAAAAATGCCTAGGGCACACAGTGGGAAGAAAATTCACTCCTCTCAGAAAGGTCCTTGGGAGGCAGAGTTCACAGAGACACCTCTCCTGGAACAGAGGAGCTGACCAGCACCATTGCCCTCCCCTACCCCTCAGCATAAACACAGAACCAGTGGCACCAGTGGGAGATATAGCACAGTGCTGATGTTGGTTGCTCCACTTTCTTACACCAAGCTCCATTTCCCTGCACTCTGGCCAGACTGCCTTCCTCAGTCACACTTGCCTCAGTCCCAGTGCAGTGTGCTCCTACCCCAGAAGACCAGCACAAACCCCTGTCTACACCACATCTCCCAACCAGAAAGTTCTGCAGGGCCTCAGTTCTGGTAGAGTTGGTGTCAGATTTCATTCCACAATTATAGCAGAGCACATCTAGTTAAAACTCACCACATTCAAGCTAGGGACAAAGCACTGCCCCCACCAGGCAAGGAGCACCCCTGCAGATGCCTGGCCTAAAGGATAGAGCAGCCACCTGGCACTACATGACCTCCTCTGCATAAGGCCATTACTTTCAGGAGCAGGAGACAAAACTGGCTTATCTAATACAGAGAAGAAAGCAGAAACTTAGATAAAATGCCAAGACACAGGAATTCATTCCAAATGAAAGAACAAGATAATACCACAGCCAGAGATCTAAGCAAATCACATATAAGTAACATGCCTGATGGGGAATTTAAGGCCACGATCATAAGGATACTCCCTGGGCTTGAGGAAACAATAGAAGACATCACTGAGACCCTCACCATAGAGATAAAAGAGTTAAAGAAAAGAATTAAATAGAGATGAACAATGTAATAAATGAGATTGGAAAGAGGCTTGATGCAATGAACACAAGGCTGGAAGAAGCAGAGGAAAGAATTAGTGACCTAGAAGACAAAATAATGAAAAATTGTGAAGCTGAATAAAAGAGAGAAAGAATTATGTAACACAAGAATTGACTTAGGGAACTCAGTGACTGCACCAAATGTAATTACATTCCTATTATACAGTCCCAGAAGAAGAAGAGGGAGAAAGGGGGCAGAGAATTTATTTCAAGAAATAATAGCAGAAAACTTCCATAATCTGGGATAAGAAACAGACATCCAGATCCAGGAGGCACAAAGAACTTCCATCAAAATCAACAAGAGCAGGCCAATACCAAGGTATATTGTAATTAAATTTGCAAAATACAGTAATAAAGAATAAAATCTTAAAAGCAACAAGACAAAAGAAGTCCTTAACTTACAAGAGAAAATCCATAAGCCTAGCTGGAGATTTCTCAACAGAAACTTGGCAAGCCAGAAGAGAGTGGCATGAAATATTCAAAGTGCTGAATGGGAAAAATCTGTAGCCAAAAATACTCTATCCAGCAAGGCTATCATTCAGAATAGAAGGAGAGATGCAAAGGAGAGACCAAAGTGCCAAGTCAAGAAATGATCAGAGAAAATCTGACTAAACAATGAAAAAAAAAGTAAAATAATAGTAAGTACGTATCATCAATAATTACTTTGAGCGCAAATGGACTGAACACCAATCAAAAGACATACAATTTCAGAATAGATTAAAAAAGTAAGACTCATCTATATGGTGCCTATAAGAGACTTGTTATAGGCCTAAAGACACCTGCAGATGGAAACTGAGGGTATAGAGAAACATTTATCATACAAATGGATGTCACAAGAATGTCTCAGTAACAATCCTTATATGGGACAAACTAGACGTTTTTGTTCTTATATCGTTTTTATCCTGCTTTGGTATCAGGGTGGTATTGGCCTCATGGAATAATTTTGAATAAGTTCCCTCTATTCCATTATTTGTAAGATTTTGATAAAGACTGTCATTAACTATTATTATTATTTTTAATGTTTGATAGAATCTACCAATGAGACCATGTGGTCTTGGGCTTTTCTGTGCTGGGAGGTTTTTTTGTTTGTTTGTTTTTTGTTTTTTTTATTCCTAATTTAACCTCCATGCTTTTTATTGGTCTAAGAAGATTTCCTATTTCTTGGAATCAAGATTCATGATTTAATCTTGGTAATGTGTATTTTTAGGAATTATCTGGCCTTTTTTCTAAAATGTCTGATTTATTGGTATATAATTACTTATAGTAATCTGCTGTCATACTATGTATTTCTGTGGTTATCTGTTGTATTATTTTCTCTTCTATTTCTCATTTTGGTTTTTGAGTATTCTGCCTTATTTGTTAGTTAATGTAGTTAAAACATTGCAAACTTTGTTTGTTTTTACTTATTTCTTTCAATATTGTTGTTGTTTATTCTGGTTTCTATTTTATTTATTTCTGATTTTTCTTTATTATTTCTTCCCTCTACTAAATTTCAGCTGAGTTTTTTTTAAATTTTTTTAATTCTTTGTGGTATAATGTTAAATTGTTTATTTTAACTTTTCTTTTTTTTTTAGTGCAGACATTTTAGCATGAATTTCATGCTAAGATATACTTTTGCTGCATCTTATAGGTTTGGAAACATTATGTTTCCTGTTTCTTTTGTTTGGAGATATATTTTGATTTTCCATTTGATTTCTTATTTGGCCCACAGCTTGTGCAGTTGTGTGTTGTTTAATATTTACATATTAAATATTTAATATTTGCATTATATGTATTCCAGCTTTGCTTTATTGTTGATCTTCAGTTTTGTACCATTGAGGTTGGAAAATATACTTGGTATGATTTCAGTCTTCTTAAATTTGTTACATCTGTTTTCCTATGATTTAACCAGGGAATTCCATGTGTACTTGAGGAAAATGTATATTCCACTTTTTTTAGATATTTTAGAACCATGTATTCTGAAGTATGCATCAAGTAAAAAATATTCTTATTGAAAAAAATAACTTTAATTGAGGGTACTCATTTAAAATAAAGCATATCAAAAAATAAATACAGCATGTCAGAAGGGAGGCGTGGGAGGGAATGAAGTAGGTGAAAGGGGGATTAAAAGTACATTTATCATGGTGAGCACTGACTAATAGTGTATATAATTGTTGAATCACTATCTTGTATGCCTGTAACTACTATAACCCTGTGTAAGGGTTAACTAAGCTGGTATTAAAATAAAAAATAAAAATATACTATCTTTTCTTCTCTGATATTTTACAATGTTAAAATCAGCTTATTTATTTTAACCATCTAAAGTTGTATTCTAACTAACAAGCTTTGTTAAATTCTTGAGTAGTATCTTTCTCATATTTCTGTGTGCAAGCATTCAAAAGATGTCAAGTTTTAGAGTTCCTACTTCCAAACCCAAGAGCACACTGTACACACTGTATATTAGCCAATTTCACAATAACTTACATTAAAAAATAGAATTCCTACTTCAAAACCTCTTTTAATGTATCATTGTTTTAACTCATTATCAGTTTTTTTTATGCTCAGGATATATTTTAAATATAAAGATAGGGGCGCCTGGGTGGCGCAGTCGGTTGAGCGTCCGACTTCAGCCAGGTCACGATCTCATGGTCCGTGAGTTCGAGCCCCGCGTCGGGCTCTGGGCTGATGGCTCGGAGCCTGGAGCCTGTTTCCGATTCTGTGTCTCCCTCTCTCTCTGCCCCTCCCCCGTTCATGCTCTGTCTCTCTCTTGTCCCAAAAATAAATAAACGTTGAAAAAAAAAAAAAAAGATAAATCTATCATCTTAATTTTGGTATAAATATTATCGGATTATTTTTAGTTGTAATCTTATGTTATGCTGATTTTCTTATTAAACGCATCTTTTAAATTTGGGCTGAACTATCTTGTGGGCACTTCATTTAAAAAAATCTGTATAAAAAGTAAGTTTGATTTTGTTTATATCCTCCAATAATTCACATATAATAGAACTGTGGTGAAACTCTTACTCATAGTGATTTTCTGTCATTCTTAATAAAGCATATTTGGATAAATCCAATAACACTTTGAAGATTAATTATATCTTGAACAATATCGACAAAAACAGTCTGTGCATTTCTATTCCCATTTCTTTATATATATGGATGTATTTTAAAATGATCTGTATATTTTAATTCCAGTGAGGAGAATGATAATATTCAATATTACTAGCCAGTATTTTGTACATTACATGTTTTGTTGGTGACCATTTTCCTGAATTGTAAGATGAATTCACTTAGGTACCCCAAGGGTGATGAACGTTTAAGGCTAAAGTTTTTTGGAAACATTAAAAATAATTTAATTGACAATAAAAAAGTGTGGGGAAAAAATCCCAAATTATCAGTTTAAACATTTTGACAATTTTGAGAACTTACAAAATTTTTCTCATTAGATTAGGTAACACCATTTTACAACTTTAACAAATGAAATTCATATACTGATGATGTATATTTGTTTAGATTTTTAAAACTATTTTAATAGGTGTAATTAACATCCTAATTTTCTAAGTGATAACTAGGAAAGCTGGAATGTTGGTAGCTTATGTAAAATTTCTAAAGTAGCCAGTGTAGATGTAACTAACACATATTATTATTTACTTGTCAAGAGTTAATATTTAAATAATTTAGCTTCATCAGCTTTTATTAAGTTCTGCTGTGTCATTTTGACCCTGAGAAGGACACAAATATACTATTTATCCATCCAATAAATGTTGCTGAATATGTACTCAATACAATGAATTATGCTACAAATTATGAAAATCAAATGAACTGTTTCTATTCTCCAGAATGTTTATATAGAGTTGGGAGCAGGTGAAAATTCCTACACATAAAACTGACAAAAATTTTGCTATATGCCATAAGATAGATATTAGATAAATAGTTTCTAGATCTAAAAGATGTGTAAAGAAAGATTATATAGCCATGGACATCATCACAAATATGGAAAAGGTAGCACTTAAAAAGAGCCTTGGAACATGGACAGTAAAGGAATTATTAAAAATAGTTTCCTTCCAAAAAAGAAAAAAAGTTTCCTTCTCTCCAAAGGATTGCCTAATCAGTTTCATGAAGCATATTCATAGAGGATACAGTTTTTGTCTCCTACTCCTCTTTCAACTTAAATAGACTTGCGTAATATTTTCTAAATAATGTTTAGGCAACATACAATTATTATTTGACACAACTTTGCTCCAGAAGCTGCCTTTATGTTTAACTGTTTAAGTAAACGATATCGAGATGGAATTAAAAGAAATTTTAATACTCACCTTAATAATTATTTGTTAAATATGGCTGTAATTAAAATGCAAAAAAAAGTCAATTTTGCTTCTTTTGATTATCACTTTTTATTTTTGGCCTCCCCATATATGTTGTGGATTCACGGTACTTTCAAGTACAAATTTTATTTTCTGACCACAATATAAATATCCCTTGCCACAGGGCTTGACAGAAGGAGTGTCCTCAAAAAAAAAAAAAAAAATACCCAGTTTTTTCCAAATGCATTCAGATTAAATCCAAAGTCCTTATCACGGACTACAAACTTTTTCTTACACTTCTTCTTCTTTGGTTAGAATGCTTTTCCTGCAATATTTAGAAGCAGATAGAAGAGTTTCCCAAGTGCAAGAAATTATACGTAGATTAGTATGGATGGAGACAGTGAGTGTGGGAGAAGACCATATTTGAAGGATTTCTTTTTGTGTGGAAACTTGCAGACTATGCTAGCATTTTGTAATAAAATTAATTGGAATTTCCCAAAAATGACATGATCAAATGCTGTTGAGAAGTATGGCAACAAGATGACTGCAATCTTAACAAAACCAATTTCAGGGGAGTGGACTATGCCAATGTGTGATTTAAAATAGGAACTAGAGGTGCATGTATGGAAAAATAATTTAAGAAATTGTGTTCTGAAGGGTAGCAAAACTGTTTGATAGCTACAGAGAGAACTGAGATCAAGTGAGATTGATAGTTTATTGTTGTTATTTGTTTATTGTGCTTCACTTTGTTTCCATTGAAAAATTCTGGAAAACTGTATTGAGGTCATATGAATGACTAGGTGAGAGATAGAGATTAAGAGAAAGAGATAGAGAGAGAAAGAGAGAGAGAGAGACAGAAACTGAGTATGTAAAAGGGATAGTAGATAATTTGAAAGATTACTCTCAGAGAATAGAGATGAGGTTCTTAATTCAAATAAAGATACTTTTCATTGGTAGAAGCAAAAACACATTTCAATTTTTCATAAGAAAGAAGGGAGAGAGGGTGGCTACAAGTGCACATAGGTTTGGAGATTTGGTGATAGGAAAATAAGCAAGTTTCTTTAATGACTTCTATTTTCTCAGCACACAGAAAAATGTACCAGCGAGAGATCACAAAGGAATAGAGCTTCTAAGGAATAAGAAGAGAGAGGAGAAGCTACAAAATAATCATGCTGGTGCTGAAAACCAAAGTTAACTAATGAAATAATACTAAAATTGTCTTGCAGCATTGTAGGTCCCATTTGGATTGGGGGCCATGATTTGAAGGCAATGAATAATTACATATACATGTATTTTTTTTTCTTGGAAAACATTGAGCTCACAGTTTTCCTCTCTATACCGTTATGTGAATTTCTTTAACCTCAAAATAAATAATACCTTAAGCATAATCATTATCTTCCCCCAAACTCATTTCATACCTGGAGTTCTCTGAGAAAATGGCTCCATCCCTATTCCTGTCTAATCCATTACCCACGCTGATCTGTCAAACATCATTGTGATCTCAGTATTTCCCTGCTTAAAATTTGTGTAATGACCTCAAACAATAAAACCTCTAAGGTGTGACCTGGTATCCTTTTCCCTCTCTAACTTTATTTCTGCCATTTTAAGTCTACTATCACCCTGATCTTTTAGTTTTCTCTATCTCCTCGTTTGCTCTCCACCGGTTTTCTTTGTTTGCAAGGATTTTGCCCCTCTAATGCACATTAATGCACTCTAATGCCCCCCCTTAATGCAAATGCAAATTGGATAATTTTCCTTTTTAATTTTTTGTTTTAATCTCAGCAGAGGCTCAGCTTCCTTAAGAAGTCTTTTTGATATTCCAGTCTAAATTAGGTATCAATTTTCACTTCCATGCTCTTTCTTTTTTTCTATCATAATCATATTTATAATTATTCATGTAATACTGTTAAGACTCATAAAGGCAGACACATGCCTATCTTATTTACCTCTGTAACCTAGTACCAAGCAAAATTTCTGTCCTACTCATCTGCTGAAAGGATTTAGTTGAACTGCTGGTGAGAAAGATACACTTACCACCTTAACTTACTTTTACATTTCTTTCTGTTTCCAAAGTTTCTATGGAAGGTTAAATAACAGTGTTGTATATGGTATCAAAATAAGTTTTTAAGTTAACAGGCATTCATTAAAAGAAAATAAATGCCTTTTGTTTCATAAATGATCACTTATTTCCAAATAGGCAGAATTGTGGATTGACACTTCATGTCTTTGAAAATAAATAGTGTTTAAAGTGAGAACGGTTTTACTGTAGAGGATGAAAGAAGAAAAAATGGATAACTTAGCAATGAATGGTATTGGCTGCTACAGCAATCCTATTATAAGAAAAATAATATTTTAAATCTTTTCCTAATCATTTGACTACAAGAATGTCCCTAATACTATCAAAAAGCTCTTCTTATCTTTCAAATACCTTCACATTCTCTCTGAATTTATAAGAGCATTAAGGCTTTGCTATCGCTATAATTAGATCTACTGAAAAAAGTCCCTTCTCATTTTTGTCAATTCCTGATTATTCATGGTGATGGCAAAAAGCCTTAGCATGGATTACTAAAAACCCAAATCATTTATAGCACATGAAAATTAGCCAAAATTCATTATGTCTATCAAAATTTTCTGTTGAAATACAAGTTCCCCTTTCAGCTTTAGCAAATTTCCATTGATGCCTGAATAAATGCTCTTAAGTGTATGTACTGAATTCTGAAAATAGAAAAGATATATACGGTTGATTAGTTTTATGTAATCTAAGCCCTAAAAGGTAATCAAACCATCAGTTTGGTGGTTTTCAAATGGCCCACATATTGAAAGTTGGAATAATAGTTTGGTTTTATTAGCCATGCAGAAGAAAGAAAGATACCAGAGGTTAGGGAATGAGCAGAAATTAAAAAAAAAAAAAAGATAAACTCTATTAACACTTATTTGACCACCAACAGAAATGTTAACACAGATACCCAAAGAACATTTTCTTTATGTGATTTTGAATAGTTCAGTCACAATCTTCATGCTATGTCTTTCATTCATTTATGTGTTACATAACAATTTAGGATCGCCTACTGTGGTCGAACACTGTGATAAGTATTATGAATGTAAAATTGAATAAGACACATTTTCTATCCTTTATAGATCATAATAATTTGTACAGTATAAATATGACTGTATCAGAATAGATGCTTGTTGAATCAAATAGTTCTAAAATGGAGTAAAATGCAAAGTAAATGCCTAACATCGGACTCCTCCTGAAATCAATATAATGTGAATGATACACCAGCTCACCCACGCTTTCTCCCAAATATAACAAAATTTATGAAGCTCTTAACACCTACTAATTACTAATTAATTAATCAATTAATTAATTATTTAATTTAATAACAAAATTTCAAGCACCTACTATGCACCTTACTGTTTTATGAGCATCGGGGAAAATTAGCATTTCTTCAACACACTTGTATTAATAACAGAGTTAATGAAAACTATACTCAAAAGACTACTTAAGTTTTAAGTACATATAAGTATTTATCTTTCATAATATAATTTCTTATAAGCTCCTGCAGCATAGAAGTCACTGAAAATACACATATTCCAGACATGTTTAATTTAAATACTTAAATATTTGATTATCTGAATGAATAGGCTGGTATTTATGATTCCGAAGCTTGTGAAACATTTTTGAAATTAATGCAAATATTGTGTTATATGTAATCTGTGTATACTAGTCAAAATAATGGCATTATTCACCAAACAAACACTGCATCTGTTCCAAGGAAAAGCTTAGTCTCTTATTTCTTTTGACAGTGTGCAGACCTGGGTTCTTCAAAGCCTCACCTCACAGCCAGACCTGCAGCAAATGTCCACCTCACAGTTTTACCCATGAGGAAGCTTCAACCTCTTGTGTCTGTGAAAAGGATTATTTCAGGAGGGAGTCTGATCCACCCACAATGGCATGCACAAGTAAGGAAACCCACTGATACTTGGTGATCCCAACTTTCACCACTCCGAAGAAAGAGCATGATGGAGCCTGTTGCATTCTATCACCATTTTCCCGAAAACAGGCATAATGTTTAATCTTCCAAAATAGCTATTTTTTTTTTACCAAATTTCGATTTTCTTGAGTAAGCTTTGGAAAGTTTGAGTCTCTTTTATCACTCGCTGTTAGAAGCATTCATTTTCCCTAATTTCAAATTCAACATCTAAGACAGATAAAGTATATTTTATTTTATTTTCTGATTTCTTTTAGTGTTCAGGATGGCTACACATGACTTTGATGAACCCACTTCGCTATTCACAGTAATTTTTTTTTTCATTCTTCTCCCAACCCAGGCTTCTGATCACATAAGCATACAATAAATGGCACTTGTGCCTTTTTTTTTTTCTTACCTGCCACACTAAACTACAAGGGCCAGTGAGAAGGCCATCTATAAAAAAAGGTAGGAAACACCACGTGGAGTGGTGAGGGTTGGCAAATAGGATTTAGGAGTCAAATATAAAACCAAATTTTTAGCTAGGACTTTCAAGCAGTTGTCATGTTTCTTATTAGTGAGTGTCCCTAACTCTAATTAATTATAGCACATAATCATATCATCAGAAAAATGAATAGTAAATATTTAATTCCAACATTCGCAGTGGAAGCATCCACATTCTTCAATGTCTTTGGTGTTTTGTTTTTCTAGCGTTCCACAGATTTCTGAGAAAGAAGCACATTTATATATTTGACAGAAATCCTTTCATAAATTTTCCACATTCAGAGCCTATGGCAAATGAAACAAAAACTCAAAATGAAAGGGAAGAAAGCAAATCCCCTCTCCTCATTACATTCAATATCCATGACCTTGCCTTGTTTTATTATTTTTGATCCCAGGAAGATGTCATTGATCTCAAAGATGATGATAAAACTTTTTGAAATTTAGTATTTATTCTAGGACATTCATTCTACTATTAAATATAAATAGGAATACAATTCCTTTAATAAATTGTCACAAACTGAAATTTTATCTGAATTTCAAGGTCTGAATTCCATAGTGTCAGTGAGACATATTTTCATAATTTTTCAAATCATTGATATTAATTAGCTTTGTATTGCTAAAAACAATTCTTTTATCACCAGACTGATAGTTTTACGGGTTAGATGGTTACTAATTATAAACAATTCCTATTCAAATAAGTAAATGACATTATTGTATACACTTTGGGGAGGTTGCATTTGAATAGAGGGGATAAAACTATGATTGAAAGTGATACACTTTGGTTACAGTAGAAATGATTTCAATTATTCAGAGCAAAAGGATGTCCAAGTAGAGGGAAATGTGGATAGACAATAGGTTGGTAAATTAGGAAGAGAAAACCATGTCTTGAATTATCTTTTAAATTTCCTTAGTTTTCTAATAATTATTTTCTTTAAGTGATCCAGCCATGATCTTTCTCTTTCTCAGCACAGAATTGAGTCTCCCTTTCTGTAAGTTTCTTAGGTTTGGGATGAGACTGTGCTCTAGTGGCAGGGACTGCTTCGTCCTCTTAAAGGACTTGAGGCTTCAAATTTTCTGTTTCCAGGTGTGTGAATTTCTAATACTGTGTTTCAAAAGAGCACTAATTTGTACACATTTCTCAAAAGACTGTTGGGACTTGTATAGAAGATCTTGCTAACATATATTCTGTGAGCGCATGCGTTCCGTTTTTAGTTGCATTCATAACACCACAAATACTGCAAATGTTTCCCTTGAATGGGTGGCTTGATTGATGTTCACATGTTCACATGAGTATCTTGAATTTTTCTTTTACTTTGGATCTTTCGAATTAAGTTTATGGTTCCAATTCCTTCTATCATCTATCTATCTATCTATCTTTCTATCTAAATCTGGAAAATAGAATGTTATAAACTTATAGGAAAAGAAAAACAAAAAAGTTTCTGATGAATCTGCTTAAATCAAGGGTACATAGCCCTGTTTTGGTTCACATATCACATGTATTAGCAGGCTGTGGAATTTCATTACATTATTCTTAGGTGCATGACCATCTGAGCTGCAACTTTCTACCTCTACTTTAGGGCTTCACTTGAATTTGAGTTTCCCTTTGACATTAAGAGGCAGATGTGTCCCCACAAAATTTTGAGGGGCTGTTACTGGCACAACCAGAAGAAAAGGGAGAGTCAGACTCTGATGTATTTGTACAGATTTAGAGGAAAGGTGTTAAATTTGGTTTCATTTCAGTTGGCAGGGAGGAAAAAAAGTTTGATATCTTTCTGAATGAGACATATTTCAAGTCTGTTTACCTTCACTTCAGAAGTAAACCTGTAACATTTTGACCTCAAACAACATTTTCTCCGTAACTTTCCACTATTAAATCAGTAAAAAATTAAGACTTGTATTTCCATCTTAAGTAATTGTTTCAACTTAAAAGTAACTGTTTTGTGTTGAAATGTGTGAGGTTGTATGTATGGCAAAATTCACAGAGTTCATCCATAAATGTAGTCAAGGTGGGGATTATTTTTCCCAAAATGACAACTCTTGGGTTATGGGGTCCTTTAATTTAAAAGACATTTTGTAAATACCAGGTAGCTTTTTTTTAATCACCTTATTTAAATTTAGTCTTCAACAGTCATGGCTTAATGAATGTTAGGTAGAAATTAATAATAATCTCTATGTTTAAAACAACAAATATTAAGATAAATAGGCTATGCCATCCCAAACAGCTTAATTTATGCTTATGAACCATTCAGCTACCACTATAGTCCATTCTGTTCTCTGTTGGGAAATCTTTACTTGTCAAGTCTGAAACAAATAAAAATGTATTTTTACTTTGGGAACATCTGACCATATAACGTTAACACCTAACTGAAGTTATAACGCTAAGTATTTGGTAATCAACTGTAAAATAGACATTATGCAATTCCTTTTTTAAAAGACTTAATTTTTTACAGCAGTTTTAGGTTGACAACAACATTCAGAGAAAGGCAGAGACTTTCCATATACTCCTGGCCCACACACATGCAAAGCCTCCCCCCTAATCAACACTCCCCACCAGCATGGTATACAGTTGTCACAGCTGATATAGAATTGATTTTAGTTCTCTTCAGTAAGCTAATTATTAGTTTCAGAAATAAACTAACATACAAAAAGATATTGTTATTACTTATATACCTCATTCTGCTGCTCCTTCAAGATCTGAACACTTTCATTCTTACCCTCATGGTGTTTTTGAGAGTTATTTATAAAATATATTTCTGATTTCCCATTAAGTAAAATTCACAGTTTACAGAGCCACAGTACTACAACAATATCAAAGTAAGTGAAGTTTTATTACACATTGTAGTGTCCGACTACTTAAATTCTAGATTTTTCTTGACACATGAGAAAGATTTCGAATGCTGTTGGTGATTTATCTGTGGATATGTAATTCATTTTGAGGTAAGCTAAGGCTGTTTTACTTGCTGCAAAATTTGTAGTCAAGAGCCACACTAGCAAATCCTATTTTCACTTGTGCTCATTGCTTAGTAAATCCTTCATGTGTACTTCCTAGGTTACTGGGACAGATCTCAATGAGGAAGTAATCAGTTCAATCCCCAAGGAGAATTTTTCCTTGGATTTGCCAAAGGACTTACCACTTTTTGAATGTATAATTTTTTATATAACATTATTTTTGCATACATAGTTTTACTTCATACTACCTTATATTTACAGTAAGCAAAACATCTGTTTTAATGAAATGAGTAGTTATAACAATGCCGAGATAAGTTATTCCTATAGGGTATAAATCCCACTATTGTCCCTACAAAACCTGAACAAGATCTTTCACTTATTACAAATTGATGACTGTTGCATTCTCCCTACTTAAAAGATTGATTGCAATCTATTTTTTTTTCTTCAGACCAGGGACTTGTGTAGTAAACAATGCTTAATGTTGTCATCTTAAAATATGTTTTTCTCACTTTACTTTGCAAACCAGGACCCCCCTCTGCTCCTCGGAATGCCATCTCAAATGTTAATGAAACTAGTGTCTTTCTGGAATGGATTCCCCCTGCTGACACTGGTGGAAGGAAAGATGTCTCATATTATATTGCATGCAAGAAGTGCAACTCCCATGCAGGTGTGTGTGACGAGTGTGGAGGTCATGTCAGGTACCTCCCCCGGCAAATCGGCCTGAAAAACACCTCTGTCATGATGGTGGATCTGCTCGCTCACACAAACTATACCTTTGAGATTGAGGCAGTGAATGGAGTGTCCGACTTGAGCCCGGGAGCCCGGCAATATGTGTCTGTAAATGTAACCACAAATCAAGCAGGTAAGTGTGATGTCCAACCAAATCATGTACCTTGGGCCGAGCTCTGTCAACTTTCTCCGTAGCTAAGTGAGGGCTAAACTGTGAGATCTATAAGAGAACTTCTCATAAACCAGAGGGCCAGGACTTAAAGTAGAATACATCTCAAAATGCTTCATATAAAAATAAAAGCTAGGGCTTTCTTAGCACTCTCATCCATGGACAGGGGGTTAAGAATAAGATAATTTTCCATTGAATTTTTTTCATTACTAAAAAGACATTTCTGGCTCAAATTCATTCGTAGCAAAATTTTATCTCAAATTTCACACATGCAATCATCGTAGCTCAAATCTACATATTTTGTTGTTTTGTTTACTTCATGTTTTTTGTTTATTTTATTAATTTAACAGATAATCAATCGGGTTCTGTTTGCTTGTTTGTTTGGCACCACAGCTGAATTTTCTTTGCATACTGAAATAGGCTTTTCTTGTCATTTCTATTATTATAATAATAAAAACGTACAAAATGAATTTTTCTTTGCTAAATCCACTTATCAAAATTAGAATAACTGTGAACTATACATGAAAACACATTTATGTTCCATATAAAGCTCTTGAAATTTCTCGAGAGTAATTATTAGACGGTAAAGAATTCAGGTCTGCTTGTGCTAAAATTCCCCCATAGTTTCCACTCAGATATTCCATTTTAAGTAAATCAATATAGAGGGCGTCTTTCCTGGTAAAATAAAACCAAAGATAAACTATGATTAAATTAAAATTCAACCTGTTTTGTAAGAAGAATTATTCAAAGCCTATGGATAATTTATGACTTGTTTTTGTCAACAATGGGGTATCTGGGTGGGATGAGGCATTAAATGTCACTTCCCTCTATTCCTTGGCCACAGCTCTCAGTCCATGGGCATAAAATCGCCATCTCATTAGCACACCAGGTGGACTTTCATCAGTGAAGACATCGTTGCTAGCAGTACTCACAATGAAATAGGATATGTTTGACTGAATCGTTTTGGACTTAGTTCATATAAACATTAGTGTAAGTTTGTAGGTTGTAGAATGACTTGGTTGACTGGAGAATGCTGTCGGTAATCACATCTTGGCCAAAATAATTTGAATTGTTGAATGTGTCAGGTAAATCAAGCCATTACTTAAGATGAAAAGGTGCATGCAGTTGAGTTCATAGTTGTTTCTGACTGATCAAATCAAGGGAAGTGTTCAAGAGCAGCCTGGCTAACATGAAAGTAATTGAGTAATTTATTACGAATCATTCTAAATAGTCTAGATATTCTTGTCCATGTTGCATAGATGTCCACAGCATATTTTTTTATTCTTAGAGAAAACATGGCACACATAAATACCACTTCCTTAAATGAGTCATTTATATTTTTCTCCATTTACTCCCTAACCTTAGGTGGAACTAACAAAAGTGTTAAAGAATGATGTGTGAAAGTTTTCTTTCACAATAGAGTCAGCTGCTGGCAATACTGGTATATGTCGATATTCCATCACAGTATCTAGATGGCACAAGTGTTCAGTAAATGCAAACTGTCTTCCCACATCAGAAGAACACTGACTTTACAGCATGTGATTTCGGGTTTCTCATGTAATATCTTTCAACTTTACATGGTTCTGTGTATGAATCTTCCATTAACATATTGAAAACATGTTTGAATATGTATTCAATGACTGAATACAATCACTGAGAGTTATGTTCCTCAGGGAGAATAATTTCTAGTTTGCATAACCTCAACTTACTTGAAAGATATTTCTCTGCTGAACTATATATAGGAAATGACTGTATATATTTAAGATAACGTACTAATAAATATTTGCTCTAGTTGTCTTTGACTTGGTAGTCTGTTCAGACTGTAAAGTGTGGTTTTGATGTCTAAATACCTTAAATACCATGAAAGAATAATTTTCACCCAACTGTTCAAGGCACTGCTATCATGTAAAACAAACATTTGTATTCAGAACAAATGTTTTGTTGACTCTTGGTTGCTGATTTTTTCTGAGTTCTCAGGATACACATACTGCCAAAGGCTTGCAAATCTATCCAAAAAAAAAAAAAAATCAAAACAAGAAGACATTTTTCTCAGTATCTGACATTTTAGGTGAACCAAAGTCTCAATTTTCACCAAAATTGTAAACTTCAAATACCTCCTAAAAAGTCTTATATTGACTAATTATTGCTGCATATTTATCAATTACCAGCATAATAGAAAGTGGGCTGTAGTAGTTTTTAATATTTGAATATTTTTAAGCATTAAATTAAAGAAAATTATTTCTGCCATATGTGTTTTTTATATAAAATTTCTTTCAGCGAATTTTAACTTTATTTTAATCTTTTCAGGATTTTTTTGAGAAATGCATTTCTTAATTTGTTTCAGATTTGTAATTTGTTTTGGCATTTGCTGATTGATTTATTTTTGGTGACATGACCACAATATGTTGTTGACTACAATAAAAAGCCATCGTTAAAATAGGTTAATAAATGTTTTATTCATTGTCTTGCTGTGGACTGTCGCCCAGGAGACAGTATTTCAAATTGGTCTTAAGAATTGCTCCAAAGCATGTTAGTTTACAGAGAATTCTATGCAAAAAGGGAATGGGTATTTATCCTTGCAAGCAGTTCTCCGTCATATAGTTGCGTGTCACTAGCTATAATTGGTCTGGTTGTAAAAATTAAGGTTTACTGAGTTCCACATAGACATGTGAAAGACCCTTACGTCATCTTAATACATTATGTTTGTCTCTTATCAGATTATTCAAAAACATTGCCTGCATGCCTCCACTTAACTTATTTTCTGGTTTGTCTTGTTTTTGGTTTCTCCTCGAGGTCGCTTGAGATGATCACAGAAGGCTGGCACCAGTCATCTACTACAGTTTTAGTGCATAGTATGAATTGTCTAGATTCAAAATTATATTTATAAAGTACAAGAAGAAAAATAGCAATTTTTTTTGTGAGATGAGAACCTTGCATTAAACTAGGAACTGAAATTGATTAGGTAACCCTAGCTAACTAGGCAACTCTAGTTTTATACAGTATTTAAAACATTTTCCCAGTCATTATATTATTATGAAGTCTAGTATCTTACTCTTGCGATAAGTTGTCTAAATTCAAATGGTACTTTTTACATGCAATTTACTAGTAAGGTCAAAATATAAAGTTTGGGACACCTGGCTGGCTCAGTCAATGGTCAGTTGATTTCTGGGTCATGACTTTGAGCCCCATGTTGGGTGTAGAGATTACTTAAAGAATAAAGCAAAACAAAAACAAAATACAAAGTTTTAAGAAAAGCTGAATACTAGAATTAGTTGGACTTTATGTTCCTTATAAAATGAAGCAAATAGTACTAAGGTTGATAGGAAAGCGTTGTAAGATTGTGATGATTTTCATGGCCAAGAAAAATAAACACATCTGAAAGTGAAAGAATAAGAAAAAAAAAGTAATTTACATGTGGTAAAGGAATGCTATCTGTGGAGAAGGAGGAAATGATAGGAAAATTCATTGGGAATATGTTAATTATATAAGGATCTCTTAACAAATAGGTTGCAAAGTGGATAAAATGATGAATATGAAACCATGAATTATTTAAAATTCTTAAACTTAGAAAAGGGATAATATTGACTGAGTTTCTCAATCTTCTAGTTACATGGATAGATGATTGAATGTATAGATATATGGATAGAGAGTGAGTGATACATCAATACATAGTGTGAAAATTAAAATTCCATTGAAAGCAAATATTTTTAAGTTTCATTATCTGCTCACAAAATCGTGTGCATTATCATAGTCTTCTATAAACATATTTTTAATGTTTTTATTTTAAAATAATTTTGCACTAGGCACACTGTAGCAAACGCTAAAATTTTTATATGTATTTATATGTGTATATGAAATATGTATATACTTAAATATATACAAATGTATATTTTATCCCAAGAAAGAATAAGCTCATTCTAACAACAACAACAACAACAAAAAAAAAAGACAAGCAAATCACTAATATTTGAGTATGCAAAGGGATAGAATTTTAATTCTGCGGTAAAATAGACCAAACTTTAATTGTTTTGAATTAATCTTAGGCTTCTAGATTCTGTCCTCAGAGGGCTTAGTTGACATGATATGATTTGTAAAATGCAGCAAACATTTTGGAGGAGATGGCCCAACCTGTCCAGACTATCAGAAATATCACTAAGAAAGATGTCCCTATATTTTGATGGTTTTTATTTCTTGGTTCTTGTAAAAGTATCTGGGGTACACGATAATCCCATTTAATCAAGTACTTTCAGTTTGATGCCTTTCGTGCAGTTGACCAGCATTATGTAACATAGGATGTTGAGATGATCAGGTTTTCCTGAAGACCAGATTATTCTGTAGACCATGAAATTTAAGAGAATGCTGAAACAAGACGGTGAAAGTAAATTGTTGCTCTTGCCAAGGTAGCAAAAAAATGTTTTCTGGTGGTTTCTGTTTATTGAGATGTTAAAGAAAAAACCCATTGTCACTTGTTAGACCATTACTAAACAAAGATGAAGGTATTTGTTGATTTTTTTTTTGCCAGTGGAGACATCATATTGGCTGTATTTGTAATCACTACCTGATTAAATATGTTGTTTGCCAAGATTGTTGGTCTTCTACTCAGACCAAACAAGTCATTTAAAGTTCATGACTCTCATTCTTTATTCTTCCATATTTTTTTATGGTGGCACTGATTTCTACAGAGATACAATAAAGATTTGTGCTTACTCTTTTGGTAGGATGGAGATACTTTAGTTTGGCCATTACTATAGTTTTACAGCTTTTGTTTCGTGGGCCTCAAAGACAAAGAAAGATTTCTTCCATGTGCAAGGTAAATTTTCCAATATACACCAGTGAACTGGTGAAAGGGTCAAAGGATAGGATGGAGAAGGCATTACTATGCCAATTGTAATATGGGCTCAGGGCTGAATCTTATTTAATCACATTACCTCCATAACATCCACTCAGATCAGTGTTTCTGAATACATAGGGATTAATGCTAGCTCAGGCACAGTATTCAATAACTGGTAAAAGGTTTGGTCATTTACCCCTCCCCCTCTTTATTTATTTAGAAATGGTCAGAAATACTTTTCAGAAAAGCTGAAAGGCAGATGGACAATATTAACATATGTTGCTATTGCACAATCCTTCGTGAAGGGCAGTCACCCTTATTATTTCACTGCAGCTTCAACTTCTGTGTTCTCAAGTATAGAGAATAGAAATGATGGAGATTTTGTTTATACATGTGGCACTGCGAATTTATTTCTTATCATTATGATAAGGAAAATGTCTTCTGGGCCCTTCCTAAAGTTATAATTAGTGGGCAGTTTCATAAGCCTTGAAAAATAAATCCACTTTAACACTTCTATTTCAGCAGGTCATTTAATACCTTCTTCTACATTAAACCAAGGAATTCCAAGTTTTTGAACATTATTTAACATTAGCCACCTTTCAATCCAGATTTTGGTCAACAAATTGAAGAAACATTTAGCACTCGTGCCGGTGACCTGGAGAAGCACATTGAATCCAGAATCGTTAATCATGCATTATTTATACTAGCTGGAATTAGATTGCTTCTAGCCCCTGTGCATCTGAGAAACTCATAAAATCCGTTTTTACACATATTTTCTAAGCTTGGGCAAACTTAAGTTATAGAATCTTGTGAGTTTCATATCCAAGAAGCTTCTTGCCTCCATATGACTAGATAACTGGCTTTCAAATTTATGTCAGTATCCTGAGTTCAGATGGAGTAATAGGTTTGGTAAGGAAGACAATTGCTTCCATCTATCAATTAACAATCTTAGATAAGGTGTGGGCTTGGTAATGAAGACATGGAGGAACCACTTCCTCAGCCACATGTGGAACAGCTGAATCAGGTAGAAAGACAGACTCCGTAAGTTTTAGAAGTTGATAGTATTTTGAATCATCTGAATTCTTCCACATATCTGCATTCCAGTGCTCAGGATTTCACTTTTTTTCCACTCAGTGGCCTCATTTCCTCATAAAGTGATGCAGTAAGTTCAATCATTTTTACAATTCAGAAATTCTGTGGAATATGACTTGGATTTTTATTTGAAGCTCTGTTATCCTTTTCACTGTAAGAGGACTTTTGGCAGCTCAAGACAGCTGGAGCTGAAAATTTAAATTTTAAGTTTATTTTATTTCTTTAAATTCGGTAGTACAGTTGGATACAACCAATTTTTCCCATATTTCTATTTCTCATGCTTTTATAGTACTAAAACAGGTGGTATTTTGTCACCCAAAACATTACCTTCAAGAAGCACTTTATTTGAGGTGACCATGGCTGATGAAATGTATGCCAGGTATTGTTATGTTATCAGTCCTTAATACTAAATAGGCCTTTGCTCCATTGAGATACAGCTAAGTGACATCATAGCTTCTTTATTTCCATTCCCTTTAAGACTGTTACCCAAAACATTTCTCTTTTGGGAATAATTTTTGTTTATAATGTCCATTTTCTTATGAACAAAGTCTACTTTTGGCTGGTTTAAACAGAAGAGGTCTTTAATACAGGATATTAAGCGGCTCATACAATCATAGAGAAGAAGAAATTCAAAGATTAGAGGCTATGTTTCCAGAATAAATGCTCAATACTCTACCGCCAAGTTGACCTGATGAAAGGAAACATTGCGACTGCAGTGGTCAAGCAGACCACTTGACTTGACTTTATTGTGGTGGGGGACTTGACTTTATTGTCATTATTGTTGCCCCTGTAGCATTGATATTTTAGTCTCAAACTTGTACTGAAAAGACTTCAGTATTGTTACCAGAAAATATTCATATTTTGCTACCATCTTCATCAGTAGAAAGCCAAAAAAAAAAATGAGAACTTCACGAAGAACCTGGTTTCTTAAGTTGCCTATCTGAATCTGTATCATCCCTGGGCAAGTCTGTTTGATGGATCTCAAAATATATGCCTTTTCGTAGCAGAAAAGGAACCTGGATTTTTTTGAGTTCTTATTTCTATGTTGGAGATATAAGATACCTATGTCAGTTTTATAAATACATAAAGTGCCATTCAAACTATGATATACAATGAATTTATTCAAATTTGAATGAAAATTACTACATGTCAATTGCTAGACAAGTTATCTCTAATATTTTGGGAAAATCTGTTTGCTCGAGTAATTAAGATTCGTTTATCCAAACTCTTTCTTTTCCCCTTCCTTCCTTCCTTTTTTCTGTTTCTCTTTTCTTCCTCCCTTCCTTTGTTCTTACATATATATGGGTATATATGTGTATATGTATATATGTGTATATGTATATGTATATGTATACATATGTATATGTATATATTCATATAGTCATATATATGCATATTTATATATTCATATATATGAATTTTATGTGATATATTTTATGTCTTTAATATATATAAATATTTGCATTTCAGGTGTTGAGGGTTGAGTTAATAAGATGTCTCAACTCATGGCACATTACTATCTTTGAACTACACAAGGCTCTCACCTGGTTTATTGATTTTCTTATGTACTGCTATTGTCTCAAATCTGTCATTTTCATACATGAAAGAGCAGATTCTTAATATGTTGTGGTGTTTTCTGTCATTGTTGTTTATAAGTATTCGTATCAAATGTTTATTTAATATTGTAAACATATTTTTATTTTAATTTAATGGTATATTAAATTTTTCATTCTATCTACTCATTTTTCACCATAATCTAAATATTTTGTGGATCTACCCATGTGGCTTTTGGCCATCTGATGTGCTGCTTGTAACCGTCACACATTCACTATACTCTACATTATCAGCTCACCCAGTTAACAGAGCTCTGGATTCTCTGAGTACCCAATCTGTGAACATTCTGTTTTCATTTTAAAGTCCTAATACAGTGAATTTCATTCTGTATATACAAATTTTCTTTTAGAAAAAATAAAAGAAAAAAGATAACAATAAAACTAGTAGACTACATTTTCAGTTCTTTTCCCATTTCACTGCACCATGTACTTAATAAAGTTTTATTGCCTTGAAAATGAAACACAGAGTAGAAACTGTGTGTGTGCACATGTGTGTTAATCTGTTGCACAGAGCAGTGGATTAGTATGTTGGTTACATTTCTAGATTGTGGAGCCAAACTTTCTGGTTCCCATACTGTCTTTGCCACTTACTAGCTGTGTGACTTGGGTAAGTTACTTAGACCTACCAGACACTAAATGATAGTGTCTATGACATAAGATGGTTGCAAGGATTAAATGAGTTACTATCTACAAAACAATTAGTGCAATGCCTAGCATATAATAAAGTATTAATAAATGTTAAATAGCAGCATTTAAGAAGCCTTTCAATAATTTTCTAGATACTGTCAGTCCATGGGAGAACTATGAGATAAATAGGTTTTAGAATTTACACGTATTATATCGACAAACTCAGGGAGGAAGTAAATAAGATACAAGGAAAAAACATTCAAAGGCAAAAATAAACACATACAATCTCTAACTCAACAGGTAAAAAAAGCAGCTGCTTCAAGGTTGGAGGAGTAAAGCAAGAACATTATTTTCCAATAGTGACTCTATCTTCAATGATTTCCTAAAACATTGGGTTTTATATTAGCATTGAATTTTTTCTAACTTTGATAAAACATCCAGAGCCATAATGTAAAGAAACAAGAAAATGAAATCATCAGAGTAAGAGCAAGAATGGGGAAAACACCTTGAAAATTTTAAAAAAATAATAAATAAAAATAAAAATCAGACTGAAAGCTCATAAAAACTAACAAACAAAAAGCCACACAAACAAAAAAGAAAACAGACAATACTTATCTGAATCCAAATACATTAGGAAAAAAATATGAATTTTGTTAATTACATCATTATTGTGTGTGGATCAATACTAATTTTGGTCCATTATTAAAGTTTTGAAGGAAAAATATCTAAGAGACAAATGTTGTTTAATTACATATCATGGACATCTCTACATTGTCCACACACAGATGCTTCTGTGACCAGATTATTATTTTGGCTACCAAAAGAAGCTTCTAATTTTGCCAACTGAAGCCACCCATCTACATGGAAATTTGACTTATGTGAGGTGCAAGTTCTGTGCTTGTTCCAATGCCTATTTGCTGTTCTGAAAACATAGCTCAAAGATGAGGCTCTAATCTGATTAGTTTGCACATAATTCATCCCAAGGATTAGTGGATGGGGTAAATATTTGCAGAAACTATCAAAATTCTCGTTTGGTTCAGTGGCTTTAGAAACTTGTGAAAGATTTGGTTTCTAAAAGGCACTTGAGAGCCTTCCGTTTCCTCTCTTTCTCCCTCCTACAGACTGTGGTGACAACGACAGAGACAGTGATGGCTAACATGTTTCAGCACTTACTGAGCGCACATTGCCATGTGAAGAACTTGATTTGCGTTTTCTTATTTGATCCTAGCAATATCTTCATGACATAATATTATTATTATTCCCATTTTTAGGATGAAGAAACTGACGTTTAAAGATGTGAAGTGCTTTGCCCAAGGTCACAAATCTAGTAAGTGAGGGAATAGGAATCTAAACTAAGAAATTCTTACCCTGGAGCTATGATACTCTGAATCACTAGTGAATATTGTACATGCTATTTCCTTTACCTGAAACCTGTTTCTTTACATCATTGTCCTAGATAGCTCAGTTTTCCGATCTGCTTAAATTGCTGCTTCCAGGAGAAAAGCTTTCTCTGCTTTCCAGCTTAGACATACCTCTCTAAAAATAACTTGGAGCACGAAGCACTGTAACTATTTTCTCTCTCGTCTGTGTTTCTGGACTTTCCTTAGGGTCACAACAGTGCCTAACACTTGTGTTTGTTCAGTTTATAAATGAATGAGTTCCCATGTTATTCAAATTAGTGTTATAATTCCAGTTACTGGTAGTAATGTTGATGTATAATGTGTTTTAAAGATTTTTGGAAATCTTCAAAAAATTCTGAACCAAATTTTTGTTTGTGTTGGGTGTTATTTATTTATTTATTTATTTATTTATTTATTTATAAATTAAGGATCCAGAGGCAGAGCCCTAATTGTAATTCATAGGTTTATGTTCTCCAGGACTTTAAAATAAGATATTGTTATTTAAGGTCCACCAATTTGCTGGTGTGCCTGCTTTCTTAACCTCTCTTCTTTAGACACTCCCATCTTGACAAAAGCATTCACTGAGGATGATTGAACCCATTCTAGAGAAGAATTTTATGTAATGATTGCTGTGCCATTTAATGGCAATACATGATATTTTCATTCTTAATGTGTTTAAGGACTCCACACCTCAATTTGTGATTCAATATATCCACAGAAGGGCCTGAGAATCTGCATATTCTCTCTCTCTGTCTCTCTGTCTCTCTCTGTCTCTGTCTCTCTGTCTCTCTCTCTCTCTCTCTCTCTCTCTCTCTCTGATACACACACACACACACACACACACACACACACACACACAGAGCTAATGATTCTGCTGCAGGGTACGTTTGGCCCCATTTAAAAACAATGATACTTGTGAGAGGTTCTGATATTTCTTTCCTATCCTTCCTCTCTACGCAAATAGTGACAACTCCTTAATCAGGTTTGCTTGATGTTGCTTTTTCCCTAAAGCTGTCTACAAAATATCTGCTGACAGTCTGTTTTCACACCAGCAAGGATTTTGTTAATACTATTCTTTCCCTCTAATCTAGTTACTCTATTTTGCCCATTGCTCACCTGCAAGCTGGTTTTAAACTGCTCTTTCCTGTCAGTTCTGGTTGCAAGCTGATTTCCTATTCAACAGAAACATGGTCAATGATCCATTTCCTCTGTGAACCATCAAACATTCTTGTGGCTCAGCTCAGAATCAGAGCAGCTCAGCATTTGAACTATTCAATCATTTATCTCATTGGCATGTATGCTATGAACTTATTTGCATAAAGATGCATATTGTAGATTGATATGCATAGAATATCAATTTCTTTAGAACCTTTACTCTGAATTGCCATTGCCCTTTATTACTAGTCCTTGAGAACTAAGTTTCAAAAGCATTCCCAATGGCCTGGTATCATGTAAATCTTCTTGGTGTGCTCTTTAGATGTATTATAATAGTGAAACCATAGATGCAAAATCATGTTTAAATTAAGCATATGCCTGAATTGTCTATTAAGTTCGAAACAAAGTTTACTTAGAATACCGAAACTTATTAATTTTTGCACAATTTATTGAAATGACTTGTTCATGTTATTTTCCCAAAATGGACTGTCATGCATTCAAATATGCAATATTTATTCAGTACCTCATGCATTCATTATATTCTATTGAGCATTGTAAAAGGTACACAAGTATTTGAAGACATGTTTCATCCTTACACTATTTTATCTGCCCACTAAAGAATTAAATAAGGTCTAAAAAGGAAAACAATTAGAAAAGAATTAATGACAATTTGGATATTAAACTGAGAAATAATAGCATCAGATTCATCTCTGAATGACATTATGTATTGACTTGTTGACTTCACATTATCTTTTTTTTTTTCTATTTTGTCTCCTTTATCACATGTACATCTGTAAAGTCATTCATTCAAATCCACTTAGTCATTATATACAGGTTCATTTATTAAATTAGTTGGCAAACCACTTTTTAACTGCCTTTATGTCTATTTAAATGGTCATGCCTTGTTTGGTAAACATCAAGAAAGCATAATAATCTTTACTGATAATGGCCTATTGTTGAGTGATATACTAACACAAAATGAAGTGAGAAAAAAATATCCTAAGATTATTTGACTGTGGAGAGCACTTTCATTTACTCTGTTCTATCTAATTTTATTAATAATTAAAAGTATATCTAATTTTATTAATAATTGAAAGTATATTTGATACATTATTGGAATACAGCTGAACAAACTATTTTGTAGCTTGACACGATGGTCCCAGTATCTTCTTTATCAAAACAAGCATCTAACTTGAGGACTTTTTTTGAAGATAGGAATATTTTCCATTAAACAAAATATACTTTGAGTGCTAGCTTTTTGATTTTACTTTTTACAAATTTTCCTCCATTTGTAAAAAAAAGCGAGGCTAGTTTATTTAATCTTCAAGCTTAGGAGGCTTTGCAAACTGATGTTTAAATTATGAAGAAAGCAATGATTTCCTTTAGACTTGTGGTACAGATCAAATATAAATAAATAGTATTGCAACTGTGCAGTTTCTCTGCTTTAGTTATATCTGCCTATTCAAAGTACATGTCAGAATTACTAAAAAAGGACAAAAAATAACAAGCATTGGCAAGGATGTGGAGAAAAAGGAACTCTTGTGCACTCTTGGTGGGAATGTAAACTGGTACAGCCACTGTGGAAAACTGTATGGGGGGCGGGGCTCAAAAAATTAAACATGGAAATACCATATGACCCAATAATTCCACTGCTGGGTATTTACTCAAAGAAAATGAAAGCACTAATTCAAAAAGATATATATACCCTTCTGTGTAGAGATAAGATATGGAGCAACCTATGTGTTCATCACTAGATAAATGAATAAATATACACATACACATACATTAGAATATTATGCAGCATTAAAAATGAGATTTTGACATTTCTGAGAGCATAGATGGACCTAGAGGATATTATGCTAAGTGCAAAAGCAAATATATGATTTCACTCCTATGTGAAAAATAAAAACAAGACAAATGAGTACACAGACAAACAAAAAGCAAAATCAAACCTGTAAATACACAGAACAAACTGATGGTTGCCAGAGGAACAGGGGTTGGAAAAATGAGCAAAATTGGTGAAGAGGAATGAGGGATACTGGCTTCCATTTATGGAACGAATAAGTCATAGGAATAAATAGAATCAATAATATTGCAATAACATATGGTGACAGAGGGTGGCTATACTTGTGGTGAACATAACATACAGAGATATTGAATCACTGCCGTACAACTGAAACTAATGTAACATTGTGTGCCAACTGTACTCAAAAAGTTTGAAAAAAATAATAAAGTGAATTTAGAGGATCTCTATTTTTTAAGTAGTTTTTATATTTCCCTGATAAAATAGTAAATGATATTCAAAGATGAAAACTTTTATTATCCTATAAATTATTAATCTTTCAGGTTATAATTTCTGTCATCAATAGTCTCTTACTTTTTTTCTAATTTTTTTGATGTTTATTTATTTTTGAGAGACAGAGTGAGCAGAGGAAGGGCAGAAAGAGAGGATGGCAGAATCCGAAGCAGGCTTCAGGCTCTGAGCTGCCAGCACAGAGCCCGACGTGGGGTTCAAACTCACAAACTGTGAGATCATGACCTGAGTCTAAGTCAGATGCTCAACCAACTGAGTCACCCAGGTGCCCCAATAGTCTACTCTTATTAATAAGTCTTCCTTTGTTAATAGTTATACTTAACTAACCCTCTATAGATATAAAGGGAAATACTTCTATTTTATTTTAGTTGTTTTTAATTTTTTTAAGTTCATTTATTTTGAGACAGAAAGCACTCTCTCTAATGGGTGGAGGGGCAGAGAGAGACAGAGGGAGAGAGAGCATCCGCATCCCAAGCATGGAGCCTGACACGGGGCTTGATCCCACGAACCAGGAGATCATGACCTGAGCCAAAATCAAGAATTGGATGCTTAACTGACTGAGCCACCCATATGCACTGAAATAGTTCTATTTTATACAGAAAAAAAAACTGTCTCTAAAAAGTAAATTGGTAGTATTTCAAAGTTATCATGGTAATGGGAATTGTGGTGGTAGCTTAGTGATTTATTTTTTAAACAATCAAAATTATGTGTGAGAATAAAAGGATTCAAAGATTAAATGAGTAATTTTTAACATTTTTTAATATGATGCTGATATTGATACTTTCAGAGAGACATTAGTCATTCAGTTGTCCATGGGATTTATGTATATATCTCAGGAGATTAGGACTGAAAACATCAGTGGCTTGCCCCTTAAAACTGTGCATCTCACCTTATGTAGTTGGTAGGAGACTTTAATGTCATGTAGCATGACTTTACTTTTTAAAGTCTTATTATTATTTCTGGCCCTACCATTACTTTATCTCTTTTAAAGAAGAAATCCAACACTGTATGTTACTCTGCTGCCTTTAATTGGGAAGATAGTATTCACAAATTTGGTTATTGTACAGATAGTATTCACAAACGTGGTTATTAGTGATAGTATTCACAAACTTGGTTATTAGAGATAGTATTCACAAAGTTGGTTATTAGAGACAGTATTCACAAAGTTGGTGATTAGAGATGGTATTCACAAGCTTGGTTATTGTAGATAAAGTATTCACAAACTTAATTATTATAAGGCAGCAGAGAAAATAAATGTTCTACTATTATGTGTTTACAAGATATCTCACAGTCTTTTTCAGTTCATTCCATATGAGATGAGGTTTTTGGACTCAAAATTGTATGAAATTTTATAAGGACTAATCATGACTGTTTTGAAAAACAACTACTGTTTGTTTTGTTAGAAAATGACCTTGATAGTACAATTAGACTCTGGTTTAACAACAATTTACCCTTCCTTGATTTTATTTGTTTTGTCTTAGCAATGTGAATAGTTTTTTTTTCATATTGAATCAAAATTTATCATAAATTCTTGACTAAATGTTTTTTACACTTAAAAATGTTGGCAATAATAATAATGATTGTAGTAGAAACACGTGACTCTATATGCCAAGTTGTTCCAATTTTATAGAGACATGTTAACTACATCTCTTTAACAAAATATCTAAAATATTTTTGGTGAGATTGGAAATAGCAACGTAATTTATCCTTTATTCCTGAAACTGGTCCTCTCCCAAATAGTAATGCAATAGCCCTCACATTCCTCACCTGCATTCAACCCTTACCTTTTGTTCTGAGAAACTAAACGGATTTCACATTCATCTAATACAACCATGACTTTGGTTTTTGAATTCTCCTATATAAGAGCCATTTTTTTCATACATGATATTTTCTAAAATACAAAAAACAGAAGAGATCACCCATTCATTATCTTATTTATTCCTCACACCAATTCATTGAAATATTTAAGCTGTTTCTCTATTTTGCACACAAGTAATAGACTAGAGCTTTAAAGTCATAGTTGCCTGACTCTACAGTAGCCAGGAAGTTGCAAGTAACATAAATTCAACTAGAATATATTTAAACAATACAGAAAATATATTTCATCATTGAAAGGTACACGTTTCAGGAAGAGTTTGGTCATGGATCAGGCTCTGTTTTTCCAAGATTTATACTGCTTAACCTTCTTCTGGATCTGTTTTGGCTTAGGATGGAATTCTCCCATGGTAGTAAAATAGCTGTAGCAAATTCCAGACCTCATATAACACATCATACCAGAAAGAAGGAAATTCCTTGTCCTCCATTTATCAACCAAAACTCCTAGATTTCATTAACAGGGGCCAGCTTGAAAGACTGAACTGAACCCGTCATTGTGACGAGGTGTTGGGAATAAACCAACTGGTGCATTCCCCATAGACCACCCCTTGGCCTTTCCAAGAATGCCCCAGAGTCAATCCCATCAAAACTGAAACTGTGGCACAATAGAGGGTACATGGAATGCACTTGGGGATTAGAACTCAGCTTGTTTTCTTGGCCACATGCAGTGTTCTTTATTCTAATCCATAAATGTTTTATGAAAGATTGTCTAATAGTATTTCAAGTGTCTTCATGAAACACTCAGCTCCTGGAACACCTAGCCCTTCTTTTTTGAAAAATAAATTTCTTTTTTGGATTTTTTTTTGCATTTCATTTTGTAATTTATTTTATTATACCCATCAATTTGTACATTTTTAGTCCTCAAAGTTCTCCCTGGAGACTTTAATTTTCTCAAAAAAAAAATTAGGATATTTCACTCCACAAACATGCATGACTATGTATATATAGCAAACTCACTCAAATTCAGTGACTTAAAATAAATATTTTTTATTTTTTTTACAATATGATGAACCAACAGTCCTATATATTTCTTAGGATTCATCACAAATACATACTTAACTCCCTTTATCTATTTCACCTATAATAAATGACTATTTTTTAATGTTTATTTTTGAGAGAGACAGATAGAACATGAGTAGGGGAGGGCCAGAGAGAGAGAAGGAGACATAGAATCTGAAGCAGGTTCCAGGCTCTGAGCTGTCAGCACAGAACCTGATGCAGGGCTGGAACTCTTGAACCACAGGATCATGACCTGAGCCAAATTCTAACGCTTAACCAACAGAGTCACCCAGATGCCCCAGTAAATGACTATTTTTGTTCATCAGTCTACATATCTGCTAGGTATTTCATCTTGCCTCAGACTACTTACACCTTCCTACACAGCTGTTGGTTGGATAGTTGACTATATTAGGTTTGTATGGCTGTTACAACAAATTAGCACAAAATTAGTATCTTAAACAACATAAATTTTTAGCATAAATTTCTGTTAAGTCAGAGTCCAACGGGATCTCATTAAGATAAAATCAAGAATGTCCACAAAGCCATGTTTTCTCTTGGGGGTCATAAGAAAGAATTTACTTCCCTGTCTTTGCAGCTTCTAGAAGATGCCTGCATTCTTCAGCTTGTGGGCCCCTCTCCAACCGCTAAGCCAGCAATGTTGGCTTAAGCCCTTTTTGCATTTCCTTTCCCTGACTTCCTCTTCTGCTTCCTTCTTCATTCTTATGCACCCTTGTGATTACATTGAATCAGCAAACTGACTTATTTAGGAAGGACTCGGTTGGGATATCTGGGCTTTTCTCCATATGGTCTTTCAATCTGTAGTTTGTCTCTTTGTTGAAGTCAGGTTTCCAAGAAAAATAGGATGTCACACGTTGCTTTCTACTGGCTGAAAAAAGTCACAAGGCTTGTCCATTCCAAAAGATTCTGCAATCACATTAATGCCTCTGGTTTATTTTCTAGGCATGGAAGCTCTCTAGTGCTTTCTGACATTCATATGTGTTGTTCTGACTGGCTGGCATTAAACCATTTCTCTCTTGCTTATCCCACTGAATGGAAGACAAGTTCATCAATTTGCTTAGGTTTGTTATGGATATGGTCCATTTGGAAACAAATGGCAAAGTAAAGTCTCATTCTGCTTGAGTGCCGTCTCTTTTATATATTTTTTGAATAACTACCTTGTTTATCTCATTGGTGGTTAAGGGGATGTCACTTTTGCATGTCTCATTTATGCTTTCTGCTCCCAGATGTGAAAAAGATGTGGGGAACTCATGTGGACAACTATCAGCTCAAATACACTGGGGTGGCTTACCTAGAAGGAAAGGGAAGTGCTACAGAAAGAATGGCTCCATCCTGCCTAAGTATCTGACTTTAATAACAGGATTGTTGCCCATAAAAATTAAGAGAGAGAGAAGTAACCTGTACAAAAAGTCTCTGCTTACAATCATTTATCATCAGGAAATGTTTGGGAGTGGCCATAATCTTGGAGTCCTTTTAGATGTTTTTCCTCCCTCTTCTCCACACCCAACCATCACTAAATCCTACCCATTCTATACTTAAATGAATGTATAATTCAGTTATTTCCCACCCATTCCATTGTTAGTACTGTGATACTAACCTGTTATTTTGTAACTAAATTATTGCAGTGGTTTCCTAATTAATCCCTTTTTCTTTCAGATCTTTATAATTTATTTTCCACATAGCAGCCACAGGTATCTCTTTAAAATGTGTCAAATGATATCACTTCCTTGCTCAAAACATTCTACTGACTCCCTATCTTGCTCAAAGTAAAAGACATGGATCTGTAGTGTCTGGACTTTTATTGCGTCTCTGGCTGACCTCATCTCCCAATACTTTTTTACCCACTTACTTTCCAGGTACAGTTGCCTCCTTGCTTATCATTGAACTTCCCAGAAATGTAGCAGCCTCAGGACTTTTATAGTTGCTGTTACTTCCGCCTAAAACCATCTTCCCTCAAATATCCATACATCTTTCAACTTTAACATCATAAATACATTTTTCTCAAATATTTTTTCCAAAGTGTTTCATGACATCCTGTTTGAAATTTATGTATATGCTTTTGCATGGGTGTGCATGCACACACGCACACACACACACACATGCACAACCTCCCTCACTCTGACCTTTTTTATTCCACATATTGAGTTTTTTTTTTCACAGCACATATCACTTTCTAACACTGTATAAATTATTTAGTTTGTATATCTTTTTGTCTCACCTTGAGAATGTAAGTTCCCTTAATGCAGGAAGTTTACTATAATTTCTTGCCGAGAAAGGTACTTGTACATAAGAAGAACTTGATAATTATTTATTATTGTTAGAAGAATGAGTTAATGCATGAATAACTAAAATTCTTGAAAGGTGTATTTTTACAAATACATATTTGTCTTTGAAAACCCCAAGATATATTGTTTTATCAAGCAAAACAATGACCTCTTCTTTTTGCTCAAATTATTTGCTTACCTTGCATTAAAAGGTGTCATTACATAATTGGACATCAGAGGACCCCACGTGAAAGACATACTCCAGCCTCTTATTACCTCCACTTTTTGATTGATTAGCTCCTACTCAATCTTTATCTTTTATCTACGCTGACTTCTTTAGGGAAGCTGTCTTTGATTCATCAAATCTGAGATGAGGCCTCACTTCAGAGTTCTGGCACTTTCTTCCCTTACATACAAATGTGTTGCAATTTGCTTTCTCATAAGTCACTCCCCCTATGCTTTAAACTGCTTAAGGGCAGAGATTATACATGCTTTATTCATAACTGAATCCTCAGTGTCCTGAATGGTTCTAATATATAATAAATGTTCATAAGTAGTTTAAATTTTTTTTTCAATGTTTATTTATTTTTGGGACAGAGAGACAGAGCATGAACAGGGGAGGGGCAGAGAGAGAGGGAGACACAGAATCGGAAACAGGCTCCAGGCTCTGAGCCATCAGCCCAGAGCCCGACGCGGGGCTCGAAATCACGAACCGCGAGATCGTGACCTGGCTGAAGTCGGACGCTTAACCGACTGCGCCACCCAGGCGCCCCAGGTAGTTTAAATGATTAAGTAAATGAATGCCATTCATTGAAATGTTATTAATTTTCAAAATCAGGAATTATTTTTTAATCTCATTTTATCAGTAGAGACCTGATCTCCTATAAATACTAAGATCAGTTCTTCCTGACTCTTCAGGCACCCAAAAGCAACTTTGGTATTCAGATGGAATTATCCTAATTTTGCCAACTTACAGTCACAGTTTCTTCATTTTAAATAATCTTGCCTGAGTTCCTCTTAAAACAGTTAAAATACTGTTGTACCTCATGGTGCACGCATTATTCAACTCCACAATTAAATTATTTCATAAGGTGTTACATCAAAATCATTGTTAGGTGAAACTATCACAGCTTTTGGTTCTTTTAATTCTTTGTAAGATTGTGTAAATTATTATCTATTTAGGTTAGGTTAATTAAGTGCCTTAAAATAAAAGTGCCTGCTTGTCCTTTGTGTTGCTTTATCAGTTCCTTGAGGCAGAATTCACATATCTTCTTTTTAATTTGTAGGCATGCCAGTCACTTAAAATTGGTTCTGAATATGAAGAAAAAATTATAGAAAATAATCTACATAAGAGAAGACTGACGAGTTTTCAAACTTAATTATTTATAATGAATAAAATTGAGGCCAATCAGTGCACATTTGCAGAACTCCTGTGCTGTACATTTTCAAGTATTTATTACTTTATTTAGTATATGCCTGGAGTTTCTTTTGTATTCTTCATCATATTCTGAAACTATGGCTTTGCTCTTCTTAAAATAGGTGAAAGGCACAGCTTTAGGAGGTCTAGAAGTAAAAGTACATTTCAGATTGTTACACTCTTCAATGGGTGTGGGATTTCTTTTCTGTGTGTGTGCAAAAACAAGTAGATTAACAAAATCATTTGTTTAGCCTTAATTAGTGAAGAAGAAATTTATAGATGAATTTTAAATTTAAGAGTAAGGAAAGATTTTGCACTAATTTGCAGAGTCGTCTTTGATGTCTACATTTAAGAGGTGTGGCCATAGCTTTTTTATTCCTTCTCAGAATCTCTGTGCACATAGGCACGCATTGTCTGGCATTAAATCTTAAATATATTCCTACCTAGGCCAAGAGAAAAATAGTCATGTAAAATAACTAAATGACAAGAGAAAAATCCCATAAAGCTTTTTTTGTATGATTCACATTGTAGACAATGACTTTTGACAACATCTAAATGGATTTATGTTTAAATGAGGACAGTAGAGCATTAAGTAATTGTCAAAGGCTACTCAGTCATTGGAAGGTCCAGTGCTATGGCACCCATGTCCCCAGAATTCCCAGTCGGTGGGTGCTCTTCACATTTCACCTCGTTGATCTCTTTGATGCTTTTCATTTCTAATACTGCCAATACTGACTTAAAAAGATTCCTACTGCTTGGAAGATTTTTTATTAACAGAAGTGATGTTTCTTACGACTTCCGTAGACTTGTTTCAAACTCATTGCTATGGCATAGCAAATAAATAAAATCCAATTTGGACAAAAAGATTTACAGATATCACTGAAACCAGGAATTCCATCCTTGTTAATGTCACTATTAAATGCCCAAGTAAAGAATCCTCTGTGTTGAATGGCTTCCCAATGGCTTTGTCTGGGATATGGAATGAATAAATGTGCATTACAGAAGAAAACATATATTACAAGTGATCACATCTTCATTGAAAGAAGTGTTACCAGTACTCTTCAGTTTATTTGCAAATATAAATTATATATGCATATTTGCATTTCGCAACATTTCTTTTTGTCAAATAGTAAACATAAGTTACAACCTCAACAATAAAAATATAAAATGATACTCACTTCTGTGTACTATACACTGATCTTTTGAGGAAATATTAAAATTATTTTCTTATGGGTCATGGCTATTAAGTATCATTTTATATTCTCAAGATTGCATTTATTATCATAACTTTTTTAGAACCCTCAATAAAGTGTTTGCTTTCTTTTTTCTATATGTACATAGAGATTTGTTTAAGCTTCTAATTTCTAGAATAAAAATAATGGCTGTGGTAGGATATAAAAACATGGCCATAAATTCTTAAAACTCCTTCCATCCAGAGGTAGAATCTATTTCTCCAACCCTTATACCTGGGCCTGTTTGTGACTTTTGTTGACTATAGAATGCAGTGGAAGTGATATGTAAATTCTGTGTCCAAGGCCTCTAAAGACCTACAGCTTTCTCTCCCACCCTCTTGGAACATGTTCTGAAGAAGTCTGCTCTAGCTTTCTTGAGGATGTGAAAGCACCTGAAGAAAGAGGGCTCCTCCAACCTTCCCACAGGAAGCCCTAACTTGGGGGGTGAGGCAATGTGGAATAAGCCTACTGCCCAAGAGTTCTGCAAGATAAATGTACCCATGACAGTGATTCCAGTAAAGAACAGCAGATGAATCACCCAGCTAATGCTTAGAATTATGAGAAATAGTAAATCATTGCTGTTCTAAGTCACCAAATTTCTTTGCAGCAATCGGCAATCAACAGAATAGCCAGTATCTCTGGTGTGTTTACAAAATACTCCAACTACTTTAAGCACTTAATGAACATTACTTCATCATCATCTAGATCACTCTGTCTGTCAGTCTGTCAAACTCTCTTCATCCTCTTTGGTATGCATGTGCTTAATTCCTCCAGTACAGCCATGTTCTACTTGGCTAACTGCATAATTATTCAATATCAATTATATTATGTCACTGTATCCCTGCAGACCGGACCTGAGTTTCTTTCATGATAATGTATCATTAGCTTTTATTCTGATTCTGTTCTTTCTTGTATTTCATAACATTGTTATGTCCATATTCTAAAGCTTAAGATTTTTATGTCTCATTTTTAAATGTACCCCATTTTTGAAGCTGTCAGTGAAGTTTTGTCCTACCCATTAAATGTGCCATTTGTATCTGAGGCTGCAAAGTTTATATATCTTTTATGAAAGTCGTGAGTTATAGCATTATAAGCTAGATAGTTTGACTAATAGCCTTTATTTTCCATCTCCTCCATTAATCTGCTCTTTTGTGACACGTTTTAGTGAAATTTTTGTATGAAGAATATATTAAAATAAATACTTTAAAAAATAACACAAGATAATTTTGAGGAATCATTATTAATTTACCTGTTATATGTTCAGCAAACCTGAATTCAAAAATATGCTAGAATAAAATGGAAGTCCTTTGAAAGAATGGTAAATTTAGATATATAACTTTTCTGTGCAAATACCTGTTATTTACAGTGATTTAGTATCTATGAATAAATTACAGAAAAACAAACATGCAAACATACAACAAACATAAAAACAAAACAACAAAATTAGATGGCCAAATAAGGATATAATGATATATTGATATAAAGATATCATTAATTGTGCCTAGACTTAAAATCCTCAGCACAAAACATCCTAGGTTTAGACTTTACTGTAGTCTTGATGGCTACCTGTGGATTTGCAGTCCATCTCTTTTTGGTAATTGTTGGTTTGTTTTTAAAAATTATTTTAAATGTTTTATTTGTTTTTGAGAGAGAGAGAGAGAGAGAGTGAGAGCAGAGGAAGGGCAGAGAGAGAGGGAGACACAGAATCCGAACCAGGCTCCAGGCTCCGAGCTGACAGCACAGAGCCCCAAGCAGGGCTCGAACTCGCGAACCGCGAGATCATGACCTTAGCAGAAGTCAATGCTTAACCAACTCAGCCACCCAGGCGCCCCTTTTAAAAATTTTTTAAAGTGTTTTATTTATTTTTCAGAGACAGAGAGACAGTATAATTGTTGGTTTGTTAATAAGTGAATGCAAATCTCAAAATGTTAAAATTCAGCAATATGGTATAGCATTGAAAAGATATTTATAATAAATGAATGAGCATTGATCATGCAAAAATTTATAGTAAATGTGTATGTTTTTCTCTAAGTGTTTGTGGATATTTTATCACACATAGAACATATGACATTGATAGTAAATCAGTGATTGCTCACAGTATAATTATTGTGAAATGTTTACATATGAAACCTGAGAACCAAATCACAAAAAATACTATCTCTAATAAAATTTGTTGTATAATCTAATTCTTCATCCCTCTTATTTCATCTCAAACATGCACACACTCAAATATGTATACATACACACACACAGTTACATGTTCACACACAAATACAACCTCTTCTACCATTACTATTATAGACAATGAGAGAAACATACATTTAGTTTAAGTAACTAATTCTCAGATGTCAAACAAATGCAAATTATTTGAAAAAAATACTGTAAACACCTAGTTTATTTCTTTCTATTAATCTATCTGTGAAGATAATGAGTAATACTATATTTCAAATACCTGCATATTATGTAAAATATTTAAATGTGCTGTTGTTGTGTATACACTCTATATAGCTGTTGACCTTGAAAAGTCATTATTTATAACTAAAAGCTATTGAGTTTTTAGTATGTTCCACCCACAAGGCTCAGTAATTTACATTCAGTACTTATTTAATTCTCTAGCTTCCCAAGTGCAGTTTTCATTTAAAGGTAAGAAAACTGAAGCATAAGGAAACTAAGCAGTTTTTTTAGTAGTATTACTTAATAATGGAACTGAGATTCAAACTATGTCTGGATATCTCCAGTCAGGTGGTTAAACTCTTATTTGGTAGCGTGAATGTAATATAAAATAGTACGTATTTGAAAATAGACAACATAGTGTTATATTCTGTAGCACATACATATTTAATCTTCCTAAATATATTTCCATTACCAGGATCTATGTACATGTATGTGTGTATATTTTTTAAAAAATCAAAGCATGCTTATTTCAAGATATTGTATTTCAACTGGAAAGAGAGTTTAAGAATATATTATTTTCAAATTTCCCAGGCTGAAGTTCAAAGATAATTCCATACAGAGGGTGGATTATTTCAAAATAAGATTTTGGTAGGGTTTCATAATAATAGCTATTATTCATAATAATAGCTCTAGGTACAAAGCCCACTCCCACCTTTGTTTGTTTGTTTGTTTGTTTGTTTAGGTATATGTGTATGTCTTAACCATGTTGGATTGGGTAACTATATTTTTGGTGATCAACAAATGTGTTTTACCTTTATTGATTCTTCTTGGATTTTGCTGATTTTAAGTTACTTCTTCCTTAGGTTTCCATTGTAAAAATTTCTAAGTCCCCAACATTGACTCTAGTGGCTCGGTGTTTCTTTAATTCCCGTTATAACAAAAGAGAGACTTAAATGCTTATACAAATTTGGATTTTTATTTTATTTTTCCTATATTTGGAAATATAAGCAATTTTTGTAGTGGTAAATAACCTCAACAAACTGCATATCATTATGCTATATATTTCACTCTTATAATATCCTGCATGAAAGAAGTAACAAGAAGATTTGAAAATAATCGTGCTTAGAAGTAAATCTCCCACATATGACTAGATGGTTAAGACCACTGACTTGACACCCTCATAAGAAGGGATGGCCTTATCTCCATCTAATCATTCATACTTCATTGTGCAATTGGTAAAATAGAAATATTTATAAATATAGATATATGAAAGATATATGAAAATCCCCAGAAAGCAATAATTGTGCATTATATATCACACTTGAGGAAAACTGGAAAGTAGTTTCCCATAAATCTGGCTTAATTTTTAATTTTTTAATTATTATTTGTTAATGTTTATTCATTTATTTTGAGAAAGGCTAGAAAGAGAGAGAGAGAGAGAGAATGAGAGAGGCAGAGAGAGAGAGAGGGGGGAGAGGATCCCAAACAGGCTCCAGCACAGAGCCTGACACAGGATTCCAACTCATGGTGAGATCATGACCTGAGCAGAAATCAAGAGTGGGCCTCTTAACTGACTGAGCCATCCAGGTGTCCCATGGCTTAATTTTTTAAATTGCTGTTTTACTTTTTCTTTAGTTTTCATTGTAGTGATCGGATATGACAACTTGTGAAGGTTAGATCTGAAAATTTGAATTGAAGCCCTTTAGTGAGATGCATTATCTCTCTTGCTTAGTTTCTAGGTCCAGTTTGAAGTAGGAACTAAACTAAGTATAGAACATGATTATTATACTCCTTGGGTGTGTATAGTACGTAATTGGCCCTTATATAATCTCCACAGGCAAGAACCAAAATAATTGAGATTTCTGATTAAGCTTTCTTTGCTGACCTTGTTTGCAGGTTTCAGAATGTGAAAACATTCCTGATGATTCATAAGGAACCATCCTGATTCCTAGTCAGGAATCATGACTGATTCCTAGGTGTGAAAATTCACATGCATTTTCATTGTATGGCATAGGCACTTACAATTACTGAAAAATAAATATTTGGAAGAAATAATTTTATATTCAAATTCATATTAATGCAGATGTTAACTCATCTAATAGTAATACAATCTCATATCCTAGATAGAGTGAGGCAGGCATAAATAAATCTTATCAGTAAATGGCTAATTATATAAAAGATTGAATCATGTATAGATGATACTTACATTAGCCTTATTTCTGTTCATTCATTTTAGTTTGTAATAATTGTGAATACCTACTATTAGAAAGATACCGTCCTAGACAATATTTGAAATGCTGAAATAAACCATATCTCCTGCCTTCAGTGAGTATAAAGTTTAATAGGAGAAATTACAGATATATACAAGCAACTAGAAGATAGAGTTGTAAGTAGTTTCTATTAAGGAGATTAATAAATTAACGTGGACATTCAGAAGCAATAGAAATTATTTCCAGATGAGAGAATCAAAAGGTTTTATGAAGGAGATGGTATTTGAATAAGGTCATGAAATAAAGGTAGAATCTAGATGTCTTGAGATTGAAAAGAACATGCCAGCCTGTGGAATTATACTCTGTAAAAGCAGAGAACTGGTATGTCCAGGAGCATATAAAGAATTTAAAATGGTCTAGTTTGATGATGCTGTATATGAGACAATGAGACTATATTTTTTGAAAAGTGTGTTGGTACAAGATTTTGGAGGGCTTTAATACTAAAATAGAAATATTTTATTTAATTCTGTAGGCATTAAAATACATTAATGTTTCTTAATATGAAACTAACTTTATTGCTTCAACTTTTTTTAAGACAAAATAATTGAAAAGAAAAAATTTTAACGTGAAAAAATTCCTTACAATGAAAGTTTCTATAGTCATTTATCGTATTATAGGGACCCCATTTAAGAAGGTTACTCTTAAGCAACTCCTTAAAAATGAATCTAAATTTCATACATTTGTATGTTACACTGGCATTTCAAAAAAAAATCTAGGCTCCTGATGTAGTAGATGTAGTGTAGGTTAAAGTATATTTTTAATAATTGTATACACTAATTCTTATGTAGTATGTGCTGAGTTATGCTTAACAAACCACTGCTTTAGGTTGTGAGACTCCTCAGCGAACAGAAAAGCACTAATGCATGTAGGAAAACACACTGGTTTGAAAATATGAGCTCTTGACTCTTCTTCTGGGATATCTATTTAAAAATGATTCTTAGTAGGGCACCTAGGTGGCTCAGTGGTTAAGCAGCTAACTCTTGATTTCAGCTCATGTCACTATCTCACGGTTCATAAGGTTGAGCCCCATGTCGGGCTCTGTACTCACAGTGCAGAGCCTACTTAGGATTCTCTCTCTTCCTCTTTCTATCTGCCCCTCTCTTTCTTCTTCTCTTTCTCACTCAAAATAATTTTTTTAAAAACTTAAAAAAATGATTCTTAACAGATATTAGCTAACATAAATAGAATATATTGTTAAATCAAAGAGAAATTTATTGGGGCTCCTGGGTGGCTCAGTTGGTTAAGCATCCAACTTCGCATCAGGTCCTGATCTTGCGGTTTGTGGGTTCAAGCCCCGCGTCGGGCTCTGTGCTGACAGCTCAGAGCCCGGAGCCTGCTTCGGATTCTGTGTCACACTCTCTCTCTGCCCCAATCCCTCTCCTACTCCCACTCTGTCTCTGTCTCTCAAAAATAAACAAAAATTATTTTTTTTAATTCAAGGAGAAATTTATTTCAATAGTACAAGAAACAGGGGAAGAATAAATCATTATTTATTATATATAACTTATAGAATACTTATTTTGCTTTCATAAAATAAACCTTTCAGTCCTTTTAGGGACACTATAATTTAGGTATAGTGTTTTCCCCATTTAACAATTGAGGACACTGAGTTAGGTAACTTGCTAAGTCACAGAGCTTGCTAGCAGAAGATCAGTCTGCAAGCCAGGCAAGCTGATACCAGACTCCTTTCCAGTAACCAAACACAGTGCAGTTTCTTTATGTAACACTCAAAGTACTCCTCCCCCTTCAGTTCTTACTGAAGAAATGAGTCCACAAGTGAAAGTACCCTTTTTTTCTTACCTCTGAGAAAAATAATATTAGTGTATTCGGAAGGTCAGTTCTATGGTTATCATTTCTTTCTATCTGTCCTTTGTGGGTTACACTGATTTACATCATACGCTAATAAAACAATGATATTTATAATGTGTATGATATTTACTGCTGCAGTGAGATAGCAAATATAATCTTGGGGTTATGCATTTTCATGTACTGAACAGTTTAATCAGATTGAAAGGAAGAAAGTAATGGTTTCATGTGTATCAACGTGCTTCCATGGCTTGAAATGGAAAGAAAATTTTCATTTATTACTAATCAAGTTTGATAAAGTGGATAGGTGACATATTATAAATCAACTAATAGCGGTGTGTTGTGTGTGTGTGTTTATTTAGCATGCTTTTTCCGTTTATAGCTGATATACTTTGATAGAATCATATTTGACTAAAATAATTGTGTTTTATGCACCTTTTATGTTGATTAAAATTTTAATTAAACATTTCCAAGACCCATTAATTACTTGGCTCCCTTCAAGCGCTCCCATCATAAATTAAGCAGCATACGTGATTAGTTAAAAATACAATCTTCTTGTGACACACTAATCAGCATTAACATTTCATCAATGATTCTAAAACAAAGTGCATGTTTTTCCTTTTTATTAGTCTTTAAACAAATTGGAGAAAACAGAACAGCTACCACAGCATGTTTAGAATCATAGGGTATTTTATATTATTTCTTTTTCTTCCATTCCGAAGGAAAAGAATATTGAAGAACAGGGTAAAGAAGGATTCAGAAATAGAACCACAGAAATTAGTGCTATGAACTCTGCCAAAGTTAGGCAAAGCAGTAAAGATCTGCCTCGGGTATAGAAATCCCCTTTGCTGTTTTCTGAGAGGTCTTTCAGTGCCAGACTGGCAGAACACTGTTCAGGCATTCACTCTGATTGCCCCTATTTTCAAGAAAATTTGCATAGTAGTTATTCATACTGATTCATGGTTTCCTTTAAACAAGTCTCTCTCTCCTCCCAACTTTCCTTTTGGCAGCCTTTACTACCCAGTTAAGTAGGAGAAGAATGCACTTGTGAATGGCTTTCAAATCTGATCTTTCCTCGAGGAGGAAAAAATCTTTCCAAATTTAGTTTGTAAACATAAAGATGTGTAGATTTTCATCATCCTTGTTTTTTAAATAGAACAAATCCTAGTGAACAAGGCTTAGCCTTCTCCTGCATTAGGTTTTGTCTAGTGGGCATCTGACATTGATCTGAGCTTCACAAACATATATGGAAAGATTTTCCATTTAAGGATTTACCTTTCTTCCATATTTGCTGAGGTTCATTGAACATTGCATAGGACCGAAACTTTTTGCATGCTGCAGAATTTGCTCTTTGCCCTTCAGAATTTTTCTTGGTTTGGTATCTAATTATTACAACATATATGAATATATAATGTTTTCCTTTTTCATCTGTTTTTCCCATAACAACTGTACATCTTTTCTCCTCAGCACTTCCATTGCTGGCATTTTTTTTTTTTTTTTGCAATCAAATACATGAGATTAAAAATGTCCTTGAAAATTTTCATAACTAAGCAAATGCCCAAGAAACATGGTTGATAATTAGAAACCTGGTAATTTTTACTTAAATGATTGCCCACAACTGTTCTCACCACCAGAACTTAGCTTTGTGCACATGGAGTTCTTGAGTCACAATTACATGACTCAAGTTAGCTTGAAAGAGAAAGCAATGATTTGCTAGCGTAGTAGCTGATCAAATCATTATGTTCCACCCCTCTCTCATTCTTTCTTTCGTTCTCTACATATAAATTTCAGTTCTAAATTTTCTCAATTCTCAAGAAAGTTTGTCACTTTGGCCAAGTTTTGCATTGAAAATGCTGTATCTAATGTATTTGTCTGTTTATAGAATCTAGAATATATTACGATTTGATGGTATTAGGAAAAACCATGCTGTTTTTGTGAGGTAAGAATATTGCTCACAGTAATCTGTATTTAGGTACTATTAATTCAGTAAGTTTAATAAATAGTTTTTCTTCCAGTTTTCATTATATTTTTGAAATTCTGTGCTTTACCAGGGAAATTTCATTGATCCAAAGAGTTAGCAGAAAAATCAAAATCTTAACATTGATTTATTTTCACTTCTTTTGGAAAGAAAGATAGATAACAAATAAATCAAACATATTAAAAAAATCTCAATACTCAGTGGAATATTTTGTGTTTGCTTAGATTTTACTATGCTAATTTTGTATTATGATTTCTATACATAAACAATTTAAGGACAATTTATCTTTTTTAACTAGGATTTTAAAGTACATATAATTTTCACATGTGCTAATATAGAAAAATTAGAGACAAAAATAGCTTACATTATGAGTATCAGAAAATGGTTAACCATGAAATGCAAAATTGGAAACCTGTGTGCATTTAACTTACAATAGTTACTTGGAAGGCGAAGGCATTTGAAAATAAAACATTTCTTTTTTTCATTATAGTTCAAAAAATTATGCTCATTTATTACCACAAGCTTCCTTTAAAAATTTTTTCCTAAGTATGTAGAACCATTGTTTATATGGAGAAAGACAGGAGAAAGCATTTCCTAGAAACTATTGCTCAGTGAGAATGGAAAACCTAGGAAAGAAAAGCAATGCTGACCAGCTCAGCACAACTTTCTTCTTTTCTGAAGGGGATTTTTTTTTCTTCTTCTTTAAAAAAAATGTTTGTTATTTTTCTAAAAATATGTAGATGCTAAAAAGAAACCAGAATTAATAGAGTGCAAAGCTGTTTTTGGATGTGATGTTTTTGATCACTCTAATTTCTTCATCATTCCTGCTCTCCTCCTTTCAATTTAAACACATACATTACTCACTCATTTTAGTTTTATTACTTGCATTCAAGGAAAATGACAGTTTAAGTGAATGTGCAGACATTAAAACTTCGCTGTGTAATTTTTAATTTATGAATTCCCACAGCCATGGGATATTTATTATTTATTTTGTTGTATTTTGTGTTTTAGCTGAGCTAGTGAATATACTTTGCTTTAAACAATGATCTGTCTCTGTCACGAGTTTACTTAAAATAGCTATCCCTTTTCCTGCCGTTTTTTTCAGTGTGTGCGTGTGTGTGTGTGTGTGTGTGTGTGTAAATTGATGAATACTACACAATAAGTTTTCATATCTTAGCATTAAAGTTTTTATATGATTACATTTTTACTTACTTTAAGAATAGGCATATTAATCTATTTGACATTTATTGTAAAAGGTAAATATTTCATGTAGAAAGAAATGTGTATTAATCTCCTGTTTAAAGAATTATACAGAAATAGATTATAAATTTTTACTACTGCAAAACTAAGTAGAAATCACTGAACTGGTTTAACAAAAAACTCACTAGTAAAATATATTGATATTGTTCACACCATTTTGAGTATATGCTGAAAGTACATGACACATTCAGTGGATTTTTGTTTTATCTCTACAGTCCATTTTCTTAATGATTCTAAAATACTGACTGGATACATTTCCTCTACTTACCTAATCAAATATCATCTTCATCTCTGAAATTATTTTAATGAAATGAGATATGAGTTTTAACTCTCAAACTCATATGATTTTGTGACAGATACATTATTAGCTTGATTATGGTGACCATGTCTACGTATATTAAATCATCATTGTTGCACACCTTTAATATGTACAACTGTTATCTGTCAATCATACTTCAATCAAGCTGGAAAATTGTATTAAATTAAAAAAAATAATATGACCACTGGAAATTTACAGGAGAAAATTATAACAATTAAACTAGAGGGAAAAAAAAGGAGATCCCCCACCCCCTTGTCCCCTGTCAGTGCTTTTTGAATATTCCCTGCCTGCTTCCTCCTGCAGGTTTTCACAGACTCCTCCCATTCTTGGTTGTTCACCCCTTCTCTTAATTGGCAACATCTGAAATAAACATTCAGGTGGTAAACATCTGAAATAGCCTATTTATATGTATCTGACCACAATATCAGGCCTACTGTCCTTGTGCCAGAGATCTTGCTGTGTTAATGCTATTATTCAGTGGGAAGAAAAATCCTGTGTTAAGAGCTCTTGACTATAGCTATGAACAGTTGCCATAATTTTAATAGTGATTTTGATAAAATAGTTCTACCAGGCTCAGAAATATATTTGATTTGATTTTTGTTTTATATTGTTGTTTGTTTTAGTTATAAATTCAGTTATTATAAGTGCTATTCTATCCTTTGAATGTCATATTTGGGTGCAGAATTATGTTTCTTAAATATACTTTTCATATAACTTTGAGTTAATACACCTTGAATCCGCTATAATTAATGGCTAGCAAAAATGAAAGTGTTTACCTTGGGAGATAGTTGGGTTTGTAAAGTGTGATTAACATGTAATAGAGTGCTATTGTTTCAGAATTTTGTACGAATTATTTATTTTCTTTTGTAGAAATAATACATGTATTTTGAAGATACTTAGGAATATGGTGTAAGAACAAGTATGGTTTTCCTCTTTTTTTCTTCTATTCTTAAAAAAAAATTAAAACTACTATTGCCTTTTGAATAGTCAATACTTGTGATGCAAAATATCCACAGAAAGAAGCTACTTATGCAAAAGTGACTGAAGCCACCTGATCTGTTAGCCCGGTTTTATCACGGAAGGATGGGCACTTCTGAACAGCCTTTGGGGTGTTTTGTAAGTCTTTGAAGTATCATTAGAGGGTCGGCAGTAAGGAATAAGGTTTCACTGTTAAATGCTTCAGGCATTAGTCAAAACGGGAGAGTCATTTTCCCTCATGCATGAAGACTCTTTTAAGATTGTATAAAGTTATACTTAAAGAGCAAAGCACTATTTGCGTTTCTATTTTAACTCAAAGAACACACGAGGAAAAAAGTAACTTAGAATCTGTACCCATGAATTCTTTGTCACAAATATTTTAAAGTTCTTAAGGAGTATTATATTCTTTTCTGAGATTAGAAGTGAATAGATTAATTGGCTGGGAAATTAAATGGAGAAATCAGTATGTCGGTGACTTCATTCTGTTCAGACAGTTGTATTAATTTGTTAGTATGTCACTGTTGTTTTTTAGTTCAAAGAACAGTATTTTAATATTTTGATCATTATCTCCAATTTAATAATTTCATACAATTCATAATTAGAAGGGCAAAAGTTGTTATTTCTAATATTTCACATGATCACACATGTTCCATTCTGTTTTGAATGTACAAGTAACACAAATGACAACTAGATTTTTACCTCGTTGTAAATATCAGTCCCTCCGTGTCATGGCCACGGTGGTTTTACCTATAGAATACTGCTTATGGATCGTGGTCCACTGGACATTGAAATGTAGAGTAATATAGTGCTCTGTGTTTCACTTTCAATTATAGTAATTCGTAATGATGAAACAATGTTTTAAAAAGTATATGTGAATTAATGTACTTAATAATAAACTGAAATACATAGAAACATTTGTTCTCATTAGCTTAAATTATCTTTAACTCTCTAAAAAAGGATAACAAAAATTCCATAGTTAAATTGACTCTGATTCTTTCTTCAGTTTCTTCCTAAAAGAAACCAAGATCCTGAAGTGTGTGTGTACTGTTTGCATGTGTGTTTTTGTAGTTTTACTGCAAATATAGCCCTCAATAAAAAATACATACTTTAACATTTTATATACCTTGAATTTTTCATCTTTTTTATTTTTGGTACACACTTAATTTTTTCGCACAGCTATAGGTTGACAGCAAAATTGAGAGGCAAGTACAAAGATTCCCGTATACCTCCTACCCCTACATATGCAAAGCCTCCCCTATTATCAACATCACCCACCAGAGTGGTATGTTTGTTGCAGTTGACAAACCAACAGTGACACATCATAATGACCCTAAGTCCATAACTCATGTTAAGTTTCACTCTTGATGTTGTACATTCTAACATCTTGCTTTTTCAATGCTTTTAAAACTATTCCGGGTTGATACCTCAGTTAGTTTGCTAAGACTGACCAAACAAAGTACCACAAGCTTAATGACTTTAACAGTAGAAATTTATTGTCTCAAATTTCTGAAGGCTAGAATTGCAATATCAAGGTGATATTGATAGAGCCATGATATCTCTGATAGTTCTTTGGCTTGGGTCAGTAATAACCTCACTCTTCACAAGGTATTCTCACCTTCACAGAGGGTCTAAATTTCTCCTATTTATAAAATACAGTCATATTAGATTAGGATCCACCCTAATCACATTTCCAAGTCAGATCACATTCATAGGCACTGGGTGTTAGGACTCAACATCTTTGTGGGGGGATGTAATTCAATTCATAACAATATCTAATATCAATCTTACTGAATATAATAGTTGCCATATGATTATACCACAGTATATCTATTCCTTCAACTGAAGAAAAGTGAGATTTGCCAACTTCTTTTTCCATTACAATCTTTGGATCTAATGCATAGAATTAGATTTCTTCTGTTTTAAATTTTCTCATGTTTTCAAATTTCAGAGTATACAAATTTTTTTTAATGTAAATCAGTGAGATAGATGCCTCAAATTCTCAGGAATGCTTAAATTTTGAGTGTCAAATGTAGCTCATTTTGTTTTTATTTGCATTTTCTTGATTTTTTAAAAGGTATTAAAACTTGTCATATAACTTTTGGGATTTGGGTTTATTCTATGAATTGACTAGTAATGTTTAAATCATTCTTATGTTGGAATATTTCTTTTAAATTTACCTTCACTAGATAGTAATTTTATTGGTTTTAAATTTTGTTACACATTATTTTCTTAACATTTTCAAAATTTTCAATCATTTCCTTATAGTTTGTACTTCCTCTGTCATTTAAAAAAACTAATTTTTAAAGATATATTTTTATCTCAAAATTTATATTTGGATTTTCACATAAAGGCCTTTAATTCATCTATAATTTATTTTATTGTATGTTATGATTCTGATGTCATGTTAACACAATGGTTCATTTTCTTGATGACATTTCTTAAATCATTTATTATTTCCTTATGGACTTTTAATAATGCCACTGTAATATAATGCACTCATATATACATGACTCTTTTCCTAGACTCACCATTGTGTTTCTTTCATTTATTTTTAATAATTATAATGTAATAGTTATAGTAACTATGGATAATCTGTGATGTTTGTATCCTCTTTCTTTTTTTGGTGATGGTGGGGTTTGTGGCTTTTTTATTCTTTTGCCACATGTTGACAAAATACATAATTTTTTTTCATTTCTGTTGATTTACTTCCCATTGTTCTATGGAATAGCCTATTTTCAGTGTAAATTGTAGCTTATTTGTAAATGGTCTTCTTTTCTGGATATCTTAAAATGTTTCTTATATTTGTGGTTTTTAAAGTTTCCATATGATAAAATTGATGTTGAGATTATTTTCACATCTAGTTCTTAAAACACAGTAAAATTGGTAAAATGAGGATATATGATATTTGCCAGTTTTGGAAATTGGTCACCTTTGTTTCTTCAAATCTTGTCTTCTCCTGGCTCTTCCTGTTCTCTTCTTTTGAAACTCATGTTAGATAAATTCTGATTTTTCTCATAGTATCTCCCATGTCTGTTCCTACTTAAGAGGTCATATTAAAATATTTTCATTTTGTTGTAATTTCTTCAGATCCATCTTCTAGATCTCCTTTTATCTGTATTTTCTTTGACAGACAAGGATAAATTTATTCAAGGAATACCAGAAATTCCCAATAACTTTTTAGTTCACTTCTTGTCAAATCTTGAGCTTTTCACAAGCCAATGGGATGATCGGAAACAAAGAACTCAACATGTTCACCTGTCTGTGTTGGCAAGGAATGAGTCATGAGTGTCCATTTTTAATTTAAGTTGTCTAGGGAAAAATAATATTTAGTATTAATATTAATATTAATATTTAGTATATTTAGTTTCAGCCATCTCTAGATTTTAGCAATTTCTACTTCAATAAAAAGCAATTAAATTGTGTCACTCTGAAGTACAGTCTTCGGAATTATAGTATATACTTTATATATGACCTATCTATCTATCATAAGTACCTCCTCTAAACCCCCTCTTTTCAGAGTAACAACTGAGACAAAAGGAACAATAAATTTGTTTGATATCAACCATAATGGTGTCTAAAGTACATTGAATGTCATAGTGTTTATTTATTTGCAGAAGTATTTGTAATATCTAAGTAAGTATCATGGTCTCCACTCAACAGCAGATACATGAATGGAAATTTCTGTTACCTTTGAACAGGTTTATTATCTCCTGACACACACTTGAATGCAATGTTTTCATGTAAGCAAAGTAAGCTTTTTAAAATGCGAGCTTTGTGAATCACTATTTATTTTTTTAAGTTTATTTATTTTGAGAGAGAGAGAAAGAACAGGGGAAGGACAGAAGAAGAAGGAGAGAGAGAATACTAAGCAGGCATTGTGCTGACAGTGCAGGGCTCCATCTCACAAATCCTGAGATCACGACCTGAGCTGAAATCAAGAGTCAGTCACTTAACTGAGCCACCCAGCATCCTGATAGCAATCTTTAATTGTAACTATTAAATATCCCCAATTAGTTTTAGATATATTCAAACTCCTTAGTGTAGTTTATTGGCTCTATGTCATTTGTCCCTGTTACCTCACTAGCCTCAAACCTCATCCTCTCATTTCATAATTGGTGTTGCCGCCATATTGAAACATCATATGCTGGGGATCTCTCTCTCTCTCTCTCTCTCTCTCTCTCTGTCTCTCTCTCTCTCACACACACATACACACACACATACACACAAGATGTTCTTTTTGTTGTAATATATTCCCTGTACTCCTTTAAATAGCTTATTATCTACACATTATTCATATCTGGATTTATAAGTCATTTTCTTTGGTGAAACTTGCCTGCTTCTTCCTCTGCAAGCGGTGTTCTACCTATGTGCTTGTGTGGTACACTATGATACCACAGTAGTTAATTCCCATAGTGCTACATTGTAACAACCTTTCATTCTTGTCCACATCTCTCATTAGAATGTAAGTTCTGAGGTCAATGATTGTTTCTTTCTGTTTATTGTTGTGGTGTCCTAGCAAAAGCTCCTAGCAAAATGTAGGTAAAAAATATGCATTTATTGAATAAGCAAATGAATGATTGTGTGAATAAACAAATAAATTCTCTGAATGATTATTGCAACATTATATTGTAAATAGACATTTTTTTGGCCTTACCCTAGTAGATGCTATATAAAGTAATTCATACTAAGACCATAAAGCTGACAATAGTACATATACTTAGGAAGTAATTAACAACTGATACAATTTAAATAAGCAAACATCTATATTCATCACTTTGGAAATTTCTTCTTTTATTAAAAATACAATGAGTATGTTAAATACGGTTTAACGTCATGGTTGACGTGATCTGAACTTTGGTTTTTACGAACATCAATTTGACACCTTTACGGCTAATAGCTGTGTGGCTAGTGTGGAAGAAGGGCCACCAGTTTTAACTGGTGCTATTGCAGGATCCAGGAGAGAAGGTGTTGGTCTGCATGAAAATGTTAGTAAAGATGGATATACATTTTGAATGTTAAATTTCAGAATGGACTCAGTATTTAATAGGCATTTCTAGTACTTCCGTCACTTGAACTACCAGAAGAGTTAAATAAAGAAATTGCTAGTCTTGCTATTTGTGGCCGTGCTTCCATTTGGATTTGAAGTAGTGAATTTGAAGCACAGCTATGTGAACGAAGATGAATATTTTTGTACAAGAACATTAATCCTTTTGTTAGTTTGAATGATGAATTCAGTGAGTGTATTCTGGCAAGGAGAAGGTCACTGAGTATATGAATGGCCCACCGATCCATAGGAAAATAAAAAGTGCTAAAATTTTAGATGGCACAACTCACTTCTTTCAGGCTTACAAGTTAAGACTAGAGTACACGTATTCTATTTAGTGTGGTGAAGTGAAAACTGCTTGTAATAAAAAATGATGAACCTCTACGTCTCATATATTATATACTAATATTTCATTTTTATAGCTAATTCTCTATGGAATAGCTAAAATTTTGGTGTGCAAAGCAGCAGTTGCAAATGTAGTTAGCTTTCTTGACGATAAATTTCCTCGAAATTGCTCCCAATATTGTTGCCATCTTCACTGACCAAGAAGGTGTTTGAGCAATTAAGTATGCTCATAAAGGAGCGATATTTGAAGGTCTTTTGATATTTATTTTTTTTTTAAACTGACCTCTTCTATCTGTGACTATCAACACTCTTCTACACTTATAATTAAATTGATTAAATATCATTTAGCGTCTTAAAACATAAATGTAGATCCCCATTCAATTATGAAAATTATTATAACACATTAAAAGAAGAAACTCTCAATTACTCTGAACAATTTGTATGAAAGTTGAAGTGTACATATATCATAATTTTAGTCATATATCAAAACACTAAAATCAAAAGGTTATTTTAAAAAGACTGATTTAAAGTTACCACAATCTTGGCTTATTGATATTGTATAAAATATATACCCCAGACATGGTCAAGGAAAATAAAAAACATCTGCAAAGTAGAAAGGGAATTCAAAGGAGGTTTTTTTTTCATTTATTGAAAGTAAAGATTAATGATAAAACAGCAAAATTGAGAACTGTATACAACTTTTCAAAAGCCCATCACTATTTCTTTGCCTTGCTTTTCTGAATTGGTTCACAAAATGAAATGTGTTACTTACTCCACACAGAAATTGAGAATAAAGGCCTGTGTTTGTATACTTTCTAATGGGCAAAATAAATATCTAAGGACAGAAGAATTTTAACTTTTGAGAAAAAAATATATTACTCCTAAAAGCAGCCAAGCCAAATGTGTCAGTAATTGGAGTTGCTGTTTTCTTTTTAAATAAATGGTGACGAGGTGGCCAATGAGGTAATATGTAGAAATACCAAGAAAAAAATAAATACTGGCTACAGTGGCAAGCAAAATAAAATACTAAATAAATAAATAAATAAATAAATAAATAAATAAATAAAACGTGTGTTTGATCCAGAAAGAAAAAGTAAATCCCGTGGTTGTGCCCCACCATCCATTTTAGCTAAATTCATGAGATTTTAAACAGGTGAATGTATTATTTCTAGACCTGTAATCAAAACAACCTGAAAACCAACAAAAACAATGACCACCACCACCACAACAAAACTACAATGGCTTTGAATGATAACTGTGCAGAATTGAGTATCACTTCCACCATCCAAACTTAATTCTTCTTATATGGAAAAACAAGACAGTATGTATATCTCATAGCCATAACAAAGATCATCTCTATAAATCTTCAATCTGTAAGTGTTCATTAGAGTTTGAGTTCTTCTCTTTACTGGGATTTTATGAAGACTAAATAAGATTATTCAAATGGAAGTGCTTATTATCAACAGCAATAGTATTACATTGGGCATTACTATGTAAGAGGCATTGGCTAGCTTATATAAATATGGTGTCTTTAATCTTTATAACAACTTAAAAACGGATACTATCTTGATTTGATAGAGATGAAAAGAAGTTAAGATTAGGTAAGTAGCTTTTCCTATATTACTCAGCTAGGAAGTGGCACAACTGGAATTTAAGTTTGTTTTGTGCTGTTCTAAAACTGAAACTGCTTCCATTATATATACAACCTTATTACTTGGTGGAGGTGTTAGTATATTATCTTTTAATATACAAGTCAACCATGAAAGGCTTTCAAGTACAAGTCAACCATCAGTTACTAAGCAATATTTATTGTTCTAGTACAAACCAAAATTATAGGAAGCCCGCACATATTTATGTGTATTCCTCATCTCCTTCCTTACACACTCACATACACACACACACACACACACATACACACATACACACCACACAACCCAAACTTTTGTCTGTAATGTGATTCCACCCTACTATTGTCAGTTTTTCCATGCTAGGGCTGAGACCCAGCAAAATGTTTCACTCTTGCCCAGTGGTTTCCCATCAGATTCCATCAACTGGAGGCAATAAAGAGAGATTGAAGGTCAGTTGGAGGGAAGAGTTATCTTTCCCACTTGCTTGCTGTTCCAGGCATCACTACTCTAGTAATTGTTCTTTGTCTCCACAGAAGCAGTTGGTTCCACCCTCCAACTTCTGTAGGCATTCCCCAAACCAGCCTCACCACACCCCTTCAGAGGCCCTTCTCCAAGCCCCTGACATACTAGCAGCAGCCAGGTTCTTGGTTCTGATATCCCCTGATTTTCTCTCTTTGATGTAGGATTATAGCTGCTATGAGAATAATTAGTTCTTGTCCCTGTGTTAGCTCAATATTTCCTTTTTATCTAATTCAACATTTCTACACCAGTGTAAACAGCTTCCTGGATTAAATTCCCTCTGTTAAGTGTTTTTTTTTCCTAATTGAACCCCAACTAATACAATTATGGTAATTTTGTGCAGATAAAATTATTTATAGTTTAGAAAAACTTGGTCAGCTTTATGTAATTCAGATAGGAAAGATTTATAAATGGATACCCTTAAAAAAAATAATGAAAAGCAGACACAACTGTGAAGTATAGCGTCTTAGTCTAGACAAGTTGAAAATAACTAGGGCAAACCCCAGGATACTGCAGCAGGATCTTCTCATCCACTACACCTGACATTTCTGATTTGCCCTTCTAAAAAGCAAGTTGCTGAGGCATTTGAGGTTTCTAGCATTATTCTTTGAAAAGAACTGTTGGAAAATATAGTTTGTTCAAATAGGAACTTGAAAGGGTTTCTAACTTCTGAAGTTCACTGTATAAATGTCCATGATCTGGTGAACTCAGTAGAGATCTGAGACTTGTGAGTTGTCATCCCGAGTGTCAGGCAGTGACTGTGTGACTACAGACAAGTCACTTACCCTCCGCTGCCTCTTAGCTCTTCTCACCTTACAGGGCAGTACCAAATAATGATGGTTTTCCAGAGGATGCAATGTGGCTACAAATTATCTCTAAGAAGAAATATGGTTGTGGTAGGCATTTTTATGTTATTCTGCTCTATTATTTCTAGAATTCAGGTTTTAAAAAATATAATGTATTTATATGGAGTGAGTAAGAAGTATTATTATTTGAATGTATTAGTATTTATAGATATTTACATGTTTGTAGGCCCAGTTCCTGCACACACACACACACACACACACACACACACACACACCTTGTGTCTACATAGGTCAGTGCTCATTTAAAGATCTGTGGAGTCAGTATAGTATAGAGGTAAAGACTAAATTTCTGTAGTCAGACTGTATGGAACTTCTTACAAATTGAATGACATTGGACATTTTATTTAGGAACTTGTACTTCATTTATTTACTTAGATATTACATGGGATAATAGTATCTAACTCATGCGGTTACAAGAAATATTAAATGAAGTAATCCATGTAAAATGCCTAGGAATCCTGACACTTAGCAAAAGCCCTACATCTGTTAGAATAAAAAGATCTAGACCTGTGCTTACATTACAACAAAGATACACTCAGGTCCAATTGAGTTTGGTAACTGGTAGTTTTTCTTGATGATTACTCAAATAACCTAGATCATATTTCCAAATTGAGACAGATTTTCACTATGGCGACTTAAGTGTTTCCAAATGTTCCAAACTAATTTTTTTCTCAACATTTTTTGCAGAACCTTCCAAGTTAGTATTTACATATAACCTACCTAGCTCTATTTAACAGTTGTAGTATATTCCATAGAATGGATATGCTGTGAATATTCTGTCATTCAGATTGTTCTTTTTCTCCTCCAACCTTTGTTTTCTCCCTTTTTTCCTTTATTTTTCTCTCCCTTTATTTCTTTCTTCTTATCTCTTTTATATTCCCCTCTTATAAATAATACTAGAGTAAGCATTAATTTACACCTATGTTTACTTAGTGGTAAAGATAAATTTCTGTAGGCATATACATTATATTATTTTTATTTTTTTCAATGTTTTATTTTATTTTTTTAAGAGACAGAGAGAGACAGAGCACGAGCAGGGAAAGGGCAGAGAGAGAGGGAAACACTGAATCCAAAGCAGGCTCCAGGGTCTGAGCTGTCAGCACAGAGCCCAACGCAAGGCTTGAACCCATGAAAGTGAGATCTTGACCTGAGCAGAATTCGGAAGCTCAACCGACTGAGCCACTCAGGCGCCCCTGTACATTTTAAATTAAGTAAATATTATACACTTACTTTTTGAAAAAGCTTGTGAGTTTACAAATGAACTATGGAAGTATTGGCTTTCTCACACCATTAATAATATAAGATGATTTTATTTTTATTATTTAAAATATTTTTAATGTTTATTTGCTTTTGAGAAAGAGAGAGTGAGCACGTGAGGGGTAGAGAGAGGGAGACACAGAATCCAAAACAGGCTCCAGGCTCTGAGCTGTCAGAATAGAGCCCAATGTGTGGCTCAAACCCAAGAACCATATCATAACCTGAGCCAAAGTCAGATGCTTAACTGACTGAGCCACTCAGGCACCCCAATATAAGATGATTTTAGATTTTTTTTAATTTTGCCAACTGGATCAGTAATGATTTAATCTACATGAAGCAAAGCACTTTTTTCATATTTATTGGTTATTTGCATTTTTCAATTAATTACTCTATATTATTCATTTTTAGTAGAGTGTTAGAATGTGCTGATGATATAAATAATATGGTAAATTGAAATTATTGGAAAATCAAGAAGCAAGTATATTGACAAGCCTTATCATCTTGAAAATTGTTAACTTTCTATGTCTGAAACAGTGAATATATTTTTGATAGTTAAATGGTGGAGAAATAAGTTTGGAGGCAATAAGTCACTCACAGTAAAATAACATTTGGATGAACAGTTAATAAAGGCCTTGGCAGATGATAGACAGAAATCCCAGCCCTACTTGCTTGTACAATGCTTAGTAAGTTGCACACAAGGCAACCATCAGCTTCTTCTCATCTTTCTTTCCAAACTACCAGCCAAAACACGTAACAGTGAAAGTGGCTAACAAAATGGCTCTTGAGACTCGGCTTTCCTTCTTTTCTCTCTTCTCTCTCTCCTCCCAGACATGAGAACCCTCCTTGTAGTGGTACCCCTCCCTCCCCCAAAGATACCTCTTGATTTGCAAATGACTGGGTGAGTAATAAGCCTTTGAACTTGTGATTGTCAGATTTTGTGTGATGTGTTTTGACATTCAATAGCTTTAAAAGGGGGCATCTACAGACACAGTAGTGAGGAAGGTCAAACCTTAGCATTAATGTAGCTCAAAAAAAAATAATGTTGGAAATATCTATTGAAAAATAACAGACAGAACTCATTTAATTGAAGTATGTGTTTCTATTATAAATTAATAGAAAATAAATTTATATCTCTTCTGACAAGAACAGAGAATTCCACCCTGTGTTTGTTTTTCTTTGCAAAATTTTAGGGAAAATATTAATATATTTTATAAAAACAATAGATTCATATATTTTCCATAATCTTATTCTTTCTGCATCATTATTACTACAACTTTGTAGACATAGTATTAAAGTACAATATTTATCCAGATCTCAGTCTCTCCTCTGGAATCTCCTCTTTTATAGCAATGTTCCCTTCTTAGTGTATTATTCATACATTATAAAGACCTTTGTTGAATTAATAACCCAGAGAACACTTTATTTATTTTGTTTGATAACATCTATATGAAACCTTTTTAGTAATATTCATCTTGACTGTGCATAAATGCCTTATGATGTTAATGGAAATATTACTGATGTTGGAAATAATTATTTTCAAATAATTATTTAAAGATTATTAAGAGACAAAGAACTCTGTTTTACTTAACTATTTTCCTTTAAACTCTATTGTATTTAAATATTACAGTAACATTTACAAAGACTCAATGTCAGAACATCTTGTGATATTACTGGCAAGTATCTGTGAAGAGAAATATTATTTTTGATAGCTAGAAAATAAGCAGTTAGTGCAACCTATAAGCTTTGCAAAAAATTAATGAAATAAAGCACATACAATACCATAGCTACCCACATAACACAAATTCTTATAATGTAAGTGTATTTCCTACTTTTTAAAAACATCAAACATACTTATTTTGCCTAGGTCAATTAAATACAGTTGATCCCAATCATTTTGCTTTCTTTTTGGTAAATGCAAACATAAGAGAAAATAGACTAATAAACGCATATCGCACACAAGTTGAACTGTGCTACTGCAATTACTAAAATAAATCAGGATAGTTTTGAAAAAGATAATGAATAATCAGCTCAAACTGCTAAGAAGACAAGCTAAAATACCCTGTTATCTGCATTATGGTTACTTGATCATGGATTCACATACATTTTCTTCCTAACTCAGATGTTTTTTATGTCACTTACTGTCAGAATCTTGTAATTCTGTTCAGATTTAAGAAAGAGGCTTCAACCAGCCTTTGCAAGTAAGAACTGTTAGACTATGTAGAATTTTAAAGAGTAATGGATCCTGATTCTTGGTATCTCATAGTTGGGGGGGGCGGGGAAGAAAATTTTTTTTATGTTGAATGAAGATCATGTACCATTTATGTTAGGAATTAGAAACAACTAAAATATGCATTGACTAACCTAACTTGTATGATAAGTTTAAGCAATACTACGATGCTAAATATCTGGATTTCTTGAAGGAATATAAAGCAACTTGTACATATCTGAAGTACCTAAGTATTCCAAGTTGTCCTGCCTCTTCTAGACACAACTGCAATATAGAATGGTAGCATCAGTGATGAAACATGTAGACTCTGATTTCACATTTTCCGGCTTCGATCAATCCAATACCATTTAGTAGCCTCTTGCTACTTCAGTATTCCCATATGTAAAATGGGCACAATACCAGTACCTACCTCATGGCGTAGTTTTCGGATTTACAACAGTTAGTATACATAAGCGTTTGCTGTGTTTTAGTGAATTCAGAGTAGAGTTATACAAGCGTGTATGAATGTAAGCTCTTTCGTCTGTTTATAACGTAAACCATCTCCACCTGTCTCTTTTACTGGCCTCTTAACAAGATTTCTGTGTCTTCACTTCTCTTTCATAATTATACAATATTATAATCTCTTGTGGTTATAACTTAATTTTAATTTCCTTTTTATTTTTTACTCATGTAAGCTAATATTCTTGGGTTTTTTTTTTCCTTTTTCTTTTTTTTTAAGTCTAAAACCACTAGCCATCTTGTAGCTAACTCTAAACATTAATTTTTCAGTTCCAAACATGCTTGATATCTCTGTGGAATTTGTCTCTACTGTTGGCCTCCAGACTTTTGAAATGTTGTACTTAGTCAGTTGAACAGAAAAATCTTGACGGCTGGCATAACATGCGTCTGATAGGGTAATGAAAGAAGGTGTTACCAGAAGCATAGGGTCAAGCTCTTTGTATGCCAAGCTAAGGGCTTTGAACTTTATAGGTGATGACAACCCTGTACCAACTAGTGGCAGTTTAAGTTGTCTAGCAAGATTGCAAGGCCTTGAACTATGGTAGCATTGTAATAAAGATGAGGAAAAATAAAAAAAAAAAACAACTTAAAGTGACTCAGTGGATATTTGTAACCAATTTAATTTGTGATTAATTTGTGATCAGTTTAATATTTGGATATAGGGAGCATGATATCCTTGAAGTTTTCAACTGGGTATGTAATTATTTTTCATAAGCTATCTGGGGGTAGTGGTTGTAGGGTTTGCGTTTGAGCAGTTAGAGCATTGTAATTCCCTTGGAAAAAGAACACACTTTATTTAAGAAAAGATAGTACAATTGATCAGGGCCCAATTATCTTTTCTTCTTTTCCTATGAAGAGCAATGATTTTATGGTTTCTTACCATCTCATTTGATACACCAGTCTCTTTTCCATCCCAGATATCCTACACAGTTTGGTGGGGATATCTTACTGTGCCATTTTCATGATGGTAGTTTCTTTATAATTGTGCAAATGGACTGTGTGTGTGTGTTCACAGGTACCTGTGCATGTGTATTTTCTTATTTACAATACAATTTAACCTCAGTCTAATTTACAAAATCTTTAGTACTTTGGACCTGGCGTAACTATCTAAATTTATTACCCAAACATTTATTAGTGAAGTACTTCAATCCAGAAGACAGCATCTTTAATGTGCATATACTTTCTCCATTTTGCTATTTTGCATATATGAGCCTTTGGACATTTTTTTGTTTGTTTAAATTCCTTTTCTCTCTTATTTTCTACTTATTCATATCCTATCATTCAAGTCCCAACTGAAAGCAGTCTCCACCAAGCCATTTCAATCTCATTTGGTTTCTATAGATCTTTTCATTGTTATTAAGCAATTTTATTAATTTCATTCTTTAATAACAATGAGATAAATTGCATGCTCCATCAGCACCAACTGCAGCAGTGTTAGTAATAGCAATCACAAACATTTACCAAGTGATTCCTGTGTACAACTGCTTGTCTCAGGAAGTAGGGCGTAAAACTGTAGAAGACTTTGGGGCACCTGGATGACTAAGTCGATTGGGCATCCAACTTCGGCTGAGGTCATGGTCTCACTGTTCATGAGTTTGAACCCCGTGTCAGCTCTGTGCTGACAATTCAGAGCCTGGAGCCTGCTTTGGATTCCGTGTCTCCTTCTGTCTCTGCCCTTCCCCTGTTCATACTCTGTATCTCTCTTTAAAACAAAAATAAATAAATATTTTAAAAATAAAGTAAAATAAAATTGTAAAAGACCAGTCACTATCTTCAAAAGCTCATAATCTATTGGAGGCACTGGTTTTACACCAAAAGTAAAATTTTAGTAATAATAATAACAATGACAATACAAACTATCCTAATTATAACATCAGTGATACAGCATATTATCTGGTTTTTAACTCTTATTCCAGCTTTCTTTCCTGCTTTTGCCTACAATGCATATCCTTCATGCAAACATCACGAAGTGTGATATAACATTTTCTTAGCACTTAGTCATTGTACTTATATTCCTTCAGTCCAAATGGTCCCTGCCCTTTTTATCTGATGGAAAAATTTCCATTTTAAGCTTTAGCTCACGTATTCCTTTATTTAAATTCTTTCATAATGCTCCTCAATCCCATGTGGTTATTCACTACCTTCCTTTTTGTTACCACAGTCTTCAGCTTATATTTTAGAAGCCAGATATGGGAGGTCATTCCAAATAAGATGAAAATATATAAAAATATATACATGTATGTATGTATGTATGTATGTATATTTATATACATGTATATACTTTCACATTTACATTAATAATTATATTCATATATATAATTCTGAGAGGTAAATGAGCTTGCTTGATTGATTTAGCTGATGTGGGGGGTATGGGGGGAGGAATTCACGTAAGAATAGGTTGAAAAAACAAATGTGATACACTACCTGATATCACTAAAATATTTGAGTTAATGGTATGATTATTCTTGGTGGTCTCTTGATCATTACATTAATGGTTTATAGATAAATCAATAGTATTTTGAATGTAGCTTCACAAAAGCATGAGACTTGGTTATGTTGTTCACTGCTGTTTTTCCAGCAATTAAAATAGTGCCTGGCAAATGGTAGCTTCTCTGCAAGTAATTAATTAAATGGAAGAATGATTCTACTATGATGTTTTATGAACAGATAAATACTGTTTTCAATTCTGAAACCAGAGGATTTCATTTCTGACACTTTTTTAAAAGGGACGAGTATGAAGCCTTTGAGATTTGATAAGACACCACAGGAAAGAAAAAGGAAATGGATGCTTAAATTTTAGCCCTGTACAACAATGTGTTTTTTAATATAGAGATTTTTATTGTGTTAGTATTAAATTTAATATGGCTTCAAATACCTGTGACCTTGGAGTTAAGTGAGACAAACATAATCCCAATTTTACAAATGAATACAGTAAGACACTAGTAGGATTTCTGATGCCACTACTTTTGGACAGAACTTAAGTTGGATTCCAAATTCATTCTAGAATCCAAGATGGAATCCAGTTTCATACTGGGAAGTAACAGAGTTGAAATCCTGTGAATGAATTTGTCGTTAGCAGCATTGGTAATTTGCTTCTACATCAGAAATTTAGGTCAATTCTTAATTATAGATTTTTTTATAAAAGTATCATTGGTTGTGAAGTTTAGTAACATATCATCAATTGTATCATGTTAATATTTAATAAAAATGGAAAGTCTTTTATTACTCTTTATGGATTATCCAAAATTTGATGTCTTTTATTAATGAAGAACAAATGTTCTTAAGAGGGCTTAAGGCCCTCTTGGAAAGTTTTCCCAGAACTTGTTAGGACTGATGGCCACTGAATACAATAAGAAATAGTCTCTGATTGGCAGGAAGCCAGAGATTCTTTGTGAGAATTTATAAGCCCAGTATGACAGCTCTGTTTGCCTTCTTCGCAAGAATATTCTAAGCTAAGATTCTAGAATAAGTCTGAGAAAGATGTCTTTGTAACGTGTGGATAAAAAGGGAAAGTGAAAATATTGTTTTTTAAATATATTTTTATCTTGTGTAAATATTCATGAAATCACCCTTTTACTGTATTTAGGCACACTTACAAAAATTAGCACATCATTCATAAATTCCTGGCAATGAACACTGTAAAAAGAGATTTCTTTCCTCCCCTACCATGTTATTGTGATGGAAATATACAGATCAAAAGCCTGGTACCATTTACTCATGAGGGGATAAAAAGAAAAGAGATGAGTACTGAATTATGGGGAAAAAACAACCTTAGGCATTATGTAATTGATCAAAAAGTCATTAAACTCTCCAAGTCCCAGTAGGTGCAAGTTAGTTATGGATAGATAATCTCATGTCTAAATAGCCAAAGTTAGTTATGGTTGCGGTAATTCCTATATTTGTATGATTTCATGCTGATTTGACTGTTTAAAATATGCACATTTAAAAATATCTACAGTGCTACTGAATCTAAGAATATTTTACTGAATTTCATGCATACTGTGAAATGAAAAATATTTAATTTTGTCTCAAGTTAGGGAACTTCTGACACACATGTGGGGCCAAATTATCTTTGTTTTATCAGACTCTTTGGGGTTGTTTTGTTTTGTTTTGTTTTGTTTTATCAGACTCTATGGATCACCCCATCAATACCTCCATCATTTTTATATGGAGATGATTTAATTATAAGGAAATAAACCATTGGATTGTGTAAGTAATGTATTTTTAATTTTTTTTTTAATGTTTACTTATTTTTGAGAGACAGAGACAGAGAACGAGCAGGGGAGGGGTAGAGAGAGACACACACACAGAATCCAAAGCAGGCTCCAGGCTCTGAGCTGTCAGCATAGAGTCTGATGTGGGGCTTGAACTCACGAACCACGAGACCATGACCTGAGCCAAAGTCAGATGCTTAACAGACTGAGCCACCCAGGTGCCCCTGTATTGTCTAAGTAGAGTTTTAAAATAGAAGGGAACAGATATAGATTTAATAGGAAAGTGCCTCTAAGAAGATGTCTGTCCCTTGATTAGTTACACTTTTTGTTCTTGTTTGTAACACTACATTAGTAGACTTTGATAAATAGTTGATCAGAAAACAAAAACATTTCTCCAAAATATTAAATACTATATTTGAAGAATACAAATCATTTCATTAAAATTATCTGTATAGAGTCTCCACATTTTCTAGTTCTATTTCATCAGATCAACTTCACCTCAAAAGATGAAGCTACCCCAAATGACCTACGTCCTGTAACTATAGGTCGATTTCAGCAACTCTCCTCTTTAAAGCTGCTTAGTTGGTCTCAATAAATAGAACTTGTTCTTGTATCAAACTATTACATAATTAACTGTTGTTATCCTTCTCCACTGAGAATAATATAGTGTCTATTATCAGGTGATGAAGTGTTTAAATTCAATACTCACAGTATAACAAATATTTAGGACCCAAGAGTTGAAAAAAAAACATGTTTAAAAATTTTTAGATTGGGTAATTTTCATTAATGCAGATATTTAATTAGCCTGATGGTCAAGACACATTACCATGTATCAGGGCTTCTCTGATCAATTCCAGAAGGACTTTTCTTTTTCCTCCCAGTACTTCATTGCTATGCTTATAGAATTTTTTTAAGTATCAGAGAAAATAACAGAGATACCCTGCTCTACAATGTTAATTTTACATATAAAAAGGCTCAGTGATTTGCTCCTAATGCTAAGATAGTAGCAGAGCCAGAATGGAAGTTCTACTTATTCTCTGATCTGTTTTTAGTAACCATAAGAACTTTTCAGAGAACAAAGAGTAGGGAGTAAACAGCCTATCTCTAGAAAAATGCTTCAGAATATTTCTAGAATCTGTCAATCCAGTTGGATATCCCAGCTCTCTATGGTCATGTGAGTTAGTATCAAGGTCTGTAATATTTTGATTTCTTAGTTTGTGCTACACTTAAAAAATCCTTTGAAGATGAAAAAGACCATATAAATGCTATTACAACTATTATGCCTTCAAGCATACTTCTTCAACTAAATTCTGCAAATATTATTCTTGGCCCATAGGTGTGGTCTAATCAATGCAACTACTTCCTCTCTGTGCTGGGAAACCTATAACAGTGGATACAAAGCAAATACTGATCCCAAACACCTGTGACACAAATCTTAAACTCTCATTGACAATAAGTTGTGATTAATTATGTGTTAATAAAACATCGTGAAAGTTCATGAACTTGCCTAGGGTCCATATTTAGTTTAGGACCAAGTGTTAGTCACGATTTGGAAATTATAGTCAAGATTTGACTTGCCTTTTCTTTTATGTGGTCATTATAATGTAATATTGGCTGTTGATGTTAAATTCCTTTACCTCTATATGCCACAATTTGTATACAAGGAAGATAAGAAGATAATGGAGAAATTATAGGGACCCATATTTTTTGTGTTGTGTCGTTTACATACTTCATTTTAATTATTATATCTTAATACAGCATTGTGTCTGGCTGGAGCATTTAATTGAAGAAACTGGAAAAGTCACAAAAATTACTTCTGAACAGAGCATTCCCTGGGTTGGGTACTTCATGGTCTAATAAATATTAGTAATCATTTTAGTTTTAACGTTACAATTTAATTCAAGGGGGAAATTTCTGCTTCCTCAATTAGAATTTATAAACATTTGATGAAAGATTGTAGTAATTTCTGTAGAAGGCACGTTATGAATGGAAAAGTGATTTGGAGGTGAAGCAAAGGAATTTTTTTTAATATTTTGTAATGTTTCAAAGAGAATTTGATGAATTTTCGAGAAAAAAAAACCCTGCATAAATGAATGCAAGTGAGATATTAATGTGCTGTGTTTAAGTAACTCTATGGAAAGTGTTTGGAAATATGTATATAAAATATAATTCAGTAGGTGCATTTGACAGTTCCATAACAGAGATGTTATCATAAATATATTGCCTTGAAACATATTATTATGTGGAAAGGCAAAGCCTATAAAGTGATACAGATAAAACCTAACAAATTATATACAGAATACGTATACATGTGGTAGGTTGAATAATGTTCCTACAAAAATGTTTCTATCCTAGTCCCTGAAATCACTGAATATGCTACTTTACATGGCAAAGAGAACTTTGCAGATGTGATTAAGTTACGGATTTTAAGATTGAACGATTACCCTGTATTATTGGTGTGGGCCCAATATAATTATGACAGCCCTTATAAAAAAAGAGGCAATAGAGTTAGAAGTCAAGAAAGATATGTCTGTGGAACCAGAGGCTGGAGTGGTATGCTTGGAAGGTAGAAGGGGCTAGAGACACGGAAGTGGAACCCTCTAGAAAGTGGAGAAGGCAAGGGAATGATTTCTTTCTGAAACCTTCAGAAGGAATGCAGCTCTATCCATACCTTTATTTTAGACTTTTTCCCTCTTCATGAGAATACATTTGTTTGTTTGTTTGTTTTAAGTCACTAAGCATGTGGTAGTTATAGCAGGTAATAGGAAACCTATACAATAGGGTGTTGTGCCAGGGCTATGTTAAAATGTGTCTTTGTGTCTGACTGTCTGGGAGAATGAAATCAAGCATTATATGCCAATATTGTAGCCAAGGTATGTTTATCATAACACATTCTAAGGAACTATCAAAAATATTAGCATGGTCTTAGGTCTTGGTTTCACCAAATTAAGGTCTAATAATTAGGGCCTTGGGATATTTTGTTGTGTATGTATTACTTTTTAATATGGAGCCTTCCCTAAATTTTACCTTGATTATGTCTGGATTCTATTGTTACAGAACAAGCAATATGTTTATATTATTGAAGTCATTTTTAAGGTCACAAAAATACAAAAAATTATGTTAAAAATAAACATCATGTGGTATTTTAGTGAACTATAAAGAATCTACTTCAGTCCTAAATTGTGCCTAATATTTCCTTATTTTGCTCTGGGTTAGGTACTTAATTACATATGATGCTTTGAAATCAGTGGGTGAAGTTATTATTATATATATGTATATATGTGTATGTGTAACATACATATATTCAGATATATACATATGGTATATTAATACATATAATCTGTGTATATATAATATATATTCATAAGTATATCTATATAATGAGATGCTTAGTAAAATTAATTCAAAGTATGCCTCATTTATATATAGAAGTAGCAGGTGAGTTATCTTTAGAATCAGACATATCTGGGTTTAAATCCTAACTTCACTGCTTATGAGGTATTAGTACTGAAAACATAGATGCACTAAATATACTTACATATATATTTATGCATTATATATTTATATATGCATATATTTATATATGCACATATACATTTATATATGTATTAGTGTATTATATATTATATAAATTTATCAATTTGTATAACATTTTTTACCTGCTTTCTCAAAAAATAAGATACAGTATGCTCTAGGCAGATATAAAAGCAGTAGAAAGTGAAAGCTAATGGACTAATGTCAATGATGAAGAAAAATGACGAAAAGTTTAATTGAGAGAAGAACTCAACACGGCAATCTAGGGCTACTTAAGATAATTCTCAACCAGAACTTATGAAATCTCCTGACTGTTGTTTCCACTAATTAACTGTAGACATTATAAAGAGATGCAAATGAACTTTGCTTCCACTATTTTTAAATGATTTTGTTGGGTCACAAATGTCTATGCCTTGTTTCACTTCTGTATGTATAGTGATTTTTCTGCATAACAGGCGATTATGTATAACCATGTCTTTGAAAAGCACAATAAAATTATATTTATTATAATTCTTAGTAATTTTCACCTGCCTTGATTGTCCCTTCTATTCATAAGAATTTGTTAATCTGGTTTCATTTTTACTCATAAGAGAGAATGAACTTGTTAAGGTTAACTGAACTCAAGTTTACTCCCTTTTGGCATTTAAATAAAAGCTAACAGAAAAGTAACAATGGCATTTGTCAGTCTCACCCATAGATTTTGAAAAACCAAGGTTCTATTATATTTTTAATGATGATATTACATCTTCACCACTTGTCAACAGTATTTTGTAGCAGTTTCTTGTTTCACTGGCTTCTTGATTGATTGGATTCCACCCCCCAACCCCCCTTAGGCACCTACCATGTGCTTATCTTTTTTCTAGTAACAGAGGATACAAAGACAAATTAGGCCACTCACTGTACTCAAGACTTATGTAGTCTGGGAAGCAGGTAAATAGAGGAATCATTTAACTTTCTGTATTTGTGGTGTATAATACTCTCCCAAATAATTTATTTTTAATATTCCAGTTTTATGATCACTTGCCAGGACACGTGGAATTGTTGACTGCGATAATCCAAGTGACTAGTCTCTGACACATACTGGTTTTTCAGTAATTATGAAAGAAGGAAGGGAAGGAAGATGAGTGGAGGATTTCTGATACCATTCTTTTTCCCTCGGGGGGCCTCTTAAAAGACCCTGTGATAGAGAGAGAGGTAGATGGTTTGAGACTTGGGGAAAGGAATATGCTGGGAAATAGAAAGGAGACATTTACATGACACCTCCTTTCTGTGTTACTCTATAGCACAGACCCTGATTGTTCCAGTGTAACTCCTTGCAAGTTATTATTTATTTACCATAAAGCATCAACGTTGTGAAATATGTATTTATTAAATATATATAAATTAGAGGATATTCATGGTTCTCTGTATGATAATATTTGTCTCAAAGAGTTTAACTGTGCATTTCTGAGTGGCAGAGAAGACTGAATTGCATCTAGCTTGCAAAAAAGTGCTCAAAATCTGTAGTCCATCTGGTCTGTGGTATCACACATGGAGAGCAATCATCACCTATGTACCGTTAATGCTTGTAAGGATTGTGATTTACCTTAGGGCTTCCATCAGTATGGAAGTATATATAGGGAGCTCTCACACATTTGTATGTTTTCTTCTAAGTGTGTTAGGGTAGTTAAAATTGTTTCAAACAATTGCTTTAAGTTATGCAACTCAGAATAGACACAATTATATGTCACCAAGTGCATATTGTATGTACGACAATAAAGGGTTGCCTATTTTTTTTTATTACAGATTGGTTGTTTACATTTTGTTTTCTGTAATCAGCTTTGGAAGACACTATAGGATTTGAATGAAAATTAAGACATTGAGCTATGTAAAGGAAAATTAGATATTGTGAGTAATCTTTAATATAATTTGATGCTCAAGTAAGTACTGAGTGTAGCATCTCTATTATGAAAGATTCTTTCATTGTTCTATGGTACACTATTTAAGAATGCAAATTCTGAAGCTAAACTTCTTAGATCTGCCAGTTCCTGATGGGCTGATTGGATAAGTTACTTAACTTCTTGGTACTTCAGAAGGGAATGGTATTAGTCCTTACTTCCTAGGGATGTGAGAAGGATTGAATGATTTAATGTGTATAAAGTGCTTAGACTTTAAAGCACATAATATTTACTATAAATGCAATATGTCATCATTGTGAGGTAATTACAATAGCTGCTTTATCCATTTATACATCCATAAATGTATTTGTTCATTTATTTAGCCAACATTTGTTAAACATTTGTCAAAGCAAACTTTGGACTTAGTTCTTTCTAATAACTGAAATTTTACAAAATATATCATCCTGGGCATTTTACAACCAGAATTTTGTTTGTTTGTTTGATACTGTTTTTTGGTAAATGTGAACACAAACTACTATTCCAGGGGAACCAAAAATATGGACCTTTTATGTCGTTTGAACCTCTGATGACAAATGGATAGTGCTTTATTTTGTTGGCCTTCAGAATTTCTGTGTGATAACTGTAAGTACAAAATGGGTTTACGTGCCTCTTGAATATTGGCTAAGATTTTCCACAACTTGAAGAATATGTGGGTTTGAGTCCCTGAAAATTAGTCCCATGGTAAGGACCAACAAATTAAATATCTGATAGCATTACTAATTTGGAACAGAATATCTTGATTTGGCTTTCCTCTGGACTTCAAAAGGTTGACTAGCTGTAATCACTAATCTTGTATTCTTTCTAGTTATAAGCTGTCATGTCACTGCTAGAAATTACACTATTTTAAGATATTGTGAATGGGATGTTTATGAGATCAGCTGATAAGTATCACTCAGTTCTCTCTGGTTATTTTGTAGTCATAAACTTTAAATTTTGTTTGTTTCCACTGGCACAATTTCAGATTTTAAAGGAGTATTGTCAGATGGCTTTGGAGATAATATATTTAGAGAAAGAAGTTGTGGTGGCCTTGAATTTTAATGATATATTAGGAATCTAATATATTTTTTTAAAACCATAAGTAATAAATGATAACTTATTATCATGATTTTTGTTGAATTAATTAATTCCTGTTACTTGCATAGCTATGTAAAATTAAGAACAATGGGAAATGATAAAGGATAAAACATGAGCTACTTATGTTTATAATGTATTTATTTTATTCTTTAAAATGCCAGATCAGACTAGTTTTGACTGTGAAAATCTTGAAGTAATTAAGATTTGAATTGCAGTTTCCACTGTATGTCTTTGTTACTGTTAGTGGATTTTTCTGTGGTTAAGTCCTTTTATAATACGTATTTATAAGAAGACATTACTTTTTATGAAAAAAAGAATATGAATTTTAAGTGTGCTAACCTAATTACTATTTATCCACCTAAAAAACTCAATATCATACCTTCTATTAAGGTTTAATATGGATAAACAATATTGAAAATTATACATAGAACTATAGTCCCTGAATATAATGTAACTGAATAATACTGGGTTGATTAAGGTTTTCCAACTGTGCCACATCATTTACTAGACATAATTTTTTTAAAGGATACTGTAAAAATTGTTTAAACTCTGTTTCTCATAAAATGGGTACTGTGGTTATTGAGATTAAATAATCATTGACATGAAGGCCACTTTGTGTACTAAAAATTCCATTACAGAGTAATAAGGAATAAATGGAAAACAAATTCTATGATAATTTATTTGATGTGGGATTAATTTTGTTATCCAGACAGAGGCATGTTGTCATTTTACACATTGTTACATTTAATATTTGTTTTTGTAATTTGCATGATTGTTTTGGAAAATGGTGACTATAAATGCCAGTGATATAGCTGTCTATTTTTATTATTGCCATTTACTTTTCTAATTAACACCATTGTGAATATGACTTCAAAATGATATTTGAAGCATATGGTTTAATACTATTAAGTCTGATCATGCCAAAAATTACTTCTTTGCAATTAAGTTGCTTTTATTTCCTACTGAAAACTATTAATTTTCAATATCTTATGATTTTCAAGTCTTTGAAAAAAAAAACACACCATACCTAATGGGATGTTTTAGTTCATAGGTTCTTTTTATCAAAAAGGATATCATCTCTCTACAACTACTGACATTTAAGGCCAGGTTTTTGTGGTATGGTCTTTCAAAACTTCACTGAGCTCATATATCAAAAGATCCTGTTGCAGGCTCTTAAAATGGAATGATTGTAGGATTTGTCTGAATGAGCAGATTGAATTTTTGAGAAAGAAACTGCTAAAATGCCCTCTTTCTTTAGAAGAGAGTCTGGATACCAGGTGTGTTGAGAATGCACTGAAGTTATTTTTCTTGGTCCAGTAGCATCAAATGACAATGTAGTGATAAGTATATATTATATGTAGAATAAGTGTGTGTGTGTATATAATATATATGTGTATATATATATGTATATGTATAATTTATATTCTGTATATAATATGAGATACAAAATTTATGACATAATATGTAGTGAGGGTGTATATATTTCAAAATATATGCCTTACTTTTCCATTTTAACAACTTCAGATATGTTTGTAATTTAATTAAACTGTATTTCTCATTAATTTAAAAAAATCTTATTTTTTTACCTTCAAATAATAGATGTTTACTCTAAAGCTTTAAAACTGGCATAATTTCTGCTCTTTGCAGACATTGTTCTCAGCACTATCCAAATATTAGCTCACATGTTCTAAAGGCTCAGTTTGAAGCATTTTTTTGTTATTTTTTTTTTCTTTTTTTAATTTTCTTTTTTACTTTTTTAAATTTACATCCAAATTAGTTAGCATATAGTACAACAATGATTTCAGGAATAGATTCCTTAGTGCCCCTCACCCATTTAGCCCATCCCCCCTCCCACAACCCTTCCAGCAACCCTCAGTTTGTTCTCCATATTTATGAGTCTCTTTTGTTTTTTCCCCCTCCCTGTTTTTATATTATTTTTGTTTCCCTTTTCTTATGTTCATCTATTTTGTCTCTTAAAGTCCTCATATGAGTGAAGTCATATGATTTTTGTCTTTTTCTGACTGACTCATTTCACTTATCATAATACCCTCCAGTTCTATCCACGTAGTTGCAAATGGCAAGATTTCATTCTTTTTGATTGCTGAGTAATACTCCATTGTATATATATATACCACATCTTCTTTATCCATTCATCCATCGATGGACATTTGGGCTATTTCCATACTTTGGTTTTTGTTGATATTGCCGCTATAAACATGGGGTGCCTGTGTCCCTTCGAAACAACACACCTGTATCCCTTGGAAAATGCCTAGTAGTGCAAATTGCTGGGTCATAGGGTAGTTCTATTTTTAGTTTTTTGAGAAAGCTCCATACTGTTTTCCAGAGTCGCTGCACCAGCTTGCATACTGTAGTTGGACTAAACCAGATTATGTATGAATGAACAAACAAAGCTTTACCAAAAATACTAATGGATCAGGAAAATATTAAATATAGGAAAGAATAATACCCAAAGGAAGAAAGACAAATATAGTGACAGAGATCAGGGTATAACAGTCAATAATAGTGAGCTAAAGGTTTAGGACAGCAGCAGTTCACAGAACATTAGCACTAATCCAGTTTCTAACCTCAGCTTTCTAAATTTATATAATTAGGCTAAAAAAATAACTAATCTTAGCATGGTTTACCATTAGTGATTCCCAAATTTTACTAGTAAAATGATTCAGTTAGAGAGTCTTTATTAAAACTTGGCCCCAGTCTGACCACCTAATTCAGAATTTCCTGGAAAGAAAACTAATGATCTATATTTTTAAGAAAAACTGGTCCAGGCCAACCTGGATAATAAGAAGCTCCTAAATATGATGAATTATGCATGGCAGGGATAAGGGGTGGCTTCCAGCTGGCAGATAGTGACAACCCAGATGTCCAAATTTTGACCTCAGAATCAGTTATTAGATAACTTGTATTTTTTTTTTAGAAATTGTATGCAAATAAACTAATACATTACTCATGTAGAGGGACTTTTGTAGGAAAGTAAAAGAAGTGCCGTCTGAGGAAGTTTTAACACATTCATGGACTGTCACAGACTGAGAGGATTTCAGAGTTGCCTTGTTAGGCTTTCTCAAAGCTTTAAGATTCAAAATATAGGTAGATAAGTCAAATGCATGGAGATATATTATTTTTAAATACAAGTAATAAATTCATGGTTCTGTCTATAATCTATTTTTGTCTACACAAATAACATTGGGTAAGTGACTGATGAATGGTATTTTCTTATTCCACTTAACACAATTAAGTTTTATATTTTCATCATATTCATTCTCTTATTTTTATAGACATTTTATCCTAAGTGAACTATTAGTCACTTCAAAATTCAAAAACTTTTCAGTGCAATAAAAAAATCTATAATTATCAAGGAAGTTTGCCTATAAGTATTTATTACTATAGATTCATGAAATTCACTGGATGTAGAATATCAAAACATCTTCTCTCTACAGGTACTCTGCCTTTTGATCTCACCCAACATTTAGAACAGTGACAAGTTCAGAGAAGAGGCTAGAAATGATTTTGATTGATGGAATCATTTAAGAATTATGGAGAATCCATTATTGAAGTCTTCTGAAACAACTGACTGATATTTTACAACTGATATTATTACAAAGGGTATTTATTTGGCACCCACCCCATATCTGATATTATACAAAGAGAATCATATTTCAACATTACAAAAAGATGAGTTTGTATCACTGTTACTACTTTAAATATAAAAAGGACATTTATAGAGGTTAAGTAACCTAAACAGGATCACACAGCTAGAAAAATGATTGGCTGCCAAAGGATTTGAAGCCAGTTTTGTTTGATTTGAAAGCTATGTCATGGCACTCTTTCCATGTGGGGATAGTGTACCTTAAGCTAGGTTTCCATATTTGAAGAGGTAGGACACATTCTGCTTTACATAATGATGGCAGGGTTTTGTACATCATTGCTTGAGCTGCTGAGATTTTAGTGATTTCTAGTTATATCATTATCAATAAGTCAAACAGACATAGATTAGCAATTCTTTAACTGCTAGACATATATACTAGAATTGAACAATTAAGTAAATGTTTGGTAGATGGTTGGAACCACTGTTGGGATGTGAGGTTATAAATAACTAGTGTGGAAGCTATGATGACCTGTGTAGTAACTGATTAGAGTTGGTAATATCAGTATATACTTATGTTTCATTTAATATTCATATGTATGTAGATATAAGTATATATCTATAGATATACATAGGTTGACATAAACACATTTAGTTCCCAGCTCTATGACTTGAAAGGAGAAGCCATGAGACCCCAGTAGCAAAGAGCATATCTGGATCTTGGTTTCTAATAACATTCTCCAATAGAAGAAACCAGTGCTCTTAGGAGAAAGGACTGATTCTAGAACTGGGTGCATCTGATCTAGTAGTGCCATAAAGTAAATAAAATATATATAATATATATTATATTATATATTCATATATAAATTAAATATTAATTTATAATATATAATATTACATATATAATTATATTATTATAATATATGTATATTTATATATATATATTCTATATATATTCTATTCTAACCTGAGTGTGGTCTTCTCTTCCCATTCTGACCATGATAATATAATTTAATATATTTATAATATATTATATATAATATAATATGTAATAATATAAATATAATATAAATATATTAAATACAAATACATATGATATTTATATATAAATATTTGTATACATATATATAAAGAAAACCAACAAACCCACAATGATAAGGGTGTATCAGAGAGACTGAAAGAGTAAATCAATGGTCAAAGTTTTAACAATTTGAGTTGCAAAATAAAGTATTAGATTTTATACCAATGTATAAAAAAGTTCCTTGCATTTACATTGATATAAATATGTGATTAAACAAACAAACAATAAGGAAGAATGGACAAATCTCATATGCAGATAACTTATGCAAATACTCTGGCCTCAAGGAAGTACAGTATACTCCCCATTCCTTAAGTGCAGGCTGTACATAGTGACTTCCTTCCAAAGATTAAAGTATGGAAAACTGGAAAAAGAAACTTGATTAACACTACTGCAGTTGGGCAATCAAGGTTAACCTAATAGTGATGTTATACTGATAGTATGTACCCTTGATATGATGTAATAAAAAGGAGCTTTACCCCAAAAACCTCATAACTCTAATCATGAGAGAAACATCAAATCAATAATGATTGAGAGGTATTCTAATTATTGTCAGTATACTGAAAAAAAAATGTCAAAAGCACAAAATCGTACAAAGTCTGAGAAAGTATTACAGCCAAGAGGATCCTAAGGAGACACGGCGACTATACCATGTAATCTGGTATAATGGATGGAATCTTGGGACAGAACAAAGATAATAAATAAAAACTAAGGAAATCGGAATAAAGTATGGACTTTAGTTAATAATAATGTGTTAATATAATTTCATTAATTGTGACAGATGTACTGTTTACACAGTTGTGAGGTATTCCTAATAGGAGACACTAAGTGTGGGATATGTGGGAACTTCCTGTACTCTCTTTATTATCTTTCTATAAATGTAAAAATATTTTAAATTAAAATAAATTAAACAAACAAAAACATTAACCTATAATGGGAACTGTAACTAGCCTGAAGGATCAGTACCTTGCTTATCATACTATTAGTTAAATGTCAGCTCCACCATTGAAGCTGTAATACAGAAACAAATGCAATGTTCTCACAGACCCAAAATGTGAAATTCAGAAGTTACATAAATTGTTTTGTTCTGTTCACAACGTGATTTCTTTAGTATTTTTGTTCTTCCTACCCTATGGCACTAATACTTTTATGATTTAACATCATTCAACAAAAATTTACAAGCAGAAATGCTCTGAGTCATCATTCTCATTTTGTGCCATGCTCACTTCATGAAAGCTCGAACAGGTAAAGAATGAGTTAATGGTATCAGAGGGAAGATGACTAACATAAATTAAACATGCCCTTGATGCTGACAAATCTGCTTACAGTTGTTATTATTATTATTATTATTATTATCATTATCATTATTGAGACAGAGAGAGAGACAGCAAGAACATGAATGGGGACTGGACAGAGGGAGAGGGAGAGAGAATCCCAAGCAGGCTCCACACGGGCTTGATTCCACCACCCTGAGATCATGACCTGAGCCAAAACCAAGAGTCCAGTGCTTAACTGACTGAGCCATCAGGCGCCAATTGCAGTTATTTTAATGTGCATAATATCTGTAAAATACTTTACAAAAGTAAAGCACTGCCATCCATAATTTGCACATCATCATCATGTCCTCAGGAGCTGTCAGTGTCCCCACTTTCATCAGCTTTACCCAAATGAGTCAGAGAGGTGTTGTCACAGAGGAAATTATTTCTGAACTTTACTCCTAAACTATTCTAACCTGAGTGTGGTCTTCTCTCCCCACTCTGACCAAGCTGTAAAGAATGCTATTTAGTCTCTGAGAAAACCCAGTCTGGAAAACAATGGTGCTTTTTAAATAGAGTCATCTTTGAAAGCTACACAATTTCTGTTTAACTCTGATGGAGGTAAATAACAAGGTATTCCACTTCAGGCTAATTATATCTATGTTAATATTTAGTTGATAACCTCACTTTGAAATGGTTTATTATTTTTTTAAAGGATTGGCTAAATTTTAAAATAAAACACAAATTCCCAAATCATAAGATCCTAGTGTATGCACTTAAGATGAGACAAACTCAGTTTTGTCTGATGATGTCATACATGATCATGTATGTATTTCCCATTCATTCAGCCATGCACCCGTTCAACAGATATTTATGAGATTTCTAGATGCCAAATAACTCTCTGGAAATTTTTTTTATAGCAGTGAGCTAAACCAAATTAATTCCAACCTTCATGGAGCATACATATTAAATTCAATTTATGAATAGAAAAGGGGCAGTATCATCAACTTGTTACTGTTTCTACTTCTGTATATTTGCTACTTTGCTATAAACACTATGATAAAGTACAGAGTCCATAGCTTACTCTTTTTTTGTTTCCTTGTCTTCTGGATGCTTCTTCCATAGTGCCAACTATGGCGTGACTTTCCCTCATTGGGAAACCAATAAGGACTTTGAACCTATGCCAAAATATGACTGTGAGAACTACCTGTCAATTACAATTTCCATAAAAGTAAACAAACTGCAATTTCAAAGGTACTTTTAGAGAATTTTGGTTTATATGCACGGTGAGCATTCTTTATTATTGCAGAAAACTCTGAGGAACTGGATATGTTTGAGAAAACAAGATAAAACTGAATATTTGAACCCTCTGAACCTGAATATCATAAAGCCCGTGCTTATAAGAATAAAAAATTACACATTCAAGTTACAAAGTCATTATCACCCTGTTATGGGTATATGAAACACTAGACAGTTAACTAAGTTTTGTTTCCTACAGGTTGTATCTGTTTCCATTTATTTTAGTATGTGTATGAAAGACATACTTCACCCTTGAGTTTCATAGTTGATTTTGTTGACACAATAAAATAATGTTAAAAGGTTTTATAGATATCACTTTGATTGTTATCAATCATTTGTTCCATACATATATATTAGACTCTCCTCTATCCCAGGCATCGTTCTAGATATAAGAATTCAACAATGAATAAAATAAACAATATCCCTGTCCTCATAAAAATGACATTCTACTTGAGGGATTGAAAAAAACAAATCTGTAATTCAGATATGTATATCAGGTAGTGCAAGTACAAGAGCTAAGGAGAAAAATAAAATCCTGAAGGAGCAGAGGGCACGGTGAGGAGAGAGGGGCAAGGGTGAGAATTGGTTACTCAAATCATAGAGTGGACAGACAAGGTCTCAGTGGGAAAACCACAGGAGACGGAGAAAGCCTTGGAGAAGTCAGGGTGAGAAGCACCTCTGATGCTGGAATACCAAGTCCTTAGGCAGAAGTGTGTCTGAGGTGCCCTAAGACCAGACAGCTGGGACAGAGCTAGCAGGAGATGAAGTAAGAAAAGATACAGGGTGCCAGAAGATGTGAATCCTTGTATGCAGTTTTGGATTTGTCTTTTACTGTTTAGTGAGTAAATTATATATATTTATATATCATATGTATGATATAAAGTATATCTAAATTCTATATATAATATGTAAATTGCATATATGTATATATAACTTAATCTCACCAGATGTTTGATGTTGTTCAGATAGGGCTGTGACTCTGGCTATACACTATTCCCTATGGCTGGCATCTTTTCTACCTTATATGTGCATTATACATATAATATACATATAATATATAATATATATTATTACTCTCCTTTTCTCTGCACACATGCACACACACGTGCACACGCACACCACTCATTAGTCCATGATAGTCTTTCCTGTGTCTTATCAAAGCTAAAAATTGCAAAGGTAATGATCACTTACATCAAGAAAGGTACTAGCCATCACATATTTGTATTGTCACACCCAGAATCTATACAAATATCCATAGATTGACAAAACGGATGTTAAATCAAGTATCCACATTATTGGAATCCAGACACATCTAAAATAGCATATATTTTTCTATATTCATTAGAAAAGCCATGTAATAGGCACTGACAGATAGCAATGAACATCGTAAGTAATTGTGACTTCTAATAAAATATTTGAGGGAGATGGAAATGAAGGAATTTTTTATGAAACTTTAACTGACAAGCAATATTATATTAGTTTCAAGTGCAAAAGATAGTCAATATTTTTATACATTATGAAATGATCACCACAATAGGTCAAGTTACCATCTGTCACTGTACAAACTCATTACAATATTATTGATTATATTGCATCCCCCTGACTTATTTATTTTATAACTGTAAGTTGATACCTTTTAGTCCCCTTCACCTATTTCACCTATTTCCCTGTCTCTCAGCTCTTTGACAACTGCTAGTTTATTCTCTGTATCATTTAGCCTGTTTCTGTTTTCTGTTTTATTTTTTTTAATTCCACATATAAGTGAAATCATATTTGTCTTTCTCTGTCAGACTTATTTCATTTAGTATACTACGCTTTAGGTCTATCCACATTGTCACAAATGACAAGCTTTCATTTTCTTATGGCTAATATTCCATGTGTGTATACACATATACACACATGCACACGCACAAACATACACATATACATATATACCAGGCATATACCATATGTATCACATAAATAAATATATATATACATACATATATATCTTTATAGTATATAACATATATATAGTATAACATATAACATATTTTATAGCTTTTCATCTAATGATGGACACTTAGGCTGCTGCTTTATCTTAGTTATTGTCAATAATGCTGCAATGAACATAAAGATCTTTTCAAAAGTGTTTTCACCCTTTTTTGGGTAAATACCCAGAAGAGGAATTGCTAGACATTATGGTAGTTCTGTTCTTTAATTTTTTGAGGAATCCCCATGTTGTTTTCTTTTTATTTCTTTTTAATTTTTTTAACGTTTATTTTTGAGACAAAGAGGCAGAGCATGAGTGGGAGAGGGGCAGAGAGAGAGGGAGACACAGAACTTGAAGGAGGCTCCAGGCTCTGTGCTTTTAGCACAGAGCCCAACGCGGGGCTGGAACTAATGAGTGGTGAGATCATGACCTGAGCCGAAGTCAGGTGCTTAACCGACTGAGCCATCCAGGTACCCCACCATATTGGTTTCATAACAGCTGTACCAGTTTATCCACCAACACTACATGAGAGTTCCCTTTTCTCATATCTTTGCCAACACTTGTTATTTCTTGTCCTTTTGATAATAGCTATTCTGACAGGTATGAAGTGGTATCTCATTGTGTTTTTGATGTGCATTTTTATGATGATTAGTGATGTTGAACATCTTCTAATGTGCTTGTTGGCTGTGTGTCTTTGGAAATGAGTTTCTTCAAGTCTTCTCTCCACTTTTGTTTTAATCGGGTTATGTTTTGCTGTTGTTGCTGTTGTTGTTGTTGTTGTTTTTGTTATTGAGTTGTATGAGTTCTTTATATATTTTGCATATAACCCCTCATCAGATATATCATTTGCAAGTAACTTCTCTTATTCAGTAGGTTGACTTTTCATTTTGTTGATAGTTGCCTTCACTGTGCAAAGGTTTTATAGTTTGATGTAGGTCCATTATTTTTAAGTTTACTTATTTATTTTGAGAGACAGGGGTGGGGAGAAGGGGCAGAGAGAGGGAGACAGAATCTCAATCATGCTCTCCACTATCAGTGCACAGGTGGATGCAGAGCTCGAACCCATTTACCATGAGACCATGACCTGACCTGAGATCAAGAGTCGGACTCTTAACTAACTGAGACACCCAGGGGCCTCAAAATCCCATTATTTTTTTTAAAGTTTGCTTTTCGGGGTGCCTGGGTGGCTCACTCAGTTTAGCATCTGACTTCAGCTCAGGTCATGATCTCACAGTTCATGAGTTTGAGCCCTGTGTCGGGCTCTGTGCTGACAGTTCAGAGCCTGGAGCCTGCTTCGGATTCTGTGTCTCCCTCTCTCCCTGCCCCTCACCTTACTTTGCTTTCTCTCTCTCTCTCTCTCTCTTTCTTTCTCAAAAATAAATAAACATTTTAAAAAATTTAAAAATTTTGCTTTTATGCTTTTGCCTGAGGAGGTAAAAATATCTTAAAAAAATCACTAAGAATAATGTCTATGTTTTTCTAGGAGTTTTATAGTTTCAAATCTTATATTCATGTCTTTAATGCATTTTTAGTTAATTTTTGTGTATGGTGCAAGATAATAGTCCAGTTTCATCCTTTCACTTGGTTTATTGAAAAGACTATCCATTCCCATTGTATGTTCTTTCTTCACGTGTCATAAATTAATTGGCCATATATGTGTATATTCACATCCGGACTTTCTGTTCTGTTCCATAGATTTATATTTCTGTTTTTGTTCCAGTATCATACCATTTTGATTACTGTATCTTTGTAGTGTAGTTTGAAATCAAGAAGTATGATACACCCGGTTTTGTTATTGCTTTGGCTATTTGGTGTGTTTTGTGATTCTGTATGCATTTTAGGATTATTTGTTATAATTCCATGAAAAATGTCATTCATGTTTTGATAGGGATTGCACTGAATCTGTAGATTGCTATAGGTAGTGTGGACATTTTAACAAAATTAATTCCTCCAGTCCATGAGTGCAGCATATCGTTCCATTTATTTGTGTTGTCCTCAGTTTCTTTCTTCAGTGTCTTATACAGACCTTTCACCTCTCTGTTTAATTTTATTCTTTGGTATTTTATCTTTTTTAATGTCATTGTAGCTATGATCTCTTAATTTCTCTTTCTGGTAGTTCATTATTAGTGTATAGAAACACAATAGATTTCTGTGTATTCATTTTATATCCTGGAACTTGACTAAATTAATTTTAGTTTTGATAGCATTTTTGGTAGAGTCTTTAGCTTTTTCTATATATAGTAAGTATCATGTCATCTGCAAATAGTGACACTTTTACTTATTTTCCAATTTGGATGTCTTTTATTTCCTTTTCTTGCCTAATTGCTGGGGTTATAACTTCTAATATTATATTTAGTAAAAGTTGTAGGAATAGTCATCATTTTCTTGCTCCTTACTTTAGAGGAAAATCTTTCAGATCAGATTTTTTTCTGCTATTGTTTTCGATAAATATTACAAGTTTAATAACATGTTTGAAGGCAACCCTCACTATATTTAAGATATGATTTTATCAAGGATTATAGGACCCATATCATTATAAAATTATAAAAGAATCTTAATGTTGTGAAAATATGGTAATATAGATAATCATGTGTACTAGCTTAATGGGATATATTATACAGAGTCAATACATTTTAGAAACATGGAAGATATATAAGGTCATCAAAAACATCTTTATTCCATAAGGAGAGTAAGATAGTTCATTTATGTTTCTAAACTTCAAAGAAAAAAATGTAGATGTAGGATTCTATGTGACTATAGTTTTAAAAAAATTCTCAAGATACTTGGTTTATATTTGTAACACACTTTACAGTCTATAAACATTTTTATTACGTAGAGAAAGTAAAATTGTTTTCAGGTTGAAAGAAAATTTAATTGTTTATTCAGTTTTTTGCTAAATTGTTAATGTATAATTATATTATATACTAAGAATGCCATTATAAATTATACCACCTTGTAATTTCAGGACTCTGTTAATCATGCAATTCTTTATTTATACTATTTTGCAGCCCCCTCTCCAGTCACCAATGTGAAAAAGGGGAAGATTGCAAAAAACAGTATCTCTTTGTCTTGGCAAGAGCCAGATCGTCCCAATGGAATCATCCTGGAGTATGAAATTAAATATTTTGAGAAGGTGAGACTAATAGAATAAAGAATGTCCTTTCTTCTTCTCCTCCTTTCCTCCTTCTCCTCTTCATTCTCTTCACCCTCCCTCTCCCCCCCTTCTTCCCCTTCCTTCTCCTTCTCCTTCTCCTTCTTCTTCTTTGTTTCACTTTAGCAACTGCAATTATCCAATTTTTAGAAATGTATGTTGCAATTTTGTGTGTAGATCAATGACATGATTATGGAGGCTAGACGTGTATAGGGAGCATTCTATTTGTATTCCATTAATGCCGAATAGTTTATGCTGCACACTACTGCCATAGAGTCTAATAAGCTTAACTAGGTTTCACAGTATTAAAAAATGAAGTCATGGGACATTTTGAGGTGTTGCACTTAAGTTCTTGACCTTCACCGGTGACTGCCATGTACGACAGGGAAAAACACATATGGTAATGGCCATTAACGCTGCATAATACCTATGCTCTTAAGGAGATATGGGTAGATAAGATATGAATATAAAATATAATTTTAAAATCCATATTAAAAATCTAATACTGTATTGTAAACTTTATTTTAAAATTTGAGGGCACAAAATCAGAATTGTATGCCTCACATTCTCTACATTTTCTCAATTTCTTTTTTCCTTAGGCCCACTCTTGCATGTTTTGAAATAATAGTTGTGAGATCTAAAGCAATAGTTATCCCTCTTCCTCTTTCCTGAATTCACAACCAAGTGAGCTATTGATAAAGAAATAGTACAGATGGAATATAAAGGTGAACTTAAATTTCTAAAGCAGAACTCTAGTATATAGCTTGGATATGTAGTCACCAGGGGTCTTCCTACACTTCCCACCCCCCATTTTACTTTGATTTTTTAATGAGTCTGGATCTGAATAGCAAACATTCCTTAAAACAACATGGCTTCTAGTAGAGGAGATATAGAAGTGTGCTCAATCCAGACTATCACTGATGGGTAGGAAACTCTGACTGAGAGTATGTATCCTATGTAGGTAGGAGTAGAAAAGATTAGAAACATATGCAGAGAAGCAGATCCCAAAAGAAAAAGAAAGGACTCAGCCACACCTGCTCAATTTGCTTTCCTTAACCTCATGGAGCCATTACTCCTTCTCTTAGAGGGATAGTGCAGAGGGTAGGAAGAAGTTAAAAACTTACTTTGCAATGCCACAGAAATTGTCCAGGCCAGGACGTCAGAAAAGAGAGAGGGAATAAGTGGTTTCCTAGTATTAATGCAAAAATATCAGAAAAAGTACTTATATTCTATTAATGAAAGTTACTTAAAAATTCAACATTTTGTGTACATGTGTAGAAGGAAGAGTATAGGTAAATACATTGAAATATGTTAAATTAATGCCTAGCATTATACAGATTTTTTTTAAAAAATTGTAATGTTTATTTATTTTGGAGAGAGAGAGCGTGAGTGGGGGAGGGGCAGAGAGAGAGGGGGACACAGAATCTGAAGCAGGCTCCAGGCTCTGAGCTGTCAGCACAGAGCCCAATGCCAGGCTGGAACCCACGAACCATGAGATCATGACCTGAACCAAAGTCAGAGGCCCAACCCACTGAGCCACCCAGGTGCCCCATAGAGATTTTTTTTAATTGCTTATTTCACTCACTGATTTAACAATTACCAAAAGATAATGACAGAGGGTAAAAACAGTAGTGGGGGACAAGGGGGCTGTCTACACATTCTTTCTAGGTTTTGAATGCCTATAAAATGTTCTTATATTGATTTTCTAAATAGGTGAATAAACTGTTAATTATTACTTTTGAAGTAGTCATCCTTCTAGGAATGACTTGCTGGTAGCATTACAAATGACTATTCGATCATTAAAGACCATAAATGAAGATACTTCTATTTCATAAAAAACATATCCTCAAATACCCATGAGACAAAATTATGTTGGGATAGGGGCACCTGGCTGGCTCAGTTGATGGAACATGTGACTTTTGATCTTGAGTTTGTGAGCTCAAGTCCCACAGTAGGTGGAGAGATTATTAAAAATAAAATTTTAAAAAATATTGTGTTGGGATCTCATTTATACTATTTGTTATAAAAAATAAGCAGGTAAATCAAGGAAAATGTGGTTACATTAATAATCCTCACTGATTCTTGATTTTCTGGGAGTAGTACTCCAAATTGCATTGTAAATTCTAGAGGTCTACAATTTAAATGCAAGCTGTATCCAAAAATAATTTGTTAAATTAAGGTTTACATTCCTTATTTACTTTTTTTTTGTAAATTTTAATATGGTATACTAACACAAAGCTGAATATGTAGACTGAATATTTTGTAAATATTTTAAGTTTCTAAATATTTATTGTAAATGAACTTTTTTTTTAAAAAGTTGAAATGCATAATGACATTTAAAAATAAATATGCCCCAGGGGTGCTGGCTGACTCAGCCAGTGGAGCATGCCATCCTTGATCTTGGGGTCATGAGTTCAAGCCCCACATTGGGCATAGAGCCTTCTTTAAAAAAAAAACTAGATAAATAAAAGGGAGTATCAAAAAAAATCAGAGAAAAATAGCAGTGCACCAAAACTCTTTATTTGAATATACATCTTAGATGAAATAAAGTTCGACAGCAAGAGGACTAAACTTTGACAGGGAGTTATTTTTCTTTATAGTTTTTCTTCCCCTGAAGCAACTAGTTGGACCAAGGTTTGATTTTCTTTATTGTTTCTAATGATATCCTATTTTACCCCCTTATGAGTAATCGTTCATTGTTTTCACTATTACTCCTCAGCATATACATAAGTCTCATATATGTAATACTCAATAAATGCAAGGATTTATCTTTTTTTTTCCCTAAGCTACTGCTTCCATTAAAAAAGAAAAGTTTCTCAACCAAGTGGTGGGGGAGTCTTTCTCTTAATATTCCTTCTAATGAATTTTATACATGTGGCATTATTTTCTTGAAAGTTCAATTTTTTTAAATATACTTATTTCATGAAAACTTAGCTCTGTGCTTAATATTTTATATTTAATGCTGTATTAATACATCCTATTATCTGCATAACTCAATGTAAGAAAAAATAATTTGGGAAAAATATTTCTGTATGTAGTTTCAGTAAATGAATAGAAAGTTACCCACTTACATCCGTTAAAAGCAGTGAAACCTTTATATAATATGTTATTTGGGGGAAGTTATTAATTTCTTTTGGTCAGTGTTTTCATTTTTACAGTGAAAATATTCCCAGAAATTTTTGCCAAGCAAAATTATTGAGCATACTAATAAAACACATGAAAGGTTTTTTTTTTTAACACTTTCAGAAGGAAAAAAAAAGGATAATGAGTTTTTATAGCATGTATTGAGGTGGGGGTGCTTATAGTTTTCCAGAGCTCATTTTGAACCTTCAGAATGACACCACCGTTTTATTGGATGGCTCTTGTCCAGACACAGGTGGCAGAGCTTTCCAGGGCTCATGCATTTGCCAGCTGGCATTTCTGCCTGCGATTGCCCTGCTCTAATAGAGGTCATTGGGCCTCTCTGCTCCTGCATGGTGATGGGCCCATTGCCATCTCTTAATTAAAGGCAGAGGCAAAGGGAAGCTGCCCCTTGGCAGGGTGTTTGCCAGCTGGCTCCTTCTGCCCAGGCCCTCCCCTCCCTGCATGTGAACAGTGTTTGCTAAGCAGCTGGGGAATGTAGCTCATTTGCTCAGCAGGAGTATGAAGGCAGCAAAAGCCATTGCCCTGACCAGGATTTGGCAGCCTGATGGTCGTGGGTGTTGAAGATGTGTATATAGAGTTTGTGATATGAAGGAAATTATAGTACAGCAATGACTAAAAGGAGTGGGACAGAAGCAAATTTTGGAAGCTACTTAGGTAATTCAAAATGTGCATTTTTGGTTTTCAATCCCTTAGATACATGCTTTGGTGAGTCCCTCTGATTATATAGCATTTGACTACCCCAGAGAGACAAAGTACAACTAGAACTCAGATAAGGAACCACTGAGATACACATAATGTTAATATATAAATCAGAATGTTGTGTCATTTTGTGCAATTGATATTAGATCACGCATTATTTCAAGGAGCAGCATGCCAGTTTCCTTGTAATGGGAATTTCCCCCCTGTTTGGCCAAAGTATCAACTTATAATAATTTTACAAAACATATCAATTCTGAATTCAGTAGTTAGGAGTTTAATTTTTTTATGTTTATTTTTGAGAGAGAGAAACAAAGACAGAGTGTGAGTGGGGGAGGGCACAGAGAGAGGGAGGCAGAATCTGAAGCAGACTCCAGGCTCTGAGCTGTCAGCACATAGCCTGACATGGGGCTCAAACTCACGAACTGCAAGATCATGTCCCGACCCAAAGTCAGACGCTTGACTGAGTGAGCCACCCAAGCATCCCTCAATAGTTAGGAATTTACAAGAAGCTTTTAATTTTTTTTTCTCTTTTTATTAAATTTGCCATCATGCTACAGACTCAAGTCAAATTTACCTAAGAAACTGTTATGTTATGGAGATTGAGCTTGGTGCTATGTATATCATCTCTATCTCCATCTCTATGTGCTCACACTGTGCTTGATAAATAATTCTTCCCATTTTAAAGAAGAAAAAATTGAAGTTGAGTTGTGTATCCATATTTACACTCTTCATTAGACAACAGCATGACTTGAATTCTAACACTGATATTCCTTGTTCATTTATAAAAAAAAAAAAACCTTCTCCATTTCTATAATAAATGTTAACTTTTTTAAAGTTTATTTATTTATTTTGAGAGAGAAAGAGAGAGAGAAAACACACACAAGCAGGGGAGGGGCAGAGAGAGGGAGAGAGAGAATCCCAAACAGGAGTCTCAGCGTCAGCACAGAGCCCAGTGCAGGTCTCAAACTCACCAACCATGAGCTCGTGACCTGAGCTAAAATCAAGAGTTGGAAACTTAACTGACTGAGCCACCCATGCACCCCAATAAATGTCAATATTTTATGTAAAAATCATAATTATAACAAATATATCAGAAACTTTGGTTTTGTCTAGACTTTTACACCAGCGTATCTTTAAACAAAATGCAAGTTAACATTTCTCACTGAAATTCTCACTAATCTTATTGAATATAATTCTTGCATATTCAGTCACAAGCTTGACCAGCCAGAGAGCATGAGTAAGTACAATAGTTTCTAGTAATAGTTTACCTCATTTAAAAGGAACACATCAAGAAATTGTGTGCTTTTTTACTGTTTTTTTCCTAGTGTAGAGAAGGGATACTAGAGTATATAGGAGAAAGTCAGTGAATGGGAATAAAGAAAATGAGTGACATTACTAGGTAAAATTTTATAGGCTTTAATGACCCTAAATTCTTTGTAAGACTCTAATAATATTTCCTATACCATAAAGATTCAGCAATTAAATTTAATCTGTGAATTGAAAAAATTTAAAAAAAAAATAATTGTTCACATAGAATGAATCAGAAAGCCTATTTGAATTAGAAATTAGAATATCCCAGGCCCCTGGGTGGCTCAGTCAGTTAAGCATCCAACTTGGGCTCAGGTCATGATCACAGGGTTCGTGGGTTCAAGCCCTACATCAGGTTCTGTGCTGACAGCTCAGTGTCTGGAGCTTGTTTCAGATTCTGTGTCTCCCTCTCTCCCTGCCCCTCCCCCACTCGCACTCTGTCTCCCTCTCTCAAAAATAAACATTAAAAAAAAATTAGAACATTTCTATTTAGATGGAAATTGGGATACATTTAACCCTAAGATAATTCTATATGTTTGACTATATTAAATGAGGAATGGTAAACCTGCTTTAAAACAAATAAATGCTAATAGGTTGTATAGTTTAGATTTTACTGGTGGTACATGTTCTGTAGAACATGACTGCCAGTGGACTTTGATGTGTCCAATTAGAAAAAATTTCAAATAATAATGGCAATGAAAACATAGCTTTATAGCTTATTAAATGTTTTCATGTGCATTACTTACTTATTCTTACAGTATCTCTATGAGAATATCCAGGCATCAGTTTCTACCCCAATCTTACAGATAAGGAAACTGAAGATAAAAGTAAACATGGACTTGTGTTATTTTAGCACGTGATTTCAGTATCCACACTAAAGTCACAACATGGCATGCTGCTATCGATTGTAAATTTCAAGGGAAGTTGAAGTTACATGCAACATGAAAGCATGGTTTGCATTTATTTTGCATTTTAATAGTGTTATTAAGATTAACTAATAACCATATTCCCTATTAGAGTTCTTGAGAAAGAATTGTTATATTCTTGTTTTCAATTCTTTTCTCATTTCAGAAAAAAATCCTTTACATCTTATTCCCATTATATTTTAAAAAATAATCAGTACATGTTTTTAATTATAAAATAAAATTCTCTGAAATATCTTGAAAATGATGGTTTATAGTCATCAATCAAGATACTGTAAATAGAGACAGTTCCCACAAACAGAGGGAAAAAAATCTCTGACCATTATCTTTCATGAATTCATTCTTTAATATCCATCAGAAATGTATTAAGTGTAGAAACACCATCAGCCAAAAACAACGTTAGCCAAGAATTCACACAGAAAAATACAAGGGAGAAGAAAGTTCAAAACAGGGACTTTGTGTGGTTAGATCTTTGTAGGTCTAAGATTTTCTATTCAGTGTGGTAATCTCAGAGATAAATTACAGACAGTTAGTCTAGACTTTGGTAGCAGTCAAAATAGGAACAGTTTCCTATTTGTTTTCATTTCTAAAATTATCTTTACAGTGATTTTGTTTTCACTGCATCTCCATTCACTACTCATCCAGCTCAAACACATAAACGTGAAAAAATAGAAAGTGTTTAAAAATTTAAAAAAAAAGTTTATTTGCAGTTTTTCTTTAGTAATCCATTTGGACTTAATGAATTGAAATTAAATTTCTCCAGTCAAGTACTCATTCCTTCTCCCGAGCCCTAATTATAATTAGAAATGAAACTCACCAAAGATATAAAGCATAAGACTTACCTGGTGATATATGAAACATTGTCACCTTACTCCATGAACAGGCAACATGTTAGATGTGCTCCAATAAAATATTTATAAGAAACATAAGCATATGAATACCAGTACTAAAATAGAGTCTGTAAAATAATTTATCTCCTGCAGGGGTGCCTGGGTGGCTCAGTGGGTTAAGTGACTGACTCTTAGTTTTGGCTCAGGTCATGATCTCATGATTTGTGAGTTTGAGCCCCACATCGGGGTTCGTGATAACAGCGTGGACCTTGCTTGGGATTCTCTTTCCCCCTCCCCTTCACGCTGTCTCTCTCAAAAAAAAAAATACATGTTAAAAAAATTTTATCTCCTGAAAATCATATTTAAAGGTTTATAAATTTATTTCTGCCAAAGACAAGTATGGTGGATGAGTGGAGAACATGTTACCCACCAATTTTGAGTTCTAGAAAACACTTTTAGATATCATATAGATAGCACACCTAGGATGTATAGTTTTTTTTTTTTTTCTAAAAGATTGTATGTGTACTAATAGCAAGTCTATTAGTTTCTGATTTATTTTCTGATTTATGATTCTAAGTTTTGTTGTCATTAGTAATTCACATGTTGACTTTTTTATTGTATGTACATGTGTAATCCAAGGACCAAGAAACCAGCTATACAATTATCAAATCTAAAGAGACAACTGTAACTGCAGAGGGCTTGAAGCCAGCTTCAGTATACGTCTTCCAAATTCGAGCACGCACAGCAGCAGGCTATGGTGTCTTCAGTCGAAGATTTGAGTTTGAAACCATCCCAGTGTGTAAGTCATTTTAATTACTGTCAACTCATGTCTCTGTAATGGTTACCAGAAAAGAGTCAGTAGATCAATATTCTCTCCGGGCATTCTGTCAGTCTCCTGGTCCTCTCTCTCCCAGGCATGACCCCTTCAGGTAGGAAGCATCTGTCATGCTATTATGGTAGGTTAGTAGGTTAACACATCGGTCCCTGCTCCTCATCACATTTAGTCTACTGGGAGATGAAACATCAGGAGATCCTTAAGAAATGTTTAAACCTTGCTTTTAAAGACTTTCCTTCCACGGCTGCCATACTTTATTGAATTATTGCCATTTATTTTTACTTGTTTTATTGAACAATGCTACCAGGCTTAGTCTTTCTATGAAAATTCTACAGGGAGCATTTGTTAGTATTAAGTTTGGCAAGAAAATAGTGCTCTCAGCAACCAATCTGATTGTTTTAAAAAATCAACATCTCTGGCAGCATCTCTGAGTGAAGGATCTAGAAATGTTTCTGGAAAACACTTCTTGCACCATTTTTTTTCAAATAAAATAGCATAAAACGTTTTTCTCTTTAATGTCAAACAATTGATTACTTGTCCTAGAGCACGCATTAAAAGTAGGATTAGAAGAAGACAATAAAAGTTTTTTTATGAAGAAAATAACACTAGGAGTAGTGTGAAATGTCAAATATGTGGGTGTATGTATTTTCATTTGGTGGGTCACAGTTAAGAATATTGGCTTTAGTGAGTCACCATTACTAAGTGAATACTATCTTATCATTCAGGTATGTTAAGACAAAATTATCTGAAAATCATTATCTTGAACATACACTTTAAAAAGACTTTTCCTTTTTTTATGACTATAATTTATTGTCAAATTGGCTTACATACAACACCCAGTGCTCATCCCAACAAGTGCCCTCCTCAATGCCCATCACCCATTTTCCCCTCTCCCCCACCCCGCATCCACCCTCAGTTTGTTCTCTGTATTTAAGAGTCTCTTGTGGTTTGCCTCCCTCCCTCTCTGTTTGTAACTATTTTTTCTCCTTCCCTTCCCCCATGGTCTTCTGTTAAGTTTCTCAAGATCCACATATGAATGAAAACATATCTGTCCTCTGACTGACTTATTTCACTCAGCATAATACCATCCAGTTCCATCCATGTTGCTGCAAATGGCATGATTCCATTCTTTTTTATTGTAAAAAGACTTTTCTAATTGGATACTTAATTCATAATAATGATGCATGATGTTATTCATTGATTAGTCTTTAAAATTTATAATATTTAATTTATATTATACATAGGTCATAAAATTTTTATGATGGGCTTTTCTTTTTCATGTATATTATCACATATGTCATTAATATAGTCCTAAAACCAAATGCAAACATAAACACAGGAATGCAAAAATCTTTATTTTAGAAAGACTATTTAAAATGAGGATTTGGGTGGAAAATCTTAAACTATTCTTTCTCAAGCTTTAGTTTCTATCTTATAACTGCATAGTATCCATTCTATTTTATTTTTGTTATGCATACAAATAAATATTTAAAATTGGCCCCATATATCATTCCTTTTCCCAACAACAATGTTAAAACACACCAGCAAATAAACCTAGCATGAATGAAACTATCCAGCCAATCAAGTTAGCTCTTTTTTCTGGTTTCTTTTAACATAAATTCTCTTGAAACTTTGAGACTATCACTGAACCTTTCTTAACTCCCACTCACCAAGATTTACCAACACTTTCATGCTTCTTTTATGATTTTTTCTCCAATTCATTTCTTCCTTTTATCCATTTCTTACCTACTTGATTCAAATCTGTATAACCAAATTGCTGAAATAAAGTTATTCTGTGTTTTAAATTATATTTTTATTAAGATAAATGTAGTTTCACATGAAGTTGTAGGGAATGATGCAGAGTGAACTCTTGTACAATTTTTTTAGTTTCTCCCAATGGTAACATTTTGCATAACTATAGCATAAGATCACAATCAGGATATTGACATTGATGCAATCCACCAATCTTACTCAACTTTCCTTGTACCCTTTTTTATGTGTGTATGATGTAGGCGTGTGTGTGTGTGTGTGTGTGTGCATTAAATTCGATACAATTTGGTCAGTTGTGTAGGTCTTTATATCTACCATCATGGTCAAGATACTTCACAGTGCCAACACCATAAAGTTCCTTCGGGTTGCCCTATTATAACTATACCAACTGCCTTTGGGAGCAGCTCCTATCCCATAACTAATCACTGACAACCACTAATTTCTAAACATTCATTTCTAAAATTTTGACATTTCAGAAATGTTCCATAAATGGAATCATACAGTATGCAACCTTTTAGTTTAGAATTGACTTTTTTCACTCAGTATAATTTCCTAGAGTCTGACACAGGGCTCGAACCCGCGAACCATGAGATCATGACCTGGGCTGAAGTCAGATGCTCAACTGACTGAGCCACCCAGGCACCCCAAAGCTGCACATTTTTTAAAAAATGAAAATGTATTATTGAAATTCTTCCTCATAGGCCCTTGATTTAATTATCTAATATACAAAACTATCTGATTTAAGTGAACGGTAGAGGAAAAAAGGTAAATGTGAATGTTTGTGATTTGGCATTATTAACAAAATATTTTCATAAAATGTATTAATCATTTGAAATTTTTAGTATGCCATTAAAAATATTTTATTGCAAGATAATATCCCATACCTAGGTGCATATTTTAATATATTGTTGGATTAGATCTTGTCAATTGTTAAAAATGAAGCATTTGACAGTACTAAGCACCAGTATTTTTTTTTCTCAAAATTAATAGTTTGGTTAGCCAGAATTTGCCCTGTTTTTATCCCTACCTCTGATTAATCATGCCCCCTTTCTCCAAAATGATATCTCAGAGTTCCCAAAATGGCCCATTGAGACCAGAAAGATTTGTTAGAATTTGTTTAAAAGGGCTTTTGAAGTCTAGATGGAGAATTTGGGAATTTTTTTATAGGTAGTAGGCATTTATTAAATTTTTGATCAGAGAAACATGATCAAAGTGATATTTTTGGATGTTTATGTGAACACATAGAAGGCAAAGGGAACCTTTATAAAACCAGTGAACAATAGTCCAGTAGATTTGAATCAAATAAGTGAGTGTTGGACAAAAGAAATATAGTTTGTGGGGAAAAAACAGAAGAAACACAAAAATGTTTGGTAATTAATGGCCAAGTAGGAGTTAAGAAAAATTCAGTGATAGTTAAAAGAAACCAGAAGAAAAGAGATCAAATTAGTCTGGTTTGTGGTTTGATTTATGGTGTTTATTTATTGATGTGTTTTTGTTAATGTCCTTGGGGTGGATGTGGTATAAAAGTGCTATTTGTATATGAAAATGAATGCAAATAAAAGGAAAGTAGTTTTTGTTTTTGTTTTTTTTAATAGGGTCATGCTTTGAAGTGAAGTAAAGTAAGAGTTGTAAATATAAATTTGGGACTCATGAGCTTAGAGTTAACTGATGTCATAAGCATAAAAGTACCCATAAGAGGTAGAGAGAAAAGGAAGCAGGAAGGGAGAAAGACAGAAAAAGATTAAAGAGTAAGGAGAGAAGTGTGGAGGATCAGGAGCATTCATCAGGAATTGTTCATGAAGAAGATGTAGGGAGAGAATGTGGAGCCAACGGAACTGACAAAGTAGTGCTACAGTGTGGCGGAAAAGGGGAAAAACGCCTCATCTGATGTTCTATAAACCAAGACGAAGCAGAGCCTCAAGGTTGAAGTTTATGTTCAACAAAGGCAAATACCTTATGATGCGTAGTAAAGTAAATGGAAGAGTACTCATTGTGTTTAGCAAGAATGTCATGCATAGAACTCAAAGGCAGAAGAAGATAAGTTGCAGAGGGAATTTAATAATGTTGGTTATCAGATAATAATAAATAATAAATAAATAAAAATAACAATACTGCTCTAGATAACAATCAAGGTGTTAAATAGGAAAGGATAATTCGATAAAGCAGAAGATAACAATATGTAAAAATAATATCTACTAATTATTTAAGGCTGTCAATAGTCGAAGCACTGTGCTAAATATTATCTCTAAACAGAATTATAATGATCCAGGAAAATTATTCCTGTTTGGAGATTAATGAAATGAGCCTTGATAAAGTTAAATACTTTGCTTTGGCCTATATCCCTAGTAAATGTTGGACCTGTTTTCAAATTTAAGTTGAACCAACATCAGTAAGTTTAGGTATAAGGATTTGTTTCCACTAAGAACAATTATCTATTCAGGCTTGGAGGTAGCAGACAAGTAGCCTATAATTGACTCCTGGATAAAAGATCTCCTGGAGGGAGACCTTTGAAGGACCAGGTCTTGGAAGAGATAGGAAGGATTCTAACATTGGAGTTAGGTGAAGCAAAGGAAACTACATAACCATCCAGTTGTATTTAACCATAGAGTTCAGACTTGATTGCTCTTTAATCTATACAGTTTAACATTATTGAAACATGAGAAATCGTAATAGATTAGTGTTTTGAGAAAATGAGGAAGACTCATTATGATGATTTTGTTAGGAAATTAAGAAGAGAGAATAAAAAATATTGGAACAGCAGGTTAGAGCCTAATAAAAATAACATTGAATGTATGTGGACCATGTCTGCATGATTTTTTCTAGAAACATTGCCTCTTGCCAAAAAGAAAATTAAAGAACCGAGAAAAGCAATGCTATAAGTAATCTGAGTTTAGAGACTAATAAAGCAAACCTTGGGGAAGGTTACTAGTGATAGTGGAGTAGCTTTGCCCTACGCGTTAATACTGCTCAGCAGTTTTAAATTCCCTACCACAGATCTCAATATCAGAGAATAAAGGAGAAAATCAAGATAAAGAACCATTGAACTGCAACTATTATTATCCAAGAAAAGGGAGGGTAAGAACATAGATTTAGACTGTCAATAAGAGTCTTTCTTGTACATGAACAAGCTACTAGTGATATTGGGTCTGAAGACTGGTCTAAAAGATCAAATTGTAGATCAAATGCAAGAAGTGGTCAGAGAGTAAGTCAATTTTGGTTTGAAAGAATCAAGGGAGAGGTGACAAGAATAGAAAGGGAAGTGTTTGGATGTCCAAAACTATTGGTGGGGCCAATAGCTGGTAAAGGGTTCTAGGAAGCAAAACAGGGAAATTATAGTTGTTATTACTCTTGACAACTTAAAATTTGTTAAGAAGGGTAACTAATGCCACTCTGAATTAATCAAAGTGATGATTTTGTTAAACAATAGCATGGTAGGTATCTTATTGAGGGTTTCTTGAGAATATTTGTAAAATTATTTTTGCTCTGTAGCATTCTTATTCTAACACAGTGCAGATATCAGCATGAAAGAAATATCTCCATACTTATTTAGGTACAACTACCTTAACAGGTCCGTATTCCTTTTATTATGGTAATTGTACAGTTAAAATATATAATATTTCATCTAAATCCATGTATTTAAAAAAAGATGATGTAAATGAATTTAATCTTACTGTAGACTTCTCAAAGTTCTAAGTGTATGTCTTGATATTTTTCAAAAAGGAGTCCTATATATAAAGTATACTCACGGATGATATTCTGCTAGAAATTAAGATTTTTAAAATTATATTCAGAATATGATATTAACTTCACTGAAGCCATAACCGCAATATTTTGGACTTCAACGTATGTCTATGGGAAAAAAACCCTGTCTGAGGTGTCAAGATTTTTCTCCTAGAAACAGCCACATGCAAACTCTAAAATGTCAAATCTCGGATACTTAGCACCTCCTGTTTAGAGTAAGGGGTTTGGTATTAAGGACTAAGTTTCATTTTATCTTGCAAACCTAAGATCCCTAGATAAATACTATGCAAACAATTACATTCATTTTTTATGATGACGAGGAAATAATCAGTGACTTAGTGATTCTTTCAAATTTCCATTTGGAGAGTAAATATTTTCTCCTAAAGATGTCTTTTCAATTACACACCATTGAGCAGAGATATTAGGGGGAAATCTCGGCCAAGTGTGGGTGAATTGTTTAAACCATGCATCGATTACCGACTATTAAGCAGCTCTTATTTGAATGCATATGATCTCTTTAACCGCGGGCTCCGTTTTCTGTGTCTTCTATCAGCAGTTGCAGCCTCCAGCGATCAAAGCCAGATTCCTATAATTGCTGTGTCTGTGACAGTGGGAGTCATTTTGTTGGCAGTGGTTATCGGCTTCCTCCTCAGTGGAAGGTAAGAGAGGAAGCTGTGATTTTGAACTTTTGCAGCTGATCTCTTCTTTACCTTGATCTGACCATTTGGCTGTTAAGCACATCCCAAAACAAATCAGACAAATATGTCAGTAGATAACCACAATATAAGAGATATTTTTAAGCCTTGCCTTGTCCATACGAGGGCTAACATTTAAGCACACAATTTCTCCCTTCCAGGTATGCTCTCTTCACAAGAGTGATTAATAACTTGGTATTATTGATTCTATCTTTAACCATATTTTTTCTGATACAGTTTTTTAAATCTGATTTTGTCTCAAAAATACTTATAGTCATTTCACTTTTAGTGTTAGGGAAGACCTATGCCTGTGCCTGGTAGATACATAAGAATAATACTAATAATTCTACTTAGCCAGGATTCTTTCCTAACAGGGTGATGGATATGAAGCAGACACTCTGGAAAACAGAGAAATAAACAACCCTTTTTAATGACTGCTTTTATTTTCAGCTTCTGGATGATTTCAGCCCGACTACATCAATCATAGTGTGTACGGATTCGCAGTGAATTGCACTGAATATTGTATCAATAGATACATTAACATGTGTGTTGCACATCTACATTCTTTATTGTGAACAAAAACAAGAGGTAGAGACCCAAGAAGAACTTCTGTAGAAAGTATTTCCTGACACTGAGCTGAGCATAATCAACCTTCAAAAAGATTTTTAAAATAACAAGCAAACTGGGGCGCCTGGGTGGCGCAGTCGGTTAAGCGTCCGACTTCAGCCAGGTCACGATCTCGCGGTCCTTGAGTTTGAGCCCCGCGTCAGGCTCTGGGCTGATGGCTCAGAGCCTGGAGCCTGTTTCCGATTCTGTATCTCCCCTCTCTCTGCCCCTCCCCCGGTCATGCTCTGTCTCTCTCTGTCCCAAAAATAAATAAACGTTGAAAAAAAAATAAAATAAAATAACAAGCAAATGAATCAAAGCATGAGCGCACTGTATCCCTACCACAAACATGTTTCCATTTTTCAGTAGGCCACTGTCAGAAGGGACATTCAGTAATTAGTGCCATCCATTTGAAAATGTGTTGGTGTTAGACTATTGCAGAAAACTTGATGAGAGTCTTCATGGAAATATTTAGACTTGCACAAATATGTGAAATTGTTATGTAAGGTCCAAAAAAAAAGGTCAGGAAATCAATATTCATATTAATTTTGTTACTGTTCTACTTACTTACTTTTGACTCTTCAGGACATATTCAACTCATAAATATACAGAATTGGGCACTTTTCAATATACTGCATATTATATTCTGAAAAGATTTATAACTATAGCCTTAAATTACAGTAATTTATTTTCATAAAACATTGTTGAATATATTCCTTTGAACATCCTTTCTTTTTGTATATGAAAATTCCTTTTCTTCTAGTTCCTGTTTATTTAAGAATGTTCAAAATTTTCTTAAGAATGTGTATAGAAATCCATCACTTATGTTTAATGCTAGAATAGCAGTGATGCACTTTTAGAATTTCTAGGTAGGAAGCAGTTTGTGTTCTTTTGAGGACAGCTAGCCTATTGGACCAGAAAGCTGGCTGGCTGGTACCCCACTGTTCGTTTTTCTCTGAAGTCACCTGGGGAGAATGCTCTGATGATGTCCCTGCTTCCTGGGAGATAAAAATGTTGTCATGAAAACTTGCTCAGGTTTTGGTCAAATAAGATAATTGTCTGGTAACTGTTAAGGAACCTTCCACGTGATATGAGTCTTTTCTATCTCAAAAGGGTAGATAACTATGATACAATTGCAGAGCTGGTTTGTAATATCATTTCTTTACTTCTGACTGAGATATGAGTTGGCTTCTTCATTTCCAATAAATCCGGAAGTGTTAGTTATAGTTAGGGACATGGGGATTATAAGAAGATGTTGTATTTGTTATGTCCACACTTAGAGGAAGTGAATAAAACAGAAGGAAAGATCAAGGTCTAGAGTCCAATAAGTCTGTGTGTTTGAGGGTTTATTAAAGGACAAATCAAATATATATAGAATATATCTTATTGTATACTTAGCCACAGTATATTTATTTAACCTAAGTATTATTAATGTGAATTTACTGATGACATTCAGCTATGGATTCTTGCTTACTTGTATGTGAATCAGCCACTATTCTCAAAAATTTTTCTTCCCCAACACACACACACACACACACACATACATATATACATATGTATACAGATACATATGTATCTGTAGCATTAGATGAAGTGTTTGAGAGAAGATTCAATTTACCCATTACTTGGTAACTGAAGGATAGCAATGCTCTAGTGTCCATGTGCACACACATGCACCACATAAATTCCATATGTACTTGGATTTGCTGCATGAGAATAATTAAATTTTAGTGTAATTTCTCAGTTGTACTAGAATCACAGCTACACCCAAGATACAAAGTTTAATTTTTAACAGAACTAAATCTGTGACTTGCTAAGATAATTTTTTGTATACATTGTCTTGTAGAAGTGCATTACTTTTTAAAAATAGCAATACCTTATGAATTTGTGCATCATGTATTCATATTAAATTTTTCTTAATGGTACTTCCTATACAGGGACTAGGAATTTCCAACTTAAGGGAAAACAAATTTTATCCCCCAAACTCTGAGATTTATATTTTTTTTACCAGCAATTTTTTTGCACGAAATTTTCATTACTTCATTTTTTGGAATGGATATTCTTGAATTTAAGGGGGCATTTGTCTTACGATAAAAACATATCTGGCCATTTGTATTTTTCATGTATAAGTTATTTTATGTTGTTTTACATAAGTATACTTATTCAAAAGCTAAATTAAATGATTCTTAAAGGTCTTTGTCTATCTCATTCAAGACAATGAGCTTCATAATTTTTGTCTGGACTAAGAAAACCATATCCATCTCATAGTCCCCAGTGTCCTGAATTAACTCAATAAAGATTTGTCAAATAAAGGAAAACATAAATGAAGAAATGTGGCCAAAACCTAATAATATGTGGGAGATTATTTATGAATACTGACAAATTATTGAAAAAAAAACTGTTCTAAGAATGGTCTGAAGACATTGAATTATATATGTTTCTCCCTCCTGTCTTTGCCAAAATATGACTGATAAACATCCACGAAAATATGACGACTTTATTCTCTCACTCTGAACTTTTTTTTGTCACTTTTTAACCTCTTGACTATATTAAAAACCAGATATTTGCTCCTAGGTAGAATGTCTTTTAATTGCAAATAATTTGACTCCTCAGTGGTGATAAAGTTGAATTAATTTTTATATATTGAAAAAATATTAATATCACTTGAATGTAATATATATTGGAAATTTATATCGTTTGGACCCTGGAGAAAGTATGTCTTGAAGACACATATTCACTGATGATTTGTATTTCTATTCAGACCAGATCAAAAAAAATGAGGATTATAACATATTGAATACTATGGGACTAATCTACTTCAAAGAAAAAATTATCTTTTTTATTCTAAAATAAATTTAAAGATAAAACATAAATCAAATATAGAGACTTTCTAATCTTTTTAGGCTAAAATTGATTACACCGAAACCTCTTGGAGTCTTTCTACTTAGATAGAGTTTAAAATAATATAGGCAAATATCCATCTTGAAGGAAAAAGTTCCATTTAAAAAAACAGAAAGAATTATAACACCTTAGGATTCTATCAATCTTAGAATTTGTGTGATCTTCCTGTTTAAAGGTGCTAAATATTCCATAGAGCATTTTCTGCAGGGTTTAGATTCTCGTTTTTACTTTTTTCACCATTAATTTTAAATGGATTTTTTATTGCAGTACAAAACAATTGACATGTCCTTAGCAAACTATGAGCTAATTACCCTAGAATGGATATAAATTAAACCTCCTGATATGCACAGCATGTTGTAATTGTTTTTTAATCTTTCTCTTTTATCAGTAATGACAATGCACATTGATAACTTTCTTATTATATACTAAGTTTATTGAGTTTTTCCCCTTATATATACTACTTTATAGATATAAATTATTTTTTTTCAACGTTTTTTATTTTTTTTTTATTTTTGGGACAGAGAGAGACAGAGCATGAACGGGGGAGGGGCAGAGAGAGAGGGAGACACAGAATCGGAAACAGGCTCCAGGCTCTGAGCCATCAGCCCAGAGCCTGATGTGGGGCTCGAACTCACAGACCGCGAGATCGTGACCTGGCTGAAGTCGGACGCTTAACCGACTGCGCCACCCAGGCGCCCCTAGATATAAATTATTTAATGAACAAACTTTTCATCACTGATTGTCATCTCCACACTTCCAGTTACATGTTTGAGAAAGTCTTTTACAGTGTCCTTCTTCTATCTTCCTTTCCTTTAAAGATGATCTTGATTATATTAAGTTACTTTTTTTCCACCATCTCCATTTCAAGCTTGAGGCCTAATTCTTGATTACTGGATACTTCTTAACCTGATATAAAGCTTAAATTAACAGGACCTACTGGTACTGAACATATAAAGGAAAACATCTTTCAGTGTAGAGAAACTATTTCTTCTTTGAACCTTGGTCAACATAGACAACCTGGTTTTAAACAATATATTTTAATACTTTGTTTCTGATCCCATATTTATTACACACTCATGAATTTATTTTTTTAAGAAAATTGCAGAGATTTGATTTTTATTTCAATCAATGCCACATGTATGCTCAGGAGTCAAAGATACAAACATTATATACATGCACTCCCACACATTTCCACTTATTTTTGCATGTAAGTACAAAGAAGTTAAATCTGTTTACCAGTTTTAAAAATGGAAAACAAAATAAAAAACCTATGGGGTAGAAGAAAAGGTAGAAGGATTTCCTCAAGCTGCTTAACCTTGGATGTGATTTTAAGATTACTAATGTATGACTTTAATACTATGATGCTCCTGAGATTATAAATTGAGTCTGAGTCACGGCTTGTTGTAAAAATGATTATTTTCTCAGCGAGAGATCTCCCCTTGTTTGTCCTGTTCGTATTCAAATCCTGTAGCTCCATGTATGACCGCTAACTCTTATTTCTCTCTTTGTTTATTAAACAATTGGAACTCAATTGACTTGAAATGTCTCATAGTTTTCTGAGGCAAAAATTCTTCAGTGGATAGTGTACTTGAAGGCTAACCTATCAAAATTAAGATACTGAGACCATGTTAGAAATTTCAAGGAAAAAAAAAAAACTAGTAGATTTAGGTAAGATGTTGCTTCAGGGTTTTTTGGGTTTTTTTTTTTTTTTTACTTAAAAATACTATTAAAATTTAGCCTTTTGTAAATTGGTTCAAATCTCTTAATGTATAACACGTTGTAAATGACATATTCTTCAGATATTACAAACATTTATTGAACATCTGTTGCACATCAAACACCAAGATAAGTCCAGGCATGTGAAATAAGAAGATAATGTTCTTTTCTCAAAGTGTTTCCACTTTAATTTCGTGGTCAGATCAATGGACAGAATTTCATAAACAGAATTACAACAGCTATGGATAAAAAAGAGGGTTTAAATTAGAATCCTCCTAAATGGTAACTTTTTTTTTTCTTTGTACCACAATGGTGATTTGATTCATTAACTAAAAAAAAAAAAAAAAAAAAAAAATGAGTTCTTATTACATGCTGTCACATTTCTTATGTTAGGAAAAACAATGGTTAAGAAAAACAGTGGTTTTGATGGTAAAATCCACTGGACTTAGAAACTTTCCTTCAAACTTATTTGGAGTCAAAATAAAAAAAAATATGCAGGCATTTTGAGTGTAATTTAATTCAGACAAGTGCCAGAGCTCTGCCTACTTTTGATATCAAAGCATAAAGCTTCCTAAGTGAGTGATTTTTAAAGGGCATGAAGTATTATAAAACCTTCAGAGAAGCCTCTTTGCCTAATGGAATAACACAGTAATAATGTTGGTAATAATAAGTACAATAAGGTCTAGCATGAATTACATACTACCTACTAGGCATTGTTCCAAGGGTTGTACGTGTAATATTTCACACAACTATGTCTCAGTATTAGTTCTACCTTCAATTTATGCTTGATAAAATTATCTTCTTTCAGTTTCTTGACCATTGTAAAAATGGTGCAGGCTTGAGGCTTTTGCACTGGCTCTTCCTGTGGCCTAGAGTTCCCTTGCCCCAGAGAAGCACGTGGCTTCCTCCAGCTTTCAAGTCTTTACAAAATCCCATCCTCTCAATCGAGCTAACTAAAATCATAGCCCATGATTCCTTCTGCTGCATATCAGATCTCTCTTACCTTGATTTGACTCTTCATGACACTTAATTGCTATTATATTACTAAAAGTATATTTCTTGTGTTAATTTTTTGTCTAAAGATCCAAGATGGCAGAGATCCTTATCCATGGGTTATTTTTTTTTCCTTCTGAGAAAATGTCTAGAACATAAATTACTATATACAGTTAGTTAGTGGGGGCCTGGGGCTTGAATGCAGCTCTTAGGACTTAGTTCTTCATTAGACAGCTTCCCCCATGACTTGTAAAGCATTAAACTGTATGATTTTAGTGAAACTCTGAATTCTTGTATACAAAGTCACTAATTCTCTATTGCCAAAAATAATGGTATTAATTAACGTTTAAAACCTTTCCACACTGATCAGCAATATATAATTCTATTTATTTATTTACTTACTTATTTACTTATTTATCTTGAGAGAGAGAGAGACAGACAGAGCAGGGGAGGGGCAGAGAGAGAGGGAGAGAGAGAATCCCAAGTAGGCTCCACCCTGTCAGCACAGAGACCAACCTGGGACTTGAACTTACATACCATGAGATCATGACCTGAGCCTAAATCAAGAGTAGGAAGCTTAACTGAATGAGCCACCCAAGTGCCCCTAAACTGGTCAGTAATATAAATAAAACACCTTTTAGAAATTAATGCCAGTGATTTCTTGACACTAAGGTAAATAAATAATATATTGGATTTTAATGAATTATTCACCAGTCCTTCACTGGAAAATTGTACAGATAAGTTATTTATTCTAGAATCAACACATTAAATATCACCAACTTTATGACCATTCCTCATTTTGTGAAAACTGATTAATTTTGCCTCTGTGTTTCCTCAAAACTGTTTTTTTTTTCCCAACTGAAGTACTTTTAGCTCATCATTCTATATATGTCTCCTCTGATAGATATGTGCTCATCATGAATAAACAGATTATAGTGTAGATTCTCAGTGAATGCCCAGTGATCTCATTATTGGAGGAATGAAGTTGGAGTTCGGGATTCCTGAAAATACCTTCCAGCATTACCACTATGTTTTTTTTTTGACCTAGACTCCTTTGCTTGCATATGACAGAAGCCAAATTCAAAGTGACTTATTCTAAAAGACAATTATAGATCATATAGGTGAAACATTCCAGAGATGTATAAAAAAAAAAAAAAAACCCAAATCCAAAGTACAGACACTTATTGATCTAGGTACTAAGATACTGTCTGCTATGCAATATGGAGGCACATGATTGAAGAGTGCTATGGCACAAATGTGATATTTAAAACCACTCATCAAAATGAGGTTATTTGGATGGAGCCCATCAACACTGACACTGAGAGTGGAAGAGAAAGATCTGGTGAAAGCAGACTGAGGAGTGGCCCTTGAGATGGCAGGAGACCAGACAGTTATTGGATCACTGAAGAAGGAATGGTCGCTGTGTTGACCCCAGCTCTGACTTTAGAGTTCTTGCCTTTCACTCTCAGAGCCCATATGGTACAGGTTCTGACAGGAACCTAAAACCCAGCTCCACAGACTTAAGTCAATTGATAACACTTGAGACCTTAACTAAGAAGAGGATGGAGAGGTTACACTGTATGACCCAGCACGGTAGGAGCTCACACCTGAATCTGCAGACAGGGCCAGTCTCATACACAGCATAAGAACTGAAAATGTGGAAAGAGGCTCTCGCTCTGTGCCTTTTTCTTATGCTGCATTTCATTTCTCAGTATTTAAACCTTACCCACATGTCAAGATCTACATTCAGCATCATGTTCTATCACAAAATCTTCCTTAATTCTCTTAGCCAAAGCCTTTTTCCTTCCAATGAAGTCTCAGAACAATATATCAGTAGTTCTCATGAAATTTAACACTTTCAACTGCAAATTATAGTATATTGAGTAAACATCTTTCTTCTTCAGTAAGTGAAAGATAAAAGATAAAGATTTCTGTGTCTCTCCACATAACCTACCTCATAAATTATTGAATTAAGGATAAACCGTACATCAGTCTCCATTTGAAGTGCGTTGTCTCGTTTTTTCCTATTAATGTTGATAGTTTGGAAAATAAAAACTGTTACCAACACTGATAAGAGTGTAATAGAATACCTAACACATAAATGTGCTTTCTTCCTGATACTGAAATTTTTGCGCTATCACAAAATAAATGCAGTGATTTCAAAGAAGTATTACATAGGAAGAAGAAGTTTTCACTAGCTTATATTATTCATTCGACATCTGGGCATCCAGATGCCAGAATGATGATACACCTGGTAGCATCAAGTGGCGATAGTTTTTATTAATAATAATGTAGGTCAACAGGTTTGATTTCTCTCCTGATTCTCTTCAGATTATGAGTATCATGAATATGTTAGTATATTTAGCGTTTCTAACATCATTACGATTATGTAGTTTCAGAACTTGGTACGTTTTGGTAAGAAAAATATTGTGTGGAAATATTTTGTCTCATTCTATCCTAATTTAAAATAATGATAAATAGCCAAATATTTATAATCACACATGTAAATACTGATTTTAGGAAAGCTCTCATTAAAAGCAAATCTCAGTGGCTTATGAATTAGCAGATGTGACTTTATGAAACTGTAATAAATCCAGGCATGTGTATTGATTTAATATCTGAGAGTTGTTATTCCTTCTATTTTCTCATGATTACACACTTTTTTCTTCAAAGGCTCTGAATCAAAGATAATTAGAGAGAAGATCATAATTTATTAATAACTGACAAATGGGGATCAGGACACAGTAGTGCCAGAAAGACGAGGAGCATAGCAACAACTAATTGCCCACTGTGGGAAGTAAATCGTCCTAGGAAACTGAACCCAAGAGAGTTACTGGTTCAATTGCTCAACATTATTGAATATCCCACCTGCGACTTCTCACAGATCAAACACGTAAACATCACGGCAACTCTCAGGAAGTTATATTGAGGCAAACATTTTGGAGGAAAAATTCTATGACACGGAGATAAGTTAATATCATTGATTTGCAAAAAAATAAATATTATTATAGCAAAGAATCTAAAGACTCAGATTTCATCAAGTATGAAGCATAGAGCAGGTCAAAAGCCTAATACAAGAGAGCAAAATACACTTTTTGTCTGAAGCTCTATTTGCCCAAAAGCTCTATTTCTGTAAAATGTGAAAGAGAAAATGCTAGCATGCCAGCAGACACTATGCTCTGACAGAGGACTCTGCTAGGTTTCTGGGAATCTTACTACATCTCTCAGAGCCCACACAGGCTCTCACAGGAACCTGATATCCAGCTCTACAGAGAAAAATCAATAGCACTACGCTATGCCAAAGGGTAGCCCATCTATTCAACAAAACCCCGTTAATTTCCTGAGCCATGTCTAGGAATATATCCATCGCTGAAAAATGAAGCAAATGGCAGTAAAATGTTCCAAATGATTTTAAACTCCAGCTAAAAACCCCATTTGTTTAAGATCTGTGCTCTTTTTAAAAACTTCCATAAACCTGCAAAGAAAGAAATGTTTCTAATGGATTAGCAACTCAATTTCAAACAGCTGCATTCTTTATTGTGCCATGTAGAGGAATTGACTTCAAATATATCTGATGTCTGTGGTAGTTTTAGTGCTACAAAACATATTATATCCTAATTATTTTGCTTACCAAAATTCTTTTTACTATCGCTCACTCCTTGCTTCTCATTATTTCCTACTCTCCTGACTTTTTAATCTCACAGAAAACTGGCATACTCCCCTGTGGTGGGTCTTCGGCATGCATTTGCTCTGAATAGTCTACATGCATTACTCCGCTCTCTTGAAGCCATCAATACTGCATAACATCCGCGAATTGTAATGATTATTTGGGGCTTTTGTTCTTTAAATCCCTGTTTTATTTGTTTATTTTTTTAAATGACCCGTTATCTTTTCTTCCCATTCTTATGGTCTGGCATTGGGTTCCACATCTCTATCATGGTCATTGTTGAGTTCTCTTGAGCCAAGTTAGATCGAAAGGCCAGAAAGATGGTTGAAGTTTATTGTAGGTTGTTTGTTTGTTTGCTTGCTTTTTGCCTGCTCTTCACACTGCCACTTCCATCTTGAAAGACAAGATATCAAGTGGGGAAAGTGGGACCTCTTTGTGGTGTTTAGTGAAGGAAAGACTGTCTGTTTTTTAGGTGTTCTTAGGATGGTCTTACACCAACATTATCATTCGTCTTCAGTGTCTCTCCAGGCTGAAGCTTTCATAGGATTCAAAAATTCTCTCGAATCTCGCAAGCCCCTCTTCTCCACCTCCAAGAGCTCTCCATACCTCTGGCATTGAGTGACCCTAGTGCCACTTGGACACTTCTATGCCTATTTCATTGATTTTCCTGAAAGAAATGTGCTAGGCATTGGTTTAAACTGATTATACCCATAGGTGATATATAAATAGTGCCCACGTTAAAAAAAACGAATCTGAGTTTCAGTTGAAGTCATGTAATTTTGCTTGTTTATTACTTTACTCATTTAATACTTTGATTGATACTTTCACTATTTCGTACAAAGAGGTATCTGGCACAGATATGGAGAAATAGTACACAAAAGAATGTAAAGTAAACAGAACATCCAATCACAGAGCAAATATTTAAACAAACATGTTTAAAAATATGTAGAAATATAAAATTAAGCGAAATATTTTCTGTTAATATTATTTTTCCTAGATACACTAGAATCTTACTATAAATCCCCACTGCTAAAGTTGTTTGTGACATCATATATGCCAGTAACACATGCTACTTTTTTAAGGATACCAAGTTCAGCATAAATATTTTAACAGTGTAGATATTAAATCTGTAGAATTATTCTGGTTTTCTTAATTTTCTACAAGTATAATTACCAGGAAAAAGCCAATCTACAGGTTCAATCATCCTCAGGAAAATGTTAAGGTGAAATTGAGCCACCCAAAATGACTAATTTCTGTCCCATCGTGAAAAAGATGATGTAAAAATCTAACAAGTTATCATCAAATCAGCATGAATTTAATATGTACATGATAAGTAATGTTGAACTTTGATTATACATAAATTTTGATGAGACAAATATATGATAAACCAGAATTTTACACTTGTATGATGTTTTCTAGTACATGAGGACCTCTTGATGATTTATTTTGATGTCAATATCTGACTCTTTCTGATCTAGTCCTATTCCAGCTCTTTCATGTGTACATATTGTGGTCTGCTAGATTTACCTCTTCTCTAGTCATTTGGAATGTCATGGCCAAGATAAACCCAGCATTTCTTGGAATCTGAAAAAACTATAATTAATCATTTCAATGCTAGTATAATTAATGCATTTCAGTGCTAGTACATACTCTCCAGCTCCAATAGGAAAGTAGCTACTTTTTTTTATAGTTTTATAATACAGTAATTATAGATCATTTTTACTCCAAATGTTTGTATTTTTTCATCATTTGAAAATTAATTTAAACCTTATGGTTGCTGGATGTTAACCAATGGCATATTAGTTTTTATTTATTACTTATTTTTTTAATTGAAGTATAATTGACATGCAATATTATACTAGTTTCAGATGCAGGACATAGTGTTTCAACAATTATATGCAGTATGAAATATCCATCCTGGTAAATCTAGTTATCATCTGTCACCATACAAATCTATTACAATATTATTGACTACATTTTTTATGCTGTGCTTTTTGTCCCCATGACATTTACTTTATGACTGGATGTTTGTACCTTTTAATCTCCTGCATCTATTTCATCATCCCCAGCCCTCCTCCCCTCTGGCATTTTGAATTCCAAATAGATGTCTATTTTACCACCTAATATTTTTCTGCCCAAGTTCTGAGGCTTGTAAATGTTCATTCCAGAAATTGAAATGGAAGGTCCTTCTGAACATCTCATCTCTCTGGTTGGAACCTGTGTAGTTTGGGTCCTTTGTTTCTATCAGTTCCCAAAGCCAGGGTGACTGGAACCAGTTGCTATGTCTCCAACCCTTTGAAAACACTCTACTCTAAGGGAACTCCTAAATAACCTGATTTGGAAGTCTATCAGGGGATCGTCTCAGTACATCATATGTCCTGAAGTGACTATCACTGTCAATCCTGCTTCCTTCCATCTGCTCACCCACTGTATGATAATTCCTTAGACCTCAAATATGCCAATTGCTGGGCTGCTTTAGCAATGCTCCAACATATCTTTGACTTTAGATTAATGGCCATTTCCTTACATGAACGTCCTGATTTTTTTGACCTTACCAAGATCTCTTGCTGCCAGCCTTTTCTATACATTTCAGTCTACTTTTTACACTGTGTGTTAGTTAGTTGGCATGGTTACAATGATTGTCCTAATTTCTTACTAGCTGGTATTTTATTTATGCTTGCATTTCTTAATTTTCTGATTAAAAATTATATAAAATATGCAAGACAAAATGCAGGAGGAAAATTAATCATATTTATCCACCAGAGGCAATCAATATTCATGTTTGGCCATACATACTTAAGATCTTTACATATGTATAGTTAAGTTCATAATTTATAATTTTATTTTCTGTTTTTCTTTGACGTAACATCATCATATAAAGTTTTCCTGTGTAAATTTTAAAAGCAAAATTTAGGAAGTCTTTGATATTCTAATGTCTAACTTTTCCCATATGCTGTCCCTTTGGTTTTGTTTGTTTCTTTTCTTCTGTTGTCATTGTTATGAGGGAGAGGGGTTGCTATTTCAATCTTTAATGTCCTTAGAACATATTTGTATAGTTCAATGTAAGGATAGTGAATACGAATATTTTTAAGATTGTTGATACAAATTGACAAATGTATCAAATGACAAATGACAAATTGTAAATCATTGCATGAATTACCATTCCCCCAACAGTGTATGACACTACCTAATGGGTCACAAACTAGCCAGTCTGTTAATTTAATAGAAGAAAAATATTCTGTATTTTTAATTGCATTTCTTTTTTTATTTTTGAAATTTAATAGGCTTCTTAATATATATGCAATAACTGTACTCATTAGTTATTTTATTACATGTTTTATAAATTACATATGCATGCTCTTTACCCACTTGGACTAGTGGAATCTTAGTTCTTTGTATACTAAAGACACATCATTAGAAGTGTCAAGATTTGTTTACTTTTTAGTACCATTTGTTTTGCATGTGATACAGTTGTTAATTGTACCTTTTGGGTAATCTAAATTGTTATTTTCTACAAATTTATATAAGTGTAAGCACTGTTTATCACTCTCTCCCAAAATTGTTTTAGGTCTTCACCTGTAGTATATACTAAGTAAGTGTCTATATAGATATTCTTTTATCTATACTGCCTCTGGGCTAGCAAAACATTCTAATCTAATTTGGTCCAGGATCATGTTAGTTTAAATATAATTTTAAAATGTGTTTCATTGTTTGGTCAAGCAAATATCTGTTGGGATATCACATATGGTCATAATTACAAATATTTTATATAAGTACTCTTATGGGTCCATACATTGATATACAATTGTATGTATAAAAAACAATTGCAATCATAATTGACCATTGTTATATATATGTGTGTATATTAAAATAGTTAGCATTTATTACCATTATATTCAATTTTTTTGAAAACTTTTTAAATGTTTAATTATTTTCAGAGAAAGACAGATAGCCTGTGCAAGCAGGAGAGGGGCAAAGAGAGAGGGAGAGAATCCTAAGCAGCCTCTGTGCTGTCACCTCAGAGCCTGCTATGGGCTTGATCTCATGAATTGTGACATCATGACCTGAGCTGAAATCAGAGTCAGAGGCTTAACCAAATGAGTCACCGTGGCATGCCCATATTCAAGTTTTAAAACTTATGGCAACTTCTGTAATATATGATTTCAATGTTACTGACCCGTATGAATAGAAAACAAAATGTGCTTACATGGAATTTGAATAGTTTTATGTGAAAATGAACACTTAGTTTCTTGTTAAATCAATCTCATAATTAATTCAGTTCTCATGTTTATCACAAAATAAACACAGTTCTTATATTTTGATAATTTGAGTATACTTCCACAATCACTTTAATTATTTGAGTGTGAAACAATTAAATTTAAACATTAGTCCTTCTAACTCCTCTACCTTATAAATTTAATGCTGCTGTAAATGATTCAACTCTGAAAAAAAATTCAACAGCCATAATGGAGGGAGCTAAATAGGTCAGAACTTACATAGTGGCTTATTTCTTTGATTAATATCTTCTTTTTTGACCCACTCATTTTTAATTGAAATTATTCTACATTAAGACAAATGGCTGTTTAAAACAAATGTTACTATGCTTAAAATATTTTTTTAAGCTGGCAAAATTAGCATCACTTTTTTGCAACTTTATCCGTTCTTAGTTTTTCCTCTCTACTTCTCTCAAAATAAATTAAAACCTAAAGTAGCTAAGCACAAGCAGGTTAGTCATAAGAGTCATATACTCTTCTCAAAGAGGCTTTACAGATAGACCTGTTTCAACAATGAAATGACTGGGAGGGAAAAGCTCAGTGGAAGGAGCTCACAGTATCTTTCGGCTTCTATAAATGGAGGTAATTGATGTTTGCCCAGTGACGGCATCATCCTGTAGGAGAAAGCAACATGATTCAGTATTTTGTGTATCAACATTATTATTGTGCCAGAACAGAACTAAGATGCCAGTTGATTGTGAGGATAAATCTATGCAATTTTCCTGTATTGAACTAGTAAAGTTATCTCATCTGTGGAAATAAACAAAAAAAAAAGCCCAAATGAGAACAAGCAAAGGCTATTTATTAAGAAGTTGCTATAGCAAGGGAATCAGCCACCATCACTTGCATCTGGCAGAAACCCAACGGCAGGCAGTGGAGTGTAAAACTTTAAAATGAAGAGAAGGGAAGGCTTCAGTTTTTCCCTGTTTGGAGGCTATTGGCATGGGATAGCTGGAGGTGGGCTAACTAGAAGCGGAACATCCTGTGGGATTGCTTGTGGGGGCATGTTTGGTGTCTTCTACTTAGAATGGACAAAAGTTAGTGAAGCTGGCATTTATTGATAAAGTCTGACTAATTGACCACTCAGGTCAGTTGCTACAGAGCTTGTGGTTTGGCCTTCTAGACTGGTTGCTGCAGGTCTGGCATCAGAGTTCTGTTTGGTTTTTTTGTTTTTTGTTTTTTGTTTTTTTTTGGTCTAACCATTGTCCCTTTGTACATTCAGTCTCTCACTTACACATTTTACTAAATAGTAGTACAGGTCTTTTTATAAGCTGAGTGTTCAACAATGAAGAAAAATTAAAAAGGAGTGAAAAATTTAAGGAGTGCAGCCATGAATATACTGTGAATTGCTTTTAGTAAGTGATCAGATAAATAACTATTTAAAATCAGTAACACTTTGAATTTTATAGGTTAATGAAAGAAACCATGTACTTTTGCAGTGAGAGGATAGAAAATGTTTAAGAAGAATTTTGTTTTATCAGACAAGTTAAGAAATGATATGTCTTTCCAATGCCAGAAAACAGGGATATAGGAAAGAAAAAAAAAAGAGGGGGGGAGTGAAATTGAGACAAAGGTGAAAAAAATTTTTTTTTGCATTTTTAGTGGTTCTTAATATCAAACTTTTCCTTTCCCTACCTGTTTGCTGATTTTTGAGGTCAGATGTCAAAATTTATAGTTTGTCCCCTACCTATGCAATGCATACCAGGTTCTATTTCCTATTTGCTACTTGATGAGAAAGTTGAGTTTTCAGCAGATTATATATAACTGGACTGATTGAGAGTTTGTCTATCAAATGCACAGCAAGCCAATAAAGAGTGACACCAAGCTTCTGCAGTGAAAAAAGGTGATTTATTGGTGTGGTACTACATAGGAGAATAGGAACCTTGTCCTTAAAAGTCTCACACTCCCTGATGGCTTGCAAGTGAGGATTTTAGGGGCAAAATTTGGGGCAGGGGTCTTTCGAAAAGGTGGACACCATTTACCAGAAGTCCAGGAGGTCATGTTAACAGGTGTTCTGGCCACACTTCTGCTTGCCAGAGGTCTTTTCCATATCAAGAGACTTGAAATCAAAGAAAGGAAAGAAAGAAAGAAAGAAAGAAAGAAAGAAAGAAAGAAAGAAAGAAAGAAAATATTTATTCTTCCTGTTAGAGACTTCATTATATATTATATTATATATTATATATTATATATTATATATTATATATTATATATTTATTATATATCATTATATATTATATATCATTATATATCACTATATATATCATTATCATTATATATATCATTATCTATATCTCTATCTCTCTTTAGGATAGTGCTGATTAACTACTTATCCTACACTTTCTTTGAATAATAAGCAAGCATTCCTTTCCCTTGAGCCTCAGCCTACATGTTCTTTAGCCATTTGGGCCATGCCTAGGGTGATATGATTTATAATGTACATTTTTCCATCTGACAAGAGCTGACAAGATGGATACCGGCTTCAAAATTAAAACCAAAACATCACAGATAGTTGATAAAAGTATGTAGCCCAAATATAGTAAAAAGACATTACTGTTTTATTGACCATATCTAAATTATAGCTTACATATATATATATATATATATATATATATATATATTTCTACATATGTTCATGTATATGTAAATACATATGTCATATATAAATGTATACACATAAGTGTACAACAATATAGTAGGGACATCTAATCTTCAAATTTGAGTAATATAAAAACATTTAAGCGATGTATCAAAAGATGAAATGTGATTTTTCTGTTCAAAATATCGCACCTTTTGCATAAGTGCTTGATTGATCCTGTAACCTCTTTTTGTTATGGCTCACCAAAGTAGATTTGTCTGACCTTGGTGACCTGTAGGGTTTGCTTTTTTAATGGGATTTGAGTCTTTGATATGCTTCCTACTTTCATAGCATGGGCAGTTGAATAGTCACACATGTCATTTCAATGTAACGGTTAGTATTGTATTTTTAACAATTGGTACAAGAATAAATAGAGGGTATGGTTATTTTCTCCTTGATGAATACAGAAGTATTGTTACAGAAATGGTAAATTTAAGCTGGACCTGAAGGATGAAGAGGAGTTTTGAGTTTGTTGATAGTGAGCATTAAGGAAGGCATATAAGAATGAATGCACATAGCGTGTTCAGTTTACTGTGACTCCCTAGACATCTACAAGGCCTTCACAGCCTCTACCTGTGACCCTCCCTATCCTGATCTCCATTCTTCCTGCTTCATTAAAGGCATGAGCTTTCTTTTATACAAATATGATATATATGTCTATGTAACATGTAAAATTATGTAACTAAATATAGATGTGGTTCTGGTTTACTCCAGTTCAGTAACAGTTCAAAGAAAATCTTTTATATCAAGATATCCACTTCTTGTAAGCTCTTCTGACAAATCTGTGGCAAAACTGAGTTTGCTTTCATATAACTATATGTAAGTCTGTGGTCCAATAGACACAAGGGAGAAATAGAGAAGCTGAATACAGATAATTTTATAGTGTTGCTATTTTTGAGATATTATGACTACTATTTAATCCAAGTAGCTAATATAGAAATATAGAAGTTCAAAAGAATCTGTCGTTAAACATTAAACTTAACAATTAAACGTGTAAGGATAAATGTTAGGGAAAAAAAAACTTGTGGTTTAAAAAGGTAGAGAATACAATGAAATTTACAGTTGCTTAACAAACCAGTCTTCATGGTTTACATGGTTGTATGGTTACAGATTTCTGGAGAATTATTTAAAGTACTTACCAGAGAACAAATTGTTTTTAGGCATCTCTAGACACTTCAGAAGTTTTTATTAACAGCAGACCATTAATATGCTAATTAAAAACCTTTCCTTTTGTATTCATTAGGCAAATTCCCCCAAGACTATTATAAGACACAACATTCAATATAAGAAGTATTTATTGAGTACCTATTGGATCAGCGGTGTCAATCTGGAGGAAATTTAGAATCCACTGACAGCTTTTGAAAAATAATGATACCTGGGTCCCACAACCAAGCTACAATATTTTGACTTAATTGTTCTAGGGTGAGGCCTGGGCATTGGTTTTTGTTTGTTAGTTGGTTTAAATATCACCTGTTGCTCTAATCTGTGGCTAGGTATAGAATTATTGCATAATGTGGTTTCAAAGTTGTTTTTATATAATTTCTTATTCTTAAAGCACAGCACATAGATTGTTAGTAAATGTTTGCTAATAAGGAGAATTATTGTGTCCACTCTTGCAGCAAAAAAATTTACAAAGGTGGTTAATATTTGGTAAAATTCATTTTGATTTCCTAAATATATCCTGGAATAAGCAGACTGAATCTAACATGTTCAATAACATTTTCTATTTGCATCAGTGGCTTTACCTGTGGCATTCATGGAAAAAGAACCTGTTTTGTAATGATATTTGGCCTATGAGAATGATTAAAAGAAATATAGAAATCTTAATTAAAATATACCTTGGGAAAATAGATCAACTGAAATGTTGTCTAAAGATAACTCACATCAAGCTTTCCTTCTAGGTCCTAATAGTCATTTTCAGAGAAAGAAATAAAAAGAGTTCCTGATTCCAAAGTTAAAGTCAGTAGGTTTTTGTTTGTTTGCTTTTGTGACTTTTATCCTTGAGGGATGGCTGCATATGGCACATTTAGATTGGTAGAGTTTGGCGATTTGTCTTTATTTTATAAATCTTTGACGTATGTATAATTATGTAAACTTTACCTTAGTCACTTATATGATTTTATCTCTATTTTATACGTGTCTTTGACTAATTGACTAATAGTAGAGTTTGGGTCATTGAGTAATGTTATGGCACCTATCCTTTAATACTTTGGAACAGAATTTGCTATATTTTGCTACAGTAAGGGCTTGACCCATATGGAGGCATTTTAAATGTGGTATGTAATTTATTGTGAATTAATTGATCAGATTTTTTTTAACCTGTTAACAGGCTATTTGTGGAGAAAGAAAGAAAGGTTATAGCAGGGTTCTCCACAAAAACTTTTAAGTTTTAAGATGAGTAGCCAGTTGAAGAGAAACATAGGACAAGGTCTGGAAGAGTCCTAAGTGCAAAAGCTTCTAGCCCATGGAGTCGAGGTAAATCACCCTCCTAGTACATGGATGTGTTCAGCAAATGAGAAGCTCTCTGGACTCTGGACTTGGGATTTCTATGGAGGCTTCATGATGTAGGCATGATTGATCACTAACTCCTTTTCTAGCCCTTTTCCCCTCTCTGGAGAGTGAGGGGTGTAACTGAAAATTCCATACTTCTAACTATTTTTAATTTTTTTCTGAGAGAGAGAGAAAGCACCTGTGTGTGAGCAGCAGAGAGGGGTGGAGAGAGAGAGAGAAAGAGAGACAGAGAATCTGAACCAGGCTCCAAGCAGGCACAGAGCCCAGTGTGGAGTTTTATCTCAAAACTGTCAGATCATGATCTGAGCAATCAAGAGTCAGATGCTTAACCAACTGAGCCACCCAGGTGTCCCTGAAAATTCCATACTTCTAATCATGACCTAGGTGTTTCTGGTGACCACCCTCCATCTAGGAAACCACCAAGAGCTACCTCATTAGTACAAAAGAAATTTTTATCACCCAGGAAATTCCTAGAGATTTAAGAGCTTTGTGTTAAGAACCAAGGTCAAAGACCAAATATAGAATGAGAAATGCTCCTAGTGCTCTTATCACTTAGGAAATTACAAGAATTTTAGGAGCTCTGTGCCAGGAACTGGGGTCAAAGATAAATGTTAGAAAAAAAGATTCTCTTAGTACCCCTATATACAAGGATTAGGAATTCTGTGTCAGAAACTGAGAAGCAGATACCATATATGTTTCTTATTATTTCACAGAAAGATATGAGAATGCTTGGAACTTGATTAGGTAAGACTAAGAGATACACTGATGTTTCTCTTATTTTTTTTCCCCACTAATGTTTTAAACCCACCTACCAGGGACTTGTACTTAGGCAGGACTATTGTTAGTAAAGCATCCCAGGGGATAATAGGGAGGCACCTGTAACCTTTGCTGAAGGATAAGAAGCTCTAGAATGAGAATAAAGCAGAGAACTAGAAAAAAGATTGAAAAATTACGGCATATAACTATATCTTTTTCTAATTTGTCTAGACTACGACTTGGAAATAGTGATTGAATGGCACACATAAATCCCAACATATGTATTAGATGTGGTGTTCCCCTCAGAGTAACTCAAAATCACAATTTAAAAAAAAATAAATTTAAAAAAAAGTTCTTTATAACCATTTTGCATTACCTTCTTTTCAGGGTGGAATAATTTTATGCTTTTGTGCCAGAAGCATGGAGAATGAAGAGTAGAGTTTGGGAGCCACATACATTATAATTATGCTTTTTATCCCTCGCTCAGGTTTTGCAAAAGATTTCTGCGGAGTTTTAGCCTGGCTTCAACCGGAAATCAGTACTAAGTCTTAAAAGAGGGCAGGGAATTAAGACACAGATGCAAAAGATACAGCATTACAAGATTTTTTTAAATCTGGAAGACAATTAACATTGTCAGTGTTAACTATCAGTGAACAATTTCCTCAGCTCTTCTGTTTTAAATATTTGTTACACATCTAAATTATTTTCATCATTTAAAAACTGATAGAGTGTAAATGACAGCATATTGTGATAAACATCATAATTGGAATTGTTTAAATAATTTGTATCATTTTCTTAAAATTATAAAATGAAATAACCCCCAAAAACTGCAGAGAAAATTAAAATCGCCCCATAATGCTAATTAATGTAACACTCCAACAATAGCTCTTAAAAAAATACTTGTTACCACTTTATTTCTCTACACACTAATTAAATATTATATATACCTTATTGATTTTCATCACATCATAGATTCCACAAATATAATTTGTTTATTTCAAAATATTCATTAGCTATTTAGTTCCTTTAATATACCCAGACTCATGTATATTTTCTGTACCTCATTCTTTGCCCCAGGACCAGATTATTATAATATTGTCAGTTTTAAAACTTCAAAGCAGTCACTTTGAATCTGGGACAATGTGAAGAGCCTCACACTGGATTATGAAACTCATTCTTCAAAACTGCCTTGTCGTAGAGTCTCCACTATTATCTCATTTACATCAATGCCTGGTTTACCCAGACTATATGTATAGTAATGGATACATCCAGGACTGCCCCTAGTTTGACTACAAACGCCATAATCTTCATTCTTTTGCTATACAGTGGTGTCTTGCTCTTTGATAGGTTTTGGAGGATTGTTTCCTAAAGGATTGGTTCACTTTTCAGGGTGGCCTAAGCGCCACTCTGTTTTCTCTACCACTGAGTACCATCTGTTGTTGTTGTTTTATTTTAAATGGGGAAACCACAGGGGTGGCTGGGTGGCTCAGTTGGTTAAGCATTCGACTTGGGCTCAGGTCATGACCTTGCAGTCTATGAGTTTGAGTCCCACATCAGGCTCTGTGCTGATGGCTCAGAGCCTGGAGCCTGCTTCTGATTCTGTCTCTTTCTCTCTGTCCTTCCCCTGCTTGCACTCTGTCTCTCTCTCTCAAAATTAAATAAACATAAAAATAAATTCTAAAAAAAAGAACATAAGTTATTTATAAATGGGGAAACTACAGAACCTTTTGGTTTTCTTACCCTTTTTAAGTTTTTTTATCAGTAAACTGAAAATATTTGTTACCTGATTAAAGTACTTGTTTTGTGAAATTACTCTTCCTGCTTTTCTCTCATTCATCTATTAAGATCTTAGTGTTTTTCTTTTCTGCTTGTATGATCTCTTGTTTAAGAATTTAAATCATTTATCCATAGCCTGTAGTCTTGGTTCTCTGATCTAGTATCTTTGAGAATTTCTTCCCTAGAGTTATAATCACCTTGCTTTGGTAGGAGGGAGGTTATCTTACTTACACTGACACACTTCGTGCATGTATTGATCAACTCTGTGTAAGTCCTGGCTAAAATAATTTCATTTGAATCTTTTTTGGGTCTGGAGAGCTTCTGTTATCATATTTTAATCTTCCGAAGGACAAATCGAAATATCTTGTTAAAACAAAGACCAGCAGTTTTTCATTATAAGCCTGGGAGAGCTAAACTATTTTAAACTTGGATAAAACTTGTTATAGCTGCGTGCCGTTACTTACAGACTTCCAGGTGCTAAAAACTGATGAGAATGCAGATGTGCTATGTTGAACCATAGCTCACATAAATTAGATTGGCTGCTATTTCTAGCACATTTTGGTTTCTATTTCTAAATTATCTCTGAGGCTTGTAAGCATTTTCAACCTGTACTTCAAGTATGTATTGATTAAGGAAAGAACACGTATACCATCTGGTGCTGAGGTGTTACTGTGACAGCATCCTCAGACTTTATTTTAAAACATTTACGTGGGGGGGGGGGTGGCTATACTGCTTCAGATATTCATAGAAAAGGAACTTCAGTTTTAATCTTCTTGATAACAGAATAATACATAGGGTGCTGTGATCACTAAATCCTTACAAAATATATTTTGTAGAACTGAGTTTTTCCAAAAAAAATTACATTGACCATTTTGTATTTATATGAATCGGTCTGAATATAATTAGCTATTTAGTTACATTGTAAATGGAAATACTTAGTATGATGATATTATATGGATCATCAAAAAGCTAATTCATCTGAGATAATAAGTATCTAGTTTATCACTCTAAGTATGATATTACGAAGAGGAATAAGCTACCACTCTTCTCCCAAAATGCATGATATGCCAGATATTGATCTAAGTGAATTTATCTATTCTCACTTCATTTTTAAAAAACCTTTGAGATAGGATCCATTATGATTTCTATTTTATAGCTGTCAACTGAAACACAAAGAGGTTAACTAATTTGTCCAAGGTAATTTATTTATGCCACTTAAAACAAGTCAAAGACACTATCAGTGCAAATCTAAAGCAATGACTCAGATAAAAGCAGTAGCACAAGTGTTTGATTTTACATGATTTCATATTTTTGATTAAAGTTTATTAAAACTTTAAAATCTTAGCGCTAAGTATGGTGGTTTAAGTTCTTCATGGATTTGGTGTTACTGCGAATTGCATGTGTATGTGTGTGTGTGTGTGTGTATGTATTAAACTATAAGAAAAAATCTTATTATAATTTTCAAATTAAGAGGACTGAAAAAATATTATTTTTAGAATCATTCGTGTGTTTTTGGAGTTTCAGAACACTGGCTGACTATGAAATCCTAATAGGTAATGGCCAACCATAGTGAAGTTATCACCTTCCTAAACACAATTCTACATGAGTTTATAAACAGTGTACCCTGAACTAGAAGTATGTTTGTACTTTATCAGGAGATGACATCATCCTTTTTTATTAATCACTGAGAAATAGATACATTTGTCAACAATTATTATTTATTACTGATGGAGTTGAAAATGTGTTGTTTGAAATTAACACATACATGCAAACTTTCCACATTCATAGCTATCAGTAAATTTAAATAATTGTGCCATTGTTAATATCAGTTACAGTAAAGCACTGACTACTTGCGGATGTCATTCATTTCGTTTAAACTGTGAAGAAATAAAACGATTAAAGAATCCTCCTCATCTTAGGAAACTGATAGTCTAAGAAAAGAAGTCAAACATTCTTTAAGGACAGGTAGTAAGTGTTTTAGCCTTTGCAGACCGTACATTGTCCATCATAACTACTCAACTATGTCAGAACAACATTAAACAAGCCACAAATAACAAGTAGAGTGTGGCAGTGTTCTAACAACACTGCATTTACAAAAATAAGTGGGGGGCTAGTTTTGGTTCATGGGCTGTAGTTTACCAACCCATAATCTGAGTGCTAATATAAAAAGAAACATTAGGAAGATTAATTTATAGAAGAGATCAGTGTTTAAGATATTTATGAAATAAATGGAATTACAAAGAAATATATCAAGATCTGCCAAAGTATTTCACAGATGTTTTACCTAATCTTTAAGTATTTCAGTATTTTGATATCCTGTAACTTTGTATTTCATTATCTCCACAGTGAAATAAGTTTTGGCATATTTTAAAAAATGTATTACAATAAATAGTCAAATAGGAAGTAAATGTCACAGGAAACATTTTTATTTACTAGGATTTCACTTTAGTGACAGTCAAATTTCCAGACAATTACTAGTCCTAAAAATTAAAACATCATCAGTTTTCCAGAAAAAAAAGAAAAAAATATATATATAAAACATTGCCTACTTTTCCTTTGAAAAAGACCCATTGAAATTTAATTTGGAAATATTTGCCTACCTTTGTTAGCATTTCCAAATTTGTTGTATGTTTATATTTTATTTTCTTCTCTTTATTTGTTATAAAATAGAGTAGATGCATTTCAAGTAATTAAAGTTCAAAACAGACAGATTTTAGAAAAAAAAACCCTTGGCCTGCTGGTTTATGGTATCATTGCTGAGCTCATTTCTCAGTTCTCTTGAAATCACTATGAATGCTATTCACAAAATATATAGACAAATGAATGCATTGAAGCACTAAATAAATTCTATGTTATATCCTGTGATCAGTTTATGTGGTTTCTAACAACAAAGTGCATTTTATAAAATAATTTACTTGGTATTTTCTGGATTTTTTATGAATATGTGAAAAATTTGAAAGAATCTTGAATGTTGCAGTATCCAGAAAAGTGCATGTATTATATGTAGTTTGCTTTTTTTAATATAGCAATAGCTCTACAAATATATATTTGGAGATGCATTTTTTAAACCTGAATATGTAAATTTAAATTGGTAGCCTTCCATAGGTGATTGGAGAAGTCATGTAAGCATAACATCTTGATAAGCTGTGATAAATAATGCCACTGGCATAAGAAATCAGTGGGTCAAATGGACAGGACATTACTCTCCCTCCTAAATTTATAGGTTCTATGCAAACATGTATTTAAAGGACAATTTAGCATGTCTTCTGAATATAAATTTTGCAGGAATTCCTGAGGAAAGATATATTTAAGTGGGCTTACATTTTTATTTGTATGTCTATATTAATTGCATAATCAAATACATTGGCTCATATTTCCTACTGAATAAGCATTTTAAGAAAAATAAAAATAACTATTTAATATAGCTCTGTATTTCTTAAATCCATAAAATGCTTTTTAATTTGAAAGGCATTGTGGAAGAAGTTTCATTGTAATGCATTTAGGGATTTTGCTTTTGAAAAGCAAAGCTGACACCTGTCTAAATTCATAGTGTCTTTATGCTATACTGAGGGAGTGGGATCTCTTCCTTATCTTGGGCTCTCTTGTTTGCTTTTCAGTTGCTGCGAATGTGGCTGTGGAAGGGCTTCTTCCCTGTGCGCTGTTGCCCATCCAAGCCTAATATGGTTAGTGTTCCCCTCCCGCTTTCACTCCTATGTAATGTCCCACCTCTATGTATTATCGTCAGCATTCCTTTTTTTTTTTTCTCCATTTGTGTACATTTTAACAGTTAGTGCGCCAGGTATGCCTAAAAGGAGAGTAGATGGAAACCAATTTCCAAAGGGGAATCTTAACAAGTGATTTCACAGGGGATAATTGTCAATAAAATATACATAGAGCACATCATCCTTATCTCAAGCATTCATACTTCTTTTCCAAAGCTTTTACTGTGGTCCTGATTTAAACCAGAAGCTGTAAGATTGTAGATTGTAGCATCTGTTTCACATTTAACATGTTTGTGTGTTTGTTGTTCCATTAAGATGAAAATCATATCATATATGGAAATGGAATGCTACCTTTTGATGAAATGCTACTTCAAATCACCATTTCTCCCTAAGAACCATGGAACGACCATAACTTAACTGGAATTTTTTTTTTTTTTGTAATCATTGTGGATATATGTGGCATTGGAGAACAGAGCCACATGTAATTTTAAATGTTTTTTAATATTTTAAGCGTGAATAATTTCAGATATTTGAAGTGATATTTCTAATTTGATACCGGTGAAATAAAAAATATGCACATATTGGAGATCAGGGTCCAAAGGGCTAGTCTTAATTACTTACAAATGCAAATCCTAAATATATATCTGGGTTATAGCTATAAAACTATAGGCTAGGCCAAAAGATCAGAGAGCTCTATTCACAGATTTAGAGGGACTCCTGCACAATAGTGTGCTATCATGTTAAAAGTGAAATAATGTAGATAATTTCTTCCCAGATTAAAGATTCTACATCGCTGTACTACTGTATTGAGCTCTTATCTGTAGGTAAAACTTGCTGGGAAAAGATATTCTGAAATGCATTTTAGAGAAGTATAGGGCTTCCTTGGGGTACTGTAAATTGTAACTTGTATTCTCTAGGTGTAAATTAATTTTTGTTGATTACAAAAACTGGTGTGAATATGTATGCATGTGTGTGTACATGTGAGAAATGGTGGAGTGGATATCAGTGATCTTCTGAGAACAGGAGAAAGTTACAAGCAGGTTGCCAAAAATCAGAGATCTTTTTCTCAACCTTTTGAAAATTGTGTATTTGAAGGAAAATTTTGAGGTTAATATGAAAGCAGAGATTTATTCCACATGATTTCATTTACTCCACAAATTCTTTTATGATCATGGGGCTTTGATGACAAACCACAAATTCCTGAAATCTGGCAATGGCTAAAGTATAACATAAATATGGCTTTACACTGTGATTTTTTTTTAACTGCTGTATGAAAAGCTAAAACAAACAAACAAAAATGGTTGCTGAATTGTTCAAGCTACTTGAGTCTTAAGTAGAATTGTCATAAGAGATAAATCATCACTGATGCAGAATAGGCAGATTTTACATCTTGGAAAAAAAGATCAAAATCCAGGCCTACCTTGAAGTAAATCTCAAAGATAATGAGAGTATGAACATTCATGAAGACATGACTTAGAAGTATTGGCAAAAACAAACTTTAGCTAGATCTTAAATGCTTGATTTAAGGAAAAGTGGAAAGGCAGAATGCTTCCTTCACAAAAAACCCTAAGATAACACAATCATTTTTCTAATATTTTTTTTCAAATAATGCTAGCAGTTGTGGAGGCAGTGAGGGATTTGTGTGTGTATGTATATTTATGTGTGTATGTATGTGTGCGTACGCTGAATGAATGAATGAATGAATGATTTAGCCACAAATATGCTTAGATACTTAATAAAATGCCAACAGTTTTTGTGGAAAAATATATGAAAGATCCAGAATGTTTTTAATACATTCTTAGTGAAATGAAACAAAATAAAGCAAAGAAACAAACATAATTTATCTTATATAATTAGACTGTAAGAGAGTTGTCCAAAATTACTACTGGAAAAGAATGGAAGCTTCAAATATGTTTATTGTTAAACAGCTTTCTGAAACTCCATTTTATAATTGAATTTTAAGTCACTAAGAAGTTTCAGTTAAAGATAGTATTTGTTTAGATTAAAGCATTGATGAGAAAACAATCTTTTATAATGGAAATTAAAGGCTGAGAAGAATAATTTTCCTAGTAGAGTCAGTAAAATACTGAAAAATCTTGACTGAAATCTTATCACCTAATTTCATATGTATAATCATATCAGTATAAGTCATAAAAATTTTCAAAGGAAAGTCTCTATCATCATCATTTGTGAATAGACATATTTACAATTACAGAACAAAGGTTGTTAGACATTTGGGGATATTGGAATGTCACTGTTTTTCATTCCTGGAAAGACCACTCATGTGTGGTTGGTTTTGACCTTAATATAATGCAACGCATGTACATTAAAATTGCCCACTGTAAATTTACTGGCTTTTAAAGGTACCTTGATATACCTTTTGGAAATCTCAGAATCTGAGAAGCATAATTTTGAAGACATTGATTTAGGTCTTTGGTTCTACAGTTCAACTATATTAAAACTTCCTCAGTGCTCCAGAGTTCTGAGCTTTGCTCTATCTTCCATTAGAAAACCAAATGTATTTCAAATACATGATGTGTCATTTATAAAATGACATTGATAATTCGATGTTGCCACCTTTGATCTCAAAGTATTTTTCATCACTCTACTTGCCCACTTGTTATGAAATCTGTACAGATATATAATAATGTTAATATTTCAAATACTCTTTCTTCATTGACTTAAATCTATCCAATGATAGAAGATATTTCTGTAATATTTCTCTACCCACTGATAGAAGATATTTCTGTAATATTTCTGAATGAAACCTGATGCCTAAATTTTAGTTACACCATGCCCAATATTGCCTACATTTTTAGCTTTGATCTTTGACTATATGCCATCATAGCTGGTGTGAGATTCTATTATTTTACTTCTCAAAAAAATCTATTTTTACAAATACCCAATGTTGAACAAATTGGTTTTTAGTGCAAGTAAGATGTTAATGTATGTAATTTCTAGAATAGTATTATAATTTATCCCTTAATATTCATTTGTGTTTGTGTTTACAAACAGCAAAATATGTTTATAGCATAATATTTTTTTAAGTCCATCTGAAAGATCTCATGGTCCCAAAATAGCCTTTTCTTGTGTTTCTTAAATTCAAACATACGCTAGACTATTTTCTTCATTCATTAGTTTTCATGCTTTTCAAGTGTTTTCGTATACCACTTACTATTTTTTCTGAAGTGTTCATGTGGCAAGAGAAATGGAGTTTTATATTCCAAAAACAAAGTATTAAATGTTCATTTACCTATCCTGTGCTTTTTTTTTAGGATATCAGTGTCATTTTTAAAGAGTTTTTTAAATATTATTAATCAGATATGAGGGGAAAACTTTAGCTTCTCTCATAATGCAGAGATTAAGACCAAAACCAAAACAAATTTCTCTGACCAAAAAGATCACAAAATTACATTGGATCATTGTCTTAATGTTTCAATAAACTATTTTTCTTTATATTAAGTGAAAGTTTCTTAAAATTTGAAGTAAACAAATTTTTATTTTCATATACGTGCAACAGAGATTATTTCATTCGTCTTCACAACATTTCTGCCAGGGAGGAATGTGGAAATACTATCCCATTTTATAGATTTAGGAAAGAGACAGAAAACAAAATTATGCCTTCTAATTCTAGACCCTCATTTAAAGTGCTCATAGAAGGCAGATGTGAGTCTTGCTTACTATATATATATATATATATATATATATATATATATATATATATAAAATATCCAATTCCATTTGAAGGCTTCCTATGTAAAATACAACTCTGAACTGTTCCAAAATCCCTTTTATAATACTTGTAGAACCGCAGGCGATAGTGGTTACTCAGTGGGCCTACTCTAATTGAGAAATTCAGTGGTCATACCCATGAAATAGTTTAAAAATTAAGAGATATTACTTACTCTCACATTAGAACAAAATTTACTGAAAACAGGGAGACAGTCTTCACATGTCATACTTTATGAAATGTGTTTTTATATCAAAATTCTAAGTCAATTAAAATTCAACTCAATATTGAAAAGTCTGTAATTCGTCTTTGAGTTTTTTGAGGTATTTGAAATTGTACAAGTCTTCATATTGTTAATTCTAAAATGATTTGAAGAGTTCCTTCACGAAAAGTTTACAAATTCATAGGTACTATACTATTTTGGAATGTGTAATTTCCAAGGTATTCTTTTTTCTTTGTCTTTTAAAATGTAGAAATTACACATGGTATGTAAGGCATAAAATAAGAAATAAGTTAGTGTCTCATACTGACTTTAATCACAGAGTGGTTAGTATCTTGATAGAATGTGAGATGGGACCTCGCAAGCTAGGTCCTTATTTTGTGTGGTATCATCATTCCTTTCCCATATCCCAAGGAAAGTGTGATTTTCAACTGAGTACCGTGTCTCTCGAAAAGTGTGTTTGAGAATTTTCAGTAAACAATAATGGATCACTTGCACTGTTTGTATAACTGAAATCTATCTTTAAGGAACTCAAAAATCACAGTACTCTAATACACCAATGTGAACTATATGAATGAGAGTCAAGATCCTGCCAGCAATACAGCCTAAATATCCAAAGTCACATTTCACTACATTTTCAATTCACATTCTTATTGAAGAATGTTGTCCCAAAAAACAAAACCTAACCTATTTCCATTATTCATTAGATATATTAATAAACTCATGTTTATATACCTCTTTATTTTATGAGGCTGAATTAGCTGAGCTTTTATTAAAACTACTTTTGTTCAGTTGGAGAGAATCCTGAAGTGAAAAAGTCAGACTATTTCCTCAAAATATGTAACTTATGCTTTTTAAGATTCCAGCAATAAAAGTCTTACACATTACATGTTGGTTGAGGTCACTATTATGTATGAATAAGAAAGTGTGCATATATGGAGAAATGCAGTTTTTAAAGAGATTTAAATTACAAGGAGATTTTATTTTCTGTAAGCAAAACATACTGCCTCTGTGTATGCTACAATTTGTTGCCTTAAGAATATTTTTCCTTTAAAATATAGGTAAAGCATTTCTTAATCAATCTGGAAAATAGAGGAACAAGATCAGAGTTTCCGTTTCTGAGCTAGGGACTGCATATGCTCACTCTTTTAAAGAAATCAAACTGCAGAACTATTTTTTCTCCCATCATTGCACCCCTCCCCACCTAATTTAGAATTCAGTGGGGAAAAAAAGTGATTTTTCAGTGTTTATCTGTAGGCAAAAGTAATGGAAAACTCTGATTCTGTGGAAGCTATAGTTGAACAAGGATCTATGATCTCCCTTGGCTCTTGCATTCACTCATCTTTCCTCATTGGCCATAAAGGTGCCATTTAATAAATTACTGATTCTCTGCATTGCTTGGGACTCAGGAGGGCTTGATATTCATACCTCTAATTTATCATCAAATTCTTAATTTCCATCCAAGAACCAAATTACTCATTGGCACATGCATACATACATACATACATAAAGATTATTGCTTACTCTTTCATGTATTATGGAAATCTCAGATATCCAAATTTAGATGTCATGGTTGGGGCCAAATTTCTAAGATCAGAATTAACATCATCAAGGATGCATTACCCAAATTCTTAGGGTAAGTATGGGAGAAAATAGACTGATTTCTAAATGACCTATAAAGTCATTGTTATATTTACCTATTAACTGTCTCGCTAGGACTTTTTAATAAATATTAATTAATGATTATGAATTACACCTACATTTAATATGATTTCTCATGCCCACCTCTACTACTAAACAATAAGGTGATATTGTTCTCTAGGAGAAAATAAGTATAAATGACTACAAGATGATTCCTCTAACTAGAAACACTAAAGATAATTTTAGTACAATGATATCAAAGCTCATTAAAATTGTGATATGGAGCAAAATGAAGAAACAGTTTCTTTTCCACTCAGAAAAAAAAAATCAGTTCCAGAAGGTAGGAGGCATAATTTATGTACAGAATGGCATATTTGTTGACTGTTTGTCTGATGGGTTAAAATTATGCATCTGGAGCAGGTACAGACGATGATGCTGAATGAACAGGCGTCCTGCAATGCTTTGTTAGTGAGGCTGAGCCGCTGCTTGGTGCCAGTATCTGCCAGCTGCACTTTTACTTGCTGTATCTTGTTGAGGCTTGTTTTAATGATGCTTTGGGGGGTTCCAGAACTTAATTTTATATGTTAATGTGACATGCAGCCGTATATGTTATAGAGCTCCAGAGATGCCCATAGTCAAAAATAACTCCTTTCTATTGCCCTCCTGACTCTCACCCTAGGTATTAAAATGTTAACCAGTCCTCACCAAGGTATTCCCAAATCCCTTTTTAGATGAGATCCAAGGTTTTGTTTCCATTTTCAAATGAGGAACCTGCATGCAATTTAAACATCCATGAGGCTTATTTAATGATAAAGACTATTTGACGATACAGGTTTGAAAGCTCTTTTCTTTTTTTTTTTTTTTCTTTTGAAGGTAGGAGAGTAGAAGGTAGACTGGATGTTTGTTTTCTAAAGTAAACTGAAACAACTCATATACTTTTCAGGTCTCTTTAGAATTCTTCTAACAAAGTTTTTTTTGTCAGTATTATTTAAATAACATAAATCTCGGGATGATTTTACACAATTTTAGTTAGAACATTGATTTTCAAAAGTAACAGTAACTTCTCTCTAGAGACACATGAATTAAAGATTGAAAGAATAACACAGTATCTAGAAAAATTATGAACAATGCATTAAAATAAATTTCACACAAAATGTAATTTTAGTATGATTTTATGTATTTTTTTTCTCTCCATTTCACTGCAGTAAGTTGATTCAAGATGTCTTAAGGACTCTTGGATGACTAATGCAGCCATCTAAGTGTTATGAGTAAAATTTGAAAAGCCACCAGATCCCCATTGTGTATTTTTCCTCACCTGAGAACAGCATATCTATTAAGTTATTACTTCAAATTTCTTCAGATTTCACTAGCTGTATTTTATTAGTAAATTGCCAGTTCTTCAACATGATAAAACAAAAATAATTGTATTTTTCTTTCAAAAATGACACAAAGATGGGTTGTGTTATCTACTTTGTAAAATACATATGTAATTATGTACTAGGAAATGATATAGAATAAAATAGGTTTTATTTTTCCATCGAAAAAGAGACATATTTAAGAAATAACGTGGAATATATAAACAAGGAAGAGTCCTCGTTTGTATGTGTTGATTGAACACTTCATTTACATCACATAGTAGTTTTCAACCAACTTTGTATTGAAAATATTTTGTCAGTTGCCATTTTGGCTGTATATTTTTTATGTAGAAATAAATGGAAATTTTGTTTTTAATAAATTCAATTTTGTTATGGAGCTTATGAAGAATAAATTCACTTCCTTAGAATTTCACTAAAAGTAATTTAAATATTTTCATTTTTGTCACTTGTTTTAATGTTGTATGGTTAATCATGTACCAAATCAATTTAGTATTCATCAGCATATTTCTTCTCCAAACACTTGTCATTGTGTAGATGCAATCAAAATATCATTCATTCATTCATGTATCCATTCATCAATGTGACAAATATTTTTGGTGCCAACTCTGAGACAGACACTGGGTCACTGCAGAAATTTATAGGTAAATGCTAGTTTCTGCCATTCAAGAAACTGACAATGAGTAAGAGACCCAGAAACATATTGAAATGATTATGTTGCATTGAAATGGGAATCACAATGTGAGAGGGGTACAGAAAGCTCTTGGGTTCAGAAAGCTATTGGGAAATAGGGCATTATGTTGGGGTATCAGAAACAAAAGCATGAAGGAGGCAAAATTGAACTAGACTTTGATAACTGAAAATTGTTACGAACAGCATCCTAGGTGTAGGAACCAGCATATGCACATTATGGAAACATGGGGAAATATCTTGAAGACCTGAAGATAGTTCAGTATACTTGAAGATAACAGAGAAAGTGTAGGAAATATGCATGAGGGCTATATTTAGGAATCCACACCTTATTATTTTATGGAAGATTTTGCAGGAGACAGCTAACAACACAGAAAGGTACCTTATTTACAGTAATCTGGCTACAGCCATGTCTTGTAGAATTTAGGACAACAGTTACAGAATGCAGGGGCATCTGTTCAGAGGCACTTACTACAATCCAAAAGAAAAATAACAAAGCCTTAATTGAAGAAGCAGTAGACCTAATGAAAAAGAAGAGATGAATTGTAAGACTTTGACGTTATACAATGCTTGGGATTTGGCAACTAATTTGTTGTGAAGTACAGGAGAATATGGCTTTGTTCTTAAAGGGGCCAAGGCCTTGCCAATGTTAGTAACAGGAAAAGAAGGCAATGGATCAAGATTGAAAGTAAAGAGAAATATACTGATTTATTTTTCAGACCTATTGAGTCTGTATGCCAGTGGAATACTCCTGTAAAATAAATCTATGAGGGACAAGAGTGTAACTTTCAAAAGAATTAAATCAGAATAGAGGTATTAATTAAATGGATGGAAATGAATGGATTAACGGTAGAAGAGAGAAGTAAGAAGCATCGCAAAAGGAGTAGAGATTTCAGTCCATCATGAATAATTAAAAACTAAGATAAAGTCATGAGGTGACTGTCATTAGTGAACCTCCAAGCACAGATTTTTTTTTCAGAAACAAGAGCAGGTTTCAAAGACTGGTAAATTAGTAAGTAGTTGAGTAAAACAGGAGAGAATAAAATTTGGGAAGTGGGGCTGAATTGAGAGAAGTTGCAGATTATGGTAAATTTGGTAGTGATCTAAGTGGACTGAGTGGAGAAAAGCAACTTTACTTCAAAACTCCAAAACAAGAGAAAAAAAATGACAGAGTAAGACACTAATTCAATAGAAACTATTTTGGGCAATTCATTCTGTAAAAAGTCTTCTGAGGTGACAAAAAAATTTAAGAATGAAAAAGAACAGAAACATGTCTGGTTTATGGTGTATGGTGAAGAGAAGGGTTTTGGGGGGAGTTGTTTGTTTGTTTGTTTTAAATGGGTCTGGATGGCTTCAGACTTCTCCGTGAAATCTGGGCAAGAGTGAGAGACGCTGGTTTGGGAAATATGACTCATCCAAAAGGACTGGTGTTTTTACACGCTGCCGGTGTGAAAATCAGTCAGGGCTGCACTCATTTCAGTTGAGTTCCATGCTTCTGGGCTTCACGTGATCAACACTTGGAGATGTAGCTAATTGTAGCTTACTCTGTTCCAGGCGGTGTGGTTACAGCAAAGCAAAGCAAGATCCAGAAGAGGAAAAGATGCATTTTCATAATGGGCACAGTAAGCAAATTGTGAAAAATCAAAAGAAAACAAAATAGAAGAGATTTTATTGTTATTTCAGTTCATTTTCAGACAAGAAGATGTAATAACTGACCAAAATATTTTGTTTAAAACAATGTGTTAGGTTACATTCCGTCAAGCATATGGGCTTGGGGGCACTGCTGGTTGACCCTAGACAACAGCTGGATGGTTTATTAGATTTTTTAAAGCATACCTTCATTATAATTACTTAAAAAAAATTTCAATCAATATAAAAAGCTGTTATATTTCAAACCAAATTTCCAGGTCAATTCTAATTTCTTGCAACGCAGTCAGTAGAAATCTATGGTTCAATAACACCATCAGATTAAATGAATAAAATTTCTCAGTATTTTTTTTTCTTCCTCTAGCATGATAGCAAGAATTTCCCTGAGCAGATCCGGTAGCAACAACCTTCATTTGATGATTTGAAAAAGACTATCCTTTTTAAAAACGCAGAAAATCAAGTTTTTATAACATGCATTATAGATTAGCCTAAATGAGTTCTAATTAATGGTATTTTAATATGTGCATTTTTAATAAATAGTACAGTGTTAGTTGATTTGTTAAGTCAATTACAAGAAGAATTTCTTGTGTTTTTGTCACTCTCCTGTGACTATAAAAATCAAAGCCATTAAAGCCATAATTCATGCTGCAAAATATTGAGTCTATTATCATAGTTCCCATCTTATTTAATGGTATTTATCCTCAAAAAAAAAAAGACCCTGTGAAATTGGTAGTCTTTAAATGTGATGAAACTGAAGCTCATAGAACATTAGAGTCTTGTATAAAGTCATGCAGTAACAGAGGTATGACAAGTTGAACTTTTCTTTTAGTTCTGTGTCAGTCTTACTGGACCAAAGCTCCAGAAAAATTATTTTAAATTATTTTTTGTGAAACCAAAAGTAACCATCTGTGATGGCATTTTATTTTTTTTTTAATTTTTAAAAATATTTATTTGAGAGAGAGAGAGATATAAAGAGAGACACAGAGTGTGAGCAGGGGAGGGGCAGAGAGAGAGGGAGACACAGAATCTGAAGCAGGCTCCAGGCTCCTAGCTGTCAGCACAGAGCCCGACGCGGGGCTTGAACCCACACACCGTGATATCATGACCTGAGCGGAAGTCAGAAGCTCAACTGACTGAGCCACACAGGTGCCCCTCTATGAAGGCATTTTAAGTGAAATAGAATAACAAAGAAACAAATCACTCACTAACATTTCATTGCCAAGTTTAATAAGCAAAATTATCTTAGTTTGCCTCAGGCACTGACTCTCAACATCAGTGATGTGCCTTTTCAAATATGTTGTCATATATGCATTTCTTGCACAGGCCAACAATCCAGATTTCTTAAAATTATGTAAGTGACATAGCTGTACAAATGACTCCTATAACTCAGAAGAGGGGCTATCCTTACAGCTTGGCCATTTCTAGGAGTTAAGAATTTAAGCCAGAGGTGCATGTTAATAATGTTTGTGATTCCATTCATCCATCACAAGCACTTATATTTTAATGCACATTTATGTTTCCAGTTAAACTGCCTGGAGTAAGAACTTATATTGATCCACACACCTATGAGGATCCCAATCAAGCTGTCCATGAATTTGCCAAGGAGATAGAAGCTTCATGCATCACCATTGAAAGAGTTATTGGAGCAGGTACAACAGTGTGTTTAACTTGGACTTTTAAGTTGTGTTTATATTATAGAATGTAATATGTCAATGTCCTGATCTAACAAAGAATGTTTTTAATCTTTTGTAATCGACTTGCTTTCAAAGTGGTAGGTAATTGATCATATTTTAATGCTTCCCTCTGTGGAGCTCATATTTTTTTTTTCTATAAATTTTTTTTTAACGTTTATTTATTTTTGGGACAGAGAGAGACAGAGCATGAACGGGGGAGGGGCAGAGAGAGAGGGAGACACAGAATCGGAAACAGGCTCCAGGCTCTGAGCCATCAGCCCAGAGCCTGACACGGGGCTCGAACTCACTGACCGCGAGATCGTGACCTGAGCTGAAGTCGGACGCCTAACCGACTGCGCCACCCAGGCGCCCCTGTGGAGCTCATATTTAAACCAGCAAATGTTTTCTTTATTAAATAAATAAATAAAGGAGCAAAAGTATGTATATTTTATACATATTTATATACATTATAAAGTGTACAGTGTTTTATCATCTACTGTTTCTTTCATTCCATATATAATCTGTAATGCCCAAAACTATTTACATAATTTTAATTATGCACTCAGATACTCTATTTATGAGTCATCTCTTCCTTGAAATTATTCCCTTTTTGTCCTGCCATAAACTTTTCTCATTTCCCTTCTCAGTAATTAAGGCACTGCTAGTGTAGACACAGAAGGAAGATGCGAGTGATTTTCAATCAGTTGCATTTAATTTCTTTCTAATGTTTTCATTAAGGTTTTTGTAGGTGAGATGAATGAAGCTAATAACCCCCAGAGTGTTTAATGATCACCTGTAGACGATTTTTCCCAAAGCACCACTTCTTAACCCTGATAACAAAGCTGGACTCCCATTTCAATTCTGTTTTGTCTCTACCTTAATAGGGCTTTAGTGTATTCATAGATTAAGGATTTGAAATGAGTTTGTGGGGCTTTTTTCATCTTTATCACAAGGTGAATTTGGTGAAGTTTGTAGTGGACGGTTGAAACTTCCAGGAAAAAGGGAATTACCTGTGGCAATCAAAACCCTCAAAGTAGGCTATACAGAAAAGCAACGCCGAGATTTCCTGGGCGAAGCAAGTATCATGGGGCAGTTTGATCATCCTAACATCATCCACTTAGAAGGTGTTGTGACCAAAAGTAAGTACAGTAGCAAATTATGTGTGTGTGTGTGTGTGTGTGTGTGTGTGTATGTTTGCATGTATTATGAACATCTGGGTTTCTTCTATTAGGTTATTATTAATTTCAGGATAAAAAGAAAAATAGCCACAGTAATGTTATTAACAATTTCATTGGCATTAATACTAATTGTCCTGTATTTTAGTAGAGTTTTATCAAAGTCATTGATCATCAATGAACCTGAATTTCTATTTAGTTTTTCAAAACATATGTATTAACTCATGTACTATGAATTCACTGCCAGAGAAAAATGTATCCAAATTAAAGGAGCCGTAAATGTGTCAACATTGCTTTTTCTTCTGACTCTTCACTTTTTATCCTAATAAAATATTAACTTCAATGTTTTGATTGAGGCATTGAAGTTTAACATTTAATAGGATTACTATAACCATAGGTGGTTTAATAATTTTAGGGAAAGCAGCAGTCAGCCACAGACAACTGGAAAAGTTCCTTGAGATTAATTATTTTCTTAAAGAAAATCTAATTTGTACTCAAAAATATCTAGAGTTTCAAATCTCTTTTAAACGTGTATGTGTGTCATTAATGTGGTTATGTGGCGAGCTTCCCAGTATAAAGAGTTCCAGTAATTTTTCAGCCATCGAATAAAGTATTTTCGAGTGACATAACTAAGGTCTTTATTTTATTTAAATTCATTTAGTCTTTGCTATGTCTATGTGCTCTCATTCCTTCCTTTGTCCCTCATACCCTACTTACCGCTTTCTAAATCATCTAGGAATTTTATCAGGGAATATTCTTTAGACTTGCTTTCAATAATTTGTTCCCCTTCCCATTGCTATTAATCAATTTTTAAATTATATGTGCCAAATATGCATAGCAGCAATATGTATTCAATAAATGCTGTGAATCTACTAAGTAATTTCATTTGATTGGGTATCGACTTCCGTCACTTATTGACATAGGTGGGTTGGATATCCACTTATTTAATTTTTAAATATGGAAAACAGAGCAGAAACAATATACAACTTTTTTGCAACGCAGACAAAGGAAACAACTCAAAATATTTACCTGGTAAATAACGAGTGAATTCCCAAATCATATATTCACAATAGGTCACAGATGAGAATGTAGAATCCCTTTAAAAGTCCTAAAACAGACCACAGTAACATTATTGTGTTGTTGATTGTCTGAACTTTTGAATCAGCTTGTATTGCTAGGAGATTGTTTTTTTCCCGTGTCTCAAAAGAAATACACACTTCCAGTAAAAATTCTCATGGAGGAATGTAGTAGAAGAATAAAATGACCTGCAGACATGTGGGTTTCTTCAAAATTTAGATGTGTTTCTTCTTCCATTTGAGTACATGCCCATACGTTATTGTCCCCTTGACAGTAACCCAAAGAGGGTATTACTGGAGCAAGGGTATCCTTAATTCTTATCAGAACAAATAGGTTCTTACAGAGAGATGAGAGGAGAGACAGGGATGAGAGAAAGACAGGTAGAGAACAAGGAAAAATATGGTTTTTTAGTAACTAAGAAATTAAATATTTTACAAAACTTATACCCAGTGATGAATGAGCAGGAATATTTGAAATAAGAATACAGTGTGGAAAAAAAATGGTCACCAGTTCAATTAAATGAAATCTGGATTTGAACATGACCACATTTTATCTGAGGAAAAGGACTTTAAAAGGACATCAGTGATAGCATGTGGTGCCAGATACTATAGGTTCAAGAATTATAATAGTAAGTGATTATTATATTTTCCTATGCATTAATGATACTATCTAATATAAAATGTAGTTATTAATTATATTCATGATAATAATAGTAGGCAAATACTGAATACATGTCATGTCTTCATCTCATCCTTAATACGGCTGCCAAATTTAACTTCCTCAAATAAACTCTAGCCATGAATTTTTATTACCCATGGTAAACGTGAAGCTCTTAGACAGCAAGTCAACCTTCTGGAATGAGTTCAGATAATGAATGTAATGTTTAGAACAGTGCCAGGTCGCTATTATTACTATGGAAGACAGTATTGCATAGTGGTCAAGAACATGGACGATGGATCTAGCCATATATTATAATTTTGGTTCTGCCATAAATGATGTGACTTTGCACAAGTTAGTTAAACATTCAGAACCATAGTTTCCTCATCAATGATAAGAGATAAGAATAGCTTCTAGCGATGTAAAAGGGACATCAATTAATACAGATAAAGTTTCGGACAGGCATGGCAGGGTACTAACAGATATATAGGTATCACTTTCCCATTATATCTGTTCCTGTGCTCTGAACTCCTTCATATGCCATGTCTTTTAGTCCATTTTAACATGCTTGATATTTTGATCTGCCTACATTGCTTCTTCCTCTGAAATTTACACCGTTGTATTTACTACCTTTTCAGTTCCTTCAAAATCCTGTTCAGATCTCATCACATCCATGAAACAATCCCTCACCACTTCACCATGAAGTAATCCCTCCTTCTTTTGAACACTGTGCCAATGTATAAATTTTTGCAAATGTCTATAATGATCCTTCCTATGTCCAAAATTCTTACTCAGATCTTTCATTTAATTTTTTCCATTTTGCATATATTTTTAACTCTTACCTAAAAAAGGTCTGCTTGTCAAAGATAAAGACAATGTCCTATAAATTTATGTAAGCCTATTACACTTAATGCTAAACCCATCCATGGGCACCTTACTTAAACACTTTGAGCTTCAATATCACCAAAAAAAAGGGGGAAGTCATACCTAACTTGTAAGACTGTTGTACAGATTAAATTGAGATATATTTTTGTGTTAGGTATATATGTGAAAAAATCTGCAGGTAATTATAGTAGTTTATGTATGTATAGTGGTATGTTTATTTTAATCTAAGTTAATGCATTAGATACTAGTGGACAATACCCTAAAATAATTATAACTAATACTACCTACTTTTATGACTCCTGATTTATTACAGAACTTGTTTAATGTGAATGGGTCCTGACTGAGACAAACTAAGATAACTAAATCTTTTATATTAAGTCAACTAAATTTGTCATATACTGGGATGTCTGGGTGGCTCAGTCGGTTAATCATCCAACTTTGGCTTAGGTCATGGTCTCATGGTTTATAAGTTCAAGTCCCATATCTGGCTCTCTGCTGTCAGCATACAGCCTGCTTCAGATCCTCTGTCCCCCTCTGTCTCTGCCCCTTCCCTGCTCACACTTTCTCTCTTTCTCAAAACTAAATAAACATGTAAAAAGTAAATCTGTCATGTACTTTATATGCACTTGAAACCTTTATTTGTGCTTATTTTCATTTTTAATTTTTATTTATTTATTTCGAGAGAGAGAGAAGGAGAGAGCAGGAGAGGGACAGAGAATCCAAGCAGGCTCCACATTGTCAGCATAGAGGCCGACATGGGGCTCAATCCCACAAACCATGAGATCATAACCTGAGCCAATATCAAGAATGGGTGGTTTAGGGGCGCCTGGGTGGCACAGTCGGTTAAGCGTCCGACTTCAGCGAGGTCACGATCTCGCGGTCCGTGAGTTCGAGCCCCGCGTTGGGCTCTGGGCTGATGGCTCAGAGCCTGGAGCCTGTTTCCGATTCTGTGTCTCCCTCTCTCTCTGCCCCTCCCCTGTTCATGCTCTGTCTCTCTCTGTCCCAAAAATAAATAAACGTTGAAAAAAAAAAAAAGAGTGGGTCGTTTAACTGACTGAGCCACCCAGGTGCCCCGAAAACCTTGTTTTAAAAGTGTCGTTAACAACAAATGATCCTACCTAAATTTTGTACATTTTGGTCTTAAAAACAGTACTGTGGTTGGGAATACAGATTTGAAATTTCTAGTCTCCTAATTGAATGTTCTATTTGATGTTGCTACCCTGAAACTACACATACGCATGAAGCAAAAGGAAAATATTTAAAATAATTCTGTCTTATATTCTATGTGAACTCAGACTGCATTCCCCTTAATAAATGTACCTCTTGATGTTCAACTGAGGAAGTCTTCAACTTGTTTTTAATTTACCATGTTGCAACTCACTTTATTTGTGTCCTTAATTTCATGCTCTCTGATCTGATGCTAATTTATTCAACAATTATTCTCAACCTGCAGCACACAGATAATGAGACATAAGTGCAACTGAATCGTGTTATTTTTCTGATTGAAGCTGAGGGAGGGAGTCTGAAGTAGCACTTCTATGGATGATGTCATCACGAACCTTCATCTTTCTGGTATCACTGCCCTATGTGCCAGAAACATGGGCCTGAATTCAAATTCCTTCTCTGATGTGTTGTTAAATAGGGCATATCATAAATAGTTATATATTCTAGAGAGATTTCATGAGAAATGATGTAAAAAACCCACAGGCCCTGCCTTAATTGACTTATTCACAGTGCAGTATGCTTTCATGTAATATATACAGGGCCAACTTTTACTATTTAAAGAGATTAAAAAATAAAATAAAAATATCAAATTTTCCCATCACAGCATCTTTAGTTCTTTAAGACTTATTTTTCCATACTCCTGGAAATTATTATCGAAGTTGACTAAAGGAATGTTTCTTTTGAATCTTAAAGTGATTCATAGTTATATTTCTTAATCCAGGATCAAGTACAAACAAGTTTAGTTCTTCTGTAAAATTAATCAATTTAAACAAAATATTAAAGGAACTTTAGAGAAATCTCTCCCTATTTCTTTTTATTTCTACGTCTGAGTAGATGGCACCTTCAATGACAATTAATTATTTACATTGTCAGACAATTCTTGACTTATTTTATAAATATGTAATTACCTGCAACTATAGTATTTCATTCTATCTTATAAAGTCACTTCGATTTTATTATATATTATACATTATCCTGAGCTATTTCAAGCAATCTTCAAGCAAGTCTTCCTATTTTTGTATTTTCTCACATTAGCCCCTCCATACATACTATCCCAAGGTAGATTTTACTTAATCACTGCTTTCCTCTGATGCTTAATCACCAAACAAGCAAATAAACGAAGCAAAAAACATACACTTTGTTGCTTAGCCTGGTATAATTTTGGCCATGACTCACATTCCACTCTTTCCTTTCCAGAAAAACTCTACCTAGTTCTTGTTCTGTCCCTTTGAAACACTTCATTCAGCCCTAGAATGTCCTGTCTACTTTCTTCAGCTCTACTTGACCTTCAAGATTAATTCAAATGTGGCTTTCTCCATTAGATCGGTGTCATTTATCTTCATTTTCCTTTCTATCCTCAGTGTCTGCCTTGCATACAGTAATTACTAAATAGTGTTGAATAGCTCAGTAAAAGAAAACTTCCCAGTTGAACAAATAGCTCAGTAAAGGAAAGCTTCCTGGTCCTACATTAGAATTTAAGCCTCTAAATGCAGAAGTTTTGTATCTTGCTCACCTGGTGTTCCTAGATCAGTGCTGAGAATGTGTAGCATTTCATATATTTGTTGAATGAATAAATTCTCAGCCAGAGACAATCATATACACTCTAGTTGCATTGCTCTGCACTTTGTCTTGCTATGCATGATATCATAATTATCTCTCTACATGCTTTATCATCCGTACTACAAAATGAGCTTCTTGAAACTGATATATGTTTATACCCCCCCCCAGTCTCTATCACAGGGCTAGACATGAATGATATTAAATGAGTAGATGACTTAATGCAGTTTTGTAAACAGTTAAAACTAGCTAGAGTGATATATAGTTTGTATTTTATTGTTAAAACTTTATTCTTTAAAACCACAATTGTTTAGAAAAAAATTAAAATTCATATGAAGGAAATTGCTTGAGAATCTTTTCACAAGATCTTGCATATAACAGTTATTACTACTACTAATCATTAACATTACTTTAAAAATTTACTGAGCTTAATTCTCCTTCTATATTATCTCTAATCTGCAAAATAATGTATTTTTTTAGACAAAAGTATTTGTTCTTATTTTACAGATAGGAAAAATTAACTTTAAAGAGATTAAATACCTTACCCAGTATCATAAAACTAGTATATGATAATGCCACATTTTAAAAGAGTTTTACATAATTTCCAAACCCAAGCTCTTAAATAGCGCACATTACCAATCTCATATTTTATCATTCAGTATACACTTGACAAACATTTATTTATTCAAAGATATTAATTGGTCACATAATACATGTCTATCAATATTGATCAGCATGATACAGCAGAGATAAAGAGACTGAGTTCCTGCCTTTATAAAATTTATTTTGGGTGGGGGAAACAGAAATTAAGTTAATAAATACATTCATGATACATTTAATGAAAAAATAAAGCTAGGTGAAGAAATTAGGGATTGCTTCTACTGAGGGTTAGTGATTTCTATTTTATTTAGTGAAAGCCCTCTCTGATAAGGCTTGAATGAAGTGAAGGTGTGGGCTTACAGATATCTAGGAACAGAATGTTATAGAAATAAGGACCCACAAGTCTCAAATGGAACTTTCATGGGATACTCAAAAATATCAAGGGCATTTTTGCTTCAGTGGAATGAAGGAGAGGAGTCTGGAGGAAGCTAATCTGAAGGTAGAGCAGGAGGATAGATAGTGCACACCCTCTTTGGTCCCTATGAAGACCATCTCTTAATCTGATCTTTGCAGCCTTTAGAACCAAGATGTGATGGAGTCTATTATCAATGTTAACAGGATCAGTCAGGCTTCTGTTAAGTGTAGATGGTAGGAGCCAATGTCCAAGCAGAGAGACCATGGGAAAGCTAGTGACATTATTCAGACCTCCTTATGGATTAGATCAGGGTACTGATCTAGCAGGATGGAGAGTAGTAGTTGCATTCTTAGATATTTTGAAGACAATTACAGTAAGACTTCTTGTGGTTCAGATATGGAGTGTGAGAAAAAGAGAGGAGTCAACAATAATTATAAATTGTCATTAGTTTCTCAAAGAGAGGAATTGCCATTTACAGGAAAAAGTCTGGGAGGAGCAAGGCTGTGGTTGGTAATCAGTAGCTTAGTTTCGAACCACTTATATTTGAGAAGGATCCAATGCCTGATGTTCTGTCTGAAGATGGACTTAAAAATGAAAATGTTTGAAGTATGAGTATGCTTGAATTTTGCATCATCCATTTCATGAAATGAAACAAATTCTATGAACCAGTGACAAACCATGATGGAAATATATTTACAGCTGAAATAGACCTAAAAGCCAGCTCATTAATTCAGTACCTGTTTTTATTTGTTAGGACATAAAAAGAGGTTGAAAAAATATATGAAAAATAATTATGAGATATTTACAAGTGCTCTTCCTGGTATTTAAATCCTGCTCATCTGAAAAAAATTTATAGAATATAGAAACAAAAACTAATAAATTACTATTTATTAGTAATTACTATAAATTGTTATTACTATAAACTGTTTATTAGTAATTACTATAAATTGTTATTACTATAAATAACTGTTTATTAGTAAATTAAACACTGTATTTTTAAAGTATTTTCATTAATAAAACAAAGCTGTCAGATTTCTTAATTCTTGGATTCCCACCTCCTCTGAAAAGTCCATATTTTCTGAATCCAAAAGTAATTATCTACCTTCACTAATGTCAGAACAATTCCAATTCATTTTTAATTTTAGAAATGAGCATCTGATGAAAAAGTTTCTATCAGTGTAAACAATCTGAAATAAAAGAGGATATTATGGAAAGTTTGGAATTTTTATTTATAGAAACATTTGGTATTTTCATCATCCCATCTCAGGTAATGTATGTAGACTTTTGATTTTATCATCTTTCACCAAATTAAAATTATATAGTGTTATAAATTATTTTTCCCTAAAGTGTTAACCAACAACTAAGGACCATAATGGAATTAAAATATGAGAGCCTCTTTTTTTAAATTTTACTAATTTATTTTGAGAGAGACAGAGAGAGCTCAAATGAAGAGGGGCAGAGAGAGAGGGAGAATTCCAAGCAGGCCCCCTGAGCACAGTCAGTGCAGAGAGCCTGATGGAAGGCTCAAACTCACAAAAATGTGAGATCATGTCCTGTACTGAAATCAAGAGTCCTACCACTTAACTGACTGAGCCACCCAGGTGCCCCTATGAGTACCCTACTAATTGCCCCATACTTTATCTTCCCTTCCTTACCCCCTTAATAAGCATTATCTATTCCTACCCTAAGCTCCAGATTCCATTTTCTCATTGACCATTAACCATTAATAATTGAATCATGATATCTGAGTTATCTCAAGTTTCTCTTGGGGTCAAAATAAAAGTAATTTCAAACAGCTGCAAGTGTTCATACTAATTGGAATATAACCCAAATAGAATGACAGAGGGAAATAAAAATGTAGATATGTAAGTACAGGCTTACTTTTCATTATTTATAAGTCTTGTAAAATATCTCTAAGAGAAACCCAGTGACAGTTGTTCTCCAGTGAATTATGATGCTTCTAAATCAAATGCTCTTGTGTGGAGCCCTAAGTGGTATCAAGTGTGTACTGGTGAGCTAACGGTTTTAGAAAAAACATGTGGTACCAAAGCAAATAAAATAATAAGCCCAGATTTAGCTGCAACTTTTGTGATGCGGCTTGGTTCACTGTTTCTCAAAATTATGTGCATCCGAGGATATCGCTAAAATGTAGAATTTGAAGCATTGGTGGGAATGCAAACTGGTGCGGCCAGTCTGGATCCAGTATGGAGGTTTCTCAAGAAATTAAAAAGATCCAGCAATTGCCCTACTAGGTATTTATCCAAAGGATACAAAAATGCTGATTTGAAGGCACGCATGTACCCCAATGTTTATAGCGGCACTATCAGCTATAGCCAAATTATGGAAAGAGCCCAAATGTCCATTGACTGATGAAGAGATAAAGAAGATGGAATACTACTCGTTGATCAAAAAGAATGAAATCTTGCCATTTGCAACAATGTGAGTGGAATTAGAATGTATTATGCTAAGCGAAATAAGTCAGAGAAAGACGAATATCATATGCTTCAACTCATATGTGGAATTTAAGAAACACAACAGATGAACATAGGAGAAAGGAAGGAAAAAGAAGATAAAAACAGAGAGGGAGGTAAACCATAAGAGACTCTTAAATACAGAGAATAAAGTGAAGGTTTCTGGAAAAAGGGGCATGGAAGGATGGGCTAACTGAATGATGGGCATTAAGGAAGGGTACTTCTTGGAATGAGCACTGGGTTTTATATATAACTGATGAATCACTGGGCTCTATTCCCAAAACTAATACTACACTCAATGCTAACTAACTTGAATTTAAATACATTTTTTTAATGAAAAAAAAATACAGAATTTGCTTCAGTAGATCAGGTTGAGCACTAAGATTATGCATTTCCAACAAGCTCCCAGATGATAGCTGTGCCTATTGTTGGGGTAATGCTCTGAAAAGCAAGGACAAGATCAATGATTCCCCAAAGTTTGTTCCAGCTAACTTTAAGATGTCTTATGGAAAAAGATTACATCACCAGGGATGGCATAGTCTCTCCTCTCTTGGATTTGTGGTAGACATTAACACCAAAAAATCACAGGGTAAGGAAACAAACTCAATTTTTTTTTATGTATCAATCTTAAATTTTCAAGTGGGAGTACAATATTGTTATTCATAACCAAAATGTTGCACAACTGATCTTCTGAACTTTTTTGTCTTATAATACTGAACCTTTATACGGGTTGAAGAGTAGCTTTTCCTTTCTTCCTTCCCCAGGTGTTAGCAATAATCTTTCCACTTTTTGTTTCTATGGGTTTACTCCTTTAGATACCTCATATAAATAGAATCCAAGAGGGGCGCCTGGGTGGCTCAGTCGGTTAAGCCTCCGACTTCGGCTCAAGTCATGATCTCGCGGTCCATGAGTTCGAGCCCCGCGTCGGGCTCTGTGCTGACCGCTCAGAGCCTGGAGCCTGTTTCAGATTCTGTGTCTCCCTCTCTCTGACCCTCCCCCATTCATATTCTGTCTTTCTCTGTCTCAAAAATAAATAAATGTTAAAAAAAAATAACTAAATAGAATCCAAGACCATTTATTTCACCATATAACACTTCAGACCACTCAGAACGTATATAAGTAATAGTCATATGTAAGGATATATTATTTACTGAGAGAAGCTAAATTCCTACCAGATCTGTCATTAGTAGTTGGATAGTTTATCATGCCATAGTCATGATTACCAAGCTTATATTAACACAAAAGAGTAAATAGTTGTGAGATTATAAAATAAAATTTAAAATAAGTATTTTGAAATCATAGGCATCATAGTACGGAGGAAAGTAGAATAGCTTTTATAGTCAAATGGACATAATGCGATTCCTAACTTTGGTTCTTATATATTTGTACTCGTCAACCCAAGTTATGTATTCAATCTGTTTTTTAAATCTCACTCTTCTTTTTCTGAAAAAGTCTTTTGTAATATCACTATTATGGAATTTAATAAAATTAAAAATAACACTGTGCCCTGTAAAAAGTGAGAATTCAATAAATACATAAATTGTAGCTCTTTTTATGATTATCAATACTGAATGATTAAAATATAAGATTGGTGAATTCCACAAATAATGTGTTTCTATTACTACTTAGACTCTGGGTTAAGTCTTTGATAAATAATATAAAGTAGTATAAAAACTCCACTCTGATTAGAATCATGTTTTGACATGCTTTATGAGCTCTTTTTATATAGATTTTTGATAATATGCTTTCAAAATTATTGGCAAATCTACTCTTTGTACTTCGAGCTGGATAATGGAAAATGATTTATACAGTTTTATTGAATTTACAAGGGTTAGAGTAAGCCACATTAATTATTGCTATGTCATTCTTGCAGGCTAGCAGGAACTGAGACAAAACATAAGCCAAACTAAATATAATTAGCATTAAAATGACTCAAGCATGAAAAATAATCGAATGGGTCCTGAAGTGTCTTATTCTTGTCAACAAAAGAAGATCATGCTTGTTTGCAAACATTCATTTTAATTGCTTTTCTCCCATTTTCTAAAATGTGAGAAGTATTTTAGTTTCCTATCATATTTCTCAAATAACATTTTTGTTATTGACATTACAACCTGCACTGTCATAAATAATTAATCTGACTTTTGGAACTAGGTGATGAGATCTAGGAAATCTTATAGAACAAATGCCAGGTGCCCATTTCCCCAAAATGTAATCATTTATTTTTTTCTTTCCAAATGTATATTTTTCAATGTCAATAGTCTTCTGATCAGTTCATTCTTTTTAGAGTATACATTTTTTCTTCTAAGCTTAGTGAATTTGGATTGAATTTAAGGAACAAATTTAGCCAAGAAAAAGATGTTTTTATAAGGGGATTCTATCCAATTTCTACTCAGTAGACCTTGGGTGAGCAGTACTAAATATTTACCACTAACCCATAATGGTAAAAAGAGAGTCCAACAAACGAGAGGGTAGATAGAATGAAGAAATTGTAGAAAAAGAGAGTAGAAAGAAACTGAAAGTTTTATAAGTCAGAATATAGGGAAGATGCTGCAATTATAAAGGTCTTGGGGTTAGAGTAGATAATGATAGACAAGAATCAGGGTTTCAGTCTGATGGACAAGACATCTACTTATATGGTATGAGCTGAGAGGTGCCAATGAGGAAAAGCTAAGACTATATTCTCTGGATATCTTCTAGAAATCAGTTCTTCCAATTCCAATTATACTATGACAGTTTCCTCATTGGATTTCTGTAAGTGAGAGTCAAAGTCAAAATGAAAGAGCTAACCCGATTGATTCCAGAAAATGGAGGCCTCCTTCTAGTTGGATCAGGGCTGATGTTGAGCAAGTACACACTCTTTGGCTCTATTAGCTGTAAATTTATTGAAATATTTCTATAGTGTTTGATAAAAAGCTGGTGCATAGTTACCCATGTGTCCCCTTTATATACCTACTCAGCTTCATCCCTGGTGATTTCTGAATCCCTGAAGTCAGGCAAACGAAGGGATGATGGTCTGGTACAGCAGGACACTCTAGGATACTCCAGCATTGTGGCTGGTGTAACTCCTGACACATAGGTACCTGTGCCAAAGCAGTTATCACATATTTTGGCCATTACTCCTGGGGAAGTATATTAGTTGTGAAGTTTGGGGGAAAAAAAGGGTGGGGGGAGGGAGCTTCGACATTAAAGAAAGGCTAAAATGGGCTCTGAGATGTGAGAATGTGACTAAAAAGGTCCAAAGCACAATTATGTTTATTTTAAAAGTTGAATTAAAATGGGTGTGGCAATATAATTAAAATAACGTTACACTGGAAACACCTCTCTATTCATGAGCTTAGATTACAATTAACTAATTTAAAAACACGTAATCTCTTCTTTTCTTGTGCTGTCACAGGCACTTGCAAATACATTATGAGTTTATTTATTTATTTATTTTACTAAGGTATTGTATGCCCAGTCAGGTTTTAAGAAACTTGTTTCCCAGCTCATCTCCTATCACTTCCTAATTGACAAAGCAAAAATCCAGGGCTTTAGCCATATTTGAGCTTGATGGGTTCTTTCATGACAAGATGTCTTGGCACATGTTGCCTCTTCTTCCTGGAATATGTTACCTTTGATTACAGGGGTGTCCCCTTCACTCTTCAAGGTTCAGATCAAATGATGACTCTCCCTCTCTAGTGTTTGTTCTCTGCATATGTGACGTTTCACCAAATGTAGGCGTCTACAAACGTATGCCAAAGGAATTATTTTAGACAAATTTTTAACTACTTTTCTAAACATTAAAGAGGAAGAGAGAAATGTGTCTAGATTTGTAATATACTCATCACATTCAATTAAAAGAATATTGCTTCTGAAGTATTTTTTTAAAAAGATAATTATCTGAGTAAGAAATTAGTACTACCTTATTACTCTAAATAGTAACTTTTAAGTGATCTTGACATGAGAAAATCCTTTTTCTTCCTACTTATTTCTTTGTCATATGTAATTGTCTAACTTTCTATAGATTTATTTGCACTTCTAGATAATGTTGTATGAACAAATATGTAATATATAATTCTATGGGTTGAATTAATCACTTCTTCAGTAAAATACAGATGTTTTTCTGGAGAATGCTATTATGTTAATTATAATGCATTTTATGATTATTTTTTTAATATATGAAATTTATTGTCAAATTGGTTTCCATACAACACCCAGTGCTCATCCCAACATGTTCTGATTGTTTAAGTGTTTCTCTTCATAATACAAAAAGTTAATTAATAGACATCTAAGATAGCAATTTTTCTGACATAAGGTATCCTTTTACTTAAAATATTTTAAACACAAATATTTTAACACAAATTTAACAAATAATTTAACACAAAATTTAACACAAATGTAACAAATAATTTAAACAAAAAATATTTTAACACAAATTTTATGTAACATGCTTTTATTAAATTAGTAAAGGGGCATGTTTTAAAATATAGTGAGGTCAATGTGGAGTGATAAAACTAACAATCATGTTTTAGATATTTTCTCATATAATAAGGATTTTTGATCTTATATTTTTTTAACGTTTATTTAGTTTTGAGAGAGAGAGAGAGAGCGCAGGGGAGGGGCAGAGAGAGAGGGAGAGAGAGAATCTGAAGCAGGCTCCAGGTTCTGAGCTGTCAGCACAGAGCCCGACTCATGCTCGAACTCATGGACCATGAGATCATGACCTGAGCTGAAGTCAGATGCTTAACCTACTGAGCCATCCAGGCACCCCGATCTTGTATGTTTTTAAGTTTATCTCTTTATTTTGAGTAAGAGATCATGAGTAGGGGATGAGCAAAAAGAGAGGGAGAGACAGAATCTGAAGCAGACTCCACACTATCAGCACAGAGCCCAGTGAGGGACTCCAATTCAGGAATCATGAGGTCATGATTGGAGCCGAGGTCAAGAATTGGTGTTTAACTGACTGAGCCACCCAGGTGCCCCTCATCATGTATTTTTCATCTTGTATCACAGATACATTATATACAAAGTGCCATAATTTTATGGAAGATAAAATATGATCTATTCTCTTAGTCAACCTATATCCAGCAAGAAATTTAAACCATAGATACATAGTTAAAGTTTATAAAATAACAAAACATCAAATTCTAACTGGCCAGCACTATTCAAAGTGACTTGCATAACCATATGACTTGCTGGATACTTACCACAACTCTGTGAAGTAGGTGACATTAATACACTTATTTTACAGATGAGAAAACTGAGGCACAAAGATAATAAATGATTTGCTCAAGATTGCATCATAAGTGATTGATCTGGCATTCAAAGCCATGCAGCATGACTTCAGAGTCTGTCCAGCTGACCTCTAAGTTGCATTTCTATATCAGACATGAAAGGGGAGGAAACAGTGATTGCTAGAGAAGTTTCCAGATAGCAAGAGAAATTAGAACAGTTTTTTTTAAAATTTTTAATATTTATTTAAATTAAAGTTAGTTGACATGTAATGTAATAATGATTTCAAGAGTAGAATTTAGTGATTCATCACTTACATATAACACCCAGTGCTCATCTCAACAAGTGCCCTCCTTAATGCCCATCACCCATTTAGCCCATTCCCCCACCCAACGGCCATAGAACAGAGTTTTGAGGAATGAAAAAAATTTGGGCTGATAGAGAGTGTGTGTGACAGAGAGGAAAAAGGATGTATCCATGAGGAAAGGAGTTATAAGAACATAGAAATAAAGTTAGGAAAATACAACCTATATTCAAGGGGTCGCATGCAGGACAGTTAGATAGACAGGAATTTTTATTCAGAATTGTGGGAAAGACAAATATGGTCACAGTTCTTTGCTGGATGTTATTTGGCATATTATATCATTACCTGTATTAAACTAAAATGCAGGCTTAAACTATTTTTGACAAACTGATTTTAATATTGAAAATTGTGTATTTTTATATCTTAAATGTCAATCTATTATTATTCTTGTGATACTTTCCCATTACACTAAGATATCATCATGTCATGAATTTACTTGCTACTCGAAGAGGACATTTTTTAAAAGAATATATATAATTTGGAAGAAGTAATAACTTATGGCAAACGTTTCCTAGATAAGAATGCCAAATCAAAACATTATAGTTCATACCATGTTTTCTTTTCAGGCAAACCCGTGATGATAGTGACAGAGTACATGGAAAATGGCTCTTTAGATACATTTTTAAAGGTAGGTTTGAGACCAACTTAATTATTCAAAGTGTTATTTGTATATTGGCTATGATGTTGAAGTTAAAATTAAGTCACTGTAAAGCAGAATTTTGAAATAGAAATTTCAGGGGTCAGAATGTTTATACTCCAAAAATAAACTTTGGTCTGAAAATTGTCCTTTTCAGAAATGTACACAAATCCAAACCATATGTCCCCATAGTTTTCTTTAAATATATGTTAATTTGCCCCCCAAAAAAAGGAAAGGGGAGAAAAAGGAAGAAAACAAAGAAAAAGACAGAAGGAAAGAAAAGGAAAAAAAAGAAGCTTTTTTACAAATAGTAAGTTTTTCAGAGTATATAAAGTCAGGTAGAGCAAGGAAAAAAATGTGTAAAAGGTCTATGCAACTTTTCTGTATTAATAAAGGGACCCAATAGACTGAGGGTCAGCCACCACTTTTACCAGTGGAATGATTACATGATAATAGATGGTATCACTAATGTTGTCAGATCTTCTGGGTCCTAGGGAAAGTATTGTTTTGTTTTTATGTGCAAGTGTCCAAATTTTAATTGTTGGCAACTGATTATATTACAAAATAGCTTGGGCTGGACAATGTAACATGTTTGCAGGCCTGATTAAACCTGTAGGCTGGCAGGTTTTCACATTTAGTGTAGCAACTATTACTACTGATTAGGCGAGGTGATGGGACAATGACTTTCTTGAGGATTATTCCAAGGACCGGTGCATTGAAGAGGACAGCTGTCTACTAATAAGGCAAAGTTTTCTTCTAATCTCCAGACTCTACCAGATTCTGTTGTCAAATTTCTTATACGTATCTTCAAGTTCTCTAGTCTCTTAAGATTATATCATTCCTTTATATCAAATTAATCATTAGTTGGGCCTTATTCCGTGTACCTGCAGTAAATTCAGTGCCTTTGACAAAGACAGCAAGCTTCTAAGAAATGCTAACGTTGTCTGGTCATTGCTCAGTGATCTTTCTCCCATCTGTTGTTAAAGAAACTCCTTTGTCTCCTCCAGCCACTTCTTTTTTACTCCAATATGCCTATCCAGCTAACTTATTTTAAAGCACCTCAAAAATGTGCCATGTTCATCTAAGGCAGGTGCTAGGTTGGAGTGATGAACATTCTCCTCTGATAACTGAGAGTAAAGGAATTACAATGCAGAAAAGGGCAACTAAATGAGATTTTTGACAAGAGCTTTCAAAGTCTTGATCTGCTTTGACCAAGCAGAGGACTGGTAAATGTTACAAAATTAACAAAATATTTCATAACTTTTTCCATTCTCCTTCAGCTAAGAATGGCATATGAATTTGGTGATACTATTAATTTGGCGCTTGAAGGAAGATCCTTTCAAATTTTCCCCCAGTAATTATTGCCGCAGGACTAATATTTCTACATCGTTTCTACAGAAAAACGATGGGCAATTCACTGTGATTCAGCTTGTTGGCATGCTGAGAGGCATCGCTGCGGGAATGAAGTACCTTTCCGACATGGGCTACGTGCATAGAGACCTTGCTGCCAGAAACATCTTAATCAACAGTAACCTTGTGTGCAAAGTGTCTGACTTTGGACTTTCCAGGGTGCTGGAAGACGATCCCGAGGCAGCCTATACCACCAGGGTAAGATCTAACAGAATGCATTTCTGAAACACTAGACTAGACATGTTTAATTTTTAAAGGTGTTTAAAGGAAATAGTAAAAAGAACATTCCTCTCCCATAGGAAGACAGAGAGAAAAAGGGATGGTGGGAGGGGGAGATAAAAAAATGTAATCATTCTACAGGTTGGATAGCAGCAAATTTGTATATTAAACTCAAATAAGTAAAGTATTCACCGTATGGGTCACAAGATTTCATTTTTTTTCCCTTACAGATACTGAAAACAAAAACTTTGAGGTCAGAGTGAATACAACGCTTCGAAAATTGTACATACAGAGTTTTAAATGTAAAAGAGAAAGTTAGAGAATTTCCTAACTAAAACAAATAAATATAATATATGTATATATGAATATATAAACATGTATAACATTGGGAAGCTTAAACTCTCTGCACCACAGTGTCCTCATTTGTAAAACAAATATAGAAATGAAATATCTAAGCCTACCTTTTAAGGACTCACATGGTAGGGAATAAAATAACTATTTCTTCAAAAAGTTTTGATTCACTGGAAGTATTTTAATGCCTAATTACTTTCCTGACATGCTATATTAACTGCTAAGCTCACATTTATGGAAAGTTGGCCACTAACTCATCTTGTCATAATTAGCATAAATCAACACCCTTTTCCAGCAAAGTAATTGCTTCCTGAATCGATATGGTATATATCTGACAATTCTTTCTGTGGAAAACTGTGGGTATTGGTGTAAGAGAATTTTTGGAGCATTCTATGTATTGCACCTTTTGAGTTTGAATCCCTTATCATAAACTGTGTTTAATTCTAAATCTTTCAATGTCAAGAAAACATGAAGTTAAATATCTTCGATGTTCCAACTCCTTGTGAAGCTAAAAATTTATCATTGTATCTTTTTCACTATAAGATTTGGTTAACTGCTGTGTCAACACAGAAGGACACTTCTGGCATCTCACATTTAAAAAATTTTTTTTTAATGTTTATTTATTTTTGAGAGAGAGACAGAGTGCAAGAGCGGGGAGGGGCAGAGAAAGAGGGAGCCACAGAATCTGAAGCAGGCTCCAGGCTCTGAGTTGTGAGCACAGCTCAAGCTCACAAACTGTGAGATCATGACCTGAGCCAAGTTCAGATACTTAACCGACTGAGCCATCCAGGCGTCCCAGTCATCTCACATTCTTAAGACAGATATGTTACACATTGCTTATTTAATTCAATTATTTGAAATTACTTCTACTCGCAGTCTAACGATAAACTCTTTTCATAGACTATAAGGCTTTTTTTTTTCAGCTGTTGCTTTGTGATTCATGGATATTTAGGGACTGTACTATACTGAAGTCCAAGAGTAACTTATCTAAGCAAACAAAGCCTTTTAATGGTTAGCTTAATAAATCAATAAATTAATTGATGGGATATCCCTCCTCTTCTAAAGCTAATTGTCATTTTCATTATTTGCATTAAGTGAAACCTCAATTAAGAATTCCGTTGGGATTACTGTTACACTTAATAAACTTGGCCTAAGCAAGAAGGAGTTTATAGACAAATCCATTCCCAGTATGATTGGTTGATGTCTTAGTTAAATGCATAAAACAGATTTGTCAAGGTGTGTGTTAATGTATCATGCTGGGGGCCGGGGTGGGGGGGAACCGAGGAGAGGGGAGGCAGAGATCCCAAGACCTTCAAGACTTACTCCTTTGAAATGGGTTATAATAGCAATTTATGGAAAATCCGTATATTGAGAGATGAGAAGATAAGGGAACTTCAGATAATAGCGATGTCAAATATGATGGTCAGAGGACCAGGAGAAAAGTTCTAGCCTGAAGTTTAAAGTACTTGACAATCTACAATTTTAAGAGGAATAGTGTAGTTATAGAATATAACTATAATTCTGTAATTATATCGTTATAGAATATCACAGTGACACACGGCCAAGCCTAATGATATAATCTTACCTATGAATATTTAATTAACAAAAGTATGTATCAGGAAAGTCTTTTTAAAGTGGTGTTACCATATATCTAAGGAACAAATAATTTAAACATAGATTGAATAGTTCAAATTAACTTCAGCTCACAGAACAACTTCAAATGTTACATGAAGCTGTTATTTCCTTAAGTTCCATTTTTTCCCTAGTGTATGAATTAAATCATTCCCTCTCTGCAAAATGGGAAGGCATAAGTTAATCTTTTCTGCAAGAAAATATTCAAATCCTGTACCCTCCCCCTTGCTTATGGATGAAATGTTTGGTTTCCTAAGTTTGCCGGAAGGATATAAAAGTGTTTATTTTGTGAACTAAGAGGAAATCTACCAAACCAATTTTTTTTTTTTACCATGAAAAAACTCCAAACTTGATATCATGTCATAAATTTTTCCCCGCAATCTAATTTCAATAATTTTTAATTTGGTTAAATTAAGTGAGATACCTATCTATTAGGTAAAAACAAAAACAGTATGTAACAGAAAAAACACCAAAATATGTTGGCAGAAAATAAGAGAAATCAAGTCTAAAAGAAATTGCACAATGTTGGGGGGAAATATAATTATATCTGATTTTCATGTTCGTCTTACTGTTAAACTTCTCAGGGTTGCATTCAGCAATCAAGACTTTCCATTTATAATTCCTATGTTAAAGAAAGGAAGAAAAAAACTACCCTGGGATTTTAAGTCCTTTACTCTCTGTTAGAAAGTCATGAAAGTTTACCTTATTGATTTGCTTGGCTGCCTGCTTTCCCCTCTTTGAGTTGCCATCCTGATACTGTAATTGAGATGTGGGTCCTGTATGTGTTCCAGTAGTCAAAGAGAATTTAAACCAGAAAGCTTCTGGACAGCCAATTAGTAGTCAGTCTACAAGTGCTTACGGGCTGAGGTATGTGAAAAGAGACTGCATGCTGTCAAACAGATTCACTTAAAAATGCTACATCTCTTTCTAGATCTTTCTAGTGAGGCAATATCCCCAAATGTGCTTGAAGTATGTGGGAATTCTTGTATCCTTTTTCAATTTTAGGGAGGCAAAATTCCAATCAGATGGACGGCCCCAGAAGCTATAGCTTTCCGAAAGTTTACCTCTGCCAGTGATGTCTGGAGCTATGGAATCGTGATGTGGGAGGTTGTGTCTTATGGGGAGAGACCCTATTGGGAGATGACCAATCAAGACGTAAGTATGGAACTACTCTCCCTCAAGTTTAGAATGAAATGCTTTGTTCTCTGAGTTGGAAGAAAGAATCTTTTTTCATTTCTCAAAATGACAGTTGCTTAAAAAAATGAAATACTTTGCTTACCCTCTGATCTGTTTTATTGTTGTTGAAATAGCCTTTATGCAGAAACTCAAAATGAGTTAGTACAAAAGAAAGTAAGTTACTGTTACATAAAAGCTTAGTCCCTTGCCAGACAGTTTTAGCTGTACTATAGTGATGGGTTCACTCATTTTATGTCAGTATTATTTTCAAAGATGAAGAAGAAACCATCAGAGAATGAATACTGACAGCCACATTTTCATGATTTGCATTTGATAAAGACAGCTAATACTCCAAACTGAAAGGATGAATGATATTGATGTAATAGTGGATGCTTTTAGGGGATAAAAATAATAATCTATGTTTTTTTTTTAATTTAAAAAAGTGTAAGAAAAGTTGGACTGTCTAATATGGGGGAAAACAGATTTTTTTCTTACATGGAAAAATAATTCACACTTAGAATAATAGAATCCTAAAATTAAAGAAACTATGAAAGATTCTTCTATTCAAGTTCAGAATATTTATTATGTGATGCCTGACACATGGCTCTTTGGTCTTTGCTTTTGTAATTTTCCATTGTTACTATTCAATACAGCCTTCCCATTTTGGATCATGTTGAAATTTGATATTTTCCCTTCAAATAACAACAACTGTAAAAGCAGCTAACATATTGAACCCTAACTATGTGCCACATACTGTCTTAAGTGCTTCATCAACTGTCTCGTTACTTCTTTATAAAACCAGTATATGGAGCAATCTTAACTCAACAGCATACTGATTTAAAACATTTATTTTTTTCCTCCAATTATTTCTTTCATCCATGCTCTGTAAAATATCCCACTCCTATGCCTTCAGGGGTTATTAGACAGATCCTACAGCTCTTCAGCCTCATTTTGTTGAAACAACAGTCCCATGCCAGTAATTAAGATTCAATTTCAGATATAAAAATTCAAGTCCAGTCTAAATCAAAGCCAATGCCATATCCATTTCAAAGTGTTTTCCACAACCACAAGGCCAGCCTGACCCTCGGTACCTAGCGAAGGAAGAATGGTCCCATTTTTGCTCCTCTTCTTCCTTTGGCAAAGTTTGTATCTAGATTTTTCAGAATTGCCCTTGATGGGTATGTAGAAAAGAAAGGGCAAGATTTTTTTTTTTTTTTTTTTTTTTGCTAGTTGTTGATGCCTCCCACAGGTCAAATACCCAAACGTTGGTTCTCTAGTGAAGTATGTGTCGGAGCTCTTGAAAGGACCCCTGGGGATGGTCACCAGAGGAGGAGGGTGTCTTACGCCAACTTACTTCCAGGGTACACCTCACTTGCTGTCTGCTCCCAATCTCACAGTCTCTTGCTGTCCAGTGCACATGTGTACTTCACCTGAGAGCGAAACCCATTCTGGTTGGATGCTCTGCCATTGTTCCCTTTTTGGACTACTGTTGTAGACTGCTCCAGCCAGCCTGTCTTCTTCCAATATCTCCTGGTGAGATGTCAAGGTCACACGTTGGCTTTTCTAAGACTTATTTCATAGCATTCTTCTCTGATAAGTGACAGTAAATTGGGCTTAATGCATTCCTACCCCCTAACAAGCCTATGGCAAGGCAGTGAACCCTTTTTGTAGTTATCTAAAATTGCTACAATCGGTTTTCTTTGTGTCCTACTCACTTGGTTTAGGGGAAGGAGTGCTGGCTTATATTTCTCTAAATTTGGGAGAACATAGTATCTATTCACTTCAGCTTTACAATTTTAGGGCTAGTGCTGTTAAAAAAAAAAAAACTGTATCATTGAATTCCTATTGTGCATCTCTCATCAGAGAGATGCTATTGTAATTCTTGTTTTGCAGTTAAGAAACTGAATTTAGAGAGATTAAATGACTTTCTTAAGGTCACAAAAAAATAATAAAAGTAGCACCAGAGATTTCACCATGATTCTCTAAAATTTTTGTACCAAACTACCACACTATCTCTAATTAAATCAATGTCTGCTTCTTCCCTTCCATTTTCAACCAATGATCCTAGATCAGCCATCTGGATGAATATAAAATCTTCAATTTAAATTCAACTCTGGATTTTTATAACCTGAAGGAAGACCAGACCTGTTTGCTACTTACTTTTCTCCAGATAAATGCCAAATGCTAACTTGAACTACCGAGCACTTCACAGTTGGCCTCTAACTTTTCTTAAGACTTATTTTAATGCCATTCTGTCCTTTAATTGTTGTGAAAGTATTTTATTCTGCCATGCCAAGGAAAACATTGGTCCCTTATTTACCTAGTTAACTTCTTTTCAATTCTCATTCTGTAACTCAGAATTATTAGTCCTTCCCAGCTAGTGTATGATATGTGTAGCATTGTTATCTACATTATTGACAATTTTATGTGATACAGTTGCATCTGTCACAAATAAAATTATAGACCAGAGTAGAACATGATGGTATGTAAATGCTCATAGTGTTTTTGTTGATCGTGACTGGGCTTGCTCATGTTGGCAGTGGGGTTGGTTGCTCTATACTGGCATACTGTGGCTCTAATCCACATGACCTTCATCTTCCTCTGGAGACCAGTAGACTAGTGTAGATGTGAGCTCATCTGTCAAGTGACTGAAGGGCAAGAATGATCCCTATTGCATCTCATCAAGTAGCATAAAATTACATTGGTCAATCCAATAATCAGGCCAGTTGCAGTGGCCAATCCCATATTTAGGGCAATCACACTGCCTATTGTGAATGGACAATATAAAATTACACTAAGAGGGACATAGAAACAAGGAGGTATGAAGGATTTGAGACACGTTTTTTTTTCTTTCTGATTTTAGCCATTTGAGAGTTTTGATACACTCTCAGATAACTTTAATTCAAACTATTTAGAAAATAAAAGGGAGTGCTGATATAATATTCTCAGGAAATTATAATAAAAACTAATATTTTGGCTTTGACTAGGTTTACCAAGAATCTAGATAAGGTTTAAAGTAAATGATTATAAAATTGCAGATCTTTCTGTCTGCTTTTAATAAATTGTGCAATAGATGCTATGTATTTTCAAAGCAGGTTCACAATTGTTAGTAGCATTTAGCTTCTACATATAACACTAAGTTTGATTTCCTCAATTGCTATCCAAATTTGTATTTAAGAAACATGACAGATCTGTATTTGAACACCATGATCACTGAATATTTCTTTGGAAACAAACTCTCAGAGAGCAAAATAGAAGTACTGATTTGGTGTTTTGAATGATGTATCCCATAATCTCTACATTCCAGATACTATCTACTTCTTAAAAGGCTTTGCATCATGAAAATATTACACTGCCAAGACATGCAGAATATTCTAAATCTCCCAGAGGAGATCTTCCACCATGTCAAGGGGACAGAATGCTGCAGTGGGTTTATTTTGATTTAGGATTGCCTCTGCCATCACAGAGAAAAAACATAACAGCACATCATAAAAATAAACCAGAATGATGAAGATAATTTTAATACCAGACCGTGAACTCTGATTCAAGCTTAGGAAGCTAAGATAATATCCTGAGGTCAGTAGAGGCTTCTTTATTGATAGCAAACATTTTAAATGGCAACATTTTTCTGAACTTAAAATCCAGACCCAAATAAAAAGAGACTTAATTGCATTGCATTTTTATACTTAGTAACAGTGTTTTACTCTTGCATTTATTGGGAAATATATGAATATGTAGACTACACTAAGCACATAGATTACAAAATGTTTTAGAAACTCATTTGTCTGTTTTTCAGTCTTCTTATGTTAGAATTACTTTTATTCTTTGTTCTTTTTTTGACTGTTTTCTATTACTATTTCTGCTGGCCTACATCTTACTCTAAGGCAGGAAGAATTTTTGACCCCAAAAGGATGTCAGCCTACTTTCTACGGGGCGTGCCTCTCGTCCTCCTTCTATTCTTTGTTGTAATTTCTGATGGGACAAAAAAAGATACACATATCTTATATTTCTGAAATATTTTATGGTAAAACAAAAAGAATATTTTATGATAACACACAGCATGTTATAATTAAAGTGTGAGGAACTTAGGTCCCATATAAATACTGAAAATTACCAATATTTGACAGTGAACAAATTATTTGACTTAATAGCCTTAGTATAATAATATCTACAATGAGTGTATTTGACAAATATTGGTCTTTGAAGATAATATTAGTCTTGCAAGGATAATGCTGCCTGCCCTGAGAGAAAAGCAATTATTTTAGTGACTGGTAACCTCATTTCAACTCTTATCCCTTTGGAGTAAGCGATACATAAAGAAATATCCATATTCAGTTCAAAAGTCCTGTACCTTTCTATTTAACAACAACAGCAAAAACAAAAACCAAAAATCTTGAACTAAAAGCCAGTCATTTTGGAATCTATAACTCTTGGTCAATTTCAATGATTACAAAGGGAATGGACTTGAATAGAGGATTTTTAAGATGTCTTTAATCTCTGGAATGCTACTGATCTAAGATTGATGTACTAAGAAAAAGATATACTCTATATATCTTTAATAATATTGGAAACAGAAAATAAATCCTATGAAAAAAATGGGTATATCCAGAACTATTTCTTTGGTATCTGAGATTATTTCCAAGAATATATTCTTAAACTCCAGTCACTTCTGAAAAGCCTCATATCTCACAGTAACAAAATGACTCGTGTGAGATTTCAAGTAAATACCTAGCAACATAGGCGCTCACACCTTCGTTAAACTTAATTCATCAAAACACACTGCTGATGCTCAAATTCCGCCTACAAAATTCCTGCCACTCAGTTATCCAACTTACATTTTTACATCTCCTGTGATGAAGAATGCACTCCTTTCCAAAATAGCACATTTTAGTTGTAGATATTTTTTTTTCTTGTGGAGCAAGAAATCTGATTCCATGGAATGAGATCTATAACTCTCCCAAATTATTTAGTTGGAAGGTAGTTATTTCTAATTCCAATGGTGAGACTTAGCATCAGGATGGGAAGATCACAGGTTTGCTTGCCAGAGAGACTTGCCTGTAAATCTTACCACTGCTACTTCTCGGTTGTGTAAACACAGGCAATTACTTAACCTTCTGGAGTCTCATACATTTCATCTATAAAATGCATATAATAGTTCCTATCTTACAAATATATGATGATGATGAATATAGATATTATATGCACAATTTGTGGTGTAGTGCTTATGATATAATGCCTGTGCTAGTCTAGGTCCTGCAAGAAACCTATTCCAAGAAGGAATTAGATATACATTAGTATTATTAAGGAGAAATTCTTGTAAGGAAGAGGAATGCAGGATAGCTGGGAGAGATGTCAGACTGTGAAAACGTTGTCTGTCATAGGGTTCACATAGAAATGAGCCTATCTTATTATCACTGCCATGCTCAATAATTGACTGGAAGTAACCTTTGCAAAGCCTGGCTTTGGTGTAAATGCGATGATGGTTTTAGAAAGTTTAGGGTTAAGGGTTGTTGATTAATCAGCATCCAGCAGGTAAAGATCTGAGAGACAAATTTTCATGATTTCCATGCTCTTCACCTTTTGCAGCACGGACCTACTTCCCCACACAGGTTCCAGGAGCATCTGTTTCATGATTCTATGGGTTTTTCTATCTAAGTGGAAACTCAGAAGAGGCAGGTTATGAACTGAACTGTAGTCCCTGTGGTTTCAGTTGATCTCAGGACCTCACCTGGTCCTTTGCCTCTCCTTCCTTCACTATCCATTCTGGATTCCCCTCATTTATCAATATGGCAGGTCATGGTGGCTGAACTAGTAGCCTGGATCCATCTTTCATTCTTGGGGGTTAGCCTTTTCAGGCCACAGTTATTACAAAAGAGTAACAAGAAGTCCCAAGTGTATCACCTAGTGTTCGCAGTATTTTTCCCTGCCCCAACTGTGTGAAAGCAGCTTAAATGCCTTATGTATGAATTTATGATGTACTATGTGCAGTGGTTGCTGGAACCACCCTTGTACCAGCTAGCAGATTTTCAGAATGAGATCATGTTGACAGTTTGCAATCGACCTGGAGGGAGTATTTATACCATGTAAACAAGTAAACGATACAATATGTCCTCCCCCCACCAAGGAGAGCCTGTTGTTAAATATTTACCAGTACATCACTGAGTATTCGATACTCACACATTCTTCGCTAGGAAGTGGGTGCCCTCATTGAGTGATATGCTGTGTGGGATTCAGTGTTTGTGGATCAAGTATTGCAAAGCTTGTAATGGTGGTTGAGGCTCTGTGGGCAGCAAAAACAAATCATACCCAGAATAGGTATATGTACCTGAAAGGATGAAGCCACTGACCCTTACATGACAAAATGGGCCCAGTGAAGTCAACTGGCCACCAAGTGAATAGCGCCATATCGGGTGCTCAGTATTGAAGTTTCATGTATTAAGAGAAGCAGCATTTTTAAAATTGTGTTTAGACGACTGATTTACATGTCAATGCCAAGAAAACACGTAGCTTATAATAACATTTTAGATGTAGCCCATATGAACTGGTGCCAGATAATCTGTAAAACTTCTGGTTGTCTGTTTCTTTTTTCTCTTTCTTTCCTTTGTTTATCTCAACTGTCTACCTTAACAAATGTAATGGTAATAAGAAAGTCAATGGAGATTACGATTCATTTAGCTATACATTATAAACTGTGTAATAAAATGAGTAGCCTGAATTGCACTTTGATATATTTCAAGCATTCCACAAACCACCAGAGCACTAATACATTCATTTCTCCCCCAAACTATGAAGGGAATGTAGTTAAAAATGAAAAACAAAATCCAATATGTTGGAATATAAAATCTCAAGTTATAGTTTAAATATATTTTGAAGATAAATTCTAAAGATGAATTTAGAATTAAATTCAATGACCTAATTTTCTGGACCAAGTACTGAGGTTAACTTAGAGACATGATATTATATTTCTATTTATAAATTTGCCTGAAAATAAAGTTGATTAAGTAATATAGTCTAGAAATAACATCTCAAATCAAATAACTCATAAAATTCCTTTAAAACTAGTGGGTTGGTTTCATTTACTCATTTCACAGTCACATGTGAAGACTAGCTACTCAGTGAAAGAAAGACAATATTTTAAAAAGCATAGGTGTTAAAGAAAAAAGAGAGCTTATTGGTAGCAGCTTTGGGGAAAATTCATTATGAAACAAATCAGGTTTTAAATAAGTAAAAATCACTGTTCTCACTGCATACTGAAATATTTCATGACAAACTGTATTAGGACATTTTATTTTGGTACTCACGTTATTAAAGATAACTGCTATTGCTGTTATCATCAGCAATGGGAAGTCTTCTAATAAGCAAACTAATACATAAATGAACTTTTATTAATATATAATTATAAATAGTACTTTTTATTCTTTCACTATTCTTTTATTGATCACCAGTGAGAATAAATGTTTTCTCAAAATTTATTTAGCATTTTTTTCTTTTATAAATTTTTGATTAATATCTGTTCCTCATGAATCTGTTGTTTTATCATGTTATTTCTCAATATGCATCCACTTTTAACACGTTAAAGAGGCTAACCATATGTTTTAGTTTTTGTAATAATTTCTACCATGGTTTGCCATTTAATTTTTTATGCTGTTTTTGAGTTAAGTTAACTAAAGTGGTAAGTGACTCTCAGGAGTTTCATTCATAGTTATTCAGTTATTTGACCATTTATTTTTTGGAGTCCTTGAGTCCTTGAAGTGCCTGAACTTAACTATTTGTGCTTGTCAGGAACTTTTATTTCATGCCCTTCCTGGGTAGATATATACCACACCTGGATTCAAGCTATAACCAAGTCATGATGACTCTCACATTTACATTTTCATCTCAAATATCTCCTGTACCCTGACCAGATTCCTGCCAAGTGTCATCTGGGTGTTCCCCATGCACTCCAAACAAAACAAGCCCCAAATTATACTTGTCAACATTCTCTCCCCCCATGAATGTGTTTAGCTAAAGTAAATAGTAACAACCATGCAGTGTGAAAGGTTTGAACTTAAACACTTTCTCTCTACCTGCTACCTCTAGGCCATAAAGTTCCCTTAAAGATACCATTTCATCTTCTTTCTATGTGCTCCTGCTTTTGTGCAGGTGCCATTTTCTTTACCATTGAGAGACTGTTTCATTCCAATCTTGCAAGATTTTTTTTGTAAATTTCCTATTCTAATCATCATATATGTTTTTTCATTTGTCAAATCAAATCTAAAGTCTTTCTCAAAAAATGTAATTAATAGTTAAGGAAATATCCACAACAGGAATTTGAGAACTATGTTTACTATTATTGATTTGGGGATCACTTAAATATTTGAATTTTCTAGAATAAAACCTGCATTATGTTCAGAAGCATAAACGAATTTCTTCTGTAGTTAGACATTTTGATGGCAGCAGCAACATTATGAATGTTTTTGATGAAACAATTTCACAATTAGACAATACTCACATGTGTGGTTTTATTTAAAATCGATGATGTTTGTAATGCCTGTGCTACTTATGCAGTCATTCCAAATTCCTGACAGAAATCAGTAGATGATAATAAACAGCCAGACTCTGACATTATTAAATGATACATGAGACAGTTATGCTAATTTAGCCTTTGACTTATCCATCATTTACCCTCCAAAAGTCTCTTTTGAAGTAAAATTGCAGTTCTATTGCTTTAAAAAACGTGGATCTGCCCATAATTTTTCATTACAAAGACATTAACTTTTCAGAGAAATCACTAAAAAACTCTAATCCCTATTTGGTTCCAGAATGCAAGGATAAATAAATAAAACATGAACATTATTTTTATGTCAGTTAAAGTTACAAATCACCCTTCATCAGATTTTATGTAAAAATGATTACCACTTATTTTCTTTATAATATGTGAAGAAAATATCTTTTTACATTGTGATAACATATTTACTTTTTGTTATTGTTGTTTTATTTTGCAGCAAATAGAAGTAATCAGAGATTTGAGAGAGAACAATGCTGGTTATCAGTGCAAGAGTAAGACTAAGAATGAAAGTTGGATAGTAGGAAATTTCTCGAGCTATTCTGTACTGTTTGTGGTGTTGAGTATGGCTCTGTTTTGCTTTACGCAGGTGATTAAAGCAGTGGAGGAAGGCTACCGTCTGCCAAGCCCCATGGACTGTCCTGCTGCTCTCTACCAGTTAATGCTGGATTGCTGGCAGAAAGACCGAAATAGCAGGCCCAAGTTTGATGAAATTGTCAACATGTTGGATAAGCTGATACGTAACCCAAGTAGCTTGAAGACGCTGGTTAATGCATCGAGCAGGTAAAAAGCCAGACAGACCTGAGAGCTTTTCCTAATGTAGCTAATTCAACTTGATGCCATGAATATTAAATCAATAACATCATTTCAGTATACACGTTAATCTATGGATCTGTATGACACTAATTTATTTAAATACAGTTTTTGCGTAATAGTACTCTCTTACAATGAAATATAAATAATCAAATTAAAAGTATCTATGCCTAATCTACCAGTGTAAATGCCAGTTTCAGTAAAATGTTAACTATAGCCAAGTTCAGATAATATTATCAAAAACTCAAATGTGTGTATTTTCATGTGTTTTGGGTCTCACATTAGTGTGGATGGGTCAAAATAAAATTATAAGATCATAGAGATAGCCAAGTGAGCACTGATAGACTTAAACCAGAGATATCTAACAATAATTACTCTTTGGTTTCTTTATAATAGACTTTAGTGTCTGCCATATTTTATAAACAATGACAACTCCTTTAGAGATTCTTTGCTCCTATCTGGTTGTACACAGATATTTGGTGAATCACTTACTGTGCAATTGGAACAAAACTTAAAACTGATAAATGAATAAATTTGTGTGAAACAAATGAGCATTTTTACTTTTTTACTTCTAATTTTTTTAAGTTTATTTGTTTATGTAGAGAGAAAGAGAGCGAGAGAGAGAGAAGGAGAGGGAGAGGGAGAAGGAGGGAGAGAATCCCTAGCAGACTCTGTGCTATTAGTGAAGAGCCTGATGACCCAGGGCTCAATCTTACCAACCCTGAGATCATGACCTCAACCCAAACCAAGAGTCAGACGCTTAGGCGACTGAGCCACCAGGCGCCCCACAAATGAATATTTAAAACAATTTTCCGAATGCACATGAATATACTTAAACAATGTTACATATTTGTAAAACATGTTTTTCTCTTTGACGTGATAAATTACAGAATTATCCTCACAAAAAATAAATCAGTTTGACTCTGTACTTAAGAAAAATTGCCAGAATGTTATTTTCACTATATTTGAGTCAGATCTTTATTTTTACAAGAAGTGTAACCAAATTGGCCTCCTATTAGCATGAACTAAATGAGGAACAATCTGTTGATAAAGTTACATAAGTTCTATGATTCTGACATAACATTTGTTTATTAGGCAAAAAGTCATTTTTAAATACAAATGAAGAATGAAACTTCAACTTCTGTTCAAGCATCATTAACTTTCTGTAGTAGCAACTGGAGAATTTATCTTCTTAGTGAATATTCCTTATGCTGCTACTGAAATATCTGCCTTTAAGTTATTTATTGTCATGTAAAAATGTAAGCATTTCTTTCATCTACTTATTTGAATTATGTTGTCTAAAGGGACCTAAAGAAAAGAAATCATAAAGAGACATTTTGATGATCTAAATTGTGTTAGTTTATATTGATATCATTATAGATTGAGAACAGTTTAAGAGTCTCCAAATTTTTTTTCTTTTTGTGTGTGTGTGCAATATATAGAATCATCTTGCTAGGTTTCATTTAAACAGATTTGGCTGAAGACTATAGCACTTACTAGCCATTTTTATTCGGTCATCTACAAATCCTAATTCTGGAAGATGTTAGCTCCCAGTCATTGTCTTAACCGGTATTTATTCTCACCCATGTCACAAAGCTTGGTGATTTCAGTAACCATGTAGATGATGTTTGAATATCTCTCATTTTTGGTCTCTAGCCTACCATGAACTCTCCTTCTCAGCGTTATGTTCTAGATTTTGCTGTTACTAAAAATTGCAACTCCTCCATAATGTCAACTTCAAGATCCTACTCTCCAACTATTTTTTTCTGTATTGCTACCTTCATAAAATCTTTGACCCCTATTACTTAAAGGCTACAAATCACAAGATACCCATTTATTCAGCCAATATTCATGTTCAGATTCATGTTCACGTCCACATCATGTCATTCTGTGGGATAGGTGCTGAGTATACAGCATTGAACAACACACTATTGGAGGAGGAAGATATTGAACAAAATAAAAAACATTAAAAAAGAACCTTGGCTGTGCAGCAGAGAGTGAGGATAGAATTTAGAGGATAACTCAGAGGCTAGAGTAGTTGGCAGATATGCCATGATGATGTCTTGAACTAAAGTGGCAACAAGTGAGATAGAGGAGTGATCAGATATGTGATATATTGGAAGTAGAATGGATAGTACACATAATGATTGATTGTGAGGGGACTGAAGACAAGGAAGGAGTGAACTGTTGTATCATGTTCTAGAACGTGGAAGACTGCAGGAGGAATTGGATGTGAAAAAGATGACAAGTGTGGTTTCAGACATGTTGGGGCAATATTCCTATGAGAAATATGGAGGTGTAAGTAGCTACAGGAATACATGAGACACTTGGGCTGGGGGTAAAAATTGGAGAAAAATAGATGCCACTTGAAGCATAAAAATGGGTAAAATTACCTAGAGTGGAATCTTAGCCTGAGCTGAGAAGATACAGAGCCAAATTTTAAAGCCAGGGAAAGGAGTAATCGGCAAAGGAGGTTTAAAAGATGCCAAGGGAAATTCAATGTCCTGGTAGCCAAGAAAGAGAGAATTATTCAAAACTTTGTGAGACAACATAGGAATTCAAAAGAGAGGTGGTGGAGGTGGATGTTGAAAATTTCTGAGGAGTCAATCATTTTGTAGATAGGAAATATTTATAGATTTCGGCAAAATAAAAATCATTGCTCACCACAGTGAGAGAAATTTTTATAGAATTGGTTTGGGAGGAAATATACTGGAATAGGTTGAAGTGTAAACAGAGTGTAAGAAAGTGCAGAGACAATGAATCAAAAGAAATGTATTTGTCCTATATCTTATGGTTGAAATTTACCGAGGCAAATCCCCCTCATGGACATTTAAATTGTTTTTGGCATTCATTCCCACTAGTAAAAAATGGTACAAGTACTTTTTGTCATTTTTCCTAGTCATTTACTTCGGATGTATTTCCAGAAATGGTTCTCATAATTGTATCATTATTATTATTGGACAAAAAATATGAGTCTAGTACAGCTAAGAGTATCTCCTGGTTGGTTAATTCCATTCAGTTTTCTAAAGTATTTGGGGTTACATTTTGTTTTCAAAATTCTGTTACTCCTGGGCCAAGTTAACAAGCACATTTTTGTAAGAGTGTAAAATACAGGATAAATAACTTCTGGACTTCCTGAGAAATTAGCTTAAACGAGCATGAGTTTCTCTAGCAATGTCTAGGAACAATTGGGCTGACACAAATTATCCCTCATATCTAATTGTGGCAGCATTTTCTGTATTATTTTTATAAACAAAATACAATAGGAGGAAGTAAATACATCTAATGGAATTTTCAGCTAATGTTTTATATTACAGAACATTTACTTATTAAGCCATCATAAGTTTTCATTGACTATGAGTAGAAAAAAATCTGAATAGACTAAGTTTGTGTTCTATATTTTAAATTATTTTCTTCCAAAAACCCAAAAATCCCTTGATAGTGAGCTAATATTACAATTTATAATAAGAGACATGAAAATGTTACTTTTAATATTGATGTGCTCTGTGTTTTAGGGTATCTAATTTATTGGCAGAACATGGCCCACTGGGATCTGGGGCCTACAGATCAGTAGGTGAATGGCTAGAAGCAATCAAAATGGGCCGGTATACAGAGATTTTCATGGAAAATGGATACAGTTCAATGGACGCTGTGGCTCAGGTGACCTTGGAGTGAGTAATTTTTCTGATAATTTTTACATAATTGCTGGGGCGAGAAAAATTGTTTGGAATCCAATCTGGATGAGGTCAAGGGAAATCAGTTAACCTTTGCCCATGTGTGACAGCTTTCAAAGAAGCCTCTTCTTTTTTAGCCTGTATTGTTAACAACTGCATGGTTAATGCTACTTGTGGCCAGTATCTTTGCTTCTTTGCTTCAAACAAATAGCATTTGAATATTTGAATAATTGGAATAACAGCTCCTTGGCAAAATACTGGTATTTTGTGTTGTGGAAAAGATGTTTTCTTGATGAAGTTTTTATACTGGAGCCTATGTTATATGAATGTAATTACAAAACAAACTGTAAGCACAATTGGTGTGGCTAGTCTTACATAACAGCAAAACATATTCTTAAATTTGGGCTATGATGAATACCCGGGTAGCAACAGCTTAAACAAAGCTTCCCAGGCAGGAATCTCATTTAATCTCTAAGTGGTGCACCTTATATTCTTGTAATCCAAGGATATATTAGATTCTGCCTCTGATTTGTTATTTGGTACAATCTCAGTGGAACCAATTGTGCCCTTTTCTGTTTGCACGTTTAAGATAAAATTTATCAAATCTTATTAAGTAAAAATCACTAGAGTTAAGCGTTAAATTCTTTAAGGTTGTAAGTTGTTTGTATTTTATTATATACTCTGTATGTGTAATTATTTTAGCCTAATATTTGTTATTTGTGAAAATTAACTGTTGTTATGGTGGTTCCACCTAGCTTACATTAACATGAATAATGTTTTAACCTATGAATATGATGACAACGTACTTTAAATTACCTACAGATTCAAAGGTTAAAATATTGTTGTAAGGATTAGAACATGGTAGAACATTCTAAAGCACTAAACCACAGTCCTTATTCCATTACTTCACATAATATTAACACTGAGCACTCACCATTTCTATTCTGGCATTCTTTGACTCATTGAACTCACTGCCAGTCCACACGAAAGGTAACAGGGTACCATCATTTGTCACCAGTTAATGTCACATTCTCAACATTTCTTATCCTCATCCCTATAATGCTGGACCTAAAATCACTACTCAGCATGCTCTCTTATGTTGCTGAACGTCATCTTCACCATCGCCTCCAAATTGTATCTATTTGATGACACGTATGCTTTGCCCATTATTTCTTTCAACACTCAAAGAACTCATTTGTGCTATATTTAAAATAGTAAACAAAATTTTGTTGATAATTTAAAACTATTTTTACATGATTGCTATTTAATTTTTCAGTAAAAATGGTCATTTTAATTTATTAAAGTCATTTGTCATTTTATATTAAAATGATACTGTAGGTATTTCTTCTACCCAATGTCAGATTACTTGTAAATATATAATAAAATTATTTGCATTAAATGATGTCTCTTTTTTTATTAAAATAGCACATATACCTATGTGTGTGTGTGTGTGTGTATATATATACATATATATATATATGTATATATATACATCCACTATCTTTTTGCTCCTCCCTTCACAGAATAATTTTAATCACAAATAATGGTTTTGCATTAACTACCTCTGTTTTACTTTATCTCTTTGAGGCCCCCAAATACTAGAAATATGTTGAGTATCTTAGCATTGTATTTTAGCATTTCATTTATTGATTTTAATTATTTTTGCTCATCTTTATTGTCAGCTCCTCTATCCTCAAACTCTCATTTTGTATGTTTTGTTTAAAGACTTAAAGCCTTCTTCTCTCTTCTAATTATGGTTCTCCAACCCATTTCTATTCTCTGGTAGTTTTTATCTGATCAATTTTTCTCTACTTGGTTCAGTTTCTTCTCTTTGTCTCCATTACTCTGCTGTCTTGTTGCCTCTGGCTATATTGCCTCTTTTCTGATATTTTGTCTTTTGATTCACTTACCTTAACCGGAAGAGTAAAGTGAAATTTGGAAACTGTGCTAAAATCTTCCTGTTCAGAGATGTTTGTCTCCATGTATCAGTTGCTTCAGACTCCTGGGCCAATAAACATATTCTTTACCATGAACTGAGCCAGCAAACCTCAAATCCATTGAAGCTGATTCGTTGGAGTACCACACCTTTAAATATATGTCCTCTTGTTTATTGTGGTTTTGACCACATTCTTCCTGTTTGGCAAGAACACATTTATCAAATGTTATTTAAATAACTAACAAAACAGTGAGTAATCGTTACTTGTTTGGTCAGGAATATACGAAAAAGACTATCTTTGCATTTTGCTCGCCTTTCACCAAAATAATTATTAAAGGCACACGGCAAAGGAGCTGGGATATCAGCAAAGACAAAGACAAGCTCTTAAACACTTAAGATAATGATTTTTTACACATGGCCTTTACCCAATATTTAAATACTCATTTTATGGAGGTTGCATATGCTATAATAATATAATAAATATTATCGTCCACATTATTGCCAAGGAATAATAGAAATTGAGAACTGGAAGTATACCTGTAATAAATACTTGGGGGGGTGCAGTTAAGATCAATTAATATAAAGCAAAAGATCAAATTTCCATATAATTAAATTAGAAAAATATGTTAGAGTTTATGCCATCAAATTTGTTCTTATATTGGGTTCAAAAAAAGGGAGAGAAAATATTACAATTTTTCAGAACTGCTGACTTTGATAAAAATTTTCCATCATAAAGGTTTAATTTTGTTTGCGATTTCCTTCTTTCTTTCTTTCTTTCTTTCTTTCTTTCTTTCTTTCTTTCTTTTTCTCTTTCTTTCTTTCTTTCTTTCATTCGTTCTTTCTTCTTACTCTTTCTTTTGTTTGTTTATTTCTTGCCAGTAACATACATATATGGCTTAATGTGGAAAGAAAATGAACAGGTTAACAATCTTAGAGTTAAAATGTGTTCGGCAATGTGGTTTTCAACTTTAGATGTTTCTGTCTGCCATCTCTGTGCCTAAACTTTGCTATTCTGTGTACAATACACAGAACAATTGTTGTGGCAGTAATGATGCAATCTGTACTATGGTGTGTAAATGCAGTGAATTGTGGTTGACAGGGGGAATTGTTAAGCTTGAGGTGAGTTGCAAATTGAATCCAAAAACCTGTATTAAGGACAGTATTACCGCTGCTTTTTAAAACTTCTTGTCAGACCAGCACTGTCAACTTTTGATTATTCAGAAGACGAACAAAATCCAGTGAATTTAAATATTATGCCAATTGTGTGTAAACTGAAGAGGTTTATGTTAGTATCATTTATTCAAATGGGGCCTTCAACTACTAAAATGGAAGTTTCACAAATCTAGGGCCAAAATTTATGCACACCAATTCAAGCAGAGTTTTTATCTTATCAATAAAGACATTATGAATAATGTATTACACACCTAAAATACACATGGGAGTACTTAGTATCCTCTTCATTCTACATAATTAAGCTAACGTTTCTAGTCCAACCATCACTATGTCTCACTCACTGAAAATCATGACCATACATGGTTAATCTTTGCCAAATGTAAATGTATTTATCTTGTATAGTAGATATATAAATGATTATCAGGAATCTTTAAATAAACCAAAAAATTTCAAGCATACCGTTAATGGCATGATCAAATTATGACAACAAGAATAAACACTGAAATTTAGTGAATATTTGTTAATCTCTCTTCTCCCTTCTCCTATCCAGCCAGTGTTGCTGGGGTAAATACCAGTGATATGGCTAACAGGTGTGTAAAGCAGAAGGGAGGAGTAGTGAGGGAATGACTAATCCACAGATGGGTGAACTAAATCCTGAATAATCAAGAGTTGTTCCAATATCAACTAGACACCTCTTGTTATTCTATGTTTTTCATTCTGCCATTTTAGTATCATAATATCAGTGTTTTCCATTGTTTAATATTATAGAGTAACATTTGAAAATATGCTGAAATGTAATTCCGTCAATGCCAGTTCATTATATTTGCAGCTTTTCTAAAACTGATATTGCTTTGTTGACAAAAGCCAAGTTATTTTTTATGTAACAATACTCCTCTTATCATGTTTAACTTCATAAGCCTATGCTGAATCATAGTTTATCATCATTAGAATTGGCTTTGGGTATTACTTAAGATTACACATGATCATGATACATTTAGTGTAATACTTATAAAAGAGACACATTTATAACTTTACCTTGGGTAAAATTTCCTATATAGAAAAATGAGATGAGTAAAATAGAATATCTTGCATCATTTTCAAAAAACTTTTCAGCAAACACTGTAAGTAGAGCAGCAACTTCATTATCGAATGTTAAATACTTTGATTTTTAACAAATTTCCCTCACATTGTTACTGCTAAATTGACCATTCAATATGTACTTGGCAGTACAAGAGTAAAATAGGAATGCTTAGAAGTCATGAAAGTATGAAGCAAAACTACTTAAAATACATTAATGCACTTAGCAATATTGGAATAAACCTTTACTGAAAACATTTTTCTAATGCTATTTTAATTGTCATTTGCAATATAATTGGAAGAATATTAAATACAAGTTTTGAAGGAACTACTTTGCTGCCGAGAACAACTTTAACTTGCATAAATGATCTTATTTCTCTCTCACCTTTTCACTGAAAATCACACTGCATAAAGGTATATGGGCATTGCATGCATTATACTCATGCAATTTTCTAAATCTCTGCACATTAATTTGACAGCTTTTGAAATGACAAGTCAGATTTTTAAAACATCAGCATTCCATTAAAGACACACATAATTTATGGCAATGTATAAAATGCCGTGTTGTGTTTTTATAATTCCATTTCTTCCATGGAAAGGAGGAGGTGGGAGGGAGGAAGAGAGAATTTCAGTGGTCTGACCTTCCGTATGCATCTTAGGGGATAATCATATTATAAGGTGACCTTGAAAGAAATCTTATATTTAACACACTGGAAAAATTTACACAAATTTAACTCAAAATCTAGATGTATGAAATGTTCTGAAGAAAGATTGTATTTGCCTATGAACACAAGCTCTATAACAGCATTTATTACTCAAATACAATTCCTCAAAACATGTGTTCTTTAGCAGGATATAGATGTCATAAAAATTTTAAATTTCAAAAGCACTGAACCAGAGTCTTTCTTGCGGTCAAGTTATTTTCAGAGAATGAAGTTATACTTACGTATAATATAGCTACTATATAATTAAGAAAGGGAAATAAAAATAAGTCAAACCAGTGATTTGATATCAGTGAAACAACCAAGTTTGGAATGTGGGGCGCATGTATGCACATCACACACACACACACACACACACACTTTAAATTAAGATTTCGGTATTATATATTCAAAATCCAGGCTGTTTCAGTGGGAAACCTATAATTTCTTTTTCAGGTCTTTCAGAATAAGTTGTAATGATTATTTTCAAAAGCTCATTCCTAATAATTGGTTTAGCCATATGAATTGTGCAGTCTAAGTATGAATTGTGCCGTCTAATTGTGTGCTAAGTATCTATAGCATCAGTACTTTCGAATGGGTATTTGTCAGAATCACCTGTGGGTTTATAAGGCATATGATAAAACATATGTTTTAAAACTCCATTTCAATTACTAATTATTTAAATTCTCTAGCAGAGAATGATTATTTTCAGGTTAAGAAATTTTCATCCCTTTCACCTGACGTAGGTCCAAATTATGCTATTGACCGGCCATGAAGTAAAATGAAATTGCCATGAAGTATAGATTAGCTCATAACTGAAATTGCCATGAGGTATAGATTGAGTTACCATAGCCTCAAAGAAGTATGTGTTCAGCTTCCCTCATTAAATATTGTCTTTCTGTAGAATTTTGGATATTTGATGTTATAGCTACAGAGTTCTCATTTTACAGATGAGGAAATTATTGTAATTTAAAGTAATTTGTTCAAAATCAGATCTCAGAGTAATGAGAAATTTTTAAAGAGTATGGACTTTGGTATCAGGTTCCTGGTTTTAGTACTAGCCCTGACACCCACTAGCTGTGTCATCTACTCAAGTGATTTAAATTCTGTAAACTTCATTTTCTCATCCATGAAAGATTAACAGAAATCTATTATCATAGAGTTATGTATTTTTCCAGCATGTAGGAAGAGGACATCTTAATTGTCACTTATTATTTTTATATTAGTGTTATAGTTGTCAACTAGGGAAGATTTTGCTATTCAGGGGACATATGGCAGGTCTTTTGTCTTGTAACCACAAAGGGTCAACAGAAGTGCAATGCTTCTGGTATTTGGTGGATAGAGGCCAGAGATGATGCTAGATATTCTATAATGCACAGGATGGCCCTTAAAACAAAGACTTATCTATCCCATAATGTTAATAGGGGAAAAGCTAAGAAGTTCTGATGTAGTTGAAAAGAGAAATTTATTCCCATGCTAGTCAGTAACTCACTATTTTATAGTCTATTTCATAACTAACAATAGTGATTTTGTTTCAAAGTGAATTTTTACTGTTTTCTTTTTCTTTTTGCTGATTATCTTCCATGGCTACCATTATAAATAAAAATATAATATAATATAATATAATATAATATAATATAATATAAATATATTTATTTTTTACACTGATGTCTTATAGTTTTAATATTTTCTCATGTTCAATTCTAAGAGAGAAAGAACTATGTTGCCACCATAAGTATCAATTGCTTCTTTTTTTAGCTACTTTCCGTTTCCTGAAACTCTCATAAAAAACCAATGAAACATAAAGGGGCAAAGAAACCTAAGATATTATTTAAATAAGCAATTATTTCCAATACTAATATAGGTAGAGCCTAAATACCCATTTCTAAAATTTCTATCCTCTGATAATTAAGAGATTTACTTGTTTCTAAAGCTATCCAATTTTACATATAATGATTCTAATGTCATTGTCTTCAATTCTAAGGAAGTCTAAGATAATCTGAAGTTAATACATTTACTGAATGCACAAATATTCTTTTACCATAATGTGTTCAATAAGGTAATTATCTGAAGAAATATAACATGGCAAACAGTTTGGTCACCTAAAAATCTTAAATTGTTATTTTTTTCCTATAATTAATGTTGTTATTTGCCAAACATACCTGAATAATTTTATTTGCCAAATATGTACCTCAAGGGAATAGAATTTCTGAATTTCCTATGAAATAACAATTAGGAACCATGGGCCCTGACCTTAAACTCCATAATACACTATTAATTTAGAAATCTAAACATTTATAATTTTCTTTTGAATAAGCTTGTTTAAAGGAAACAGTAAAAATATATCTTGGTTGAAAAGACTTTCTGATAGTGTGTAATCTTCAGAATGCTCTAAATGCCAAGAGAGCCTAGATATTATTTGGTAAAGGAGGAAAACTCTGGTATTTTGGGTTCCAAGTAAAAAATAAAATACCAGTAAAACCTTGGTTTGCGAGCATAATTCATTCTGCAAACATGCTTGTAATCCAAAGCACTTGTATATTAAAGTGAATTTCAAGAAGCATTGGCTCAGTTGTGATCATGTGACATTCGGTATCATGTACTACTGGCATTGCAAAATATTGTTCCTTTATCCAATTAAAATTTATTAGAAATGTTTGCTCGTCTTGCAAAACACTTGCAGAACAAGTTGCTCGCAATCCAAGGTTTTACATATTTGGAAGTGTTCATATAGCAATGTAGTGATCATTATCCCATAAAGATAATCTGTTATATAAAATGATTGTACTGACTGAGTCATTTGAAGAGTATGGTCTTTGACTGCTTAACTGTAAAAATTTTAAAGTATATTTTATGCCTATTTCTTCTAGCAAAACAAAAAAGTTCTTGTTCCTGTTGTAGGTCCACATTTTCAAAATTATTCAATGAAATTGTACCTTCAATTTAAATATATTATTGGTAAACGTGCAAATTTATTTTTCCACTAATCTGTGCCACCAAAATAATGATGTCCAAAAGATGAGGTGGGGGCAATTATATATTATATCAGTATTTATATTAAATATTTCTTTGACTGCAAACAGATTTTCAAGGTACAATTTTGAAGCCTGCCTTTGAAAATTGGACCCGATATGTCTCATATCGGATTGTATCATATCGATGTCTCATATAGGATTGTAATCTAATTAGCTTCTGCAAAATGTTTGTATCTTTGCCAGCGTGAAAGTATTGAGGTGTGCTACCAATTGAATCAATACATACATCCAATGTGTGCTTTCTTCATACAGGGATTTGAGACGGCTTGGAGTGACTCTTGTCGGTCACCAGAAGAAGATCATGAACAGCCTTCAAGAAATGAAGGTGCAGCTGGTAAATGGGATGGTGCCACTGTAACTTCCTTTTCATGTCACTTCGTCAAGTGAATGATTCTGCACTTTGTAAACAAGCCCTGAGATTTATTTTAACAAAAAAAAGGGGAAAAGGGAAAACTCAGTGATTTCTAAACCTTAGGAGAACCTTGGTTCAAGCCACAGAATTTGTAATCAGTGTTTTACTAAAATCTCCTTATCTTCCTCTCAGTGTCTTCGTTTTTCATGAAGCAAGTATAACCCGCATAGAATAAAAACATGAGGTTAAACATGATCTTATGTTGCAACAAGAAAATCCTTTCCACTACTTCTACAAAATTTTATAAATGAAAATAGAACTATATAGAGCACCTTTACAGACTGAATTAAGGCAGCCCCTTTCAAAACTTCCAAGAATCTACTTGAAAGGAAAAGTTTATAGCCATTTGTGGGCTAACAAAAGCTGCAATTTCCTGAAGTTTACTTCAAGTCTGAATTGTCTACATAAGTGTATTGAAGAGCAATATGATTAGATAATTTCCTAATAGATACCTTCTTTTGTAATTTTAAAATGCTGTTACACAGCGTTAAGTTATAGAAACTAGTGTATAAATATGTTGCTTGATCAAGAACAAGTACAATACAGGGTGTATATTTATTTTTCTGTGTTATAAAATTTATGTTTAGTTGCTCTTCTAGAAACTATTAGGTAATAAATGTGTATATACTGTATCATTTGCTATATACCCAGGAATCAATTTAAGTTGGAGTTTCGTGTGTGATGCTTGCACATGCGTGCGTTACCATTCTGCTTGCATTTTTAATAGTGTTTTAATTTTAGCAACATATGGGAACGAGTGTTCCAGAGTGTAATAGGAATAGGAGAAATAGGGAAGCAGTAAAACAAAATTGAACACAAGCTTGTGTCTTTCTTCCTCTCATATGTCCAAAAGCTACTAAATCTCTTTATTCACTAACGGGAAATGTCTATAAGATTAAATCCCCTTTGGCTTTTTGAAAACACTTTGTGATATCTGTGACAATGCAGTTCTTCTAGCCATTAATCTTGCACCCCTGTAAGAAATTTCACCTTTCTGAGTCCCAGAAAATACCTTGTCAAGCAAAGTTGACATCGAAGGGCACATTTTCAGCAGGATGTAGAAGGATTTAACTGTGCAGGCTTCTGTTAATGTTGTTAAATCCAGGCACATAGCACTAAGCATTACCCCTAAGTGTTAATCCTTTGTAACCATTTCCCTTGTGGTTCAGCTGTAGACATTTTGATACTAAGGCAGCAATGGAATGATGAAATATATATATATATATATATATATATATATACACACACACACACACACACACACACACACACAATTCCTTCAGAATTTTCTTTGTTTCAAGATTTAACAAGTTTTATTTGTTGGTGGCTGTTTATTCATTTGGTAATTTCATCTTGTATTCAGTTTCATCAAATCGAATTTACTTTGATAAACCAGTCCAAAGTATTATTTAATTGGCTTTATTAAGGAACTTAAGATATGTTTTGTGTACATTCTATGTGCCGCATTTGGTTAAGACTGGCATTTGTGGTACAAATTATATGGTTTATTATTAGAGTTCTAAAAAAAACTGACTCCTTGGTGAAGTAACAATTTTTTATGGTATTGTATTTTATAGAACCATGGAAACATACGTGATTATTCAAGGAGCACAGCATTTGAACAAAGTATAGCCTACTTATGATCATCAAGGGCAATAGTATATTGGAGTAGTCTGGGTTAATGGAATCTATAGAAAATATTCCTGCATGATATTAATGGTGTTCTCTCTCTTTTCCAAGCACTTGTTTTAGTTGAATGTTAGCCCATACAAGAATAAACCCTTAAGAAATAACTTCTTTCTACCCTGCCCACCTTTTACTTAAGCAGTAAAGTAACTCCTTGCTAAAGAACATGACAAAGAAAGAAAGAAAGAAAGAAAAAGGAAAAAGAAAAAGTTGTAAGCAACTCTCAGATGGTATATTAGTATATTTAGTTTGGTCCAGTTTGGGCTATAAATACTTACTAGGTCTATACCATACCATGGGTTCTTATAAAATATGGTTCAAGTATACTTTATTAGTTTTGTGAAATTTTCAGAGAAAGTAAAGAAAGGTGGATTTAGCATTGTCTTGATAAAATCAGAAGTAAGCAGGCATCACTATTATAAAAGATGTCTTTGTTCATTTCAAGAAACAAAATGAACTAAACATTCTTTTTTACAAAATAATTGGAGACTGTGTTGCACTTTATTGAATTTTGTAAAAACAACTGAACTTAAGTGATAAAGTAACAACTGAGAAACTTCAAAGTAGGAACAGACATATTGATTTAAAAGATAAACTATCGTAAGTGTTAGGACGAGTCACAGTTATTTACACATAACAAAGATATTTTCTGAATTGTCTTCTAACTTTGTGTGTTCAAAAATTTTTGGGAAGTCAGCACAAAGTATATCTAAGTGACTAGAACTTAAAGCTACAATGTAGGTTTCCTCTTTTTCGAAGAAGAACATTACAAATTAGGATGGATCATATTCCTTCGCAATCTTGGTGTTCATTTTGGAATGTAAATTGAGATGAAAGTTAGACATATAGATTTCGTTGATATTTCAATTCGGTTGAGAATTCTTTTTTCCCATTTTGGTTGAGAATGTCAATATGATTTTAAAAGAAGTAAAGAGACTTCCAAATAAGATATGCTCTCTCCCACGTAAAATACATACATACATACATGCATACATACATATATACATAAAAATAAAAAGAGGAAAGAATTTCCTTCTAAAATATTTATTCACTACTGGATATGTCACCAATTGGGAAGTGCCAATCTCATCTATAAATGTGAGAAGTGGTACAGGGAGAAGAGGCAGCTCTTGTGAAATGCAGTGAGGCAGTACCCAGGGTGAGGTTTGACAAATCTTGATTGTGTGATTTCTTATCCTTTGGTTCATTTTGTCACCCACCAGACAACTAACAATAAAACAGAGACTCAATAATTTTAGCACATAAGATAGATTTGTCAAATAATACATAATGTTATTGTAGCTATCAAGTAGCAATACCTTTAAAGCATGAGTCACTCTCAGAGTTGAACTTGGAAAAATGTTTTTTCAATATACTGATACCTGTTGAAGTCACTCAGTTACTACTTTTATCAATCATAATTTGTTTCCGAATTTTTCTACTTGCTCACGTGTTCTTCTGGGCCATTTGAAATGTCTGAATTGTATGTAAAAATGTGAGGATTCTGATTTTCCCATTTAAAAAAAATAATGTGCATGATCTTTTATGTCTTCTATTTTAATCACCAAATCAGTGTTCTAAAGTTGTAGGATTACTGTAAAATCTATATTCCAATATTCTGTCCAAACTTAAATGTGGCCAGCATTATTAGTTTTGGAGTTGCCAAAACAATACAGAACATCCTTCACTTAGTTTGTAAAGAGTCTTAACCAGTATGCAATGGTGAAGAGATAGTTTCACATCTTAAGTTTAAAATGAAAATTATTATCTGTTGAACACTTATGTGTTTGCATATCTACTATTTAATCCCTGTGTCAAAGTCAAAGATTTTTTTTTTAACACCATTCTTCCTCCCATTTAAAGTGGATGTTCAGAAGCACAAGTAGAGATATTTATCTGTGGAAGACATTTTTGTTTGTAACGGTGCATTGGATGGCAAATGCTATTTGCATCAGATGTTAGAAATTTACTAGATGAATGATGTTGCGTAATAGAATAAGATCTTTTTTTTTTCCCATTTTTTCTTTCTAAAAATGAGAAAACAAAAAGCTAAGTATGATAGTAAACTGTCTTTGCTTATTTCCTGCCAGATGTTTCAACTCAAAATAAGTAAAAAGTAGGTACAATGTGATGATGATGATGATGATGATGAATGAACAACAAAATGCTAGTTTTATGAAATTAATAACTACAATAAGTCATCATTGCTTCAACTCTGTAGCACAGCTGGTTACATGGAATATTTTTCTGTATTATGCAGTTAATTATGTAGTAATGTATCAAAGGAGAAAAAGATAATAACTTTTCTTTTCATGTTGGTTTATGAAAAAAAATCTTTTTACACATGAATGATTGAATGTTCTTGTTCAGAATGACCACAAAATTATTGCTTAAGAGAAGACACAATTCTTAAAAAAAAAGAGAGAGAGAGTTGATCTATAATAATAAGAATCAAATGTCATTTGTTTCTTCTAAATGTAAATGAAAAAAATTGAAGGTGTCAACATACATCATGTTTATTCAGTCCGAGATATATTAACAGTAAAGGTTTTAGTGGTCAACATATTTGTGAATCTTTAGATTGCTATAGTTTTACATTCAATAATTTTACAGTATGTAAATTTCATTTATAATAGTCTAAGAATAAAATTTAGACTCAGTCACTTGTTAATATGTTTATTAAATTCTCTTAGTTTCAGGCAGGTCAGAAGCAGCTGTATAGAGTATCTTATTCTATGCTAGGCATCAGGATATCTCAAATTCTTGCCTGAGCATTAATTCAAGAAAGGATTAGCATTTCTGTATCTTTTCCCCATTTGCAGCTCTATGTGCATTTCGTTTGTGTACATGTTTTTGTAGTGTAAGATACGAAATTTTCTATTTTTTCAGAAAATAAAAAAACCCTTTGAATACAGTTAAATCCGATTGTCATGCTTGACCCTCCCCCCAAAGACTTTAAAGTTACAGACTTTGTATAATGATTTCAGTCAGTTCTAATAAAAATGTTTGAATTTCCTATGCTAAATATTTAAAATGCAATCAGCATTCATTTTCTTCAAAGGCATATTCATGAATCTTTGCATTCAAGCATTTTTTGCAAGTCGAGTTTGACAGAAGACTGTAGGACATGAGCATAATTGTGTGAAGCCTAATTAGAAATTGATTTGTGACAGTGTAATACATTACTTGAAAAAACAAAAACAAAAACAGAAAACTGTGTGTACCATCAGCAAAAAGAGACTTTCTGCTGACCAGCATTAGTTGGTCGTCTTCTCACTGCTTATGGCGTAGGGTGGAGGAGTTGCATTCTTATAAGAAAGTGTGTCAGCAAGTACCAATGCTCCCTCTTCTGTATATATTATATCATATTACTCTCCTTTTGTAAAAAGCATACGAAGCAATCTGCTGTATTCAAGGGAATTAATCATATTTGTAAATTTTTGCATTTACATTCCTGAAAAGTGACATCATCATGCATATGGAAATAATCCCTAACTCCTTTGCTTATGCACTGAATCAGTATTATAAGGTATATATATTATTTATTTAGTAAACAGCCTCATGTAAAGACTCTGAGTATTCTGTTATCAAGTATTCTCGTCTCTGCTTTGCTGCAAACGCGAAGATCTTATGATAAAAGGGTTTTCCCCCCAGTCTTATGGACACCCTCAAACAGACAGGAGGGATGGTGTGGTGGTGGAAAAGTAAACATTTAATTAGAATGTACTATTCTGGATTAGAATTTTCTACACATACTTTTGAAACGCATTATATTGTCTCTATTTTACTAATGAGGAATCCATGACCCAAAGCTGTTAAGAAGTTGCCCAAGTCCTGACTGCTTCTCAAAGTCAGGATTAAAACCACATTTATTTGAGACCAAATCCATAAGCTTTCTACTACACTGTACTGATTTCACGATGTTGGCGATGCTATCTAGATAATGGAATCATTTAGGCCGATCTTCTAATTTAATTGATGGAGGAACTGAAGTTTAGTAAGAAAAACATGATCTGAACATTTCCACAAAGTGAAGGGTAAACGATGGGTGGGAAGCAGGATTTGACTTATTACATTTCTAACATATTTGACTTTTAGAATAAGCCAAACCTTGGGCATCAAAAATAGTTGTTATTTGTAATTCTTCCACTGAGTAGGAGCACAATCTAATTCAGTGTATATTTCTAGTATATGCATAATTTCCTCAACTACAAGCACAGAAAATTGCAATACATATTTATTATTTATTTCCATCTATAATATCTGAATTTTGTTTGTGGAAATTTGAAAGGTACTAGTGATTCCCTACCAAACTGTTAGCAAAAGTAAAATATATATATATATATATATATATATATTTATTAAAATTCACAGTAACCATTTAAATCAAATAAAGTTTTATATAAAATATTAAATGCAATTTTACTTGAATTAGCAAGCCAAAAATAATAAATTGGAATAAAACTGGCAAAAATGTTGAAATATAGATAATTGTTTTTTTCATAGAAAGTTATGAGTTAAGTCATCCCTCTAATTTTTTTAAAGTTGATAATAAAAAATATTAATGTGTTGGCATTATTTATTTCAATTTGAAGTTTGTTAGTGATCCTAAATTTTCAGAAAGTAAAAATTTTCATTCAGTCCTCACAGCAGTCCTTTAGGTGAGACATTTATTCTGTTTTTCTTTTGGAGGCCACACAAGGCTAAGTGACTTTCCTCAGATCACATACTTTGTTGCTATATCCCTGCTCTCTTTTAATTTTTTTTTAATGTTTATTTTTGACAAAGAGACAGAGCATAAGCGGGAGAGGGGCAGAGAGAGAGGGAGACACAGAATCCGAAGCAGGCTCCAGGCTCTGAGCTGTCAGCACAGAGCCTGACGCAGGGCTTGAACTCACAGACCTCGAGATCATGACCTGAGCCGAAGTCGGATGCTCAACCGACTGAGCCATGCAGGCGCCCCTATCCCTGCTCTCTTTTAAAGTTTATCCTCTGCCTCTGAGTTCCAGATGATATTCTCCTAGCTGGTTTGGAATCTGTTCCATCAATTGCACCTGGTCTTGAATATCTTCGGCTATCAGTCCATGATTCCCTTCACCTACCTTCTCCATGTATGTGAGGGGGTACATAGCATGTGGTTGTCTGCCGCCAGCATACCAAAGCCAGATCTGTCACTCACTATTTGAGCTCAGGCAAGCCATTTAATCTCCCGGCTTCCAGGTACCTCATTTATTAAATGAGGAAATCATTTGGCTATTCTGAGAATCCAAGAATATGAATACATATACAGAGTGAAAATAGTGCCAACCACATAATAATTGATCAGTAAATGTTTATATATATATATATATATATATATATATATATATTCCTCACTGAAATCTTTCTTCTTGCTGAAAGTTTTCTTCTCATTCTATAATTTTTTGAACTTAATGATATAAAACTTTCAAACACATATAAAAGTTTATAAAATTTTAATAAATTGCCTTATACATATAAGCCAACTTCACCAATTATCAACCAAGGCCATTTTATTTTTTTGTATATAACTTCAGTGACTCTCTGCTCTCCCAGATTAAAAAATGTTCCCAGATTTTTTGTCATATCATAAATAAATATTTCAGTGTGTATATCCAAATAGGATTATTTTTAATGTAATCATACTACTGTTACACTATCTAAAAACTCATCATCTTTCAAAATATTTTAAAATATCCAATCATCATATGGATTACAATTTTATGGATACAATCATCAATGGGTGTTTCATCATACTTTTTTTACAGTTTATTTGAATTAATATCTAAATGTCCCCTTTATTTCCTATAAGTTGTCAGTTAGACTTACAGATTTAGATAAGTCAGATTCAGGTTTAACTTTTTTTTTTTTTTTTAAGAAGACAAGTCATGTATATTGAAGAGCATTGAAAAATCACTTTTCATTTGAAATGGTGATTTTCATCTTTCTTTTTTTCATTTAATTGCCACACTACATTTAAAAAGACCAATCTCTGTTTATAAACTATTTAGTTACTATAAGATATAGTTTATATAGACAAATCAGAGAAATTGATTGGAGTTGTTTTTTCTGTCATTATATAAAAGTGGTCACAGGCTCAAATATCCCCTCTGTAACTAATGTCATCTTTACTAATGTTTTAACAGCATTAAAAAGGTCCATTTTAACTATTCCCCCTTTCTTTGCATCCAAGAACTCAATCTTTCCAGCTTTGCCTATATTTCTGGACATTTATTCTGTCAATTCCACTAACTTTTATTATTCTGCCCTTCTTTTAAATGCTTAAATTGCAGAATTATGTTTTAATAATCTTCCCATTCCATACCATATGCCTGCCATTGAAAATGATCAAATCACAAGTTTTCAGTTTTCACAGATATGGGAATAGCATTCCATACGGAATTACCAGTAGTCTATTTCTCCAAAGATATAACTCCACGTGTATAAATTACACTGAAGATCTCTAATTAGCTATAATGTATGCCTTTAAAAATTTTTTTTGTTTATTTACTTTTGTGTGTGAGAGAGAGAGGCAGAGTGTGAATGGGGGAGGGGCAGAGAGAGAAGGAGACACAGACTCCAAAGCAGGCTCCAGGCTCTGAGCTGTCAGCGCAGAGCCCAAGGTGGGGCTTGAACTCACAGACCTCGAGATCATGAGCCAAAAGTGGATGCTTAACGGAGTGAGCTACCCAGGCACCCCTAATACATGCCTTTTAAAATCAGCAGATAGCAACTCACCTTTACCTTCAATACAACTTCTACCTTCTAGCATACTCCTAGTAGAAGATACTACCTTGTATAAAGGTAACAAAGATAAATATCTAAAATTTATATTTTAAATCCCTTTCCTCCTCAGCATCATGTAAAACTCATCATAAAATTGTATTGGTTTCAGATTAAATATGCTTCTCATACATATAACCGGCAGATGTAGAAAAATAAGCAAAATTCAAAGGTAACTAAGTAGGAAACGTCACCTAGAAAATTTAATACATCACCCCAAACCAAAAGGACACAATTGCTTGGTATTTTATTTTATGCATTTTTATGATGGGAATTGAATGGGAATCTTACATCATTGAGCGATCAATTATAAACGTTAAATGGCAATTTTATCCAAAATTTTTCCACTATTATTAATTTGGACCATGAAAAAAAATTGGAAAGCATCAGACTGACTTTTCCTTTGTCCAATTACATATGCCCTATAGAGAAGGTGCTCTGAACCATGTCAGCAAATAAATTGACTTGGATTATGCTGAAAAAAATTTTTTGAAGATAATAAAAATTTAGTCACAATCATTTGAAAGGATAATCCTTGAAGGGTTTCCACTCTGATAGAAGGATAAAGTAAAATGATTTACTGCATGTTCCCTGGAGTGGGTAACAGCCTTAACTATGTGAGCTATGGAAGTCAGACCGAACAACAGATGTTTTTCAATCATTTATTCTCTGCAAATATGTGAAATACAATTATAATGAATATGGATATCAAATTAAATATTTCAGAATGTGCAATCTAGGTGTGTTTTCAGGTGAAGCATATTGTCGACTTCTCAGTCCTTTGCTTTCTCATGCTGAAGAAAGCGCCAAGGGTCATGATCTAATTTTTGTGAAAAGCCCAAATCTTTCTCTGGATTTTCTGAATGTTCCCATGTTTAATCATGAGCTGTGCCTTTATGTCCTGTCAAAGCACATGGTGATAGTATAAAAGAAAGCTTCCAAAAAATAAATGTTCCTTTGTGCTCTATAAGAAATGTGATTCAAAAGTCAGAGTCATATAGGCTTTAAAAACATCACTTATATTATCCTCTATTGGAGCTTCACAAAATCTTATAGAAATACAAAGACTCACCTAAGTTTAATGATCCCCTAAATGTTTGACCATGGGGCCCTTTTAGCTTGTAGTAGTTATTACTACCACACAGTAATTGTAAGAGTAGATTGTCATCCATCTGAACACTTCTCAAGTTAACTAAGAGAATGTTATATTTTCCCAACCAATGCTACTCTGGGGAAGCACTGATGAGAAAATATCCATTCTGCCTTGTATCTATATCAATGAAATCCTTCCATACTCATGCCTACTTTTCCTGGAGATCAATGCAGAAGCGAAATTATGATGCAGCTAGAGTGGTGTAGGCTCTAAAACATAAAAAAAAAACTAATTCATCAACTTTACTCACTTGTACTGTATTTCATTAATTTCTGGTACTTAGGATGTGGCCTTAAAATAAGAGGTTACTGAATAAAATATTAAAACAAAAATTGAACCATGACCTTGGTCTTATTACTCTCATTTCCTGGTAAATGCATCATTTGATACTAAAAGTTATAGAAATTTTCAAATCTTCTATGCCAAGAAAGGCAATAGACCTAGGGAATAGAAGTGGTCTGAGAAAGAAATGGGTAACAAGAAGCTGTTGATGGACCGAGTGTCTTTGTAGAAAGGAGTGCATCCCACTACATATCAACCCTGAGGGAATGAGGAAAGGACTGTGCTGGAAATAAGACTGAAAATCGAGAAAGCCTCACCTCCCCCCACCACACACACCCACACACACGCACACACATTTTGTTAAACTTTAAAAAGGATGTTACGGGGAGGGGGGGGTGGGAAGGAAAGGTATAAAAAATAAAAATACATACAGGTATCCTCCATTTTGTGAAAGTTCACTTTATATCACTTCTCTCTTATGAAAGACCTGCATTAATACAGGCAATGGCTTTTTCATAAAAACAAAAATTCTCTTCAGATTTCTTTTAGTTAGCAAAAACAGGTAGTACTAATGTAGGTCTTTGGCAAAAGCAAAGTGACATATTGCAAATGTGGGGGAAGCAAAAAACAGTCTTGGCTTTAAGCTATTTCAGCTTACAAAAAGTTTCATAGGAATACTCTACTTCTGGATAGTGGAGGGAACCTGTGTTTATAGGACTCATAAAATCAGGAAATAAGTAAAAATATGGAAATATTACATAGATATTTCTGGAGAAATGATCCAGAACCAAAGGTGTTAAAGCAAGCATTATTAACCCTTTAAAATATTATTTAATGTCCTTAGATGATAGCCTTTGAGAACAGAGAAACTGTAAAACGTCAGAATTCATCTATGTATATTTTGGATGGAGAATTCTTAAAGTCATCAATGAATTCTCAAAGGATTGCAGACCATAAAATATTAAAACATCCTGACAAAGTAATAATTGAATATCCTCTAGTCAGTGACTTCTTGTATCTGTAAGCAGAGAATTTGTAATAGGACTCTCTTACTATTTCCACTGATTTTTCCAAAGTTCGATCTAAGTCCTAGGGAGTCATTCTGAGATATGCTCCTAGGAGATTGAGTTATTTGTATCTCTAAGCCAGTAGATAAAAGATATTGATAATAATAGCTTCATAACATGGTGGGACTTAGAGATAACATAATCTGATTTCTATTCTCTTATGAATTAAGTAGAAAACTATACTAACAGTAAACAAATTCTATGTAGCTAAAACAATGATATTATCATGTAAAGAACAATTTTAAAAAATAGTAGGAAGTCACCTAACTATGGTTGGATGTGAAATCCTAACTATATGGATGTGAAATCTAATAGGTTTGTTTTCAAAATAAGATTTTTTAAAGCTTATTCATTGATTTTGAGAGAGAGAGAGAGAGAGAGAGAGATGGGAGGAGAAGGGAAGGGTAGAGAAAGAGGATCCCAAGCAGGCTCAGCACTGTCAGAGCAGAGCCTGATGCAGAGCTTGAACCCACCAACACTGAGATCATGACCTGAGCCAAAATCAAGAGTGGGTTACTCAATCTACCGAGCCACTCAGGAGCCCCCCACAAAAGGATTTTAACACAAGTTTTATTGTGTTAAATCTAGACTAGTGTTGATATTTTGGCTGATCAGACACATTTTAATGGTCTATATAGATCCCTTCTCCAACACTTATTTATTTATCTCCTCTTTGTTTAAATATTTATTATGTTAGGTACTCAAGATCTTGACCCATCAACTCTGGAGTCCTATAGATGCAGTTCAAATTCTTGCTCTGTCACTCACTAGCTGTGTGAATTTGGGGAATGTTAGTTTACATCTCGATGCTTCTGCCTCTTCATCTACAATACAGAAAATAACAAATTTACTATGAGTATTTTGCTCACCCCATATTCTTTATGTCCCTGTCACACAGATTTTTAAGCTACTACCTACCTCAGGATCTCTGTATGTACTGTTTCTTATACCAGGAACGCTCCTCCCACAGAACTTTGCATGGCTCATTATTCTTATTCTTAAGGTCTCTGATTAAATGTCTGCAGGGGTTACTCCACTTGTCTAAAAGTATCACACCATGCCCCATCGTTTTGCATTATGGCACTGTGTTTATTTCCTTCGAAGCACCTCACAAATATGTGTTTATTTTCTTTGTGTATTTTATTGTTTGCTTATTATCTGTCTTTCCCTAAAGAATAGAAGCTCAATAAAAGCAAAAACCAGGTCTGTTTTGCTGACTGTTGTATGCTTATTACCTAGCACAGTTCTTGGAATAGCATAGGTATTCTGTACACACTGTCTGAATGAAAGAAAGAATAGAGTATTCATCACATTGTGGCACACAGTAAGTCCTAAATAATTGCTAGCAATTATTAGGCTTGGGGAATTAGAGGTATCAAACACTGATCAATTCTTCTTTCTAGGTACCCGCCTGAGCCAAAAAAAATCAAAGGGAGGGATCATTATTAAATGAAGCCTTTATAAGTCCTAATATATAGGGCTCCATGGTACAACTGAATTGAAGAATCTGGCTTAAATTTGAGAGCAAATTGAAGCTTTATTTTTTCCCCTCCCAATCAAAACTGTGGAAGTCACCTGTGAGTAAAATAAATTGCAAAGGTGACGTCAAAGACATTTACACACTCTTTGCATAGGAGATTTTGGTGTACCTCGCAAATTCAGTTTCTGTAATAGTAGAAGGTGCAAAAGATTATGGACAGTTTTTGAGTCACCAAGTCTTCTTTGGGAAGGCTGCCCCAAGGCCTGGTCAAGATGTGATTCTTTGTTACCAAATTTTGAGCCAAAGTTATCTCATGTAGGAGCACATATGATGTTACCCAGTGAATCTTCCCCCAATAAAGAACAAGTGAACGGTGGAATCAAAGAAAATGGTGTTATTCCAATGGCTTTTCTAAGAAAATAGAACCGTTCATGGAATCTTTTCTGAAACTAAAGAAGAGACATAGGGAGAGGAGGTAAGTGTTAACTATCTCCTATTATTGCTTTGAGATTGTTATTTTTATTGTTATTTTCAGGATAATATTTCTGCCCTTAAGAAGCTATAACCTATCTGTGTAAGACATACTAGTTAAAAATAAATAAGTAAACTATTATGTGTACAAGGGGTTTTAGGAACAAGTAAGAAAGAATACTTGCTCTCTGATGGCTAAGGAAAGGCCTCTTCATGAAGTTTATATTCTAGAAGTGTACTGTTAAATATGATAGCCCTTAGCGAAATGTGGTTATTTAATTGTAAATTTTAATTTATATTTACATATTAATTGTAAATTTTATTTAAAATTAAAAATATAAGTCTTGAGTCTCACCAGCCATATTTCAAATGCTCACATATTGATGGTAGTCATCCTATTAGACACTGTAGGTCTCAGACAAACCCATCATCGTACAAAGATGTACTGGAACAACACTAATCTAGAGACCTGACAGTCTTAAATGTTATGTTGTGTGTGGGATATCTTAGGGTAAGAAAGAGTCAAAAACAAATTAGAATAGAGATATAGTATGTGATATGGATGAGAAATGCTTCAACCAAGGATATAGTTGCGGAGGTGCTGATAGAGAGAAAGGAACTAATAAAAATAAATTAAGGGAGTTGAATCAGTAGGATACACGGATGGATTAATGCCGTTGGTTAGGAAGAGAAGGATGAATCCAAAATGTCTGGCTTGGGTGACGAAGTGGCTGCTTGCTATGATTAGAATATAGAATGTTTTGTCTTGTATGTCTGTGTGAGCTTCCATAAATCTAGCCTAACTCTTTTCATGATTATTTCTCGACCAAAGACAGAGACCAAGCTTTCACATCACATTTGCAGGCCCCTGGATCTTAGTTCTGGCCTCAGTGACCGTTCAAATATGAAAACATTGATGTCGACGCAAGAAAGCATTGCCATGCTACAAAGTGCAGTTACAATCTATATCCAGAGAAGAAACATTTCTCCCGAAAGGAGCAACACAATTTTTATTGACAAAGCCCTGACTCAAAAAGGCATAGACATTAATCCACATTGTTAAAAGAACACTGGACTTAGAAGTTTAAAACTCCATTAGTACCTCAAAGATTTCATCCCAAACAGTGGTTTGCTTAGTTGCTGTATACATTTGGAATTAAAGGGATAATTATTGAGACTACACCAGAATGCCAGAATAAAGGAGAAAAAAAAAAGAGCTCAAAAATAAGGGGGGGAGGGAAGGCTTATGATTTTTGGAAAAAAGGAAAGTCCAGCTTTGAAATGAAGCTTTTATTTCCCCAGGTTTTAGAAGTCTCAATCCGTGCCTTGGGAATTTCATTCAAGACTAAAATTCACGTATTTAAATTACTAGGAATTATTGCTAAAGAACTGGAGAATGATTGAGGGGTGCAGAGGTAAAGGAAGTAATAGTATCAGCTGCTCATTCTCCCCACCCACATCTTAATTTTCATTCCCAGAAAGGAATGCCCGAGGCAATGATTGGGGTACAAGAGATTTATTTGGGAGATGATTCCAGAAGGCAAGAGTGAGGAAGGGGGAAGGAGCAAATGCCAAATGGTAAAGCTGTAGAAGAATTCCACTTCCATCAGGATCTCTGGGAAGCTTTGATAATGCCTCAGAAATGAGTCTCTGGAAAATGAAAGGTCTGTGCTTTGGTCCACCCACTCCTTCCCCACACTGACTGAAAGTTGCCCTTAGGTGCTTTTTCATCCACAAACTTTCATGCCGCATTTGCACACAGGTTTGTGAGTTCCTTTGGTTATCGCAATGGCCCTGAAGCAGAGAAGTAGAGCTATATATAGCACAGGCAAGGTGAGTGCTTTTCCCACAAGACAGAACTATTCCTACAGCTACGGATAAAATGAGTCAGATGAAGGAATGTGAGCCAGGACACCACAGGTGTTGGCTGTCGTCCAACCCTTGCACTGCTCAGATCTGCTCAGGCCTCTCTCTTCTTTGAGACAAAGCCAGACTCAGTGGCCCGTGACCAGTGCAGTCCTGCAAGATCTGTGTTCAGTAAGGCTTGGTGCTTAAAGTTGATTTTTGTCATCACTGAACTTGGATTTTGCAAGTGAAATCTGATGGAACAATGAAGCCTCTGTTGGGGGCGCGGGGGGTACGGTAAGGGGGTGGTGGTGTGGGTAAACACGGAAGAGTGGTACTTGGAGTGTAGGATTCTGAAGTATTCCACCTATGACCACCCCCATGGGAAAGATTCTAGGCTCCCTCAAGCACTGCAGGTCCCTGGCTCCCTCAGCTCATTCTTGCCAGTCCTCCCTTCTGCCATAGCAACCAGATTATATTCATGGAAGTAGGCCTATGTTCTACCATCCCCATTTGACCCTGTAGCAGCCTAGGCACAGGTGCCGGGAGAGTCGGTGTTGAGCTGCAAGCCCCACAGTGTCATGGAGTCAGCATAACAGTTGCAGTCCTGGTCCTGGCTGGCATCATTGCAGGCAAGGAGGCAGGGACCAGCCATAATGAGTCCACCCATAACGCAGAGACCAAGTGCTTCCCAACATGAAACTTGCAATCCCTCGTGGGTCACCTGTCCATCTTGGGACAGGAAAAGGAAAATTGAATACCCACCCACATCCTCCTGCCTTGCATGGTGTGCTGGTGTTGCAGCTTGCAGAAGGGCCAACCTGACATCCCAAATGTTATTCACACACATGCTGAGTTGAGAGGCCATCCTGGGCACCTGTAAAGCTCTACGTTTTCCTTGTAGTTACCCCTTACTGGAGAGAACATCACATTAAATAGCAAATTTAAAACACCCTGACTGGTCAAGAGAGAGATTGGAAAATAGAAAGGAAAAATTTTTAAGCAGCATTTTAGTATTTTTAACAGTATTTTCTTTCTTCTTTTCTTTTTTTCTTTTTCTTTTTTTAAGATTTTATTTATTTATTTTGAGAGAGACAGAGATAGCGTGCATGGGGGAGGGCCAGAGAGACAGGGAGAGAGAGAACCACAAGCAGGCTCCACTGCCATCGCAGAACCCGGCATGGGGCTTGAGTTCAGGAACCATGAGATCATGACCTAAGCCGAAACAAAGTCAGACACTTAACCGATGGAACCACCCAGGTGCTCTATCTTTCTGCTTTTGGAGCAAGGGGATCTGTGTTTTCACTCTAAATTGGGCCTCACAAATCACAGAGCCCACTCTGTTACAGGGAAGTAACCAGACATAATCTCTAAGAAAGGACATAACACAAAAGAAACAAGCTGTTGCAACTACACCCAAAGCCCTAAATGATGTTCAGCTCTACCTTCTAGTTTTCCCTCACTCTAAATGGATATTGCTTGGCTGAGTAGGGGACCCACTGTCAACTCTGAGGGGTCTAAGCTCTTTATTGCCTTGGTCTTTGCTCACTCAGGTCGCTGCAATTTCCTATTTAAAAGCAGAGAAGCCCAGAGACATTCCCCAGTGACTTCTTCAAGCTTGACATCTTTCTCTTTGTCCATATTGTGTACGAATAACCTTAACTCCTTATAATAATGAGGGTCAGTTATGCTTGCCAATGTCATATTTCATTTGCCTATTGGTTCAGTAATCTAAACTCAGGTTCAGGAGAGGATCATTTCTTTCCGATCCCAAACCGGCATGTTCAGTATTGTAGAGCTCAAATACAAACCCAGGTATGTCGGTCACTGTATTAGTTTGCTAGGGCTACCATAACAAAATGCCACAACCTGGGTGACTTAAACAATAGAAATTTATTATTTCATAATTCTGGAGCTATAAGTCCAAAACCAAGGTATCTGTATGGGGTGGTTTCTTCTGAGCACTCTGTTCTTGGCTTGCAGATGGCCGCCTTATCTTCTCTGCCTTCGGATGGTCTTCCCTCTGTGTGTGTCTGTGTCCTGATTGCCTCTTCTAATAACACCAGTTAGTACTGAATTAGGCCACACACTAATGACCTCATTTTAACCTAATTATTTTTTAAAGAACCTGTCTCCAAACACAGTCACATTCTGAGATATTGGGGGTTATGACTTTGACATATGCATTAGGAGTATGGAGGAGCAGGCATGTTTCAGTCTCTAGCAGTCACTGAGTCTGAGGATACATCTGACTTTCAGCCTTTGGTCTCTGAACCTAGATATCCCACCTATTGGTCCTACAGTAGCATGAATGAGTCCCTGAATTATCATAAACATTGCAGCTTCGAGGACATTTCCATAACTTCGCAGTGCTTCATTTCGCATCTGATGCTTCAGACGAGGGCATGCCAGGGATCTATCTGGCTGACTACTTCAGAGTGATGGGTCTATAGTAAAATCCGGGGATTCTGTGATCATGCACTCATAATCACAAATTCTTCACTGTAAACTGGATCCTTGGTTTGATGTTCTGTTACGTGGCATCCAACGTTAGGAAGTCAGGCATACTATCAGCACTCCCCTGAAATTTCTGATAGAGACGCCGTAATCAGGGGATGTAATCAGGTTTACTTACATCCAGTATGGGTGTGAAAGGGTTGAAGGTATGTTATGTGATTGATTTAGTGATTGGATATCAAGTACTTACTGTCAGGAAAGGAGCAAACTCAATCAACCTTAAAGGAGATGATGTACAGGGGATAATGCTGTCGGGCTCTGCATAACTTAAATCCCTGTCACCAGGACTACTGCACATGAACCCACTATTCCAGCACTGGAGAAGCCATGGATAGGGTTAGGTTACATCCTCCAGGTACCTGGTTTATGAGTGTCTCTTCTACATTGTATGCTCTGTGGTGGAGATCGGTGTGTAACACAGAAATTCTCTGTGTGTGCTCATTCCCATAGATCCAGCCAGCATTCGCCTCTCAGATGTCCTTGTCTCTAATCTTCTACTTTGCCTTTCCAGGTTCCCAAGCCAACCTATCAAGTTATACAGATTCTCTATATATTGTTACCTTAGGCCATTTTTCACTCCTTCAAAATACATATACATCCAAGAGTTCTTTTCACAGTTCTGCTCAATGCAGCAGCAGCTTATTCTTAGATAACACCAACACAGCAAGCTAAACAATTATTGAAATAAGCCTCTAATTTTCCTCGGTCTCTAGAAGCTTCAACACCCTCAAGTAATAGAGGTGTGAACTGGGAGATATCAGTGGAACACAAGTGGGTAACACAGGAGACTGTGCCACCACTTTATGAAACAGGCTTTTGTTCACTGCATATGCTGAAGCTTGATCCAAAATATACCTTTTCTGTTGTATGATGGATTGCTACTCCACTCACTGGGCCTTATGAATTAATAGAAGTGATAACTCCCATAAACTCCATTAGGTCACGAAGTCACTTATCATCAGTCTCTGCTACTACCCAGTAGTACATCACACCAGTCGAATGCTAGAACGACTCCATAATCCAGTATTTCACTTTGCCTGTACTTTATCCCAAATCAGCTAAGATGAAGTTCTTATTAATTGTGACATCACAGCATGCCAGTTACCACCAGCAATGGGATCTGCGTTATGTTCTGAAGATGAGAGACTTTGATGGTTACACAGGGCAGATAATTGAAAGGATTCATAAGCCCCACAGAGTATATTCACGTACGGCTTTAATGAAGCTAAACAAGTTTGTACAGAGCAGTAGAAATAAAATGCAGATCAGTATGGAAGGCCAAGATATTTTTACACACAGTTTTCCAGAGTTCTTTCTTTCTTTCTTTCTTTCTTTCTTTCTTTCTTTCTTTCTTTCTTTCTTTCTTTCTTTTTTATGTTTATTTATTTTTGAAGGAGAGAGAGACAGAGTGTGAGTGGTGGGCGGTGGGGGGAGGGGTGGGGTGGGTGCAGAGAGAGAGAGGGAGACCCAGAATCTGAGGCAGGCTCCAGACTCTGAGCTGTCAGCACAGAGCCCAACGGGGCTCAAACCCACAAACCGCAAGATCAGGACCTGGGTCGAAGTCGGACGCTCAACCAACTGAACCACCCAGGCACCTCCAGGGTCCTTTCTTTTTAACCAGAATGTGAACTACCAAGACATATATGAGGAATCTTGGTTTCAGGAGAGCTGGGGCAAAAGTTTCCAGGAGGGACTTTTATGCCCCAATGGGCATATACCTAAGCCAGCTGCTAATTGATTTCACTGGGTGTAAGCCATCAATCTCCACATCCCTAAACAGCAAAAATAAGGTGGCTCTTGGTGCTGAGAAGGTTTCAAGCATTAAATACCTCATTATAAACTACTAGCTAGCCTATCTCCTCCTTATCTTGGCCTAGAGTCAGTATTAGACTTGCAGGCTGACCCACAGATAAGACAGAGATAAGTAGTTCTGCTTTAAGATAACAGAGTGACCTAGTTCCAGAATTTTATTCTGAATTCTTACTTCCTAGGAATGCTTCTGGTTGTAAGCTTTTATTTTTTTGTGTTTCTTCCAAAGCAAAACCTCGGTCAAAGTTGTGGTTGCAAGTCATTTATTTATGAGATTCCAAGAAATAAGATGTTGGTGAACGGGGAAAGTGAGACAGGAAGAGAGGAAAAAACATCAGAGTGGGTGCTTTATTGAGGTTTTGAGACCAAAAAACTAAAGGGATTCTATAAAAAAATGCTTTTTTCTGCTCCTTTTTCTGCTTTATTCTTGCTTGGACCTACACCCTCACCTTATACAGGCCTTATAGAACAGATAATGTATGTCCTTGTTGGAAAGGTGGAGGAGTTAATGATTTCCTTGGAGTCTTCCAGCAAAACAGATAACATCTAAGGACTGGTGACAGGGTAGCGTTGTCCTGAACATTTTCCATGACAAGGACTAATCAAAACCCCTGGCTTCAGGGCATAAGTGATCTACGGGGGACACCTAAACACACTCCTTTTTGTTCCTGGATGCCTGAGAAGATACTGAACTGGGCCACAATCTTCAGTAAAAACTCCAGACCCCAAATAAAGATGACACTCACTCTTTGTTTTTTGTTTTTTTGTTGTTTTTTTTTTTGTTGTTTTGTTTTGTTTTGTTTGTTTTCTGAGTTCACTTCCTAGGAAGGCTTCTGGTTGTAACCTTTTATTTTTTTGTGTTTCTTCCAAAGCAAAACCTGAGTTTTGTGTTTTCTCAAACACTCTGTATCTGCACTGTATGTCTTCAGAAACTCTGCTCACTTCCTTTTGGCTTATGTTTGTTTTCTATCCTGCACAAAGCCAAAAATCCTCTTGGCCCTTGGGTTCTTGGACCCAGCCAGCCTACATCAGTTTCAGCTGGAATCACCAAAGAGTAAAAAATTGTCTCCCACGAATGACTGTTTGAAGCAGGGTATCATGGGTTACCTATATAGTAGCTCTCATCCGTATTTGTTGCGAGTTGCATCTTGGGGTGTTAACTTTCTCATTCTCATGGGCTGCACTAGTATGCAAAGGGCCAGTCAGTTATGGCTCTGAAGAAGGCTATGGCTTAAAGACAGTTTTGTGACAGAAATATTTCAGGAATTTTGAGATCCTGTTGTAAAACACAGCATCATTAAAAATTAAAATTCCATAAATGTATAATTAATAACATGAAGAACAAAAGAAATTAACACTCAAAATCCATCTTGTCCTACTTATTTTCTTTCTATTTCTCTATTATCTGTATGCTGGAATGCTAACACAATGGAGTGCTACTGTGTGAGTCTTCCAAGAAACACATTCAGTACGTCATGCAGTAGCTTGAAATTGTCATAGTGAAAATATTTACGCCATGGAAATGAACAAATGCTAACATCAGGCTTGATTCCTCCCCTTCCATCCAGCCCTAGCTGCTGGTTAAACAATTATTGAACTCCCATTGCAGAAAAGTTATGAGAAACATGTCCTTGAGATGGGAGACTCAGTGTAAGTTGCAGTTGTGGAACCCATGTTGTTGAAGTCAGAAAAGCCGAAGATATGTGACATTGGTGGTTACTTTCAGTCTCCCAGACTTTATTCCAAACTAGAAATTATACAGAGAAGTTCGCTTCCCCTCTAATCTCCATCTGTACCTCAACCACCGTTCATAGATATTATTGTAATTGGACAGGTTTCACTTAATGTTTTTAAGGTGGAGAATTTCAGGGATGAAAGGCCAAGGAATTAAGAGTCTAGGTGTTGGCCGGGATACCATTCCACACATTAAAGTTAGGGTAAATAAACTTGAGTAAGAAGAAAATGAGATGGGGTAAAAATCTTGAAACTTTTTTCAAAAGTTAAGGAATAGTGGCTGAAAAGCTTAGTGGGTAGTAAATATAATATCTGTCTCAAATATTCATAAAATGGGAGGGATTTTGCATGTGAATGGTGGGATAATGATTAGCAATGCACCTAGGAAGGAACCTCCCCAGTAAGAGTTCTCATGGTAAGACTGTCACTAACCACACCTTATCACACATCACACCTACCCTCATTTTCTCTCTCATGTACACATATCAACAACAACAACGCACTCAGAACTATCTAATAAAGAATAAAATAAGTCATATTTAAGAGTTTTCTATGTATTAAGAAACATTTATGTTCTTTTAAACCCCATAACAATTTGACAATTTAATATCATTCCCATATTACATTATCATTCCCACATTACAGATGAAGAAACTGAGGCACAAAGATTTTCAGTAACACTCAGTGAGTGGTAAAGCCAGGCTACAAACTGTTTTGTGAAAACAAAACAAAACAAAACAAAAACCTTTCTCCATCTTCTTAATCTAAGTGAAATCTGCTGTTATCTCAAGGCACACCTTACCTTGCAGTCTGGTCAAGTGATGGATGATTTTACACCCACAAGGCCTGTAAGCAGGATGGTATCTTCCCTGCTTCTTATAGCTGTGTCCAAACCTAAGCTAAACCTCCCCTTTAAGCTGAAATCCACTTAAAGGATATGCTAGCAGAACATATTATTTCTCTCTTTTTTTGGTGTGGTCCTATAAAATATTCCTGTCAATCTTTCTCATTCATTGGCAGATTTAACACCCCACTTCTTACTACACATTTGGTGATTTCTAACCAGAGCCTACTAGCACAAAGAGTATATTTGTTCAAATTTCATTTTATTTTATTTTATTTTATTTTATTTTATTTTATTTAAATTACTTTAAAAGGCCTCTGCTGTGTATACAAATTTCAGTAGAAGCATTTGCTTTGAGTACATGAATTAAAAAAAAACAATTCCTTCTTCCAGATTGAGATTAGCCTCTGTCTAGAGCCCAGGGTTAGAAGTAGAATTTGGACTGGAATTCAGCTTACAGACTCCTTGGGTACCAGATTGTCCCAAGAAATGATTCTTCTAATTCCTTTCTCTTTTATTTTTTTCAATGTTTATCATTACCAATAACTCACTTCCACCCTACCTCTATTGCCACCTCCCAGACACATACCACAACTCCTACTGTGAATAGCTGTATAACTCCAAAATATCACAAAAGTGAGCCCTTCTTTGACCACTCTCTCTAACATTTCCAGCTCACCTACCCTAATCATCGTCATAGCTCTTCACTTTCCAATTCTTTAATGGTACCATTTTCACCACCAATCACTATCTCAAAATCTCCTTATCCAACTTAGATGCCATGATTCTCCATTTTAGTCATGAAATCACATGTACAGGAACTCTTATTTGCCCTCCCTCCCTCTATCTTCTTCAGTTGGCAAAACTGCAACTGTATTTAAATTTACTGTCTTCTAATTGCCTGTGGAACCTGAGTTGGGGAAAATAGTCCAATGTCAATGGGATCACTGTGCATTTAGTGTCACAAATTTCACCTGGGCTCATAACATTGCCTAGTTATCTTTATTGTATCTGTCTAGTTGATTCACCTTAATCTCCCTCACCTATTTAAGGATCTTTCTTTTTTTTTTTTTTTCTTTCTTTCTTTCTTTCTTTCTTTCTTTCTTTCTTCTTTCTTTTTCTTTCTTTCTTCAGAAATAAGCTCCTGTTCCCACATGACATCATCAATGCTATCTTTTCTGTTATGTCATTTTCATGAGTATGTAAACATGTGATAACATCCTCCTTCCTGAATGACCATCCCTCAGTTCCTCTCTCCAGGTACTGTTCTACTTCTCTATATCATTAGGTAGCAATGTTGTTTTTTTTTTTGAAACAGTTTCCTACAATAACTTCTTCTTACTCACATGCTCTACTTCAATTATGATTTTTCTGTCAAGTTCACTAGTAGTATTAACAAGTATTTATTTCACAAAATGGTGTCATATGTCATTCTTGACCTTGCTCCCCATCATAAGAACAACTAACAACTATTCAAGAATAGGACACCACTGAGAGAATACAGGCTGAAGCAACTCCCTACCATACCTCAGAGACCAAGACAGACTGCATTAGCAAGTAAGCAAAGCAGCTACATATTGACTACATTGCCCCTTCCACACACCAGCACAGCATCATGTGGAAAAGTCTCCCCTGAGCCTCTAGGTCCTCCAGGGGGGAAAGAGAAGCAGGCAGGGGGTGGGAGGGGAATGACAACCAGCCCTCTCCAGCATCGGGATCACATTGTGGGAGCCACTACTCTGATTGCACACAACAGAATTACAGAGTAATATCCAGAGCTCAACCACTGAGAATCTGACTATGATGGAGAAGCAAGGAGAGGTTTGCAACCATCAGCACATGGATCTTGGCAGATGGAGTTCATAACTGTGCCTCAATAGTAATCCCAGCCAGGGGTTATATTCATCTACAAAACCAAGTTGGGGTGCTCTGATCAAGGAACTTGTCTAAGTACAGATCTGCCTGATTCAGATCCTCAAGCAAGGAGTTGTGCCAGCCCTAAAGCCTAGTTTGCCCACAGCCAGGCAAGGAGCTAAGTCATAGCCCCATGAGCCGTGGAGAGTATCCTCCAGCTATATCTTGCTAGATAGGCTGGAGGGAACACCTAAAACTTGTGTAGTCCAGCAGCAGGAGGAGAAAATCACCCCTAAGAAAAGAATTTTTCTGTTCTATGCACAGGTAGGGGGACAAGTTCATAGTCAAGGCTGAACACACCTCTCAGCCCTTCCCAACTAGAGAGGCTGCTTGGGAAATTGAGAGTTGCTTGGAGCAGCCTCTCTCCTTCCCATCCAGATGAAGAAGCAAAGATGTAGCACTGCCCACCAGCATCTGGCCAGAAAAGCCAATGAGAACACCTAAAAGCTGTGAGCCCCAGTGGTGCTTAGACTGAGAAAAGGGCAGACAGAGCCAATAGTTTGCAGAGAAAAGCCAGTGGACTTGTTTGGCCAATGAAATGGGGGAATGGGTTGGCTTTAGTTAAGGTAACAAAGAGCTTTACTGACCTTAGTGGTGCAAGAAGCAAGTGAAGCAAGAAAACTAATTCATAGCCCTGCTCATGACTGAATACAGTCTTCAGCCTGCCTGACCAAGGAACCTAACCAGAACACATGGGGAACTGTGTGGGTCATCCAACAGCCCTACTTACTGTGGCACTTAAACAGAAAGCACAGCCCATGGCCTTCTCTGTCTGCAGAGCAAAACCAGTGCCCAAAACCAGTGACCTCACATGACCAGGGAATTCAAAACACACTCTTGCCTCATTCAGGTCCCCAATCAATAAGCCTTATAGGCAGCAAGTCTTGTTTTGCTGCCTTGTCAGGGAAGGAAAACTAATTCATAATCCTATCTACAACTGAATATAGTACCTAGTCCTGACCAATTTGACCAGAGAATCCAGGCAAAAATAAAGCCTATCCTACAGCCTTGCTTGGGGAGGGAACAAGCAGCTTTATTTAAATGTTTTCAACCAGGGTCACACCTCCCCATTCCTAACCTCAGAGCATGAACAAAGCATAATAGTAGACCCCACTTCCCCAAAGACATTCCCAGAAAACACACCTAGAAATCCAAACTGGTTGGCTGGTGAAGGTCTGCCTCTGCTAAAGCAAATCTGTAAAGTCTGGAAAGGAATCTGATCACTAAAACGCACAAATATTAATGTAAGAAATCAAGTATCATGGAAAAAACAGGTGAATATGACGTGACCAAAGGAAATTGATAAAGCTGAAACAACCGACCTTAAAGAACTAGAAATCTATGAACTGTTGGACAAAGAATTCAGAATTATCCTCTTAAAGAAGTTTAATGACCTACAAAGAAAGAAGAAAGAAAGAAAGAAAGAAAGAAAGAAAGAAAGAAAGAAAGAAGGAAAGGAAGACAGGGAGGGAGGGGGGAAGGGAGTGAGGAAGGGAAAAAGAAAGAAAAAGAAAGAAAGAAAGAGAAACAGGCAAATAAATGAAATTCAGAAAATAAACAAGATGATTGACAAAGCAATAGAGACCATTAAAAGAACAAAAATGTCCAAATCCTAGAAGTGAAAATTGCAAAAACTGAAGAATTCAATAGAGTTTCAGAAGCAGACTTGACCACGCAGAAGAAAGAATCAGTGTGAATAGGACATTGGAAATTACTTGAAGGAATGAAAAGAAAAAAGAATAAAAAAGAGTGGAGAAAGTCTATGGGAATTCATTGGTTGCAGGATACAAAATTAACAAAAAATTAGTAGTGTTTCTATACCTTAACAATACATTTTCTGAAAACAAAATTAATCACCTTTACAATAACATCAAAAACAGTAAAATACTTAGAAATAAATTTAGCAAAGGAGGTAAAAGTTTTATACTCTCAAAACTGCAAGATATTAACATAAAGAAATTGAAGAAGACACAAATACATGGAAAGTTACCCCATGCTCATGGATTGGAAAAATAAATATTAAAGTTAATAGTACCAAAAGTCATGTATAGCTTCAATGCAATCCCTATCAAGATTCCAATAGCATTTTTCTTTTTACAGAAGTAGAAAAAAATACTCCTACTTCTACTTTTACAGAAGTAGACAAAATTTATGTGGAACCACAAAAGACCCTGCATAACCGAAGAAATCTTGAGAAACAAGAATAAAGCAGGAGTCATCAAATTTCCTGATTTCAAGCTATGCAATACAGCTATAGTCATCAAAACAGTACGGTACTGTCATAAAAACAGACAAATAGACCAATGAAACAGAATGGAGAACCCGGAACTAAACCCAAGCACATGTAGTAATTAATTGACAAGGGAGTGAAGAATACTCAATGGAGAAAAGATAGTCTCTTCAATAAATGGTGTTGGGATAATTGGCTACTCACATGTAAGAGAATGAAATTGGACCTCTATCATACACTGCTCACAAATATTAATTCAAAATAGATAGAAGACTTAAATGTAAAACTTGAAGCCATGAAATTCCTAGAGAAATATATATATGTATATATATATACATATATATATATATGTATATATATATATGTATATATATATAAAAAGCTCTTTGACATGGGCTTTGGAAATGATTTATTTGGATAGGACACCTAGAGCACAAGAAACAAACAAAAAAAGACAAGTGGGACTATATTAAGTTAAAAAGCTCTATACAGCAAATAAAACTACCAATGAAGTGAAAACTCAACATATAAAATGGGAAAAAAAATTTCAAGCCATATATCTGATAAGAAATTAATCAGAAATATTAAAAAATTCATACAACTCAACAGCAAAAAACTAAATAACCCAATTAGAAAAGACACAAAACACCTGAATAGACATTTTTCCAAAGATGATATTAAAATGAAGAAATATTTTCATTTGTGATCACTTGGATGGACTTTGAAGGCATCATGCTAAGAGAAGTGAGTCAGACAGTGAAAGACAAATACTATAGATATTATAGTATAGTATTTATGTGTAGAATCTAAAAAAAAAAAACAAACAAAAATCATAGCAAAGGAGATCAGATGTGTGGTTACCAAGGCAGTGGTTTTGGTAAAGATAAATAAATACTAGAGTTATAATGCATAACATGATGACTATAGTTAATACTGCTGTGTGATATATAGGAAAGTTGTTGAGAAAGTAAATCCTAAGAGTTGTGATAATCATTTCACAATATATGTAAATCAAACTATCATACTGAATGCCTTAAACTTATACAATGATGTATGTCAACTCAATCAAATTGTATGTTTGTATATCAAACTGGAGTAAAAATAGTAGTGATCTCCATATTGACAAAGGCAATAGTCAATTTTAGTCTACCTCTTACTCAACCTCTGAGGTATCAAATTTTCCCCTCTGAAACACTTTGTGCCCTTAGCTTCTAGAGCAGACTCATAACTCTGGAAGTATTACTGATTCCATTCTTCCTTATCCGTGCCCAATCTACACTCAAATCATACTCAGGTTTGTACCTGTAAGTAATTTCACATTGCCTATGCCAATATCTCCAAAATATTTGCTTTCAGAATTGACACTCTTTTAGTTACAGACATGTATTCAACTGTCTTTCTGATGTTTCCATTTGGATATATAAGAGAATTCATGAATCTGACAGATCCAGAACAGAACTGTTGATCCTTGTGCTCAAAAGCCTGCTTCTCTCTTTCTCTTCACCACCTCTGTAAAAGGAACAACCATGCACTCGGTTGCTCATGCCAAAACCTAGAAATCATTACTGTCCTCCGTACCTATATCCTATATATAATTGTTTAGCAAGTTCTATGGGCCTTACATTAAAAATATATTCCAAATTAGACTATTTCTCACCACTTCTGTTTCTCTTACATATAAAACCAACTAACTGATCTTCTTGCTTCTATTCTTATTCCCTTAAACAAATTCTTCATAAAGTAATTGGAATTCTATTTAAAAAAAAATAAATCATATCATGTCAGCCTACTGCTCAGATTCTACAACAGGTTTCTGTTTCAAAATCTGTTAAATATGTCTGACAGAACATTAGAGTGTAGCCTCAGTAATTCCTTGAATCTATCTTGCAATTTGTTTTTGCCTTTGTTTTTTATTTTCTTCACTTAATTCTAGTCCCATTGGCTTGGTCTTCCTGCCATGTCTCAATTATACCAAGTTTTTTTCACCACTTCCTCTTTTCTCTTCTTGGACTATTCCTTCCAGTAGAGAGTTCCATGGTTCTTTTTCCATCAGATTTCTGCTCAAACCTTCTCTTTCCTGCTCCATATGACTCTTTATCTATAACTTGCTTGATTTATCATTACAGAATTAATTACTACTTGAAATCATGTATGTATTTGTTTTGGGGCCTATTGTCTGTTTTAACTACTATAATGTAAGCTCTCTAAGAACAAAGATTATATCTGCTTTGCTTATTGCTATTATTTCCATGTCTAGATAAATAACTGACACACCGAGTTCAATGAGAGAACAAATTGATTAATAAGTCATCACTTGGGAAAGAGAAGGATGATTTAGATGGTGTTGCATTACACAAAAAAATGAATCAGTTTCAATCTTTATTAAAGAAAGAGAAAGCAATTTGGTAAGAGGAATGACACACATTTGCCAGACTTTACTGTAATCACATACTTTTAATTATCTTATCTATCCTGCTGGATTGTAATGTCCAGAGAGCACCAAATGATATTTGTGCTTACCACAGCATCTCAACTGCACAACACTGTGCCTAGAGGAAAAATCAGCTACCCTGTAAACATCTGTTGAATGAATGGATTTTAAGAAAGGCCTGGGACTCAACTAATTTAGGAGGCAAGCACAGTCATTAGGATATATCAGGGAAATTAGTATAGTTTAATTATACAGTAGTTCCCTTTAAATCATTTATTTTGTCTAAGGAAAATATGTGCTTCTGGAGAAATAGACAAACTCCTTGTTTGTGGAGAACTATGTCATTTCCCATAAACTATCACTGATGATAGTGATGAAATTATTTGCAAGTCCATTAAAGAATTAAAGAATTTAATTAAAGAATTAAAGAAAAACTGAAAAAGGTGGTGGGCATACAGAACGTTGAATTAATCTGATAAATGTCATCAACATACTCTTAAATGCTTTCTCTTGCACCAGAATTCATAATGAACAAAAGGGCAATCTCTTTCAAAAAGAGTTGGATTAGGAGTTTCATAAAGAGTAGATCTTTCGATCCACTGACATCGATAAATGTTTCATATATTACTCAATAATTCAAGTACATGATTAGAACAACAGTAAAAATTGATCTGTGTTGTTTTGGGTGTTTATATATGTGAGCAAATGAAACAAACCTTTCTATTAGAAACAACATTTTCCAGAAATTCAGTCAGAAGTTTGAAATTACAATAGTCATAGGGTTGCAGGGATGGCTCAGTCGGTTAATTGGCTGACTCTTGATTTTGGCTTAGGTCATGATCTCACAGTTAGTGAGTGTGTGGAGGCTGCTTGGGATTCTCTCTTTCCCTCTCTCTCTTCCCCTTCCCAGCTCGCTCGCTCTCTCTCAAAAAGAAATAAACTCAAAAATATATATAGAGAGAGTCATAAGTCCACCACAGGAAAGAAAGAGAATAGGAAAAACAAACAAAAAACCAAGATATTTATAAAATACAAAGATCTGAAACAACTTTGTTTTCCTGGGCTTCATGTACTTGACTAATCATGTCTCCAACTCTCTAATGCTCCTCCAGCACTGGACTAAAATCCAGCAAAATCTGTCATCTTAACAGGCAGCATATGTTTAAATGAAGGAACACATTTTAAGAATTTATTATTTAGATCCCTGGGTTTGCAACAGAATGTTCAATATTCATAAAACTTCATTTTTTTTTTTTCTCTCCAGTATTAGCTGTTTGTAGCTTCTACTTCCCTTTCCCTTTCCTTTTCCCTCCCTGTGGTACTGTATTCTCCTTCTTTTCCTCTGTCATCTTCTCTCTTTTACTCTGTATAAGAGTACTATTTCATACCATGTAATTATTAAACAGGTAACATTAACTGGAAAAATACTTATGTAATTAAATAATGTTTGTTTTTGTTTTACTCATGTTAAAAACAGGTAGCTCTAATAATATGCTATTTTTAAAAATTGAGAAAAATTAAAAAACATTGTTAAAATCACAGTTGTTTAAATAGTGAAACTTGCATATTTGGAACACAGACAATTGACAACATTTGTGTCCTACACTATATTTTACTTGTATTTTTATTGGTCACGTTTTATGGTAGTTCAGAACTGTTAATAGGTTGAATGTGTTCTATATTACAACATGGTTAATATTTTATCAAAAAGTTATTGCCTTAGCCTTGAAATTATTTTATTCCTTGAAATTTATTGTCTTTTTTATATTATTTTGGAAAATTTGCTATTCTGTAAGTGCATTCCATATAGGAAACTGATTTTTAATAACAGAATATCCTTTGGCCTTTAAAGTTAGTGTAAAAATAATCGCTTATATGAAGTTTGTTAAACCTGATTTTGTTTGACTAGAACTATTTCATTATCAATAGACTACTCGACTTTAGTGATGCAAACTGAAGAATATAATGTTTTTCATCATTCTTTACTTTTATAAAGAAAGAGATATTTTTGGAAATAAATGCTATTTGCAGTACATGGTAAATGACTTTTTAAATGACTTCTCTATAATTTTAAAAATTAAAAAAAAGTAGTCTTAAGTTTTACATTTAAAAAATAGGATATCATCCTAGTCAGTTTCATATCGCCATAACCTACCTACCTAAACTGAAAGGAATCATGGAGGTTTTTGCTAATTCCTTACATCCACCTTCCCCCAAACACACATTTGATAATTAAATGAATGTTATAACATGAATCTGGAATGGAAATGTCGCTATAATAAAAAGCTTCCTTATAATTATGTTTTCAAAATATGTAAACAGTTTTAGTTTCTCCTAAAATACAGGGAAGAAACTGTGTGATAAATAACATAAACAGCAAGTCAGAGAAATTAAACCTGATGAGATGTACAGAGCAGAGGAAAGGCAAAGAGCATAACAGTTGGAAATCTGTCTCCATAACTCAATGACAAATACAGATATCTCTTCTGTGTTGTGTATAACGCTCATCTTTTGTGCACAAAATTGAACAAACTTTATGGGACTTCAAACATTTAAATTATAGTTTATATTGTTACTATATTTTATAATTACATGTATTTGTATTTTTTTTTCAACTAGAAACAGGAATTAATTTAAGCTAGGACTATTTGGAGGTGTTTCTCCGACACAGATTTAAAAATTGATATTTTTCTAACTATAACAAAATTTTTGAGGAAACACCATTATTTTGAAACATTTAGGGTTATTGATAAAAATTAATTACAATATATTTAAACTAGACAAGTGAGAGATAGTCATTATTTTTTTATGATTAATGCTGTCTTTTAAAGCACTAGAGGGTAATAATAATAAAAATAAAATATATTGGGGTGATTATTAGATGCTAGGTGTCCTTTTAATTGCTTATATTAGATTTTGTAACAGCTCTTTGAATCACTTTTTTTTTTTTAACGTTTATTCATTTTTGAGACAGAGAGAGACAGAGCATGAATGGGGGAAGGTCAGAGAGAGAGGGAGACAGAATCTGAGACAGGCTCCAGGCTCTGAGCTGTCAGCACAAAGCCCAACGCAGGGCTCGAACTCACGGACCACGAGATCATGACCTGAGGAAGTCGGACGCCCAACCGACTGAACCACCCAGGCTCCCCTGAATCAGTTACTTCTGAATGTACCATGAAAAAGCATATGGAAGTAATTTGTCCAACTCTGCACTGAGCGCAGAGCCTGCTTGGGATTCTTTCGCTCGCGCTGTCTCTCTCCCCTGCTCTCTCTCTCCTCTCTTTCTCAAAATAAATTAAAGAAAAAGAAAAAGAAGTGATTGGCCCAAGATCCCATAGTGGTGGAGCCAGTGATTGAAGTGAGACAGTCTGGTCTCCAAATTAAGGTTCAATCCTGCTTGCCCCTAATTTACTTTTCCCCAACTAATTCTATTTTCTCAAATGAAGACTTTCCCCACCCCCACCCCCCACCCCATCACATCTCTCCTAATTGCTCCAATTTCTACCAAAGAGCCAATGACTATACAAATGAGCTAGAGCAGGAGTGAGAGTCACACAGCTAGCATTTTGGGCATTTTAATTCACATCCCATTCACATGGAATCAAATATTTATTCAAAACCTTCACATATACTATAAAGTGGTTATGAAATAATCATTCAATGCAATCTATTATCTTAATAGTTAAAAAAAACCCAAATAGCAAAGTTTAGATTATTACTCACATCTGTAAGAATTTGGTATATATAGCTATCTGCCTTTGCAACCACACAGAAGGAAAAAAAAAAAAAAAAAAAAAAAACCTTAACTAAGAATAAGCATACAATGGGGGAAATCTGGTCTTTTTGTTCAGTACATGCCTTTCCAGTGGACTTGCAGGTTTGCCTGTCCCATCAATCTCTAAGCTCACAGGAACCTTCCAAGCAGAAAAGAAATAAAACCATATTATAAGATGATCTTCCAGATGTGACTTCTAGTGAATTTGGGAGATAAAGTTTTTATTGTAATTTAGGGAATTTTGTCATTTTCAGATAATTTTGAAAGGCGGTTAATGGTAAAATATTCCAGCAAAACTATAACAGTTTTATTTTTCAATAAAGACTGTAATGTCTTTCATATTTTATAAATAAAATGTATTCACAAAGGAAAGTTGACCATTTATTTTTGTAATGGTGTGTTTGACTTATTTTACATGGCTAAAAAAGTAAAGGGACCAAGATCTGAAAAGGAAAACCTACGTTTTCTCTTGGATAGTTGAATTTTTTTTTTTCACTCATACATGCCATTAGGAAAAGGAACTCAATAAAGCATTTTCTTGGGAGTAATTCATTTATGAGGATCTCAGAAGCATACCAGTTGTATTTAGGCTTTAAATATGGGTCTGTTTTGATTTATTTTTTCAAATATGATTAAAATACTATATGCCAATGGTAGACAGCACCAAAAGTTTAGGTCAGATTTAACAGAACTTATGTTTACTTTGCCCCAATTGTGCAAATCTTTCATTATTTATAATAGTAACTTTATTTTTTATAATGGTAACTTTAATAGTACCTACCAAATAAATGGTTTTAGTTCTTCCATTAGCATGTATTTATTTTATCATGTAATGGGATAACATAAAACTGTCTCAAATATAACAAAGTTACCTAATGACATGACTATAATTTAGTAGGTATCATTTATTAACTCCAATCTTATTGCATTTGAGTTCCCATAAAAAGATACAGAGAAGTTGTATTTCTAGGATATACCAAGAGTATACCAGAGCAGTCCTCACTATAGAGGGACCAGCAGAGACTTCCTTTCTTAAACTCAAAGGCTATTTTCAATCACCAGTTTATTAATTTGCCAGCACTTTAATACCTTGGACTATTCCCTCTCCCTTGGTAGAATACTTTTTATCTGATGTCGGTTTTTCTCTTACTTCTATCAGCTTTTCCCTGACTCCTTTACAAGTTCATTCTATTTTATCCAGCTAAAAATTGTTGGAAGTTTCTTAAATATATGCTGGACCAGTGATCTCAAATCATGTCTCCAGAATGGCAGCACCAGCATCAACTTGGAACTTGGTAGAAAAAAAAAAATTCTGGGGTTCCATTCCAGACATATCAAATTACAAAGTCTCAGGGTGAAGGCCCCAAATCTGTATTTTAACAAGTGATTTAAATTACTCTGATGCACATAAAGCTTGAGAGCTACTCTCCATTATTGTCTCTACTTTTTATTTTCATGTCACATCTACTCACATAAAGCCATATTCTTTCTTTTAAAGCAGGAATCAACTAACGTTTTCTGTAAGATATATCTTTTTTTTTGTTTTAATTTTTTAACATTTATTTATTATTGAGAGACAGAGAGAGACAGAACGTGAGCATTGGAGGGGCAGAGGAGAGGGAGATACAGAATCTGAAGCAGGCTCCAGGCACTGAGCTGTCAGCACAGAGCGCAACATGAGGCTCCAACTCACAACCGTGAGATCATGACCTGAGCCGAAGTTAGACACCCAACAAACTGAGCCAGCCAGGGGCCCCTGTAAGAGGTATCTTTTAAGCTTTGTGTATCATACTATCTATGTTACACTGCTCGACTCTGTCCACAATATGTAAGTGAATGAGTGTGGCGGTGTTCCAGTATAACTTTATTTAGCTGCACTGAAACTTGAATTTTATAAAATTTCTTGTGGCACAAATTACTATTCTTCTTTTGACTTTTTCAACTATTTTAAAAACATAAAAACCACATTTAGCTTGTGGGCTGTTCAGAAGGAGACAAGAGATTGGCCAGATTGGGCCCAGAGGCCATAATTTTTGCCCATCTCTGCTTTAGAACCTTAGTACTTGTGGTGGTTAATTTCATGTGTTCCTTTGCCAGGCCATAGTACCCATTTATTTAGTCAAACACCAATCTGGATGTTGCTATGAAGGTGTTTTTTAGATGTGGTTAATACTTACATCATTAGTAGCCTTTGAATAAAGCCAGTTATCCTCCAAGATATGAGTGAGACTTTTTCAATCAGTTGAAGGCCTTAAGAGAAAAGATTGATGTCCTGGCAAAAAGAAAGGAATTCTACTTCCTTCAGACTAGAGACTGAAACATTGACTCTTTCTAGAAATTCCAGCCTACTTATGAGACTTTCACATTTTCTAGTCCTGACAATTGCATAAACCAATTCCTTAAAATCTCTCTAGGTAGGTAGGTAGGTACAGATAGATTAGATAGATAGATAGATAGATAGATAGATGATACATACATACATACATACATACATGATAGCTATAGAGGACTATAACTATACATAGATCTATACTTATTTATACCTATCTTTATTTATCTATCATCTTTCTATCATCTATCTATCTATCTATCTATCATCTATCTATCTATCTACCACTGGTTCTCTTTCTCTATAGAACTCTGACTAAAACACTACTCAAACAAATGTGGTTTGTGGACTAGCAGCATCAGCATCACCAAAGAGCTTGATAAAAATGCAGAATCTTGGACTCCACTCTGGACCTGCTGCCACAGAATTTACATTTTAACAAGCTTCACAGTGATTTGTGTGTGCATTATAATTTCATAAGGACTGCATTAGAGTACTGTCCTGAGTTTAAAAGTATACATTTATCAGTGTGATTTCATTAGGTTAATAGCTATCTCTCATACTAGGTTCTAACTCCATGAGCATAGAATCGTATCTTAAATGATTATCCTAGTTGTATTGTAGTAATAGCATAAAATTGTATCTTAGGCTTGCACACTATTGTATCTTAGATGACTACCCTATGTTCCGGCTCAAATTTATTGAACTTTATAGCCCTGAAAAGTAAATGCCAATATGAAGACAATCACAATTACTATTAGGTAGTACAGGGTGCAGGACAATTTAAGTTACTATTACTTTCATTTTGCCATCAGTAATATTTCACAGTCCTTAATCATACTTTTGGTAAGAGGTTAATTTTTTACTTACCTGGGAGTTAGTAGATTATTAAAATGACCAAAAATAGGATGCAAATAAAACTATTATTAAGAGGAAGCATATAGATTTTAGAAATTCATATTTACAAATAGTACATAGGTAACAATAACCATTTGTGTTTGGTTATTAATTCTGAGGCTCAAAGATGTTATCTACAGAAAACTTTCTTCATTTGTCTCTCCATTTCAATCTCCCTAAAAGATTCTGTAGATGTAGATTTCATTCCTATAGTTTTGCTTCATCTCAGTTTCTTGGTGCAATTCTTGGGATTTGTTATTGTTTGTTTTTTAATATTAAAGAGCACATTTACTAGATTTTTGTTTGATATATTAACTATGATGATCTTATATGTTCTTACTTAATGTTCATATCAACAGGTTTTCAGAGGCCTGTGCATTTGGGCCAATAGTTAATCTTTTTTTTCAATAGTCTTCCCTGTACCCTGAAATTTCTTTTCAGAATTGGAATAGCAAGACAAAAACAGTTATTTTTCCTTAACATCATACAGTCTCATGCAACAATTTAATAAGATACCTAGAAACTTCTGGGCAATTTCTGGATAATATAGTCTAATGTTATCATGTATATTTTAAAAATTGGACTTTTCAATCAAACACATAGTTACAACTCAGGAATGGTACAATCAAATTGCTTTGGTACTTTGGCTATTATGTTAAGATATTCTATCACAGACCAGAGTAAAACATAAAGAGTTGATGTAATTTAAAATATATATATACTTTTAGTTAGATTAGTCCACATTCCTCTAATTGCTATCATCCTTTTGTCTAACACATGCTAAGAAGAGAAAACTCAATCAAAAGGAACATTCTGTGGAGGATGATCCATAATAAAATCTATTTTTCTGTCTCTAAAAAAATAAATAAATAACCCCATCGTCCTAGAAGATGAGATATTTCAAGTCTACTTACTGGAACGCAGTAATAGAATAAGCATGGAAACCAGATTAAAAAAGCTTTTAAAACTCTACTCATTTTTCTTCATCATTTTTTAATGTAATAGTACAGAATATATTTAGTTTTCACCATGGTGCATTATTGAAATTAAGGAAGTTAAAGTTCTCTCCTTGATAATGGGGTAGATATATTCTCTTGTCAGCAAAGTGAGTCAGCTTCTGTTGCAATTTCTCCAGCTACCACACCAGCCATGAAGGACAAGTGGGTGGCTTAATAATTTCCACTGCTCCCTTTTCATTTACAGGTGTCTCTTTTGTTTTCCTTTCTGGTCTTGTTTGGTTTTTGTCCCAATCACATAGTCAATATTTTTCAAGTAGTGCTATGAAAAGAAAAAAAAAAAAACACTTTCAAAAATTACTATAAAATGTAATGCTGATTTTGAAGCAAGGTTTTCAAATAAACGTAAAAGATACAAAGGACTAAGGGTGTTAATAATCAAGGAGGTAGAAATCTAACAATGCATATGCTTGGAGAGAGAGAGAGACTAGTTGCTTCATTAAAATTCTTCTTCGGGGCGCTTGGGTGGCTCACTCGGTTAAGCGTCCGACTTTGGCTCAGGTCACGCTCTCCAAGTTCGTGAGTTCGAGCCCCGCGTCGGCTCTGTGCTGACAGCTCAGAGCCTGGAGCTTGCTTCACATTCTGTGTCTCCCTCTCTCTCTGCCCCTTCCCTGCTCATGCTCTGTCTCTCTCTGTCTCAAAAATAAATAAACATTAATAAAATAAAATAAAATTCTTCTTCAAGTTTACACAAAAAGAGAAGAAAACAAATGGTCCAAAGACCTTGCTCTTATTTAACAAAGTAGGGGAAAACACATAATAATAAAAAGAGGAGGGAAAGCACCCACAGACACTGGAATTGAAGACAGGAGCTAGTGAATACTTGCCCCAGCTTCCCATGCAGCATCTACCCACCCACCCCCACCCTTGCATTCCTTTGGAAACTTCCAGCAATAACCTAAGAAATTGCCAGCACGATCTCTTAACATTGCTCTTGGTAATATTCTTGCTGATAGATAAAATAAATATTTTGGGTTTTTTGTTGATTATATATGTATCTTATTTATAATATTTTTATTTCAAACCCTTACAAAAATATACAACTCAATTATTAATTTTATTTTTTTTAACATGGCTCTTTTTGACATATCCTGAAGGATCAAAAGAAGACCTAGAAATAATGTTTTATAAGAAACTAATAATATGAATATCATACACCTTACAGAATCCTAAATCTTAAATGCTTAAGCTAATTATAAACATGACTTTTTTAAAAGTTTATTTATTTATTTTTTAACAGAGAGAGAGTGCACATAAGTGCAAGTGGGGGAGGGGCAGAGAGAGAGAGAGAGAGAGAGAGAGGGAATCCCAAGCAGGCTCCTCTTTTTAAGTGCAGAGCCCAATGTGGGGCTTAGTCTCATGAACCTTGAGATCATGACCTGAGCCGAAATCCAGAGTTGGACGCTTAACTGACTGAGCCACTCAGGTAACCCCAAACATGATGTTCAAATAAACCTGATTAGTTAATTATACACTTACAGACTCTATTCTGAAGTCTTTAAATTTTTGCATGGTAAGGCTGGGAGTCACATATATGTCTCTCACATCCTTGAACAATGGTGGATTCTTACAAGGCTGTCTGTCACAAGGCCAGGAAAGAGTGACTGCAGGGATCTGAGAGTGGAGGCACTTCAAAATTTCTCAAAGAATTGGTCTCAGAACACTTGAATCGGCATATATAAGGAGGCATATTACAAGTGCTCTGAAAAAATAACTCTAGTGACGTGACTATACATTTACACAGAGAAATATTTTTATTCTATGCCACCAGCAAATCAGTCCTTGAGAGCACACTATGAATCCTGACTCAGGTGGTTATATTTTTTAACTGAATCTCAGAAGCCTCCAGGTGAAAAATAAAGAAGACTTTGTAAGAAACAAAACAAAAAGTAACTTTCTTACTGCATGTAGTTTTCGTTTGCACAAAGTTGTTTTCGTTTAGTTTAGTTTTAATATCTTTTGCTTCATTTTCCTTACTATAAAATGAAGAGATTATGATTGCCAAGGGTCTTACTAGCTAGACAATACAGAGTTCTGTGATTTGCGAGTGTCAAACACACAGCAGCAGATTTTACCTTTGTGTTATTTATGTTTAATTCATCATGTATTTAAAGTGATGCTTGCACAAAGGATAATATTTGTTTTTTTCTGGAAATCTCTTCATTATTTCAGCATCTGCTTATGGAACTTACTGAGAACAATGTAATAAAGTGATGGATATTAGGTAGCATTAGTGAAATTACATCCTAGAGATAGATGTTTAATAAAAAAGAGAAGAAAATCCTTTTATTTATAATATTGTGGGTTATAATATACCACAGTATACATTTCTTTGAATAAACAACTATCTAGAAGTTTTATTCTTCTGAGGATCCTACAAAACTTTCCTCAATTTTCCGTGACTTTTTTCCCTATTTTTTTCATCTTTATTTTTTCACTAAAAGTACTTCACTTCAGCCCATATGACCTGGAAACTGTACCATTATAAAATCTTTTTAGCCAATTTATTTGCTCTTAATCTCTCCTATTTTCAATTGCCATTTCTTCATCCATTGAATATATCTTTTAACATTGCTCTTATGATATCACCTAATGGATTAAAAAGTTTAACAATTCTTAATTACCTACAAATACATCCCTAATCAAGAAATAACAGTTAAGACTCTAGCAATTTGATTTCAGGTTATCACTATTCCCTCCTTCTAACATGTATGTATATGTTATGCCTCGGTCTCATTTGATGATTTTACCTCATGCTACAGAGAGAAAATAGATATAATTGTTTAAGGATTAGCCACTATCATACATATGTGTGTGTGTGTGTGTGTGTGTGTATTTTTTTTTTTTCCATTTTGGTCATCAAATATGGTATTCAGGTTCCTATCCCAATTTAACCCCTTCCCATGCTTGAGAGCTCATTCTTTTTTACTTTCAAGTTCTTTACAGCAGAGTTATCGTCTTTCCAGTTTGAATCATAAATTCCTCCTTCACTACGTCATTACATCAGTATTAAAAATGCAACCCACTTATGGCATAGAGGTTACAAAGCTCTGCATCTTGTTTGTTTTATTTACTTATTTATTTTTAATTTTTTTAACGTTTATTCATTTTTTGAGAGACAGAGAGAGAGACAGAGCGCGAGTAGGGGAGGAGCAGAGACAGAGGGAGACACAGAATCCGAAGCAGGCTCCAGGTCCAAACGGACAGCACAGAGCGCGACACGGGGCTCGAACTCACAGACTGCAACAGCATGACTTGAGCTGAAGTCAGCCGCTCAGGCGACTGAGCCACCCAGGTGCCCCTTGTCTGGTTTATGATTCTAAACTTCCTGAATCATAGATTAAAATTTCTAAATAGTGTGTATAAATGATGCCTATGATTCCTGTTACTTGAAAAGAAAATTAAAAAGGTATATAGTTATTTAAAATTGCAGGGTGCTAGTCATCACACAGAATACTGAATAAATATGCAACATAGTAAACAGAAAAAAATGCTGGCATAGAGTTAAAGGGCAACTATTCACATAGAATATCCCGAACATAAAAAGAACAGATGTAGCATTTGATGAGGATATGAAAAAAGTGAGATAATTGCAATTTGCCAAATTGACTTTTCAATGTACCTTGTTGAAGACCTATTTTACTTAATAATTCAATAGTTTTTATAGCAAAACAATTGTCTTCACTTGCATGAAACTCTCATGTGAACTTGAAAATATGCAAGGAGGATGTAATGTGTACTATATTCTCAATCAGACCTCTATGTTCTAAACATTTGGATGATAAACGATGTTTAAGGAAAAGAGGTTCTATCTTTATATCAACAAGGGCTAAAAGCTATATACATTTTTAAAGGCAAAATCATGACTCACATATAAATTCGAAACAATGATGTGTCAAAACTTCTTATCTCATTCTGTAATTGATAAAGGAACCAGTCAGATGTTAACACTGGTTCAAGATTCCTAAGAATAGACATGTGTATAGACGAATTCGCTAATACATGCAAAATCAGTCAACTTCAATGAAAATAAAATGCAATGTTTGGAATGATCTCTCCCATCCTGGTGGGTTGGGGAAAAGGAGATCAACTGCATCTCTCCATCTGTACAGAGTTGCATGACAGACCAGTAAGGACAATGAAAGGCACACACCCCTATGGAACCAGATTGCCCCCAAGTGTCTGCTAACAATACCTAGCATCCCATGGAACAGATTCCCAGCAATCATATACTCTTTCAAAACCTTTCACACTTTTGTGGTTTATTTTTTTTCTTTTTCTGATTCTAGTATGTTCTACAGAGGTGGCAGCTGGTAGAGAGTCATTCATGGGAGATGACAAGGATATCAAAAAGTCTGATGTTCCCTGGTTTTTAATGTTCAAACAGATACACAATTGTCAAAACAAAACTCCATCTAATATTTTAAATTTGCTATAAACAGAAGCGGGTTTCTAGACTGCAACCTTCTTTGAAAACCTGTCCTTCCACCTCTGTTTATATGCATGCTAAAAGGAAAATATATTACTAACTGATATCATAATTAAAACATAAATTAACAAAACTTGATTTTAACGATTAGCAGTAATTTTCAATGTGAAACAAACATCAATATTACATTTCTTTAATATTATTTAGGGTTATATAGAAAAATCTATGATCACTCTTGACATCACCTTTATCTTGAATCCTCAAAATTTGGAAACACTGATTTCAGTCATAATTAAGTGGTCAGTACAGAGAATAAGATCTGACTTTACTTAAAAATCAGTGTTTTAGTTTCTCTAATTCTTTTTGATCAGTATTCAGAGAGATAATTCTGAAAACATATAATGAAAAAAAAAGGGAAAGGTTTATTTTAGTTTATTTTTTCTAAATTATATTATTACTTCCCAACATTCATGTAGGTCCCAGGTGAAAATTCTGTATTGTTTCCCATGAATTTTCTCTTTAAATCAAAGTGAAATCTTTCATTCTTCGTACCTTTTTGCCTTTTCTAGTAATGTGAACCCTTGCATTGGGCATTAACTGCGTTGAAACCATTAAGTCCTTTGTATCAACTCATACTGAAAGAGTCTAGACTGTTCACTAGTATAAAGGTCCATATCTGTGTTCCATTGTTTTTCTATCAGGATTATTAATACAATAAGAAAATTGCTCACAAAGGTATTCTCCTCCTCACTGCATTTTAATAAGCTGCTTATCCTAAGCAGGTGTCTGCAATTGTTAGGCTGTTAAGTGGGGAACACACATGTATCCAAGGTATAAACAGGTGACTGTGCTTCAGCTGAATGACATGTAAATGTACATGTCTCTATAAAATATGTATGACCAAATTTACACATCAATGTAAATGGCAATAGTTAGATGTTCCTTTTGACTCATTTTGAGAGATAAAAGTAAGAGAGATACTAGGGATTTGGAAAGATTATCCTGAAATTCTCATTAAAGCCCTACAATACAGGTGAGGAAGTAAAATGCATACAGATTTTCAAAATATTCCAAGCATTTTGAGCTCTGAAGCAAGTCAAAATTTCTCTTTGGAGTATACATTTAATGTGTTTGAATTCTAGGTCATCACTTTGAAATAAATTTGGGTAGAAATTACTCAAACATTCTGAGATTTCCCTGAAATTGGTAGCAGTGTTAGATGTTATTCCATAGGATTCAGGGTTTGCCTTCTTTTTCTTTTTATTATACAGGATATCTACTATGGTTTTAGCCTGAGAAATATCAAACACTCTCTTCAGAATTGGAGAACAGTGATTACAACCAGTGACTGGACTTTGTAACTTGGACATACAAAGAATATACTCTTACTCAATACATTCAGCTGGAGCTTGTGATAAATGCAGAATCTTTGGCTCTTTCCCAGACCTAAAGAATCCTGGTTTGCATTTAACAAGCTGCTCAGGTGATCCATATGCACATTAAAATTTGAGAATTGCTTTAAACAGCTTCATGCCTTTTGCCTTGCATCTCTTCAACTCATCCTTCATGATGTGAATTCTCAACTCTGAGATACTGCAAAATTATCACAATGTATTCTAATATGAAAAATTATTATCATGCAAAAAAAAATAATTGAAAACCATAGCTCAATACCACAACTATATTGATATCACTGACAGAGAAACTAGACTATCTTGCTGCTTAAATGTATATATAATAGTATAATGTATAATAGTCTCTAAAATAAAATACAAACCCTTAGCATACAAGGCCTGTGATGATCTGACACAGCCCAATCACGTCACAATCACACATAAAGAGGATTCTTATAATATATTAAACACATGACATTTTTGGAATTCTTATTATCTCTGTTGCCTCTACACTCCTTAGGTACTCATTCTTCTGGCAGGAATGCTGTATTCACCTGGGCACCTCTCTTTCAATCTGATGAATTTTGTTTCAAGTGTATGCACTATGAAGTCCTGCCTCATCTAATAATTTGCTTGTATGTCTATGAGATTCCCCCTTTGAAACTTCAATGTACATATTCATATACATCTACATACTCAAGTCTGATTCACATGTAGATCCACAAAACATAAAGATAGGACTTATCCCATTCATCTTTGTTTCTGTAGATATAGTAGACTCTAAGTATATATGAAGGAATGAATGAAAAAACAAAAGAGTATTCAAAATGGCTTCCATGTTTAGAACAACATGTCTTGACAGTCAGAACGTCATCTACCCCATTGATAAGAAAGGCTGAGTATTACCTTGAAAGAGCAGACTAGCTCTGCATTCCCATTCTTAGAGCTCTCAAAAGTATTAAGAGAGAGAAAGGATGCATCTGGTTTATGTAACCTATCTCTAATCTGTCCAAGAATTTGAGGCCTGTCATGATAGAATATTTAGTCCCAGCCCATTGCTGGTTTCTTTCTTACTCACAAATTAAAATTACCTTCCTAAGTGATATGCAGTTATCAAAAGAGTAACCTAAGTCTACTTTCTGATGAATGTAGAAGAATGAGTATTTAAAATCCTTTCAAAGACTCTTAAAAATTTTTTTTAATGTTTATTCATTTTTGAGAGAGACAGAGACAAAGCATGAATGGGGGAAGGGCAGAAAGAGAGGGAGACACAGAATCCTAAGCAGGCTCCAGGCTCAGAGCTGTCAGCACAGAGCCCGATGTAGGGTTCAAACACACGAACTGTGAGATCATGACCTGAGCTGAAGTTGGATGCCACCCAGGCGCCCCTTAAAGACTCTTTCAACCTTGGTATTATATCATTATACAATGAAATTTATGCATACTATTTGCTTTGCATAAATATAGAATACATAGAGAGGAGAATAAATAAAAAAAGAGAAATGCTTAGGGTACATAGAGGTTAACCTGTCTAATTCTATAATATCTCAGAAACATCTGTATATTTTGGTACATCCGAATACATATAGTTTTCAGTATTTCATGACAAATTACAATTAGGCTATATCTATATACATTGTTACCAATTCAATCTAAATGTTTATGCATAATTTAGAATGTGAGACGAGCCATTGGCGTTTCGGCCATTTCTTGTTTTTTAAATGTTTATTATTTATTTTGAGAGAGAGAGAGGGAGAGACTGCCAGTGCAAGTGGGGAGGAGCAGAGAGAGAGAGAGAGAATCCCAAACAGGCCGTGCACTGTCAGCACAGACCCCCACTCGAGGCTTGATCCCATGAACTATGACATCATGACCGGAGCCAAAATCAAGAGTCGGCAGCTTTACTGACTGAGTTACCAAGGCACTCCTCTGCTATTTCTTGAAACCTTTAGTTAAGACTTCTTTTAGCTCAGATATTAATTTTATCTCTAAAATAACTTCTGTTTCCTTTATCAAGCTCACCAAGGATTATATTTATTCTTTGTCTGATATTTATTCACAGATTCATTATTTATTGATTACTTACAAGCAGTTGTTGAGAACTCCATGAAAAATGAATTTGTTAGCATGAGGATAGTAATGAGATGAGCAAAGGAAAGTGACTTAGATCTGGCATATAGATTTTACATATAAAAACAGTGAGATCTGAGACTTGAAAAGGGTGTTGAAGGTGATGACAATTTTTGGAATTTGTATTCCATGCATGTCTGCCTTTCACATGTACACTTCCCCAGCTAAAGGTGTCTGGCTGATGGGGTCTGGCTTATCTACCTCTGTAGATAAGAATGGTTAAGAATGGTTCTAAATAGTGAATCTGAGGATTATCCTTTGTCTTCAGTTCTGAAAAATTAATAGCTGTTATTTCATCAAACACTGTTTTTCTCCATTATTTCTATTTCTTCCTGCTAAATTTTGTATTAATTGAATTCCAGAATTTATTCAATCTGTTTTCCATATCTCTTAATTTTTTAAGTGGAATATTTTGATTATGTTAACATTTTTTTTCTTAAATAGAATAATTCTTCAGATTAATCATCCAGCTGCCTTATTTGTTTTGTGTCTTCCATATCCTCCATTAGAAGTCTTTTTCCTTTCCAAGATATAAATATAATAACATAATTTTCTTGCAGTCTCTTCCTGTTTCCTCCCCCCTACCCCCATAGTTGCAATTGCCTTCATTATCTCTCAGACTTTCACGCATTTTTATTTTGAAGCTATAATCTGATTCCTCTATTAAGTATTTCCTTCAATTATAGTTTTCTCTTTGTGTTTATTTTCTGGTGTCTCTTTTCCAAGTTGTGGGTCATGTTATGTTTCACAATTATGCCATCTTCTTCTTAAACTGTGTTTGTAATGCTTCCAGACCTGATTTCATTGGCTCCTGAGCTGTAGCATCAGTAGCAAAGCATCTAGTTTGGAACAACTGGGGGTAATAGCCAAGGATTTCAGGGTAGCAAGTATTACAAGTCCTTGTCTGCCTCTTTCTCTAGACCTGCTTTTGGTTCACAGATAGTTCTCTCTTTTGTTCTACATTCAATTTCGAATTCAATTATGTTTGTAAACTTCTCCCATGTTTTCCCTGGGTTTCCTTGGGAGTGCTCAGTGCTTCATCTTTAACTGGAAGTATAGTTTCAAGCACACAGTTTTTTAGCCTGACTCTATCTTAGAACTGGATGTATATAACATTTTAGTTTGGCCTTGAAAAATAAATTTGGGTTTTGTAGGTTAGAATGGAGTGGGGAGGGACAAATTTCAGTCAAAGACTTCCTTTAGCAATGCATGGAAATTAGAAGCACAAAATATACTCAGAGAATGATGGTAGTATGTGTGTGTGTGTTTTTTAATGATTTACTTTTTAAATTATTTTTTAAGTTTATTTATTTTTGAGAGAGAGAAAGAGACAGGGCACAAGTACGGAGGGTCAGAGAGAGAGAGAGGGAAACAAAGACTCAGAAGAAGGTTCCAGGCTCTGCACTGTCAGCACAGAGCCCAGAACTTGAACTCACAACCATGAAATCATGACCTGAGCCGAAGTCTGACACTTATCCCAGTGAGCCACCCCAACGATTTAAATATTAATCTTATTCAAAAAAACACCTTTACAGAAACATCCAGAGTCATGTTTGACCAAACAGAAATATATGGGCACCATGGCCCAACCAAGTTTACACATAAAATTAACCACAACTAATCCACCCTTTGACAACTTTGCTTATTCATACTAGGTCCTAGGAAGGATCTGTGGTTCTGCAGCTGTCTACTTTCAGGTGATGTCTTCATATCATGCAGAACCACCTGTAAATCTGACCTGAGTCATCTTCTGGTCTATCAACTGATGGTGGGGAACTCCCCCAGAGGCCATGGTATGGGCTGGGAAAGAAAAGGTAGTAGAAGAGTAGAGACCATAGGTGTCTTATCTATGCATCCAGGGCCTTCTCAGGGAAGACGTCATATTTATCATTTCTATATGATGATGGAGTACTTTAGGGTTTGGTGGGTTAGATAATGCCCAGTTCATGATTGGCAGCTCAGATCAAATGGTAACTTGGTGGCCCATGGTTAAATATTTAGTCTCTGCCAAGACCTGATTGAGAAGCAAAGCTACTCCTCAGAAGGACAGTAATTATCCATTGAGACTGGCAGGGCTTTTCTCCAAAACCCATGGGAGACCTGACAGCCCCCCTAACTGCCACTGACATTTCAAGGACCATTAAATCATTGCATCATATGACCCAAGTGGCAGAACAGGCTACACAGCAGCCTGGACACTCAGGAAGGAGCTGCAGTGCAAGTCCAAAGACAGCCTGCTGGTAATAATTCTTTCTAGCTCAGGAGACATCTGTCTTTGCTCTATTAAGACCTTCACTTAATCAGATGATGTAATTATGGAGGATAATCTGCTTCACTCAAAGCCCAGTGATTTAAATATTAATATAATCCAAAAAGAATACCTTCACAGAAACATCCAAAATAATGCATGACCAAATATCTTCCAGGCACTGTGGCCCAGCATGTCAATACATAAAATTTACTGTCTATACGTGACATAATCAGAATTGTTTTTATATAAGGTACTTAAAATGGTGATCAGCAGAATATATAGAAGCATGAAAATTTTGAAGGCAAGAGTATTCTTGAAATACTTGAAAAACAAGTTAATAGAGTCTATGGTGGTATGAGATATCAAGATATTCAATAGAAAGGCTATATCCAAAATTAATTACAACAAATTTGATAACATAATAATGTATCAAAATACACAGTAAATATTTAGAATTAAGAGACTTAAACAAAGAGGTGGACCAAGAAATGAAAATGTCAATTTATAGATTATTCACATAGAAGTCAGAATTGAATCTACACTAATTTTTAAAAGCCTGGACTAGCACACATGTTCTTTCAATGAAATGTGTAATTTTATTAGTTTAAAATAATAATGTGATGTTTGAAGTAACAATTATTTTCTTAAAGTCAATTCATTTGCTTTGGTGGGGGGAGGGGCAGAGAGCGAGGGAGAGAGAGAATCCCAAGCAGACTCCACACTCAGTGCAGAGCCCAATGTGGGGCTTGAACCCACAACTGTGAGATCACAACCTGAGTAGGTGTCAAGAATTGGACACTCAAATCGACTGAGCTACCCAGGTGACCCTGAAGTCACAATTATTTAAAATTTCTTAAAATTAAGACTCATTGAGAGAAATTTTGTACTTTGTCTTCTGTAAAAAGTGTAATATTAAATATTCCTAGAGACAATCAGAAAGTTGGCATTGAGTATGGTTAATGGTGAGATTTAGGTTAATATTGCTGACTTATAAGTAGATTCAGAGTACTTCATTTTCTACAGTGAATATTACATACTTTAGTTATGTTTAAAGCATTTGTGCTCAGGGATTTGATGAGTCAATCAATAAATCCTATTTATATAGGAAAAATATTAACTTCAATAATTATACAAGCCAGTGATTCGTTTTATGCAGATGTTGCATTAGCTCATCTGTCTTTGCTCAACTGCCTTAGAATCAGAAGACTGAAAATGGCTTTAAGAAATCACACTATCACCCTACCCCAGCTGTGCTATATATTGTTAACAGTATGAGAAATTGAAAATGATCACACCTGACCAACTCTTAACATTTTTTTAATATCCTGACTTCTATTCACAGTTGATTTATAATTTGTATTATATTCACTATTATTCAATTTTATCTTCAACGATTTAAAAAAATTAAAGGAGCTCCTGGGTGGCTCAGTCAGTTAAGCATCTGACTCTTGATTTCAGCTCAGGACATGATCTCATGGTTGGTGAGATTGAGCCCCACATCAGGCTACATGCTGAGTGTGGAGACTGCTTGGGATTCTTTCTCTCCCTCTCCTTCTGCTTTCCTCCTTTCTTTCTCTCTCAAAATAAATAAATAAACATTAAAAAAATAAAAATGTTCAAAATTACAGCTTTTTTATTAACCTAAGTTTTAATGTCTTGATTTCCTACTGCCATCAACAGAGCTTTATTACATTCCACACACCAAAACACTGAAGTCTGTCTCTTTTTGTAAAGGATGCCATCAATTTGTTCTATTTTGTTAATTTTAACAAAATATAATTTAATGTAACCTTGTAAGACAATACTGCTTCTTTTTATATTAACGTGTCCAAAGTACAAATAAAAAGAAAACAAGATGACTTACTTTTAATTTTTTAACAATAGAAGTAATGGATCTAACTTCCAGTTACATTGTTTTCCCTTTTTGAACACAACTCCTTGATTGATGTGCTTCTCAGGATTGCAAAGAATTGCTGTTCTTAAATTGCTCTCATGTCTTATCATAGGGCTTAATAGAGCAACTGAGAGTACCTTGACTTTGATTAATGCAGTTTAAACAGAAAGAAAAAAGTCAAAATAGGAAAAAAAAAAGATTATAATAGCTACTGGTGCCAAGAAAAACAAAACTGGTTTGGTAATGTGGGTTCTGTGCAACATTGTTTTGAAGTCATGTCATTTTTTCTGTAATTAGTTTTTTTAGAGGCCTAAAATCATATTACCTGCAAAACTGCCTTACGATTAAAATAATGGGCAAAAGGTGAACTAATAAACTGTCAGTTATGGGAATTGGCGTTTAAAGACTGACAGAAAAAAAAATAGAGACGGTCAGAAAATATTAATTTTCTACATTAAAATAATACTTGTATTATCCAATATTTTTATGCCAGTGGAACATTGTCTTACAAGTACATGCATTCACATTAAAATAGTTCTAGACTAATTGTTTACTGAGCAGAAGTACTTCCTCTTAATGACAGGGATGGACTTGGAGTTTTGAGCAGTAGTATACTTGTGATGTTTTTTGTATCGAGTTTTGAGCAGTAGCATACTTGTTATGTTTTTTGTTTGAAATCTTTCCTTTTGAAAAATTATTTTGAATTAGTTTTTATCAAGGTAAAGCATGTATTAATTTTTTTTTTAAGCTAGGATATTACAAAAAGCTCCATAAGAGTGAGTCATTCTCTAACCCATTTCTTTGTACCTTTTGTTCCTCACAGGCAACTTTTTTCAATCTTTCCGGATGTTTGTTTTGTTAGTTATCTTATGTTCCTAAAAATTACGGTCTACTGCTATTTTTGTCTTGCCAATAGTAGAGTCTTCTATTTAGCAGTGATGATGCGTTAAGACATACCTCTCACAGCCCATTCTCACACCCTGATCTTCCCCTTTTCTCATCCTTCCAGTAAAATTATATTGTCATTTAATTAAAAGTAGGAATTAGAATTTTTCTTATTACTATCTGTAAAATATGTTCACTGAAGAACCACATAGTGTACCATGTATAATTATACTTCCTTCCTTATGCATCTGTATTTTTCTAGAAGTTACTGGTTTTATTTTTTTCAGATGTTCAGTTGTCTGTATACTTGCCATTACATTTTTCTACATGTCCTGTCAGATATATAGTGTTTTTCAAACGGTAAACTCTTTCAGCTCTATCAATTTTCATTTTTTCACCTTGTAATCCCTCTTCTTCCTGCTCCCTTATGATGTGGCTTCTCTCTGGACCTGTTGTACTTCCATTATCTTAGGACTTCTCTGTTGGGTCATCCTCTGATTTTCATACTTTGTTTTAATTGCTTTGCTCCTTTATTTCTAGAAGCACCTTTGCCACACAATTTCTAAGAAAGGATGCATGTGAGATATTTGTTTTGAGTCTTTAGATACCTTAAAATGTTTTTTTTATTCTATGCTCAGACATGACTGACGTTACACATGCATATGCCTTTATTGTGACTGATTCAATCTGAGTTTTCTCATTTGTATAATGAAGAAATCAGAAACATAATTATTCAATTCCAATTAAGTGAAATGACTTGAATGGTCAGAACTATATAGTTTTCTTATTTCACACTTTCTTCCTTGATCTAGTTTTACTTCAGCATTACACATAAAATCAATAATATCCCTTCCTGAGAAAGTGTCTTTGTTTCTCAACACAGTTTCTTTTTAAATTTTACATGTAGTAAGAATTATTTTTTTCAAAAAAATTTACTAATACATTTAAAATAATGTTTATTACAGACAAATCTCTTGTCCTTAGGCCACAGCATTGGAATACTTCTCTCATCTAAGAGGAAATGCTTTAACCATTTTTGAGTTTAAATCATTAACAGCTTGAGTGTATATACAATAATATTAGAGTTGCTTTAACTATTTTTTTATTTAAGGAAAAAAATCTACCAGAATGCCATAAAATATTTTTAGAAACCAAAGCTTTATAACCTCTTAGTAGATACTGGTGCAATATTTCTGAAGAAAATGTTCTGTCACAACAAATACAAAATATATTTAGGAAAATACATGGGTTGGAGCTATCTGTGCTCAATCAGTACAAATATAACAATCTTGGCAATGGGAAGAAGAGAAAAGGCATAATTAAAGTGGTAAAGGAGGTTTTCTGCCTTGGGAGCAAAGGATGGAGAAACTCAAGCATGTAATTTTTACTGCAAATTGTATTACAGATAGACAAGCATATTCTCCTTGGCTGTAGAGGAGTGTCTAAAAGTACAAAGCTACATTGTTTTCAGAAGAAGTACTTCTTGAATTTTGAATCCAAGCTAAAGTAGTAAATACAAGAAAAAATATTCACTCCATGGAAGTAATTGCCAACACACTCATTTATACTTAAAATTAGATTAATCAATTTAAATATTATTTCTTTCATAAAAATGTAAAGCTTCTCTACTCAATCATAATACCCATCACTATAAAACTATTGGAAAGAAAACAACTAGGAAAACTTTGCCACATACATGGCAGATAAATATTTGTAAAGTATTATAAAAGTATACTATGCATTTATGTAAAGATGCTCACAATAATCAGTGATTAAAAAAAAGGCAAGTTAAATAATGAGATATCATTTCTCCTGATTGGCACTTTAACCCACTTTAATTGGAGTGGGTATGTGGAAATAATCACTATCACATCCTACTGACCAGGGTGGAAATTTTTTCGACCTTTCTGGAAGGCAATATGCATAAAAATTAAAAATGTGCATACAGTTTGACCTACCAATTTCACCTCTAGTGATTTATGCAAAGAAAAATAATTGGAAAAGTGCAAAGATGTACAAAAAATATTTTTCACGGTATTATTTATGGTATCAAGATAGCAACAACTAAAATGTCAATTGGGGAGTATTTCATGAAATAAATTACGATACCTCAACATAATATAAAGCTATGTAACTATTATAAAGGTAGTAGCAATTCTTTTTCAACCCATGAACTACTTACCATATAATGGTAATTTAAAACAACCAAATTATTATAAAATATTATAAAAGTTTGATCACATTTTTGGGGGCAGGGAAAGGGTATCCCTCACTCATACCCACATATAGAAGCAAGTCTGAGAGGTTATGTAACAAATTATTAAAAGTAATTATCTTTGATTGCTAGTTTATGGGCAACTTTTTCTTAATTCATATTTCTGTGTTTTCTGTTTTTTAACCCAAGAATATGTTACATTTGTATCAGAAAAAAACATTAATTTATTTTTTAAAATGTCAAACACACACACACACAAATGTCCAAATACTGAGTGATTTAATGAAGTGAATTATCTGTTCATATTCCTGTTTATTTGAACAGATGAGAGAAAAAAAAAACCCTGAATGGTTAAAGCATCTTATTTAAAAAAACTCATACGTTGATTATTTACATTATATTACTAATTTTAAATGTAGTTCACTTTAATAAATCATTAATAAGACGTCCTATGACATCTCTTTTCTGAATAACACAAGGTATGGTCTATAAATGCTAATCAAATGCCAATGTGTTAATATTTAATCTATTTGAATACAAAAGTAAATAGACTAACAATATATTTTTTTGTGTGTGAGGGGCTCAAATTTAATAAAAATGAGAATTTTAAATGTTTTTCAAGCAGAAATCAATTTAAAATCAATTGCATTTAGAAAATCCTAAAGAATGACTTTATGAGATTTATTTTGTAAATTAATTTCTATTAATGTAATTAAAAAATTTGAAATTTAAGCCTTCCACACAATAACAAAACAATGTCTAAGTTCCCTTATGTATAAACTTAGTAGCGCAATGTCAGATTTCAAATTTGTATTAGATTTACCCAGCTCTCAGAATCTTTTAGTTCCAGTGAAACATTTCATTATATTATTTGCCAGCTGTCTTTGGTGCTGTTTTGTTTTTTTTTTAACGCTATATTTTTTTAAATGCATAAAGTTCAGGTGAATAAAAAATGTAAACATGAGCATAAATGGGAAAACTGAACTGCCATGGATGCTGTTCTTTACTATTCCCGCAAAGCCTCTGAGTAGTTCTAATTAGTAAATACATGTGCTTCCAAGTGTGCATTTTTAACAGCACATCCAGTGCCAGAGGTCAGCCATTATTTACATAAAAATGGGAACTGAGATGGCAATGCAAAATCAGATGTTAATACAAAAGGCAAAATGTTAATAAGAGAGCCTCCTGGAACAAAAGACATTATCCTAGTCCATTGAGTTCTTTTGATTATTCATTCTGTACACTTGTAAGTTGATTCAAATCACAATTAAAATTAAAAGCAATCAGCAGCTTTAAAACATCAGGGAGCGAGGATGCTCAAGCTTTGACAGTCTCTACACTAGAGAAATGATGACAGAGAGCAAGGACTTACTGGGCATGAAGCCTGTGATCTAGAAGCCACTGAGAATGGACAGGTCATAGATATGTAATGCCAAATAACATGGAGTTAAAGAGTCTTTATGTATCAGGAATAAGTTGGAAGCATACAATAAAGAGTTTAGTATACAGAGAAATGGAAATTTCCACACATGATTTCTTATTGGGTGGTAGTTTTAATAAAATTAACCTTTTCTTAGAACTTCAGTTTTAACAATTTCCTGGTAATTTTACTGTTACAGAAGACTGTTTTTATTTTTTCTAAGGCTCTAGCTTTGGAAAAAAAATATTATATATATATATATAATGTATATATATAATTTTAGTAACTCTAAATCACTTTTCAAATGAACTGCTTATATCTTTTAATTCTCTACTCTAGTCATTGTAATGATCTTTTCTGACAATTGTTTTGTAACTCCAACTCCACTAAAAAAGATCATTTGATAACTTAAACTGATTACATATGAGTGTCATTAATATAGAACTAATCAGATAATGATATGCTTGATATTCATAAAAATTTTGTTTTGCTGAAACACCAGTTTTATGTTCAAACTGGTATGTTTAACAAATAATTATTATGGTGACCATATACTTGTGATATTATTATTGTTATTGTTATTATTTTTATTATTGTTAGAATCTCCCCTCAATCTTTGAGGATATGAACTTCTGACTCACCATCATTTTCTCAGCACGTATTGATCATTGACCAGACAGTCTCTTAAGGGGACTGCATTTCTCATTTATGCTTCATAACAATGCCATGTGTTCGACACATTTAGTATTTCCGTTTCACAGATGAGCCGTTGGAAACTTAAAGAGCTATCTAAAGCATCCGTGGCAGAGTTGGGACTGCATTGAAAAGTCAGGTTCTGTATTTTGCACACATCATCACCTTACTCTATTACTTTTATATGTAGAGTTAAAATTTGTAATGAATTTACTCATTAAATTAAAGCTGTTATTGTTTTAGATTACTCGTGTTTTAATTTTAAAATGCAAATTTTGAAAATTCATTCTTAAGATAAGTTTTAGTTCAGGTTTTTTCTGTACTCATATTATCTCTGTCTTATGTTTGAGTGTGAATGTAATTGTATTATATTTTCATGCATGTTTGCTAGATTTGTTATAGTAGATACAAGGCGGGTTTGCATTCTGGCTCTACCATTAACTACCCGTGTGTAACATGGCAGGTTACTTAATTTCTTTCGGCATCAGTTTCTTTAGGTAGAAAATTAGAATGATAGCATTGCATACACTATGGAATTTTGTGTGAGATATCACAAAATTAATTCATATCATATACACGAAACATAGCCTAACTCATAAAAATGCTGAATATAGATCTTCTTTTTATTATTAAGATGTTATTTGTTAAGCATTAAAAGCAATTTTTCATTTGTAATTGATCAAAAAATTTTTATGCAACTAAATATAAGTAGAATATTATACAAAACATAACAAACTGGAAACGGCCAGAGAACTTTATATGCTCCTAATGATTTTGTTATCTCTGTATTCTCCCCCTAACTCAAACATTCACAGCTAACCCATCACAACTTGCCAATGAGACCATTAGCATTGGTTTTATCATACCCCCCCTTTTTTTTTCTGTTCACTTGACCACACAAAATCCCAGGATTCCTGGGTCATTCTTCATAACTAGGACTTTTGAGGTCTGTACTTCCCATAATCTGACTTCATCTCCCACCCCTTCAGACTCACTCTCTAGACTTCTTCCCCTAGTTCTGTGCCCCAGACAGCTGACCAACATGTGCTACATCAACATGTTCCTTGTACTTTGGCTTCTAATTGGATTCATCCAACGGTAATCACCTGTAGTAGATCGGAGAGACAGGGGGAAGAATGAGGTTGGTATATTTATTCCTCAGGCTCCCACCCTGTGGGGTCTCTATGGGTTAGTATTTTCTAGAGTAAAGGTTGTAGCTTCTGTCAGGTGGCCTCTTCATGCAATTCTTCTCATTCTCTGGGTCCCTCCTCTTGTCAGGGTTAGAAGAAGAGTACCTTGCTGTCACTCTCTCATAATTTCCCCAGACTTTTATAAAGAGTTCCTTTGTTTAAGTCATCTCTTCCCAAATTCAGATGGTCTCATCCAAGCATGCCATCTGTTTCTTATCAACACCATGATTGAACGTACCTGAAGTTTCCAAATTCTTCCATTGTTTGCTTTAGAACCTACAGACTTATCACAGAAAAATCCCGTTGTCCTTATCTTTCAAACCTTCTTGAGTCAACTAAAAGCAAGTTCTCTTTTCAGGATGCTGCCTCCCCTTTGGCTTTCGTATATTCAGTGGCAACTTATCAGACTTTTATACTATCAGCTAGACATACATTGACTTTTTAGGATTATCGTCCCTTTTTCCATCCTAAATATTCCATCTTTAAGGTTATGCCAGAACGAAACCACTTTATACTCCACCTTGTTGCTATATTACCTATAATGCCCCCTTCCTGTTCTCACCTGGAAAAAAAGCCCCAAGCCTGACTAAATCCAACTGGTGGCACTAGCTTGACAAGGAAAATGTTGCAGAGCCATGATGCTTCATCTCCATTTTTGGATCGTCAGCATTATCTGAACCCAGAACTCTTTCCAGCAATCGACTATATTTCCTTAATTCATTATCTCTCTTACTCATAGATTTTCTCTCCTCAACCCCCAAAACATCCTCCAACATTTTCACATTTAGTGTATAGAATTAACTCTGTTCCCACCCCCACTTTAGCCAGCCAACCTGCACTTGAGTCATTTCCACTGCCTTTATTCTTGTTATTATAGATCAGTGATTCTTAACATCAATCACATTAACTTTGAGAGATTCCTAATTTTTGTTTTTTTGTGTTTTTAAATGAAATAATTGGTAGGAGGGGTGACATTGGCTTTTAGATGGCAGATTAGGACTCCTATAAAAACAACAACAAATGGGATAGTAATGCCCTCAAAAAAGTGTTTTCCTATATGCCTTCCAACTTTTGAATGTCTTGCCATGCATTCATACACATATAAATAGAACATAATTCTACTTAGAAAGTAAACGTGCAGAAAATTTTACCTTTTGAAAAAGTTTTTGAAGAATAAGTCATACCCAACAACGTAGGTCGTTATATTTGAGGTATTTGAGTCTAAATACAATGCACGTCTGCCAATCTGTCCTTGTGCTTATTATAGAAACATGGATTCTCTTATCAATGTGGTCATTTCTTTATTAGGTTTTCCATTGCAATTATTTTCTCGAAATTAAACAAAATAATTATTGTTTTGTTATAAATTATTTTATTTCTCATTTTGATTGCAGTTAGGATATAACGTGGATAGGTTTAAAATTAAAGCTGAAGATGTTATATTTTACAGAAATAATTCTTGTGTAGTGAAGGGCAAGTTACCAAATATTTGCTATAAACAGAGATGGTGGTCCTGATGGCATTGTGAACCATCATGTAGTTGAATACGTCCTTCTCCTTTCAAAGCCCAAACTTGCAAACTGAATTTAATGATCCCTTTCTTCTCAAAGACAGTTCTTTAACAACTGGCCTTGGCTCTCTCTCGAACCATTCATTTATTCCAAAATTGGCTGGATCATTCTCCAAAGCATAACATGCTATAGTAGCTTTCAAAGAAAAAAAAAAAAAAAAAGAAGAAGAAGTTTTCCTTGGGCCAGTGTGGTTGTTACTTTCAGTCTACTCAAGATAGTTTTACATTATTCACTGTTTGTTAGGTTTTTCTAATACTCTAATTCTTGTTCCTCTTGAACCCAGTTTATTTGAGCATTTCTCCCACTACTGTGCCAAAAGATCTCTTGTTAAGAACCAAAGCAACTTCTCACTGTTAAATCTAGGATAGGGTTCTGTTTTATAATTTTCTTTTCAGTGGCCCATCAGAGAATTTAACTTAATTATTTTTCTTCTTTCTTTCTTTCTTTCTTTCTTTCTTTCTTTCTTTTCCTTCCTTCCTTCCTTCCTTCCTTCCTTCCTTCCTTCCTTCCTCCCTTCCAAGCTCTACGTGTTGCAGTGCCCTAGGGAATCATTCCTTAGACATCTTGTTTTCCCCTAGTAATTTCATCCAGTCTATGATCTTAATTATCATTTAAATGCCCATGATTCTGAATTTACTCCTCCTGGAATGTTACCCTTAACTGAAAACTTACTGTCCAACTTATTATTAGACATCTGCCCTTGAAGTCTAATAGGTACCACAATACGAATATGTTCAAGTATGAACTTTTAATTCGTCCTCTAAATCCACTCTTTTAATTCGTCCTCTAAATCCACTCTTCCTCTCAATCCAGTCTTCTTCTAAATCCATTCCTCCTCTAAATCCACTCTTACTCATCTGAATTAATTGCAAGTCACTCTTCCTATTCTTCAAGCCAAGAACCTAGAGTCATTCTTGACCCCTTTCTTTGTCTCACTCTCCATATCCACTCCATTGGTATTTTCTTTCTTTCTTTCTTTCTTTCTTTCTTTCTTTCTTTCTTTTTAATGTTTACTTATTTTTGAGAGAGAGAGACAGAGCATGAGTGGAGGAGGGGCAGAGAGAGAGGGAGACACAGAATCTGAAGCAGGCTCCAGGCTCTGAGCTGTCAACACAGAGCCTGACCTGGGGCTTGAACTCATGAACCATGAGATCATGACCTGAGTCAAAGTCAGATGCTCAAGCAACTGAGCCACCCAGGCGACCCTCCGTTGGTATTTTCTATTGGTAGAATTAATAGTAATCTTTGAAACCTATGTTCAAAATGTACCCAGAATCCAACTACTTTTTTTGTTGTTTGTTTATTTTTGAGAGAGAGAGGCAGAGGGAGAGGGAGACACAGAATCCGAAGCAGCTTCCAGTTCCAAGCTGTCAGCACAAAGCCCGACAGGGGGCTTGAACTCAGGAACCACAAGATGGCAACTTGAGCTGAACTTGGACACTTAACCAACTGAGCCTCCCAGGTGCCCCAGAATCCAACCACTTTTTATTATCTATGCCGTTCTTCTTTTGAGTAAAGCTCACGTAATTAAAAGACTTCTAATTCGTCTTTCATTTTGCAACCTTGTCCCCCTTTTGTCTATTTTTCAACCAGCCTACAGACTGATCTTTTAGAAATGTAGTTCAGATCATGTCACTCCCTATTCTTTAAACCTCATTAACAGTAAATTTCAAGGTTGTTACAAGAACCTACATAACGTGTAGATGCTTAACCAACTAAACCACACAGGTGCCCCATTAACTTTATTAATTTTAATTTGTTAAGTAGCCAGCACATATTCTTTTGCTTTCTAATTCTTAGACTGGCAACCAATGGATTTGAAAAAGGCCTGTGAGATCAATGTTTGAATTAAAAACATTTTAGTAAGTATTTCTTTAAGATTTTCTCAGGCTATATATATATATAGTGGCAGGCTTGCCTACACAGGAAATGAGTACTCACCTAAATTCTGAAGTTCATGCCAAACAATGAGAGGATGAGGGAAATAACAAGGGCTAGTAGAACAGATTTAGCCACAGATGGCTTCCGGCTATAGAGTAAAGAAAGAATGTGGTGTTCAGTAGTGGTGTGTCTGCTAAAGTTGATTATTTTCTGGCATGTTCATTCCATGCTTACAGCAGTAACCGAAAGAACTACATAAACTGCTAATAAATGATTCAAGGAATTTTGGAAATACAATGAACACATGGAAGAATGATCATGATAATCATATACAATGCCTCTTACACTACCTTGGAGGCTTTTTAAAGCCTTATAACTTGGAATGGATTTTGAGCACCTACTTATGGATGACTTTGGGCAAGTTGCCTAAAATTCCTGAGCCTTTATTTCCTAATTTGCACAATGGAGATACTAACAAACCTACTTCACATGGTTATTGTGAGGATTAACTGATTTAATACATAGAAAGTGCTGAAAACAATGCTTATGTAGAAGAAGAAAAAAATTTCCTAACTCTGTTAGGATCCTTGGCTAGGTCTGAAAATTAAACTGACAGACAGATTAACAGGAGAAAAGAATACAAATGTTACTGAATTTTTACATGTACATGGGAGCCTTCACAAGAAAATAAAGACCCAAAGAAGTGACCAGAGTAGACTTTTTATACCTTTGAGACAAAGAAACAATACATTTGTGAAGAATTCATTGCCAAGACTAGGGGACTGAGCTAGGGGTTAGTCCTATTAGTGCTAGGTAGTCAGTATCTTCTTTAACTAGGAAGATAAAGGTTAGTTTAACAAGGTTTGTTGGCAGATATCTCTGGACTGATAATAGTCTGTCTCTAATAAAAGGAAAATTTAGTTGGCAGAGAAGGAGTTTGTTTTTTTTTTCCTGCCTTTATTGATTCTTAGTTCCTTTCAGCTCAAAATAATTTTTACATCAAACAAGCATATTTTGGGATGACATATTCTAATCTCCTTTATCGGTATATAATAAGTGAGCAGTGTGTATTAGCTTTTTTTATTTTTATTTTTTATTTTTTACCTCTTCATTTTCCTAACCTGGAAATCTTTAAGTTATCTTTAATTCATTTTAAATATTTTGAAAGATTAAAAGTGATTTTTTAGATGTTTTGTCTAAAAACTTTCCTTCCAAATGAAAGGGAAATATAATTTGCAAGGTTTAAATGTATTGAATTGCCATTTTATTTCTGGAACCATTTAATATGCTGGGGTTCTCTAAATATTTAGATTTTGTGAAAGACTATTATTTCCCAGAAATAAAAAAAAAATGTATAATAGAAAAAAGGAGAACTATCTTAACAACTGTGGTTCTCAATGAAATAATCCAAGATCAGGTCTCCAAGCAGGCTATTACTTTTATTCCTGTGCTGTTGCCCACTGTAGTTAGCTTTAAAAAATATAAGTAAATCATTAGACAAGGTGCTTTACTATTAGTATTCGAGAAATCCCATCCCAAGAGATGGGGTCTAACATTCATACTGTCTGATGAATGAAAGCTCTAAGACATGAAGGAGCCAGGCTCAGATAGAACCTGACAGTAAATACTGTTCCTGTCAGTCAGCCCCCAGCAGCCAGTGGGGCTTTGGCGATTTCTGATATAATTAAGCTTCATGCTTAGCATAAGAGATGTATTAAATCAGCCATATGATTCACATTATATGTCAAATGATCAGAATTTGACACACTGCACGTGAATGTCTCTTCTCATTCTGAAGATCGTTGTTTCTATGGCATAAAATAACAAAATAAGCTCTTTTCTAAGAAATGTCCCCCCTTTATCTTCTCGTATCTTTCCAGGCTCTCCTGTTTTCAAAACGAAATATCTGTGCATATTCTACCACAAGTGACTTCTTGCTGTGAATATTTCCCATGGGGGGTTAAATAACAAATTAACACTAGTTTGGGTAAAGGTTTCCTAATTAGCTGATCAAGGCTGTCAGGCCATGAGAGGAAGCAAACTACCATGATATTCTTAACACTTCGCACATTCCTCACTCAGCATCTCCCATTCCTTCCTGCTAATTCTATCTGATTAGTTCAGAGGCCTTGAAATCAGCCTAGTCTTTGAAAGGAAGCTTTTGTAAGTTGCAGTCTTTCTTTCCTAAATATGTTTGTTGTCAGCAAGCCAAAAGTACATTTAGAATCTTCTGTAAGCTTCATCTGAGGAGGATCGAGGTTTATAATAAGAAGGCTATTTGCATATAAATTATGCCTAGAATATACGGAGGAGTGAAGTCTGAGAAATGCTATTATTTGGAAAGAAAACGGACGGCAATCTCTGATATAAAACCATTTTAAAAAGTTCTGTGGAACTGGATGGCTTGTATTTCCTGTGGCACAACCAGCTGCAGATTCAGGGGGGAAATTCTAGCACTCTGCAGTACACCCAGCCAAGAGATTGTATGACATTTAATTAGAAATCAACATTCTGTGGGAGTGTATACAAAGGGATCTGTACGATTATGGGAAAGTAAAGTTCTTTGCCTGTTTTGAATAATAGGAAAATTTAAAGCATGATGTTATTTATGCATAGCTGGAACTTAATGCAATTAAAAATGACACAACTAGTTAGTAGAGTACTAATATAACAAATATTTCATTCACTTAAAGCAAATATTCTATCCATTACTGTACTGACTCTCCAAATTGGTGATACGCATGGGGACAGAACATTTCTGACTATAAATTTGGCCTTAAATAATCAGTAGTAGCTTATTTCCAAGGTCATAGTTTGAAATGAACTATCCATCTGATATTTTTCAATTATTTTGATGAAATAATGCAAATGAAAAGAGAGAATCTACCATACACTGGGAGGTCAGCATTTCTAGAAATATAATGACATACATAGTTTGTGTGGAATACTATCCATGGTGAATTTGAGCAATCCTTCTTCTCTCTGGTCCTCATGTTATAAACCATGAATTGCATTATTGCAATGATGGAGCTGTGTAACAGGAGGACCAGTTGAGTAATTTGTTTCTAAAGCCAGAAAAGAAAAAAAAAAAAAAAAAAAGGAGACACCCCTAGGGCAAGATACCTTGCTAATGAGATAACACACTGGCTAAATTAAAAACCTCACCAAGCCTGAAGTCATTTAGATTTATTCTTTGTTCATTTCTCTTTGTTCCCTCCTCCCTCTACTTTCCAATTCTTCACTGGTTTTTCATATGTTCATACTCCATTGTGTGATTATTTATTTTAGTGTAACCATGAGACCTTATATTAGCTGTATGTGATTCAAAGCCCTGCAAATTATTAAGCTACAAAGATTTAGTTTTGTCTTAATATAAAAGAAAACTTTTGAAAACAGACACCTGCTTAGGAAGCTATTTCTTGAGGGGCCAATTCTTTTAGGGAACATTTTTCACTGTTTACCTATAGCCTCATTGACTCCAAAAGAGACAACATGTGGTTTCATACTCCTCATTTTAGTTCATGAAAACTAGATCTGATAGTCTTCCAGGGTGAGCCAAAGGCTGCGTACAACTTTTAGAGTTGTGAATGTAATCAGGTTAGACCACAGGAGAGAAGATAATTCAGATGGTTTTAGGATCCACTCCTAAAAGAGAATCAGTTCTTCCAATTGCATTATTAATTGTAGAATTTGTGGATTTCATATCATTTCTTCTTTAAATTGAGGAGAGATTATATTAGTAACTTTGCAAATCTGAGAAGATAAAAATAGTTCACAAATTAGTGAGCTGTAACAAATAACGCATGCTATTTTTAACTTCACTAGGCTCTCAGTTTCCTTAATATGATTTAAATCTTTTAGGGGCACGTGTCCTCTTTCTGTGATCATACCTCACTTGATCATACAGCAACTGTTCATTAAGTACATACCCAAATTTCCTTCTGGCTAATCTACATACTGTGGCAAATATGGTCTTTAATTATCTGATTCTTGGAACTTCTTTTCCTCTACCAAACTCTATGCTACATTTACAACAAGGTAGAGGTAAATTATTTTAAACAACCAAGCTCCACTTTACCTCTTTGCCAGATTAAGTTTCATCATTCTTTCCATAAATCATATTGATAGATCTCCATGATTTTCTGAATTCTTTCTTTCACAAACCAGCATTTCTGCCCCTATATAGTGAGTTCCATCCTTGCCAGAATTATGTTATATTTATTTCTAAATCCTTTTATGCATTTATGCATGTTATTGTTATTATAATTTGACTAACTATTGAGTGTACCAGTGAAACATGAATAGGAAAAGATGATTATTTACATGAAAACTAAATTAAATATTTTAGAACGATGTAATGAAGCTGGGTTAATAAATTAAGCAAAATGGATAACTATGAAATACAGGGGGAAATTATATTGCTGAAATTACATTGCTCTACAAATATCTTTACTTTTTAGCAAAACAAAATTGGAGAGTATAGATCATTAATTTTGGATGTGATTTATGATAAATAAATTACATGGAACTCTAATTTGTGGCTGCCATACTGTAAGAAAGTTCAGAATAAACATGCTTGCATTTATCTGAAGTTAAAATGAAATATTTAATGTCTGTCCATTTATATAATAGATTGTTTGATTTAACGAAACAACAAGGCATCTGAATAGCTTAGGGTATAGAATACTCCATGCTCTCCTATCTTGATGTCTTTGCACAAGCTGTTTTGTTGGGCTACTGTTGTAATCAACCAATCAATCAACCTTTCTCTTTCCCTGCCACTTAATTTACTAATTCCCTATTCTTCTTCCGCCTTCCTATACTATGCTTGGCTAATTTGTAGGTGTTTTTAAGTACCTATCTAAGACATGTGATATGTTAAGCTGTTAACACTGTGTGTATGCGTTTCTGTATCCCGTGCACAGAAAATACTACTCAGGCACTTCTTTTCATTTAAAATCAAATTTAATTTTATTGATTCAAATTATTGAACTCAAAACTTTATGCTTTTTGGAATGTTTACTTACACCTTATAAGGATTACTTTTCTATTTCTAAATCTAGTAAATTCTAACAATTACATTAAGTGGTTTTTTGATTCATATCTGTTCTCATATATGAACAGATAAATTTGCTAAAATTTTAAGCTACATTTACATATTTAATACATTTGGTTTTCTTATTAAGTACTCTAATAAATATTCTCAAGTACTTAAATAATACTTGTGAATCTGATAAATTAAGCTTATAAACACCTTTATTGTTAAGTTTATTTAAGCATTCCAGTAAAGTTTATAACCTAAGTAAAATTTCAACTTATAATAATAATTATACATATTATATTATCATAAAATATTTTGGAAAGAATAGTTATTAAATAAAGCTGTATTCTCTCAAGCATTATATATGATAATAATACCAAGAGAAATTATACAGAATATTCCTTAACATAAAAGGAGTTTTTAATGTGTTTAATTTATTTCATTATTTCTACATCAAGCTTTAAATCTTCCTATGGGTAAAATACTAACCCACCAAGAACAATTATGTGGTCTTGTGCTAAGCAAAATAACACCCCCTTCCTGCAGATGTTCACATCTTAATCTTTGAAAACTATGAATGTTTACCTGATGTGCGAAAGTGATTTTGCATGCTGATTAAGGGTATGGACTTGGAGACTGAGAGATCTTCCAGGGTTTTCCACTACAGCCCAGTCCAATCACATGCATCCTTTAAAGGAGGAAATTTCCTAGCCTGGTCGGGGAGAGATGCCAATGGAAGAAGGGCAGAGAGATGTGACATGAGAAGACTCAATCCACTCTTGCTGATTTAGAGCACAACACTGTTGGTGGCCTCTAAATGTTGGGAATGTATCTCAGCTGACAACTGGTCTGAAAATCGCAAAAACCAACATTCTGCCAACAACCCAAATGAGCAAGAGAACTGATAATTTTTGAAAGTCTCCAGAAAGAAATAGAGCCCTGTTAACAGCAAGACCTGTTCTGACCTGAGTTCTAACCCACAGAATAAGAAGTTCAATTCATACCGTTTAAGCTGCGAGGTTTGTGATAATATGTCATAGAATCAAGATAAAACTAACACAAGTCCCAAGTGAATTCTGAACATGGCATCTCAGAATATTTGTATATTTTTCAGAAATTTAAGCCAAATTGTGAAAACTGCAGCAACAAACAATTACCTGGTGCAGGTTTTCCACACCCCAAATGCCATACTGAGCCCTCCTGTACCATGAAAACAAAATAGAAGACTGAGTCCAAAAAGAGTAGTTTTGTAGTCCATACCAAATAACTCAAGTTGCTGTCTACTTAACGCTCAAGCCTCTTGTAGCTATCCTTCTTGATTGGGCCCAACTAATGTATTTGTTATTCTAGTTTATGATGGCTTATTTTAATATTTTTCTCATGATTTTTATATATTTTTAAATGGCAACTGATTTGATTCTATGTATCTCCAGAGGTTCTGAGGTCACAATTTCAATAATCATTGTAATGAGCCAAGAAACCTTCCCTAATTTATATTGATTAACACAGCTCTGTGCTAGGGTCCCTTATAAGTAATTCTAGAGCAAGCACCTCATTCGCTACTTCTGCCGTAACACTTAGCATCCTACATGAAACTTAACAAATATCCGGTACAATACAGTAAACTTACTGAAGGTAGGATGATATATGTATTTGATTTAGAACTAAACTTAGATTAATATGAACAGAAGTGGTTTGTATTTTATAAAAAGAAAAACATGTTTTTTTTTGAAAAGTCAAACAAAAGACTGTTTCCTTGTATTTTAATCACTCCGTCCTACTAATTATTTTTTTAATGAGGTACAATATGTAGAAAATAAAATTCATCCCTTTTGTGTTGAACGGTAGCAAGAAGAGTGACGGATCTGAGGTCTGAAATTTTACCCTTGCTAGCTTCATGGGCGCTGGCCCAAGAGGCTCCTGAATCAGAAACAAAGGGCTATTACTTAAAATAGTGATATTTGCTCCACAAATTTTGTTTGAGCTGTAATCCCTACAGCACAAAAGAAGGAGGGTCAGATCACACCTTCACATGGAGGGAAGTGCATTACGGGAAAGAAATAAGCTTAGAGAACCTGAATATTTTATAATGTCAGTAAACATTTCCTTGAGGGCAACTTTATCTTTATCATGCTGGACTATAAATAAATCTGCCCTTTATTCTGGAGGGAGATATTATCTCTAGCTTCTAAGACTATTTGTTCTATATACTCTTAAAAAGATTGTCAGAAAAAAACAGCCAGTAGTTCTGCTTGTAAGATGTTCAGCGACATGAGAGCATGTGCCTTGACAATATCTACTCCTTCACTCCATTGTCTTGGGTTCCAGTGAATCTTCCCATGGGTATGCCATTTTGTTGACTACTCTGATGAATCTGAACAACAGAGAAGGTTCAATTTACCCAGTCAGCATTTAATTAAGACTATAATCAGCAAGATTCTAAGCAGTGTGATGAGGCTAGCTTGCCATATTGACCTTAAATATGTACTTAAATATGTAGAGTCCTGGATCCGAAGTGGCAAACAAACCCATAAACTGAATTATAAGTGTCTACCTTAGAAAACCAAGTGGCCTCCTCTTTAGGCTTGTGAATTGAACTTTCCTCTTGGCAAAAGTATTTCTCTAAGTGCAGCAGGATGTATTAGCACAGCCACTGCCTTTGTTCCTAGGGAGGAAGTTAGAGTAAATCTATCATTCATAACAACCCTGACCAGTGAGCTGAGTATGACCTGAATATCTCCAAGGGCAAGGTTGTGTCACTGATCACTTTGACTAAGGTAAAGTACAAATTTCATATGATCTTTTCTAATTAAACAACTCCCTTCTTTGAGATAACTGTCTGTAAAAAAAAACACAAAATTAATGAGCCATTTAGCCCTCTGGGACGCTTTCTTGAGTGTATTTGTTTTCTCTGGCTCTTGTAACAAATTACCACAAATGTGATCACTTAAAAAAACATAAATTTGTTATTTTACAGTTCTGGAGTCCAAAATCAAGGTATTAGCAGGGTAGCACTCTCTCTGCAGGCTCTAGGGAAGGATCTGTTCTTGCCTCTTCTAGCTTTTGGTGGCTCCAGGCTTTCCCTCTCTAGTGCCAAATCACTCCAATCTCTGTCTCTGTGGTCATATTGCCTTACGCTCCTCTGTCTGTCACATCTACTTCTGCTTTTCTCTTACACAAACATTTGTCATTGGATTTAGAGCCTACCTGGATAATCCAAGATAAGCTTCTCCTCATCTCAAGATTCTGAACTAAATTACATTTGCAAAGATCCTTTGTCACAATAAGATAATATCCATCATTTCTGAGGATTAGGATGTGAATATATATTTTGGAGTTTAGCACTTAGCTACGTACAACAAATAACCAAGTGTAGCTTCATCTTTGAGGTATCTCTACAGACATTTGAGCACTACATGATCTACTGTCGTATTTCCTTAAACCACTGAAGGTTTCTCCTAACCACCAGTAAGGTGCGATCACTACGTTTCTGGGATAGTGGCAAGTTAATTCCTGATTTCCCCCAAGGAGTACGGTTCTAGGGATATATATGATGCCCTTGGTGGGAGAGTGTTGATAGTTGTCAGTGATCTGCAGATCTGACCTACATCACTTAGGGAGTGCAAGTTGATGGCACCTCCAACATGGCCTCTAGCTGACTGGTAAGCCTTAGAGTTCCCAAGTCAGTTAGAATAATTACATTTAGTGCATGATTTTGGAAGAATTGCCTAAAGCCAGTCAATACAACCTGTCTTCTTTTTCTGTTCACTGACTAGATGACATTTGTCCATCTATAGAATGAGAGATGAGTGACAGCTATAAGAACAGGGTGAGGCTGACATCCAGAGGTTCTGGCAGATATTTTACATGAGAGTTGAAAGAAATTGGACTATGTCTTGCTGTTTCCAATATGTTTTTAAGCAAAATTAAGTGGACTATCAAATCGTGGTCAGAAGCATCTGGCGGAGAATGGCAGAGTCTGCAGTCAGTTAAATTTCATGCATCTGCAACAGTTTGGGGGAGCCAAATCAGGGTGTCTTCCTTGCTGAGGAAGCCTCCAGAGGTTTTCCTGAAAAAAAATGATATTAATATTTCTTCTTCCCCTATATTTCTCTGAATCTAAGGTACTTTTCTCCAGGTGCTATGATAGTTTGCTCTTCACAAAATTGATATTTGTTATTCCAGTAGCTATAACTTCACCCTATTTCCAATCATATTCTATTCAAACCCACATCTTTTCCCTAAAAGGATCAGGGAAAAAAGCACAAGGACATTTTTATAAAATTTATAGTAACTACTAACCTATATTCCCCACTTTGGCCCATGTGGATCACTCTAGAGAAATTCAGTGAGAAGTGTGCTTAGTCAAATATTCATCATCTTTATGACCTAGAACTATGTTTGTCCAACAAAAGTACAAGTGGCTGAATCAAAATTAAGGTTAAATCCCTTTAACTGTATGGTATGTGAACAAGGCCAGTCTAGTTTGCCATTAGGGGAAAGAAGCAAAAAAAGCATTATGCCTAAGAATGGTCAGGGAAGAGTTTTGAATTTTCAAATAGGATAATATAATCTCCCACACCTTTCATATACACCATTACTCAGAATTCAAGAGAGAAGAGAAGATCTTTTTCTGGGCATAGATATACTCAATGACTAAACTGCTTTGCTAAGTGTGTAGTCCAGGAAGAGGTGAGAGAAGTAAGGTCAGAAATATTTTGAGTTGATATTTGAAGAGGCTTTCCCAACGATCATCAATACTAGATCACTGTGGTTGGTAGGAAGCTTTGGTTCCATTAAATTCTTGATTTTCAGCCCATCATTGAGTGGCTTTTGTGATAATAGGCATGCTTTGTTATGATGCAAAGAGCCCAGAAGGTCAAAAACATAACACAAGTTACTTTTAAGGTTCAAAATATTGGCTATGGTAGGCAGAATAATGTCCATTTCCCCTAAATGCCCATGCTCTAATCCCAATAACCTAGGAATATGTTACCTTATATGGCAAAGAAATTATGCAGATAATATTAAGTTGAGGGTCTTGAAATGGGTGATTACCCTGGGTTATCTGAGCAGGCCTAATGATGTAATCATGGGTGTTCTTATAAGAGTGAGACAGAGGGAGACACTATAGCAGATGAGGAGAAAAAGGATGTGACAATGGAAGCAGAGATTTTACTAATGTAGTCATGAGCCGATGAGTTAAAGGTTGTTAACAGCTTCTAGAAGCTGGAAGAAACAAGAACAGATTTTTTCTTGATGTTTTCACAAGAAACCAACCATGCTGACACCTTGATTTTAGCTTTTAAGCCTTTTTGTCAGAGTTTTTTGTTTTGTTTTGTTTGTTTGTTTTACCTCCAGAACTCAAAAATAATAAATTTGTGTGATTGTAAGCCACTAAGCTTGTGATAATTTGTATAGCAGCAATAGAAAACTAATGCAGTGGGGCTGGAGTGAGCTGATCAGTCTGGAATAACACCTTTACCTGAAAATATGCCAGCAGCAGAGAAATACCATTAATAGCTATGAAAGGGGATGGTGGTGGTCAAGGGTTCAATGTAATCAATTTCCTAGGAGAAGTTTAAAGGCCATACCCCATGAAATGTGTCATCTTTTACAATGAAACAAATGAGTCAACTTCTGACAGGAGTCACATGTCTGACATGCAGTAGCAGTCTCTGCCGAAAAAACATTTCTTTCTGCCCAGTTTGTGATGGTGGATGTGTTTCAATGTCTAGCACAATGATGGATTCAGGAAGCGAGGATGGCAATCTGGGTAGTGGAGACTTAATCTGTAGTTTGATTTCAGTCAGGCTCATCCAAGAATAGGCTCTCCCATGGCATCTACATGAGTCACTCAGACAGTTCAACTGGCAGCTATGATTTGTTTCCCCAATTTATAATCCTGAGGAAGATGTTTTCAATCTGTCAGTCTCTAGTCATCAAGTGGCATCAAGTGGCAGACAAAACAGCTACATCATTGGAAACAGCCCAAGTGTCAGTAAAAAATATAACAAGGTTAATCATTTAGAGTATCAACCAAAGCTATGAGAATATCCTTGAGTTCCATCCATGAAACAGAGTGATCATGTCCATTCTGATGATGCATAGCTATCAGTGAAGTTGAATTTCTTCAGCAGCCCTGAGGATCTCATTGGGTTTCAGTTTAGGTAAATAGTCAGTGAAAAAGGCCCAGACATTTAGGGGAAACTCTGTGAATCAAGATCCTATTCAGAAGTAGCTTCACCCAGGCAGCAGAGGATTAGCGATTTCATGTAAGGTCAAGATGAAACTATGTGTAAGTTCGGGGACCCTGGGTGGCTCAGTCAATTAAATATCTGACTTGATTTCAGTGCAGGTCATGATCTCACTGTTTATGAGATCGAGCATTGAGTGGGGCTCTGCCCTGACGGGACGGAGCCTGCTTTGGATTCTCTCTCTTTCCCTTTCTCTGCCCCTAGCTCCCACCTTGCTCATGCTCTCTATCTCTGTCTGTCTCTCTCTCAAAATAAATGCATAAATATTAAAAAAAAAAACCAACTGTGGCTAAGTTCTTCCATTATTGATTATACACTATCCATTTGACAAATGAGCCTTTTCCCACCTTGTCAGTAGTTCAGTCTAAATTGATCAACCTCAAAATGGGTATATGAGGTCATAATGTCACAAGACTTATGTGGATCATTGTTCCACTTCTGTCAGGGCCCAGTAGCAAAATAATAGCTGCTTTTTAAAATAGATGTTCCTGGTGGCTGTGTCAAGGAGGCAACTAGACCAGAACCCAAAGAAATACTTCCAGGTAGAGGATGTTTCCATTTCCTGAGGTTCCATTTAGTAAAAAGTAATACTAACTGTTTTTACTCACAATGCTTATGTTCTCAAATTCCTGATTTTTTACCTTATACCAACAATTCATTATCCAAGTTTCTGAACACCAGCTGGCTGTTCTACAGTTTTAATCATCTCTGACACTAACTAACTGGGGTTAGCAGCAGATCCCAGAAGTTAAGCATTTAGTCCCCCAAGACTACCCGCACTTCATATGCCAGATGCAAGTACCAGACTATTATGACTGCTGACCAACCAGCTAAATTCAGGGGGTTCATATAACCTCCTCCTTAGGTTTGATAATTGGTTAAAATGGTTCACAGAACTTAGAAAAGCACTATACTTACATTTACTGGTTTATTATAAAACATATTGTAAAGGATACAGATGAAGAGTTATATGAAGATATGAGATCTGGAAGAGTCCTGAGTGCAGGAGTTCTGACCCATGGAGTTAGGGTGTGCCACTCTCCTGGCATGTGGATGCATTCACCTACACAGGGCTGTAGGCCCACAAAGGTAGTACCACATCTTACATGTAGCTCTTCCCAATTGGAATCATACCCTCTGAAATGTACAAGATGGGGAAATCCATACATATAACTCAACAATTCCTACTATACATTCATGTATAGAGGTAGAAGTAATAGTGCATTAAATTGGCCAAAGGGCTCCATACACAAGGTCAACGAGGTTTCTTCCCCATTTTGACTTCTCCTAGTGTTAGGCAGAATGATGGCTTCCCAAAGAAGATCATGTCCTAAACCCTGTATGTTACATGGCAGAGAGAAATTAGGATAGCAGATGGAATTAGGCTTGCTAATAAATCAGCTGATCTTAAAAGAAGAAGCATGTCATGAATTACCTGGGTGGGCTCAATGTAATTACACAAGTTGCTAAATGTGGAAGAAAGAGGTAGAATAGTTAGTGTCAGAGTGATGTGGTATGAGAAAGACTCAGCTAGCTGCTCCTGGCTTTGAAAATGGAAGATAGCTGAAAAGCTAAGGAACGCAGGTAGCACCTAAAATCTGAAAAGGCAAGAAAGTGAATTCTTGCCTAGAGCCTCCAGAAAGGGATTTTGCCTTGCCAACACCTTGATGTTCACTCATTTACACCATATCAGACTTCCAGCTACCAGTACTGTAAGGTGATACATTTGCACTTTTAAGGCCCTACATTGGTGGTAATTTGTTACAGCAGCAATGGGGAACTAATTCACTGCCTAAATTTCATCAGTTTAAGTCAAGAGTCCTCTATTCCACATGGGACCAGAAAGCGTGTTGACTTGGAGGTCTATCCATGTCTGTTCAACTCGTTAAAGTTTGAGGCCCTCTTTTCACTTTAGGAAATGTTCTATCAAAAATCCATTCCTTCTTTTGTCAAATATTATTTTTCAACATCTTTGAGCCAGGAACTATGTTGAGAAATGGGAAAATTAAAAAAAAAATTCCCTTAGGTAAGTTAGAGTTTACTATAACCTACTTTTATATAAATTTTGGTAACATATCCTATTTTTATATCAATCTGGCTTTTCTGATTTCTATACCAAAACACTTTTATCTATAGAGCAGGTTTAGAATTATTAATTAATGGACTGATTAAGGAAACTTTTCTGAAAGTTCTCTCAATATTTACTTCCTATTGTTGATTAACTTGTCTCTGAATCAAATACATGATTGTGAATTAGTTATAGCAGAATTCTAAGTTTAAATCAATAGATTTAACTTAGCAATAGATTCTATCTTAAGATAACAATAATTTATCTTTTAAATGAATAGATCGCTCCAACTTTTCTAAGCCATTTTCCTTATTATCCCTTTTGAAGATATTAACAAAAATAAATAGAAGAGGCATTATATAGTTCTAATGCAATTTCTAAAAATTAGATCACTTGATTCCTGTTCTATAATAATTGAACAGAATAAGGTAAAAATCCAAGACTTATGCCCATCCACCAGTTTTCATTACTGCATGAACACATTTCTTATGTTAATTCTTTTTATTCAATAATGTTCATTTAATTCACCTGAGGACTTTGAAGACAAAAATGTGGATTGTAACTCAGTAGGCTAGGAGTGGGACCTGAATTTCTATCTCTAATTAGCTCCTTGGTGATATTGATGCTGCTCATCCCTGGACCACACTTGGAGAGGTGAGCTCTCATATAAAAGTCTATTCCCTCTACATGGTTTTCAGCTGAAGTCACACTTTGTTCATATTTATCATCATTATAGAATTCTCTAGGGAAACCAAGTACTATATTTCAATTTGTTTTACCTTTTCCTCCATGATGTATATTTTCTACGCTTTACAAGTTCAGAAATGAAGCAACAGTTCCTAAAACAGATCTGTAAGCAGAACCATATTTTCAGTTGACAGTGAATCTTAGGTCCCCAATTTTTATAATCAGGTATAATTATTGATAATGTGACATATATTGAAAAGGATGAAACAAAATTGATAAAGGAATTGTGGTTTATATACACAATGGAGTACTACGTGGCAATGAGAAAGAATGAAATATGGCCCTTTGTAGCAACGTGGATGGAACTGGAGAGTGTTATACTAAGTGAAATAAGCCATACAGAGAAAGACAGATACCATATGTTCAATCTTATGTGGATCCTGAGAAACTTCACAGAAACCCATGGGGGAGGGGAAGGGAAAAAAAAAAGAAAAAAAAGAGGTTAGAGTGGGAGAGAGAGCCAAAGCATTAGAGACTCTTAAAAACTGAGAACAAACTGAGGGTTGATGGGGAGTGGGAGGGAGGGGAGGGTGGGTGATGGGAATTGAGGAGGGCACCTTTTGGGATGAGCACTGGGTGTTGTATGGAAACCAATTTGACAATAAATTTCATATATTGAAAAAAAAAAAGAAAAGGATGAGACGAGTAAATGCTTTGTCTTCTCAATACACACTCTCTTCTTGTATACCCAATACCATGTTTACACTTTAAAATAGAGATGATGTATTATTTCTGCTTTAAAATACAGTGTAGGCATTGACTGCCCAAAAAGCTATAGACCTCTTTTCGGCTTTGTAAGTTTTTTTTTTTAGAGTCTGTATTAATGGAGCCATGAGACCTTTTTAATCTGGTTACAAATAACGTTAGTTGAACAAATTGTAAATTAATTTAGATTTAGAGGGAAATTATTTTAGATTGTATTAAATATTACATTTTTATAATTTTTTTTTGCCATGGACTAAAAAAGGACATTGTGAGCCCTGCCAAAATTCTTATGTTGAATCCCTATCCCCAAATGTTACTGTAATTGGAGACAGAACATTTTAGGAGGTGGTTAATGTTAAAAACGTTATAAGGGTAGGACCTTAATCTGATAGGACTGATGTCTTTTTAAGAAGAGGAAAAGATGTACAAGACACCTGCTGTCTCTCTCCTTCTGTGCACACAGATGAAAGACCATGTGAAAACCCAAAGGCAAGTTGCTGTCTGCAAACTGAGAGAGTTAACACCAGAAACTGACTACTCTGGCACCTCATTCTCAGACTTCCAGCACCTTGAACTGTGATAAAATCAATTTCTTGTGTTTAAACCACCCAGTTTGTGATATTTTGTAATGGCAGCCCAAGAAAATGAATACTTGTTTCAACTAATGCATAGCTATGCTCATATTTAGAAGCAGGTTTTTCACTGGAGCCAGAATTCCTGAGTTCAAGTCTTGCTTGTGTATTTATTACCTGTTGGATCTTGAACAAGTCACTTAGCTTCTCTGTGTCTCCTTTTTCTCATCTGTAAAATGGGCACCATTATAGTTCCTACCCTTTAGGTGTTCCTAATGAAATGTGAAGGCCGTATTTCAGAATATAAAAGAGTTAAGAGGTACATGGTTGTGTTTGTGGCAGGGTTCCTGACAGAGTGTGCTTTCTCTCCAAATCCTCAGTAGCATCTAAGAGTCTCCAGTGATAAACAAGGGTTGATATCCTATAAAATATAGTTGTTGCATAGAATACATTTTGAGAGGATACCAGGAGCTGTAGAAATACAGTACCAAATGAGCATAGGTCAGGTTCGTAGAGTAATCTCAGACAACTATTGCAGTTTTAAAACTGGGCACACAAGCATTTTGACATCTTTTCCTCTGAACTTGAAGTGTTTTGAGACCCACTACCCCTGTGTTAAGGTAACGGTGACCTTCTAGTCATGCCAGTATTTCTCTTGGCTCTTAAACTTCTGCAGCATTCCAAGTTTACAAACTGCAAAAGACAAACAACAAAAATGACATTTCACCAATCTGACCCATTTCTTAGAAAGAGACCACGAGAATCAACTGCAGGTTTATCAGAAGAAACAATTCCTGAACTCTATCCCTCTTGAGCCATGGACTGGCCTTTCTTTGCAGCTGGAAAAGATTGAAGTCAGACAACAGTATTGTTTAACTGAAGAGAAAGGGAACAAATCATGCTAGGTGCATAAAAGGTTACTCTTACCCTCTCCACCACACACACACACGCACTATACACACAAAGGAAAACAGTAAGTCATACATTTCCAAATAATAAAAAAAATTAGAAAGAGAACCTTGTATAAATGTATGGGATATATCATTTTTGTTCAGAATATCAGATTTTGTACAGCCTAAATAAGTAAAATAAACAAGCAGACAATGGACCAAAAATCTAACCATTAAGGAAGAATATATTATTAGAACTGCTTGATTTTCAAGAATTTGGAATGCACATATGCAAATCCAAGACGATGACACTGACAAACAGAAACTATTCTTTTTATAAGGCTCTACATAAATTAGAAGAAATAGTATATTAGTGACCACATGAGAATCGATCCTCCAACAGTTTCCTATTTTTCTCCCAATAAAAGATATATTTACCAAAAGTAAATTGAAACCTTATTGACTTTTTGAAATGCAATACATTTCAAGGTTGACATTTAAACATAGACCCAAGGTTTAGGAACGTTCGTAAACCAAAATGTGGTTCTTTCACAGAGACAAAATGCTATAGTACTGGAATAAAGAAGCATTCTGTGAGTAAATGAACTTATTGTCAAAAGCTTCTAATAGAGGATTAGAAGGAAAGGTACTGCAGACATTCATGTTATCATTATTTTAATTAATTTATTTTATTTTTATCTTTCTAGCAGTAGATGTCACTGGTCATTGACTTCATTTGGAACACCAAAAAGTTATCTCAAGTATTCTAGTACCAGTAAAATCTCACATGAAATATTTAAATACTTCAGTACTAAATGTTGACAAAAGTAAATGACATTCTTTTCAGGTTTGGTCTGTTCAGTGGTCTGTGGCCAAGACTCGTATCAGAGGAAAGATTCAAGTCCTGAATCAACTGTGAACTTTTACAAGGTACATTATTTTACACAAAATAATAATTGCTTTTGCTTCCTTCCTTAGTAGATTTACCAATGGAAAACAGAAATGAGACAGAATAGAAAACAAGAAGACACAAATGATGTTCCATTTATTAAGTTGAATAGTGCTTCCCATATAGTTATATGTATATAACACACACACACACACACACACACACACACACACACCCCACTCTGTGCCTTGTGGCATTTATATTCTGGCAGGGAGAAACAGAAGGAGGCTAACTTAGTGATGAGTGTACTCTAGCCAAAATGCCTGAGATTTAAAATTAGACTTTGTTAGAAATCAAAGCATGGCCACTGGGAAGCTGGGTGACCTTACTTAATCCCTTAAAATCACAAGTTTTATCTTTAGAGTTAGGATAAGCATACTGTTTTAAGGGAATTGTGGAAATGATGCTAGGAAAGATACCTTTTAATTTGCCAAGTTTTCTGTTAATAAGTTGGTTTCCTTTACCAACTGGGACTCTCGGACACCAGAGAACTGAGGCAGATCAGAAATAATTTTGTTTTCTTTAAACCAAAGTAGCTTCCCCCCCACCACCACCACCCACCCCCAACCAAAGCTAACATGGGATGATAAATACAACCATGGGTGCTTGTTTTCTTGTCCTCTGATGACAAAGTCTGTTTCCTTAACAGGTTTGGTTACTGATCCTTGATTCCAGATCCTGTGTTTGAGGAAGGTAGACAAAGGCATTGTGTTTCAGTGGACACACTCTGGACACACTGCTTCCCTCCCTTGAAATAACCTCCTTCTCTCCTTTATGCCTAGATGATTGACTGTGATGACATCTAATTACAACTTTCTCATTCTCATTTGCATCACTAAGGGGCTGGCTTCTCTATTCACCATCAGAGATATCACAACGTGGCAAGCATGAAAGAATTTCTCATGACATAATGTGGGAAACAAAGACAAAGGAACATTGTGTGCTTTCATTCCACTTCCCTGTTATAACTGACTTAAATTGCCTCATGGGAATGGAATGACTTAAGCCCAGTTCTATCAGACTTTGTGACAATTTACCAATTCCAAGTATTCATAAATGACAAACCATTGTCACCTGAAATCCCTCAGACCACTAAGGGCAAGGTTATTCAAAAATCCCTGGTTATGTCTATATCTGTATCTGTATGTGTATCTATCTATAGCATGTATATTTCTACTTATCTATCACTATATTATATACACACCCATGTACACACATACACTATTATACACCCATGTACATACCCATGGGGGTATATATACACCCATGTACACACACACACATATCTATCTATCCTCTAGAAATATAGAACTAATAGGAAGTGTATATATAGCAAAATATATTTGTTATAAAGAATGGAGTCATGTGACTGTGGACACTGATTAGTCCAAAATCTTCAGTATGGATTCAGAAGCTGTAGACCCAGGACAGCTGATCATGCAGAGCAAGTGCAAAATCAGCCTGTTTGAGAAGTCCCTCTTGCTCAGGGAATGTTCCTTTTAGATAACCACAGCAAAAGACAGCCTATGACTCAAAGTGCAATGTTAAGTTTAGCATAATTTTCCTATCACCATTTTCACCTTTGTGATATTATTAGAATTTATGAATACATACGTGATTTACTCTAGGTTATTCTTCAAAAATTTTCAGTGAAAAAGTTGCCCTTAGTTGAATATTGCAAATGAAAACAAACAACAAATACTAAAAGGAAGCTTAAATGAATATTACTATGTGAAAGAAGACAATCTGAAAGGCTACCTACTGTATGATTCCAACTATATGATCTTCTGGAAAAGACAAAACTATGGAGACAGAAAAAGATCAGTGGTTTCCAAGGATTGAGTCAGGGAGGTGGGAGGGATGAATGGGCAAAACAGGGCTTTTAGGGCAGTAAGAATACTCTATATGATACTAAAATGATGTATATGTGTTATTATATATTTGTCTAAACCCATAAAATGTACAATACCAAAAGGGAACCCTAGTGTGAATTATGAATTTTGGGTAATTACGATGTGTCAATGTTGGCTCACGAATTGTAGCAAATGTACCACAATATTGAGAGATACTGATAATAGAGGATATGCATATGAGTGGACACTAAATATATGGGAAATCTTCATATCTTCCTCTTAATTTTTCTATGAATCTAAAATTTTTCTAAAATATTAAAGTCTTAAAAGAAATACTGTGCTTTTTTTAAAGCCATAATCATTTTCATAGTCTTTCATTCTCATAAATAACTTTCTGTTTTTCATGTTATATATCTGGTATTATTTCTGAGCACACTCAAATATCTTTTATCCAAATTTTTCAGTTCAGAAGAAAATCTTGAACCCACCAATTCAAATGACATTCAGTAAATGGAATGAAAAATGGCAGTTTTGTACTGATGACATTTAATATTTAAAATTATATTATTTAAACAATATTGTAAGTCATTCCATGATAATAAGCATTGTATTTTTTTCCAAAGTCAGTGTGTGATTCTCTGACTTTACACTAGAATGAAGGATAGTTCTTTTTAATAGTTGCCACTATTGGGAATACACCAGGAAGGATATCAAGTCGGAAGGGGCAACATTATTTATTACCTTTGGAAACTATGCAAGTAAACCTTCACTGTACTTTTCCATTATAAAATTTAGGAGATTATTTGGCACATAATAAGTACTCAATAACTGTAGAATTAATTTCCTCTATCTTTTTTGAGTCTTTCTGATTGGCAGACTTTCTAGTGAGGAGGATAAGAGCATAGGGCTGAAATGTTTTTATCCGGTTATATTAAAATAAGTTGAAGTACTTTCTCTTTGTTACATCTTTCTTATAAAAATGCATTACACCTTGGATACTGTTAAAGAATAACTTCATAGCATGAAACTACAGAATGGGTGGAAAAATGTTATGTTCAAGGTATATAGTGGTTGGAGGGCAACACATATTTATATGGTGAAATATGTCTATTTTAGAAATTTCAATAATTCGTATACTATATTTATCACTGATTTCTAGTTTTTTTTAATGTTTGTTTATTCTTGAGAGAGAGAGAGAGAGAGAGAGAGAGAGACAGAGAGTGAGAAGGCGAGGGGCAAGACAGAGAGGGAGACACAGAATCCAAAGCAGGCTCCAGGCTCTGAGCTGTCAGCACAGAGCCTGATGTGGGCTTGAACCCACAAACCAAGAGATTGTGACCTGAGCTGAAGTCAGATGCTTAAGCGACTGAGCCACCCAGGCGCCCCTATAGTTGGTTTAAAAGGTAAACATCAATTCAAACTTTCCTAGCTGTTTTCTCTCAGAAGAATTTTTTAGGATTGCTTTCCTCCAAATTTCCAGAAATTGAAGTCTTTACAAATAGTTTAATTAACTAAGTAAAATTTTATACATGAAACTAAAGAAAATGGTTGCTAAAAAACAAATAAACAAACAAAAAACCCTTGTAAACTTTTCGTTCAAAGCCTTCCTTGGCTTACCCAATATTAGTATTTCAATTTTAATGCATTGAAGATTTGTCCTAATTTTACTATCACTTCCAAAAAATCATGTAATGTGGATATTACAAATATTCTACATACAAGAACATAGAGTAGTCAGAAATATTTCAAAAGACTTTTACACAATTTTTTGAAATTATTAAGGCAAAGGATTAAGGAAAGAATTCAAAGGAGATAACTTCACATTCTTTTGATTATAGTCTATAAAGAAAATAAAATCTAGAGTTTGAAAGTCTCTTTTGTGAGCTATGTAAAGCATTCATCTTCTAGCATATGTCACAAATAAGTTGTCAGTGAATTTACAAAGTCACCACAAACTCTCACTATCCATTTCCTATGAATTACATTTTACAAGTAGCATTCATACCATATGCACATTGGATTTTCTACATACAAACCAAATTATTTGAATCACAAGCCAATGTGTGATCATTCCAAACCATAATTTCATACACAAACAGGTTTGCTACAATCCAGGAGTTAATCACACTCAAATGAATGCATTAGCTAACCAACATATTTGTGATAAAACTCCAATCTGTTAGGCACTCACAAAATTGTCTGGAATTGGATGTTGTTGTTGTTAAAGCCATATGGTATTTTTTTCCCCAAAAGCACATTTGGAAGACCTCTTTCTGTGGCTTTTCATTTGATAATTTTGATTTAAAATTTTTTTCTTTCCTAAATATTCATTTGACTATCCATTCTAAATCAGTATTATCAGAGTGCTTGAACAAAACGAATTATGTTGTTGTCAAATGTTGTTAGTTGACACATATAAAAACTGTGTTTATGCAAATAATATTTGCCAGGCACCATCCATGCATAGAGCATTTTACTAAACCATATGTAAATTTAAGAACTGGTTACCTCCAAGAATTCCGGTTAGGAGCTTCCACCAAAGTAGACATGAGACACTGCTGATTAAGTTAAGTACAAAGACTGTAAATCCACAGGTAATTAAGTAATCAAATTAATGATAAAGAAAATAAATTCAATAGGATCATTACTGTGACTCATACACTGTGATTAAGAATGATAGAGAAGGTGGGGATTGAGTTTGCATTTGAGAAAATATATTGTTTTAATACAGATGAAGGACGAAATGTTAGAAAGTCCAATATATTCTAAACCTGGAGAACATATTCTGTTAGGAGTGGTAAGAACAAGGGAAAATGAGAAGAATGGTTTGGCTGGAGAAATAGGTTTGGCTTGAGAAAAGCAGGAGTTATGGTTTGTCTGCTTAGGGTCAGGTCAGATTTTGAAAAAGTTTATAAAGGGGTAGAAGGTGTTAGGCATCACAGAATAGATAAATTTGAAACATATAAAGTTCAAAAAAAGAGAGCAAGCCATTTTTTTTGTCTGCTTTAAGAATTCATCTTGTAGGGTGTGTATATGCATTGGGCAACCAATGGAGAATGCTAATTTAAGACATTAAAAGATTTAAAACAGAAGAAGACTGGTATTTTAGTAAGAAATATTCAAGGCATGAGGTGCTAAGTATATGAAATGTCACTTGTCAAATTAAAATAAATAAGAACACATAGATATAAAAATACAAATACCCAAGGGTGGTGTACTGTATTTGAAGGAAAGTGTGAATAACGTATGATAAAGCTGAATGATTAGCAGACTGGCTTGAAAATGATGGAGTTAAGTTATATAGTAGAGAACACCCGTGATGGAGTGAGTAGGGTGACTCAGGGAAGAAGAGGATGGTGAACTTAGTTCCAGACCTACTTCAGTTTGAGAGAAGGATGAGGGGTCATTTACCTGACCATTGAATGGTGAGAAAAGTTGTTATGTCAATGAGGTATAAAGAGTAATCACTAGTGACAAGCATAAACAAACCTGTGCATGACCTCTACTTCCTTTTGATTTTCTCTCTCACTCTCAAAATAAATAAATAAACATTAAAAAAAAAAAAGGAGAAGGGGCACCTGGGTGGCTCAGTCCTTTAAGCTTCCAACTTCACCTCAGGTCATGATCTCACAGTTCCTGGGTTCAAGCCCCACATCAAGCTCTGTGCTGACAGCTCAGAGCCTCGAGCCTGCTTAGGATTCTGTGTCTCCCTCTGTCTCTGCCCCTCCCCCGCTCAGGCTCTGTTTCTCTCTGTCTCTCAAAAATAAATTAAAAAAAAATTAATTAAAAAAAATTAAAATTAAAAAAAAAGGATCTTGAGGAGAACCACCTACAGTGGTTGGAGGAAACAGGTATTGCTAAGCAATGATATTGAGGACAGTAAACAAAGAGTTAGAAGGACATCCTTCTCCTCTCCTCCTGCATTCGAATCTCTGTTGATGGCCTTCTATTTGGAGCTGTGATAACATTAGTAAATAATCAGAACACTATTTTGGCTACTCAGCATTGGAATACATCATTCTACAACTATGTCAACTGACATAATAAATATAAACAATATGCTTCGGCCTAACAAAAGAACTCTCCTTCATGCAAATTAAGTCTCTCTCACCACCTCCACAAGAAGTGGATGTGAATTCCCAGCAGTCACAGTATCGAGATCTTAGCCTCTGTCACAGTATGCGTGTTCTTCCTCTTCTTGTTTAGTTGCAATTACTCCTAAATATCAGGCAACCTAAAGTCAGCATTGTAAAATTAACAGTCTTTTCACAAACCAGTAAAGGAAATGGTGGAAGGAAAGAAAAAGTATTAATGTTGAGAAACAAAAGATAAATAATTGACACAACACTATTTTCAGATAAATGTTGACTTGCAATATAGTCATAAAAGGCCATGGCTGAAACACTGAATGAATGATTGAGGGTGAGTAAGAAAGTAGTATTCCCAAATTAAGAACCTGTGTTTTATTTTTGATAATAATTTTTTTAATGTTTATTTATTTATTTTGAGAGAGAGACAGAAAGCGCAAGTGGAGGAGGGACAGCAAGAGAGACACAGAATCCAAAGCAGGCTCCAGGCTCCGAGCTGTCAGCACAGAGCCTCATGAGGGGCTTGAACTCAAGAGCCGTGAGATCGTGACCTGAGCTGAAGTAGGAGGCTTAACTGACTGAGCCACCCAGATGCCCCAACATGATCTATTTTTGATGAATTAACACCATGTTTTTTCTGTCTTAGAATTAAACTCTTAGAAGTGCCCGAAAAGATGTTCTTTTTTTTTTCCACCTGCCACTTTATTTACTATAAGGATGTTTCCCTATTCTCTGTAATTTTTATTTAACATTCTATATAGACTAGCCATAATTGCTATATATCACAGTCTCCAAAAATACATTTAGGAAATTTTCATATACACTTAGCAACATGAATATAATAATGATACAACAGAAAACTTAAAGATCAAAATATGTTGACCAAAATCATGATAAGGTCCCTGTTTTAATTTTATGGACTTCTGAGTAACATATGATATGAGAAATTACTAACAACCACAGTCGTTTGTTTCCTTAATCTATTAATAGTGACTTATGTTGCATAGTAATACAGATACCTTACTGGTCTGGTCCTTTCAGTATTCTTCCTCCAACAGATAAATAGAAAAAAAAAAGCACACTTTTGAACTCAGTTTAATTTCAAACCACACAACCATGAACTCTTCAATCCCAGGAAGTGATGATCACAGAAGGAGCTCATCCTTTCATCACAGAGTTGAAGAATTATTTTGCTTTGTGCAATTCTACTGGATACATTGTGACAGATCTTCAATTTCCATTTATTTTCTAATCAAAAAGAGTTATTTCCTTGGCACTGGTACTGGTCTGAGTAGTTCAGAAAGAAAAAACAGAATCAGCAGGGGCAAAGTGTATGATATTTGAAATTTCATTCTTCATTTTGTTGAAAAATTGAAATGAAAGTTAATTTATCTATTAGCAGATTCAAAGCCATATATATATATATAATATATATATTTGTATATATATATACATGTATATATGTATATATATTTGTATACATATAGTATATATATACATGTATATATAGTATATATATAGTTTGTATAAATATATATATTTGTATATATATATTGTATATATATTTTGTATAAATATAAATAAATATATATATATATATATATATATACACACATATAAAAGTTCAAGTTCAGTGGCTACTATGTAGATGTTTTGGGTCTTCGAAGCTTTTTAGTTGCCGTTAGTTATATTCACTAGCAAGGCTGGCAATTTACTATTATATAATGAATGTGAAGGGAAAGGAGAAGAAATAGAAAGTCTAAAAAGAAATAAAATGTGGATAGAAGGTATAACGCAAAAATACAAAAGGTAAAGAAAAACTTTTATCTAGTAAAAAATATTCTGAATTCGGGATGTCAGATATAGTTCATGTATGAAATTATTCCATATCTAAGAATATTTTATCTTTTTTTATCTTTTTCTTTTTTTATTGTGAGACTCTAACCTGGAAGAATACTGGTGTTGGTAACGACGCTAATCCACGTTTATCTTCTCCCTTTCATCTTTTCTTGTGATGACAGTAACAGTGATTGTGTTGTTACTGGGGATATGCAAAGCAACACTGTGAAATAACTACTATTTATAAAACTTCAGTTTAGATAGCTAAGGGCTAATGATGTTATGTAACTAATCCAAATTCAGTTCTGACCTTAGCCCCAACTGTGCCTGTGCCTGTGCCTTAGAAAAGTGTGTTCCTGAGGCGCCTGGGGGATTCAGTCGCTTAAGTGTCCAACTTTGGCTCAGGTCATGATCTCTAGGTTGAGTTCAAGCCCCGCATTAGGCACTTTGTTGTCAGTGCAGAGCCTGCTTCAGATCCTCTGTCCCTCTCTCTCTTTCTCTCTCTCTCTCTGTCCTTCCCCTGCTCACGCTGGCTCTCTCTCTCTCTCTCTCTCTGTCTCAAAAAATATTAAAAGCATCTCTCTCTCTCTCTCTCTCAAAAAACATTAAAAGAAGAAAAAAAAATGTGAGCGGCCACAGCTCTTTCCATAGCCTGTGGGTTAGTTAATAGAGCTTCGGCTGATTGTCACTGAGACTTGCTTTCTTGACCAGAGACATTGGTACAGTGAACGCCCTGAACAACTCTGCGTTATAGGTGTCCCAGCCAAGAACAACCTGTTATTGGGAGAACTGAAATTCCATTACTTCAAAGCTTATGTTTGTCAGACTCCATTCTTCAGACTCTCAAACGCTCTTGCCAATACTTCAGACCTCGGATGGCTTGTCTCCCTTCCTCCAGATTCCTTCCCTAAGTGCCTCCTTCTGAACTAGGTATCTCTCCTCTGAGCTTCTGTCATGTCACAGATATTTCCAACTTGAAGTTAGCACAGTGACTGTGACTGTGCATGTGTATATTCTCCTCAGTTTTCTGTAAACATTTCTATGACCTCAGAACCCAACACAGAGACTGTCACATGTTAAATGTTCAATAAATGTATGTTACAGGAAGAAAGAGAGTTTCATTACCCCCATGGAAACCTGGTAAATGTATGTCAGAAGCTTCCAAAGCCAGATGATAACTCAGAGTCTGAAAGTATCAAATAACATGTAAAAAACAGAGCCATACAAAAGGACAATTTTTTCTACCAGTCTAACCCAGTTGAATGTACAATGGGGAATTGACAGAAGCTTGACTAACTTATGAAGCAGAATTGGAGGCATTAAGCTCTTTCTTCTCTCTCATGGTTGCCTCTTGAAATCTTTCTCTTTTATGCTCTGTTTCAACTTGTTCGCATTTTATTTCATTGAAACCGGGTGCTATGTTATACAAATGAGGCTCAGGTACATATTGACATAAATATATAAAAACTTTAGTCTGTCAACAACTCAAAATACCCTCCAGCCCACATCTATTTTGCTCTTTGGTATGACATTTAAAAGAAAGATAAGAAAATGGAGTGTCAATTTTTTTGTTACTGCTCAGTTGACATTTCTAAATAGCACAGGATTATAACAGTATTAGATATAACTTGACTAATCATCTTACATTTGACCTCAGTTTGTGAGCATATTACTAATCACAAATGATCAAATCCTATTACTTTATCAGAGTTTTAAAATACCACTCAATAATAACATTTCCATGAGAAATTAAATGTTCTACATGCATGCTTACTTATGCTATGCAATATATATATTTGGCCCATCATTTCGGAAGTCAACCTATTATACATTAACTGGCTAAAATTTATGGAATTATGGGTCATAATATGGTTTGTTTGAGGTACTTAAATATGTTTAATTCTCAGCCTGTATGTGTATGAACCAAAAGGTTAAAAAAAAATCCACCAAGGGGCAGTTGAGTGTCTGACTGTTGATTTTCACCTCAGGTCATGATCCCAGGGTCTTGGGGTCAAGCCCCACATTGGGCTCTGTGCTGAGCATGAAGCCTGCTTATAATTCTCTCCCTCTTTCTCTGCCCCTTTTCCCAGCTCTGTGCACTCTCTCAAATAAATAAATAAGTAAATACATAAATAAACCACCAAAGTTTCCAGTATCTCATTGGTACTCCACCCTTGGAAATATTCAGTGGGTATGTTTCCCACATAATTAGAAAGGGATAAAAGTTTGGATGGAATTACACAGAGTTGGGGCTATAAACTACACAGAGAAATTGGTGCTATATTCCAATTTTTAAGTCTTTACCTTTTAACTAGCTTCTTCCTAGCAATGTATGGATAAATGGGAATTTTTTTTAAGTTTATTTATTTTGAGATATATATAGAGAGAGTACAAGCAGGTGAGGGGGCAGAGAGAAGGAGAGACAGAATCCCAAGCAGGCTCCACACCATCAGCGCAGAGCCCAGTGTGGGGCTTGAACACATGACTGCAAGATCATGACCTGAGCCAAGATCAAGAATTGGACGCCTAACCCACCAAGCCAGTCAGGTGCGCTTGGATAAATGGAATTTTTTAAAATAATAGTTATGACACTTAGGGAACAAACCCTGTGCACCTCTACAACGGTGAAAAATATGAATAATAATCATCCAATAATTAGGAAAGATCAAACTAATAGCATAAAAAATGATAGCATACTATACAAATTTTAGATAAATTTTACACCGACATTATGCTTACTACATGCTAGGCACTATTTAGATGCTTTATACACTTTAACTAATTTAATTCCTATATCAACCCTATAAAGTAAATTCTATTCTTATCCCTATTTTACACATGAGAAGACTGAGCCACAAAGAAGGTAAGTAACTTGCCTAAGGTCACACAATAAGCAGCAGTCTGGAATCCTATCCAGACAGTCTGGCTGCAAAATTTGTGGCCTTAAATTCTATTCTAACTGCCTGGCTTTGTACAAAAACAAGGTGATACAATTAGAAGAGCAATATTTAGAAGTACAAGGATGGGGCTCCTGGGTGTCTCGGTTGGTTAAGCGTCCGACTTCAGATCATGATCTCATGGTTCACGGGTTCGAGCCCCGCATCGGGCTCCATGCTGACAGCTTGGAGCCTGGAACCTGCTTCAGATACTGTGTCTCCCTCTCTCTCTCTCTGCCCCTCCCCCACTCACACTCTGTCTGTCTCTCTCAAAACATAAAGAAACATTAAAAAATATATTTAGAAGTACAAGGAAAGATGATACATGCATTTGAGCAATTGTTTCAGCTTTGAAACAAAATGATAACAATTGCTGAGCATATGTAGTCGATTTCTTATGCCTGAAGCCAATTCAAGGGGGTGATGCCTATGCAGTGGACTGTATTTGCAGATTAACCTGGAAGGTATGGTGCACTGGTAGGTCAGGTTTCCAGGTGTTTTATTGACATGAGATACTGAGTTGCTTTCACTAGGTCAGAGAGAGCCTGCCTTAAGAGAGTAGTTAAGAGCACAGAACTGGAGCCAGCATGCCTGGGTCTGAAGCACGACTCTTGCTTTTATTAGTTGTCTGACCTGGAGCAAGTAATTAATCTTTCTCTGCCTAAGTTTCCTTATCTGTGAAATGAAGTAAAAACTTGATTTTTAGAATTGCAGTAACAATCAAACGGGTTCATGTTAATCAAGTATTTAGACTCACACTTGGCACAAATTAAGTGTTTCATAAATATTATTAAGTAAAGATGAATTTAGTGGGATCACACTTGACTCCTAATGAGTATCACATTTGGAAGAAGAGATCATCTTAGTGCCATGTGGTTTGTAACTCAAATCCTTACCTATAAACTCATATGTGGGTCCTAGAGAAAAACTAATCTGCCATCTAAACCTACAACAGCGGTTTTACCACATAATTGATAGAATTGGGGTGAGGGGTAAATATAGCTTTATAAAAATATAAAGGAAAAAGATAAATAACCCTTAGCTTCTGGGGTCCCAGGGGTATCTCTTGTATGTCGAAGCTAGATCACCATGAAAAGGCACAGGTGGAGCTCCGTGAAGTTTTGGTACCAGGAGAGCTGGCAGGGTGTGATTAATGGGAACGGTGTCAGCAACAGCGCCCCTGGGGGCGAGGGTCGGTAGTGCATGCACGAAACCAGGCTCTTTGGCGCAGTAGGGGTGGTCAGCGCGTCAGGGGAAGTGGTAATGCCTAGCATAAGGACCCTTTGGAAGAAGTCGGGCATCTCATGTTCCTTATACAAAATCTAGTGAAGAAACCCCAAAACTCTTTGGCACTAACTCTACTGTATGCACTTAAGAAGAGAGTAACTAAACAAGGATTAAAAGCAGGGCTCCTCCTTTATATAGCTTTCAGCTACATGGGTATGTGGATAGGGGGCTATGTAATATTTTCATCTGAGATCATTGTCACTACACCCATCCCTGTGAAGTTTGTGTAAATGGCAACCATACCCTTTTTTAAGTGTAATATTAAAACTAATTTTCTTTTCTTTTTTTTAAGATATGCTTTATTTTTTTTTAATATAATTTATCATCAAGTTGGGTAACATACAGTGTATACAGTGTGCTCTTGGTTTTGGGGGTAGATTCCCATGATCCATTGCTTATATACAACACTCAGTGCTCATCCCAACAAGTGCCCTCCTCAATGCCCATCACCCATTCCCCCTCTCCCCCACCCTCCCCATCAACCCTCAATTTGTTCTCTGTATTTAAGAGTCTCTTACGGTTTGCCTACCTCCCTCTCTGTTAAAACTAATTTTCTAACTTATTTTAGTGTTGTCACCTAAGTAGTGGATGCTGATATATTAAAGGCCTACTTTCAGAGTTCAGTTTTTCTGATTTTGTAGAACCTATTCTGTTGGATTCCCTGAAATTGAAGCATGAAAACATTTGAAGAGAGTAGTGTGGGAAAAAAAAGGAAAGGAAATTTCTAAGCTCAAAGGGCTGAAACAGGAAGGTGAAAAAGAGATAATAAAATGGATGAATGTGAGCCTTATTCCAAAGATTTTAGGTGAAAACAAATGGTTCACAAAAAGCTCCAGAAAACAATCACTGAGTGTTATTTGAAAAGTATACCCTTTGATCCCTGGATCTTCTGAGTAAAAGCTACTATACTGTGATAAATATCCTTTATGTGTCCTTATTTATGGGTAAGTATTCTTCATGTGTGTGCTTGCTTAACAATTTTTCTCATATATTAAGTTTTATACTTTGATGACCCTCATAGTCTCAACTGAAATGATAATGAATCTTTTCTAGGTTGGAGAGAATTCCTTGTTCTACTATTTCTGGGTAAAGACCTGTGTGGCTGATGTGTTAGTATTCATTCATCATTTTAAATTCATTTCATGTGATTTTTTCCCCCCGATGACCAAAGAATTTGAAAAGCAAAGAAAATTTAATGAAAAGAATGAAACAAAACAGAAACATTATCCATGATCCTACCATTCACAGGCAAAAATATTTTCTATTTTGACATTTTCCTCCTGCTTATTAGTTTTAAGATGACAAACAGGTCTCTCATTTAAAAACAAATAAAAAATGATGAAGACAATTGGAATTCAGGTACTCTGATTTGAGGCCAAAAGACTGGAGTGATAGCTGCGTATCTGAATCCTGGGTCATAAACGTAACAGAGAAATACATTAAGCAAACTGAAAACATTCAGCGACCAGAGAGCTGCCAGGTCAGGATAGTTGGGGGCTGGTGGTTTGAGAGCTGTTTCTCCTGCTAGTTTATCATCTACACTTCAGTGATCTTTATGGAAATGACCAATAAGCCAGCCTGGTACAAATAAGTCCACTGAGGTAGCTCTTAATACCCATTCTTATCAAATTGAATCACCATGGAACTAATCTTCTGCAAATTATTTCAGAGAGTTGACATTTTATGTGCACATTAAAGCTTCCCGGAAAGGGCCCATCAATCTGGAGAGGGGCACAGCTGATTCCTGTCAGGTTTCAACTTGGTATTTATTAAGCAAAGCCTGTGTATATCCTTTAGCGCTGAGTGAAACATGGCCATCCTTAACTGACTCAAGGTGGAAGCCATAGGAGAAAACAAAGCAGCTAGAAAAGAAGACAAAATACAATTGTGTTTCAAAAAGAGATCAAGTAAGTGTATTTAATAACAGTTTGCCAGCTTTTTGACTTCAGATACATGTGTCACCATGGTTTAAAGGATTCAATTGTCAATACTGACTGATTTGCTTTTTAGCTACTTACGTCAATTAGTTTCAATTTCTAAAAGCCAGCGGAAGAAATAATTACTGTGTGAACACAATGAGACATGGCTGTACTGAAGCAGAAGCTCTGTAGGTATGTCTGAATACGTAATAAGTAATAAATTTATCTAACACCTTTTTTGAGATTTAAATAACGTAATTTTTTTATGTTTATTTATTTTTGAGAGAGACAGAGACAGAGACAGAGACAGAGAGAGAGAGAGGAAGGGGCAGAGAGAGAGGGAGGCACAGACTCTGTAGCAGGTTCCAGGCTCAGAGCTGTCAGTACAGAACCTGACGCGGGGCTCAAACTCACGAAGTGAGAGATCATGACCTGAGCCGAAGTCGGATGTTTAACCAATTGAGCCACTCAGGCACCCCTAAATAAAATATTTGTGATGCTGTACTATGCCAAAGGTATTATCTTAGGCACTGTGGGGAGACAAAAGACATAAGACATACGCATTTCATTCAATACTTGAAGTTCAGAGAAGGTAATGGTGGAGGTAAAAGGCAGCATTTATGGGATGGCATACCGGGTGGCCAGAGGTAGAGGCACCATTTAGGATATTATTACACACAATCAGATCAATCCATGTCTTACATAATTTATTTGCTTACAATGTTATAGACTAAGGAACATTATCCTACACATTTGCTATCTCTTTCCCTTTCTAAATCTTCAAAACAACCCTGAGATATTAAGTTAGTTGCCACTGTTAAACTTCTTCAGGAAGATACTGAGGTTCACAATAGATGTATATTTCCAGCCATGTGAAATGTAGCTGTGATTCAATACGCTATAACTTCAGGACCAAGGTTCTTATCACCATCCTGTGTTGTTTCCCATATAAAATTATGTGCCTGGAATACTAGCGAATTATCAGTTTTAAATAGCAAACATATTCAAAGAACCCTTTTCTGGCCGACGAGATGAAAAATTTTCTCACTTTACATTATATTTCATATTACATAACAAATGCATGAATTCCCTGAGCCTAATGTTTATATTAATATGCCCAAACTAGCACTTTGTACATGTAGTTTTCATCCCTCTCTCTCTACCATTTCAGAATCACTAAGCTAACTATGATCTCTGCATCATTAAACTCTAAAGATATTTTGCATGGCTTGTATTCTAATTTCAAACAACAGTGCCTGCATTCACCAATTCCTTTCCTTTCTGCAATACTCTCTTCCCCTGGGTTTTTCCTAACTCTTAGATCATATGTGTCTCAGACTGTCTCTTTTTCTCAAATGCCTGAATTCCTCAAGCGAGTTCTACACAGTTTTCCCCAATACCTCCTCTCCAGGGAATCTCATCATTACTCACAGCATTAAGTATCAACTGTATACAGATAGCTTCCAAATTTAAATCTCCATCAAGGCTCATCTCTGGGCCATACCTATATATTTATTTAATTCTCTGATAGTTCCTCTTGGATGTTTGAAGGACGCTTCAACTCAATATTTCTAAGATTGAACTCACCAACTTCCCCCATGCCTTCCCAATCGTGCTAGCCCAGAGTTCTGTATTTCAGATAGCAGCACCACCATCCAGCTCATTGTGAAAACTAGAAGCCTAGAAATCATTCCTCACCCTTCTCCTATGCCCCTCATTCAATCCATCACTAAATCTGTTTTTGCCCACTAACTACGTTTTAGATCTGTTTCTGTCTCTCTACCTCCACCATAACCACATAGCTCATACCTGACCTGCTGCAAAAGTTTTCTAACTTCCAAAATTTTGACTTGTCTCAGCTCCTTCCCCTAATATGTTCTCTAGAATGTAACTAGAGGCATCTTTTTTTTAGAATGAAATTCCAATTACTATGGTTATGTTGCAACTTGCCTCCCTGATTAAAGCCTTCAATGACTTTCTACTGCTCTTAGGACAGAAAACAAAAATCCTTAATGTTGACATGCAGGGCACTTCATCGTGAGTTCCTCATCTTCCTTTTTCTCCTCCCCTCCAACACTGTCTTCAACTTCTGTTTCAGTCACAGCAGACTTCCGTCTCTTCCTCACATGCACCATGAGGCTTCCTGCTACAGAGCAGAGCAAGGACAATCTCTTCCCTCACGGATTGCTCTTCCTTTTGTCTGCTTCCTGCTGGTCAACTTACTTGTGAGTTCTTCAAGGAAGACATCACTAAGTTCTTTAGCCTTATGGTTTTGTAATGCCATGTACCTTTCAATTGTAGTGTACTTCATGGTTCAATTTTTATATTAGTTTAATCTTAATTTGTCTGTTTTTCCTACAAGTCCATCTGTAAAAACAAAGGCCTCATTTGCCTAGCTCACATTATATCACTCATGTCTAGCATAGTTGTTAGCCAATTATAGGTATCCCGTGGTTTTATTTTTTTTATGAATGAATGTATGGATAAAACACACACTCACGTATGAACAACTCCAGTGTTCTAAACAATGCACCCATAGCTCTCACTCTATACAAATTAATTTATAGGTTTGTACCAGTTTGATTTAAGTTTTGATTTGATAGGGGTTATTTTTGTGTGTATGCGTTCTATGTACTACCCCCAGGTAAGCCATTTTTCTAGATTCTTATATTTTTTCCATTGTCTAGTAATAGTTAATATCACTGATGGTGAAATATCACTGATGGATACTTTACCTGTGCAAGAGCAGTTTCACTGAAATTCAACTGTTTTGTTTTTCACTTTAACCAGGTTATTTAGAAAATGGAAATTATTAAGAAAAAAGCCTCATTTAAAAAACCAGCCTGACTTGTTTCCCTGATTTTGATATGATACAGAACCATAAAATATTAATTGCCATATCAATTTTTATGACTGTATAAGGACAAAATTAAGACCATCGTGATATTTGACATAAATAATTATTTCAGAATCTTTGATTAACTCAGGTTCTAAGAAAGCAATGTTGAAAAAACGGGTGAATGACAGCAGTTGAGCACATACTATAAAAACAGGTAGATGATACATATAGATAGATAGATACATAGATAGATGATAGATAGGTAGATGATAGATGGATAGATAGATGATAGATATGTAGTCTAAAAGATATTTAAGATAATAGAAACCATTTTACATTTCAGAAATCTGTTTTCTCTAAACATCTAACCACTCTATTTACCTTTCTTCTAAATCCAAAAGCTATGTGCTAACTAAAAAAATTAACTACTTTTCAGGGGTAATAGATCCATTATCTGTACTTAGAAACTTTGTTTGAACATTTAAATACACACATCTTTACAACTGCAATCATTGTTCATAGGTTTTCTCACTCTTTGTGTTTGAAAATAATTTATTTACTCTTGTTTTACTTATGATAACTGTTTTCAAGTATCTAAAAATACCCCACACATGATACTTTTGATAGAAAATATATGCTTGCATTTTCTTTTATTAAATAAATATTCAAGAATCTACAAAGGATTTAACACAAGTTGCATTCAACTAACTAATGCCTTATAGCCAGGCCAATATGATTTGAGAAACTACTTTTTCTGCATTCGCAGATACACCCCATTTTAAGCCATTTTTCCTGTTCAAATATTTCATTAATATCCCCAAACACGGCTCAAATATATTATGGAATTCCCACATGCTTCCCTCAAAATGGACTTAATGATTCTGGCAAAGTAATTCCCAAACAAATGATGGCCTCGCATTTGTTTCATGGACAGCTGAAAAATGATGACCTGGGTAAGGCCATCTGGAAAGAGTACAAGTAAGAATATTGACTTTACAGAAAACGCCTCAGCTTAATACCTTTTCTGGAGAATGCTTATGCCAGACTCATTAACAAAGGCAATACTGCTGAGGTATTTTGGAGCTTTGGTAGTTTAAACAATTCACAACTTCCAGCCCAATTTCTTGATATGAATTTTTAAGAAGGCATCATTGAAAAAAAATACATTTGACTTTGTCTAATTTATTAGAATAATTGAGCAGAAATAAGCAGTAAAAACTGAAAAAAAAGCTTATCTTTTTTGAATTAATTAACTACTGTATACAAATAAAAATTTGAAGTAAAATGATTGAGTATAGCACAAGTAATGAGCACATTAAGTCTAAAATTTAGTCTTGGATGCTGTTATTCTAATTTCATTAAAGTCAATTTTAATCTAAGCCCCATGCATCTTAAAATGAATTTGGTTGAGACATTATGTTCTGTTTGTTTAGATTTTAATAAAGAAAATGTTTTTTTCTAATTATAAATTATTTCGGCACATTTCTAAACAATTAATGTTTAACATGATTGTGGCTCCTGTGAATTATAAAATTCATTCATAATAAAAATAATAGAAACTTGACTTGTTGGCATGATTTTCATACACTCCTGAGAATATGAGCTAACAGGAAGAAGGAACAATGCTCCGTGTGTATGATGAAACTATTTAAACCAGTAAGGAAAAATGGCATCAATCTTATTCCTTATAGGTTGTCCATACATCTTTTACATGGAATATAATATCCATATTTTTGCTTCCAGCCTATAAATATGATGGACCAGTTAACAACTTGCATTCTAAATCATATTTACACAGGAAATTTAAAAAGATATGTGAAATAGAGACACCTGGGTGGCTCAGTTGGTTAAGAGTCCGACTTTGGCTCAGGTCATGATCTCGCAGTTCATGATTTTGAGCACCGTGTTGGGCTCTGTGCAGACAATTCAGAGCCTGCAGCCTGCTTCAGATTCCGTGACTCCCCTTCTCTCTGTCCCTCCCCTCCTCACACTCTGTCTCTTCTCTTTCTCTCAAAAATAAGTAAACATTAAAAAAAAGGTAAAAAAAAGTGAAATTTTTTTATTGTCAAAACAATTTTTAAGTTTCTTATTTCAATTCCAGTTAGTTAACATATGATATATTAGTTTCAGGTATACAATACAGTAATTTAACCCTTCCATACATCACCCTGTGCTCAACACAACAAGTACACTCCTAAATCTCCATCACCTATTTAGCCCATTTCTCCACCAACCTCCCCTCTGATAACTATCAGTTTGTTTTCTATAGTTAAGAATCTCTTTCTTGGTTTGCCCCCTCTCTTTTTTTCCCTTTGCTCATTTGTTTTGTTTCTTAAATTCCACACATGGGTGAAAGCATATGGTATTTGTCTTTAAATGACTGACTTATTTCACTTTGCATGATATGCTCTAGTTCCATCCATATTGTTGCAAATGGCAAGATTTCATTCTCTCATGACTGAGTAATATTCCATTGTATATTACAATGGAATATAGCATAATAGATTCCATTATATATAATAGAAATTATAATACAGTATATATATTATATAATATAATAAAGAAGATTCATTCGTTAGTTGATGGATACTTGGGCTGATTCCATAGTTTGGCTATTGTAGATAGTACTGCTATAAACATTGGAGTGCATGTACTCCTGCAAATTAGTACTTTTGTATTCTTTATCTAAATACCTAGTAGTGCAATTGCTGGATTATAGGGTAGTTCTATTTTTAACTTTTTGAGGAAACTCCATACTGTTTTCCAGAGTGGCCGCACCAGTTTTCAATCCTATGAACAGTGTAAGATGGTTCCCTTTTCTCTACATCCTTGCCAACACCTGTTGTTTCTTGTGTTGTTGATTTTAGTGATTCTGATGGCTGTGGGGTAATATCTCATTGTAGTTTTGATTCGCATTTCAATGAGTAATGTTGACAATCTTTTCATGTGTCTATTGGCCATCTATGTGTCTTCTTTGCAAAAATGTGTGTTCATGTCTTTTGCCCATTTTTTATTGGATTACTTGGGGTTTTGGGTGGTAAGTTTTATAAGTTCTTTATATACTTTGAATAGTAACCTTTTATCAGAATTTTTATTTGCACATCTTCTCCCATTCCATAGACTGACTTTGAGTTTTGTTGATTGCTTCCTTCACCATGCATAAGCTTTTTATTTTGACGAAGTCCCAATAGTTTTTTTCCCCTTTTTTCTTAAACTATTCCAAAAAATAGAAGAGAGAGAAAAACTTCCAAACTTATTCTATGAGGGCAGCATTATCCTGATACCAAAACCAGATAAAGAGTCCACTAAAAAAGAGAAATGCAGGTAATATCCCTGGTGAACATGGATGCAAACATTTTCAATAAGATACTAGTGAATGAAACCTAAAAATGCATTGAAAGAATTATTCATCACAATCAAATGGGATTTATTCCTGCATTGCAAGGGTGATTCAATATTCCCAACTCAATCAATGTGATACACAACTTTAATAAAAGAAAGGTTAAGAACCATATAATCATTTCCATAGATGCAGAAAAAGCATTTGAGAAAGTACAATATTCACTCATGATAAAAACCCTCAACAAAATAGCTTAGAGGGAACATACCTCAACATAATAAAGGCCATATATGAAAGACTTACAGCTAATAGCATTCTCAATGGGAAAAACTGAGAGCTTTTCCTCTATGAGTGAGGAATAAGAGAGGGGTGTCCACTCTCACCATTGTTATTTAACATAGTACTGGAAGTGCTAGGCACAGCAATCAGACAACAAAAAGAAATAAAAGTCATCCAACTTGGCAAGGAAGAAAACTCTATATAGAAAACCTAAAAGACTACACAAAAAACTGCTAGAACTGGTAAACAAATTCAATAAAGTTATAGGATACAAAATCAACATATGAAAATCTGTTGCATTTTGCACACCATTAATGAAGCAGCAGAAATTTTATTCAAAGAATCAATCCCTTTTAAAATTTCACCTGAAATAATAAGATACCTAGGAATAAACCTAAATAAGAGGTGAGAAATCTGTACTCTGAAAACTGTAAAACTCTGATGTAAGAAAGAGGATGTCACAAGGAAACGGAATGACATTCCATGATCATGGATTGGAAGAATAAATATTGTTAAAGTGTCTATACCACCCAAAGCAATCTGCACATTTAATATAATCCCTATCAAAATACCACCAACATTTTTCATAGAACTAGAACAAACAATCATAAAATCTATATAGAACCACAAAAGGCCCCAAATAGTCAAAACGACCTTAAAAAAGAAAAACAAAATTGGGGCATCTGGGTGGCTCAGTTGGTTAAGCCTCTGACTTTGGTTCAGGTCATGATCTTGTGGATGGTGTGTTAGAGCCTTGCGTCAGGCTCTGTGCTGACAGCTGGGAGCCTGGAGCCTGCTTTGGATTCTGTGTCTCCCTCTCTCTCTGCCAC